>NW_027553327.1:4820833-5487500 GCF_045843805.1 Urocitellus parryii
TCTGTGTCAAGAAAATACAAAGGTCACTCTGTCTTTAAGGACTTTTTGCATCAGAGGTCATTCTATAACTTCTTGGCATATATCACACTGTGTATTGTAAATGCTAGAGAAAGATAAGAGAAGATAAAATTGTTAGACTCCATTAATATAAATGCAGCAATTACTTAGGACACAATGCCTTTACTTATTTTTATGTGGTACTGAGGATCAAACCCACTGCATAACACATGCTAGGCAAGCCCTCTAGCACTGAGCTACAACTCTGGCCCCAATTATTAGATTTTTAAAAAATAAAAATGATCTAGATAAACAACAGATTTTATTTTCAGACTGGTTAAATAATTCCCCTCTTTTTATAGCTATTGCTAGGTTATACCAAAAATAAATACTATATTTTTTAAAATATTCAAAATATTTTAATATTTTGTAAAATATTCAAAAACCTTATGATTTTAAGGTAAGTACACTTAACTAGCTTTTGCAACTTATGTTATTTCCCATGGAAACAGCGGCTGGCACACAGAAACAGAATGTTTATAACTTTGATACTTCAGCTGTGCTTGTCAGGAAAATGATGGAAATGTCATTGTCCAAAGAAGCACCTGCAAGCTTTTGGGTTCCAACAGATGTGCAGAATATAATATTTTAGCTTCTGAAAAGTTTTAGTTCATAATGTTTCTATATAAATTATAATTATGCCTGCTTTTCAAGGAAGTTTAATTGGTCTAGGTCTATTTTAGAAAATGGCATTTTAAATAAAATGGCTTTTTAAAAATAAATATAAATAAATTATATTTAAATAAAATAAATATAATGGTCTACAACATTCCCAGAATCACATTGGGAAAAATTATCCCCCAAAAAATTGCTTTAGGTCAAACATCTCTAAGCAATAATTTTCATGAACATACACTTATGTATAGATACAGCATCTCGATTCTAGAAATTCATTTCTCTGTGGCTATGAACTTGGAATTATAGATTTCATTATCAGTGGTAAAACAAACCTAGGTGGCTGGTCACCACTTTCTCAGCTACTAATCAACAAATATCAAAACCTGCTTTTTAATGACTGTTATCTGTTTTGTTTAACATATTTCTTTAAGAGATAATAAAGTGTAAATTCTCTGCTGTTTTAAATAGAAAAATGTACTTATTAAAGTGGCATTGTGGCTGAGATATGCAGTGTCTCACCAAAGCTCCTTTATTAATGCAGAAATGATCAGAGGTGAAATGATTAGACAATGAGAGCTGTATCCTAATCAGTGCATTAATCTGTTTGATGAATTAATAATTCAGAAAGACAGTTGTACTGGATGGTAACTATAGGCAAGTGGAGCATGGATGGAGGAGGTGAGTTACTGAGGGCATGTTCTTAAGGATTATATCTTATACTCCTCCATTCCCCTCCCCTCCCTCTCCTTCCCCCTCCACCACTTTCCTTCTCCCTTGGCTGTCTCTCTCATATACATACTAAGGATAGTTAGCCCTTGGCAGTGGGCCTTATGGGGATTTGAACACATCTTTCTTTTTGCTTATCTATTTTTTCCTAATTTATTCAACTTAAATTAGTATTGGTTAAGATGGAAAAAGAAAACAATTAAATTCTTGTACTTGCACATTTTCTGTTTTATTCCATCTTGCTTGGAAATCAAGATTACATGTAATGAATTTATTTTGCATCTTAATTTGAAAAATGTGCTGGGTACAGTAGTGAATGCCTGTAATCCCAGTAACTCAGGAGGCTAAGGCAGGAGGATCGCAAGTTCAAAGCAGCCTTAGCAAAGCAACTTAGACCCTGTCTCAAAATTTATAAAAATACAAAGGGGCTTGGGATGTGGCTCAGTTGTTAAGCACCCGTAGGTTCAATCCCTGGTACAAAAAAAAAGCAACCTAAACTCAATTTGCAAAGTGTTAGTGCCTAATTTAACCTTGCTGATTACAGAAATTCAATGGCTTTTCTTGTACTTGTTTTTTCTTAGCTGTTGGTTTACATGAAAAATTAAACCATTTATAAAATGTTTTTATTAGTGCATTATAGTTCTATCTAATAGTTGAATTCATTTTGACATAATCACACTTGAATCAATAGTTGCACTTATTTTAGCACTTGAATTTTAATTGTGACTTCTAGAAATGGACAAGCTAAACGATTTAGATAAGTATATATCCATTTGCTACTAAGGAGGATATTAAACAGGGCCCCCCAAAATAAAAGTCAGGCACAGATAAAAGTCATTAAAGATCTAACTGTCCTATATACTCCTAAGGAAACCCAGAAGTCAAAGTTCTTGCAACCACAAGAAGAGGTGAGAATATGGACATAGATATTGGCAAGAGAATTGTTGTGTATACTCCTTTATGATTACTAAACTTCTTAATGAGGTGAAAACAAAGTTAGTAATTGAAAACAGGGTGAAGAAAAAGGAGGTGGGAAATATATGTCCAAACATGACTATTAAAGTATCCATTGTAAAAAAAATGAATAAAAATACAGCTCTGGAGGCTGAGACCAGGAGGATGGCTAGTTCAAAGCCAGCCCCATCAACTGAGAGGCACTAAACAACTCAATGAGGCCCTGTCCCTAAATAGAATACAAAAAAATAGGGACAGGTATGTGGCTCAGTGGTTGAATACTCCTGAATTCGATCCCTGATATAAAACAAAACAAAACAACAACAACAACAACAAAAAAAAAACAGTGAATAAAAACAAATCTGGGAACATTTTGAAAGTGTGTGTGTTTATATTTGTGTGTCTATGTGAGTGTATGTGTGTATGTATGTGTTGTATGACATAATTTATATAAGAAAACCCCTAAAATCCTATATGTGTGTCATATATATGTATATGAATGTGTATATGTGTGTATGTATGTGTGTGTGAAATGTTGATGAATGTCAAATTTTTCCAGTAAAAGTAGAGAAGAAACTTAGTTTTACTTTCTAAATCATTGTATTTTCTTTTCAACTGCTATAACAAACATATTATTTTTTAGTTTGAGAAGAAAGTATGAAAACATAGTTGGCTTCAGTATCTTTATTAAGGAAGAAACAGTGTCAGCTCATGCTACATCTAACCCAAAGGTGATAACCTACATAATTACAGTGTGGTTCAGCAGATTCTCAGGTCCTTGAAGACATCTGAGCCTTAGTATATAAAGGTTCTCTGTATTATGATGGAATTTTTGCACTTAGCTTGGGCTGCCATAGCAAAGTATTATCTGCAGAGTAGCCTGTAAATAACAGAAATTAATTTCTTATAGTTCTGGAGACTGGAAATCCAAGATCAAGGAGCAGGCACGGTCAAGTTCTGGTGAGGACACTCTGTGGGTTACAGATGGCTGACTTATTATCTCCTCACGTGGCAGAAAGAGGAAGAGAGCTCTCTGGGGTCCACTTTATGTGGGTACCAATCCCAGTTATGCTCCCATTTTTCTGCACCTTCATGACCTAATTACCCCCAAAGGTTCCACTTCCTGTATATCACTTGGTGATACCTGTTTGATGCAGATTGGGAATGCTTTCTTGTTTCCTGGTGTTGAAGAATATGAACACCCAAGAGACACTGAAGCAAGGGAAGAGAGCAAGTTTTATTTAAGAAAGAGACAGAGACTTTTCCGAAGAGAAAGGCCCCAGAATTAGGTGTTCACAGGAGCAAGTGAGACTTGCTTTCTTATGGACCTTAGAACCCCTTTCTTTAATCATTGTCTTCTCTCTTTTTTTTAATATTTATTTTTTAGTTGTAGTTGGACACAATACCTTTATTTTTATTTATTTATTTTCATGTGATGCTAAGGATGGAACCCAGGGCCTCGCACATGCTAGGCAAGCACTCTACCACTGAGCCACAACCCCAGCCCTCATTGTCTTCTCTTTCTTTCCCATGTACATGGCCAAGGGCAGGAGCACAGACATTAATTGTTAGCAACCCAGAATGAGAGTAGCACAATGGCAGAGCTTAACCATTAGCAACCCTCTGTTCTCTCTTTGATAACTAGTCCTCACTCTCTAGACCCCCATCCTTTCTTACCTATGCTGACTGCCTGACCTTTGCCCCTGCCTCAGTTTGCTGAGGAATGTGACATATCCTGGCCTGAGTGAACAGGGCTGCAGGCAAATTGCTTTTTGGCAAAGAAAGCATATGGAGGTCAGCACAGTGGGCCCATTTTATAGAATTATTCTCTTAATCTTGTCTTCCCATCATTCTCATCTAACTGTCCCCTAACAACAGAGGTAAGAATTTCAATATATAAATTTTGGAGGACACAAATGTCCAGCCCATTGAATGTGCCTTGCAGAGTGACCTCTTATGTGGATGTCCCACTGCAGGGGGCTAGAGTTTCCAGTAGTTGACTTTCCCATTCAGCTGGGTCCATGAACCCATGGATTTACTTAGTTGTTGTTTGTTGTTGCTTTTGTAGTAAAAGCCACTAACACCATGCTCCTGAGACTGAGCTACACATTCAGTCATATTGTGTCTCTTCACCTAAAGCCAACATTCCCCCAGAAATTTGGCCCAATATCATCTAAAAATCTCTGTTTCAGTATTATAAACTGAGTCAAGCAATTGGTATATGCATGGCTTTTCAAATCTATCATAAAGAAGTCATTACTAGGATAAGTTTCTAGAGATCTCAGAATTGAGGCTGTCTGAATATAACTAGGATATGATGTGTAACTGCAGGTTTAATCTCATTCTTGAAAGTATCCACCCAGTTGGATTGATTTGTGGATCCTTGGGCCAACTTTGAGACCTTCACACTCATCAGTAAACTCAATAGTGATACTGGTTAATGATTGCTGGCTTTTACTGTGAACTGACAATCCAAATGACAGCCGCTACTCGCTTCAGAAGAATGAGAGGGGTTTTTTGTTTCTCTAGCTTAGATTCCAATGCTTCCAATGGCCTTTGGGGCCATGCTTTCCCTGGGGTTTTGGGGAGCTTCATAGAAGAAGATAAAGTAAAATAGTTCTGGAGAGCAATAGGCACAATCATTCAGTTCAAAGGGCAGTCTACATACCTTTATTTGACCCACAGGTAGCACAGGTGCTAAGACACTGCCTCCAGAGATACACACACCCTTATAGGATGGGGAAGGGAATTGGTAGTGTCCTGGGATAACCTGACCTTTCTAGAAAGACCTAATCATTGGTGTTCTCACACCCACTGTGAGATCCAGAAATAGTCCAGTTCACAAATAATCTGGAATTCCCTGACTTTAGTGCCTTTCAGAAATGGCCAGATGGACTGTCAAGCAAATATACATGTTCCGGGAACTATCTGGAATTGTGTGCCAAAAAAGCTGGTTTGGGAAAGTTAGATTTCTGAAGCTAGACACCAGCTAGATTAGATCTGTTGTAGAAGCCATTGAGAAGACCCAATATGAGGTTCCAAGGCTCTCCAGACTCTGTAGAAGAAGCATGAGAAAATCCTGTTTCTAGGGATGATATTAGTTGTGCGGTGTTGTTGCCTTTCTGTTGCTGGCTCTGACCTTCATTAAAGAACAGCTTTTGCTCGTGGGCTTGGCTGGTTGTGTTTGGCAAATTTTCACAGGTTTGGGCTTCTTTGAAAGGACAGCCCTAATACTTAGAGGATCCATGGGTGTTTAAGTCAATTATTTATACCCTGAAATCTTGTACATTCACTCTCCAAAGGAGTAATGCAATATGGGTGAGGTCTGAGTTCTGCCTCAATGCATAAACCATGCTCAGCATCCTTACAGAATGGTCTTCTCCATGTGGAGCCTTTTGGCAATCTCTCTGGTTTTTAAACTTTTATAGCCCAGGTATTTCTCAAGGTGAATCAGATGTCCATGGAATTGTATTTTATTAGTAACATTCTTATGGAATGGATGTTTGATTCTCTTCTTTCATTAAGGTACATGTGAACTGAGTTTTCAGCATGAGAGCACTGATTAGTATAATTTCTTCAAATTCTAAAATAATACAAAAAAGTATTATTATTTTCATTTTGCTGAAAAGTAACTTTAGGCTATAATAGATCAAATTCTTTGCCGACAATCGCAGAGCATATGGTTGAGACTGTTTAAAAAAATCTGTTTGACCTTAAGTTTAATTTCTTCATTAGCTTAGAGGCTGTGAAATTTTAGCATGCAACAGAATTTACTGGAGGCATTTATAAAAGGCAAATTTCTGAATGCTATCTCCAAGTATATGATTTATTGTGGCTCCCAAATTTGCTTTTCTAACAAGTTCCCAGTTGATGCTGATACCTATAGACTGAGTATGAATTCACCCCAAATACTGATGTCAAATCCTAATGCCTATTGTGATAGCATTCCGAGCATGATAAGGTCATGAGTGTGAAGCCCTCAAGAATGAAATTAGTGTCCTTACAAAGGAGGTCCCAAAAGAGTTCCTTTCTTCTTTTTACTACAGTGAGAAGCCATCTGTGAACCAGGAATAGATCCTCAACAGAAACCAAATTTGTTTACACTTTTATCTTGAATTTTCAAGACTTCAGAACTGTGCAAAATAAATTTCTGCAATTTATAGGCTACTTCCTTTGTGGTGTTTTGTTATAGGAGTCTGAAGGTACTAAGTGACTGATGATGTTGGTTTAGGGATCGTATTTTGAGAACCACTGGCCTCTAGGCTGAGGTCTTGGGAATGCTCATTTATTATAGTCATATTTTAAAAGTTTATATTGCTTCTCAGTTTGTAAAGTGCCATCAACATCTTTTATATTGTTATGTACAATATAATATATGAGTGATCCCAGTATTTCTGGGTCATGTTAGATTAAAGTTTTTACTCTTCGGACTCTTCTTTGAAAGGAGGACTTCAGTTCCTTAGGGAGGTATGTAACTCAATAATTTTGTTTTATTTCACTGTGAATATAGGGCAAAATTTTGCTCCGATGTGGCTGAAATAATTTATCCTCTGATATCTCTGGAACATGTCCTTAGAGAAACTTAATTTTTTTTCTTTAAAAACCTGAAACTTAACCCTTGAGTGTACCCTTTCTACTTGGGCATGTTGACCACATTTCTGAACTTCCTGATAATTATAACTGCTTCATCATGACTCAATTTACAATAACTATACGACATATGATCATGCCTAAGGCCCCAGCTCCATGAGCATTTTGTTGTTGTTGTTGTTTTGTTCTGTTTTTTTTTTTTTTTAATTTGTCAAACAGAGTAATTCTGTGTGGATCATATTAGATAAAAGATGGGCAAAGGATATGTAACCTCTAAAACCACAACATTACATTATTGTAATTAAAAAAAAAGATTAAAGTGAGTTAGGGGCCTAGCTATTTTGCTTGGGTAGTCTGCCTCTAGATAATGTCAATATGATGAACTAACAGGTCTGCCTAACTGTTGAGAGAGGAAAAGCAAAGCTCAGCTTGTTCTGAACATCCATGGGCATTGTGTACCCCCATTTCAGAGATCGTGTTGGTCCTTGGCTACTCCTGACAGGTTGTATGTTATGTGTGCTGACAGTACTCAGTGGGGTTTCAACAGCACCGGGCTTGTGGGCATTCTTAGAGCAATTTTGTTATGATTCACTTACCATCAGTCTAAGGTGGGTATAGCCCTAAAACTGTATCTCAAGTATACCGTAATGGTTGGTTTGTTAGTTCTATTTATTTCCTTTTTTCTAAGATAAACAAAAGCATCATACTGTTTTCTGAACCTTAAGTATTTAACATTTGAAATAACATTGCCTTAAAACAATGTTACTCGGTTTTCATTTAATTTTTCATTAAATGAGAATGTGAATAGCTTAAGGGATCAAAATTTCTGGGTTAACTTTTTGAGAGGAATCAAAAATTGGTTGTTAATGGAGAAAATCTCTGAACTCAGAAACTCATTGTATATTCTGTATTTTTTTTGCAGAAAATACCCAAATTATCCATAAAACTTTTATGAACAGTTCAATTTTTGAAGCATAAAGTAATGTTGAAGCTCTCAAAGTGAAGAAGATAAAATTGTTCCTCACCTCCTGATGCCCCACACCCCTCTTTTGGCCTAGTTTTTAGTGGAAACCTCTTTTATAAAATTGCTCCCTGTTCATTTCCTCTTTTCTGAGTGATTGATGTCTAGGGAATTTTGTTTTGCCTTGGGTAACTTCAGGGACTACATCTTTTGCTCACTGGTTTCAGCACATATTTGTGTCTGTACCATTTTCTGGCTCCAAAGAGCAGGAAGGACATCTTTTATTTTTTCTTCTCTCTCTCTCTCTTTTCCTGAATCTCCTTATACCAACTTATGGTCACTAGAGGAGACAGTAAACCGTGTATAGACTGGTATTTGTGGAGCGATCCTTTACAGTGTCAGTCAGAATCCTATTGGGAAAGCAGAAAACACATTAGTTTTTCAAAAGAGGGTAGCTTCTTTGGGACATTGTTAAACAGATGTGGATGAGCCAAAGAGGAGAATAGAATATTGGTGACCTAGAATAGCAGTTGCAGGAATAGCCCAGAATAAAGAGGAAACAGTGAAGTTAAGGGACCTAATGTGGCTAATTTAAGGAACACAGAAAGAAAGTGCAGGCTTTACCAAGTGTCACTCCCAGAGCAGGTAAAGAGAAAGGGGGTGAGGCAGGAAGAAGTTCTTTCTCCTCTCCTCCCACCATCTAATATTACTCTATAATGCTGCCTACTGGTAGAATTTCACAATTAGCTATCTTGCATGGGAGTCTGGGATATATAGTTAGCTATGTTTTGATCCCCAGCATTGCAGATTAGACTGAATTTGGAGGAAAGAGAAAATGGATAATTAATCTGTGCAGTCTTTATAATTCTTAATGCAAAGGAAGGCATTTCTAAGTAGACTACCGCTATATTTATAATGCTACTATCATAGCAGGGGTCCATATGCAATTTAATATACTATGAAATTTGATCAAGTGGTACTTTAAATTACTAATTGAAACTCATGTGCTTTTATTCTGTACTTTATGAGGTTCTGTCTCTCTGTATCCCTGGTAAGAAAATATTTAAAATTAACATTTGGAAATTTGGCATGTTCAATTTTTATAATTTACTTAATCTCTTTCTAAGGTAGAATTTGCACTCTATCCAATAAAGTAGGAAAAACTGTAAACATATTAAATCATTTTAAAAAGAACTAAAGTATATGAAAAATTATTTCCTCAAAAAAATAATTTGAGAGTGCACAGTAATAGAAATTTTTAAAAAGGACTTTAGAACTCACCTAATCAATGAACCTTAAGTTTCTCCAGTTATATCCATACATGGTCAATTCTTATCATAAAGATTTTAGTGCTGACAGTAATGGATTTTTTTTTTTTTTACTCTTTACACACAGGACTTCCTTAACCCAGTTTTCTTGAGTTACATGAATTGGAAAATATTCAGGTGATTTAGTAAAAGTTACAAGGAGGGAAGTGCAAATGGCCTAGGTTGGGATGTCAACTCAGCTTGTTAAAAAGAGTTATAATTAGAATCTATGCTAATCACAAGGCAAGCATTATCTTTTTTTAAAATGTATATTATTCTCTGAGTTATGCTCTGTCTATATATATGAAATAAAATATTTTACTTTTTTGGTGTAAGAAGTTAACAAATATAGTAATATTTGATCACTTTAATGGATAGGATCCATACACAGATTAGTTTATCAAGTAGTTACTGAGGATTGTATGTAATTGAAGATAGCTGTGGCCTATCCTTTATCTGTAAGAACTGGGAGAAAGCACAGAGCTGGAAACCAGTGTTATAGAACTGGGGAATTCTGAGAAACTGAGGAAGGGCAAAACCCCCCTCCAACACCCTTTGCCCACCTTGCTTCAAACCAGGATTCTTGGGACCAAGTCAGAAAGATTTAAGACATGTCTTAGAGTAACAGGAATGAGTTTACTGAAGGGATAGGAAGAAATGGGGAGTGGGTGGGGCCTCTCAGAGAAGAAAGGGACAACATGCCTCTCCTGCACTCTGGTTTTACTGGGTAATCCAGAGAGGTTTCCAGAAAGTCCTGCCCATGTCCACCACTTGACTTTTGACTGACAGCAAGATGACATCCGATTTTTAAGTCCCCACTGTCATGGTAACTCCAAGTCACCTTAACCAACATTTACCAGTTCTAATTGGATTCTTAACCATACATTCTTACAGATTTTATAGTTAGGAGTAACTATTCTTATCTCCCAGAGTTTCAAGATCTGATCTGTGAAAAGGGTCATAAAACTCTCCCCTTTCAGGGTAATTTGGTTTCTCTTATTGACATTATTTTAGGCCTGCATTTCTCCTGCAGATAACAGGTAGTTTGCTGAGGAATGTAACATATCCTATCCACTTAGGATAGGCAGGCTGCAAATACTTTGTTTCTTGTAAAAGAAAGCATGTGAGGGTAAGTCCAGTGGGCTAATTTTATGGAAATATTCTCTTAACCTTGTATTTTCACCATTCACATCTGTCTTTTTTCTAACATCAGAATTGAGACTTAAGTTTCTCCTCTGTTGAAAAAAAAAAAAACAGATAGAGGGTCTGCAAAGAGGTATTACTATTTTTATAGAATATGATGAAAACTGTTTCCAAGACAGAAAACTGATTTACTTTCTAATCAGTGCCCCCTTACTATACCCCCACACCTGAACTCTTCTGCAGATGTTGAAACATCTGCGTATTTCTAAACAAACATTTTTCTTTTGTCTTTGCTCTGACTTTTCTCTTAAATGAAATGCCCTTTCTTTTTTCCCTGTTGAAACTCAACTCTCTCAATACCCAGCTCATTTCCATGAGTTCCAGAAACCCCTCCCACAGTCTGTTAACTGTAATTAGTTTCTTCTTCTTTACACCTAGAAAAATTTGCTCTAAAACTGTCCATCTCTTAAACAAATAATCCCTTACTTTAGGTGATATACTACTTTGAAAGTAGTACAGTGTTCCTACATATTTACATATGACAAATTTTACAAAAGCTTTGGAAGAATAGCAAGAGATTTAAAATGTGGACTGTTTTAGATGTTTGATGCACAATTTTCCTCTTTTTCTTGTTTTCCTCTCTTCTTTCCAGTTTTAACAGTTTTAGGGTATATTTCCTTTACTTTATGGTGGTTTCTAACATTTTTTAGAGGATCAAAAGTCAGCTCCTCTTTTTTTTTTTTGGAATGGAAGCATATCTTAATAAAGCAAATGCACAACTAAATTGATACACTTACTTTGATAATTTTGTTAAAGAAAAACTGCATTGCTCTTTCTAATATGTCTTTAAGAACACTGAAGAATTAAGCAGTGGAAAGAGCTCTAGGATTTATCAGGAATAGGTATGTGGACTTCCAATGTAATATCCCTTGGCCTACCACAATAAAAAAAAATAAAAGGTCTTATATGATGGTATATGGATCATATGAAAGTGATATGAAAGTATTTTCTGAATCCCATATTATATTAGTCAAAGTATAAAAATTGTATGATGAATAGAATCCTTAGAACATAAGATCATTTTTAAGATCATATTTAAATGTGAACATCATTTTCCCCTAAAATATGCAATATTTTAAGCAAACAAAGAAGAAGAATTATTGAAGACCCAGGTTGGGAAACTTTATCTAAAATGTTTTACTTATTGCTCATTATATATCATCTCAAAAGTCCAGTCTAAAATTAACTTACATAAGTGAAAAGCACCATAACATGTAGCAAGAATAGAAATATTCTTACGTATCTGTCTCATCTTTCTACTATTTTTTGGCCCAGATCCTGTGTGTCAGATGTGACACTACCAGGTGACTGGGGCTAAAGAGCCTAATAATGGTAGGCTTGGGAAAATCTTTGTTTTAATGTGTCCTTTTCTTGGGAGCTGATATTATAGTTCTTCTCAGAATGGTTGGGCCTCAGCTGGCATTAACTAACTTTAGATTTCTACCTGATCATCGAACCCTGATGGCATAATCCCACTTCACAGGAGTTTAATATTGAAAGTAGGTAACATGCATACTGCCCTTGTAGTAACTTTACACTTACATAAGAGAATCTAATCATGAGTGAGTGCCACATAGAATCATTAATCTTTTAATTTTTGTTTAAAAAATCTAAACGAGTCTTTAAATGTACAGGAAAGACCCTGCAGTCTATAAAATTGTAAATGAAACCCATTATTTACATAAAGGGATAAGACATACTTAATTTTTAAAGTTCTAACATCTTTTCATTTTCCATTTATAAGCTGTGCAATTTTATGCCTATTTTTTCAGAATCTGTTTCCTTTTATATAATATGAAGAGATCAAGTTATATTTTTAAAATATTCTTTGAAGCCTCAAAGATGCATTTGATTATTTAAAATAATGTTTTAATAGTATCCACATATAATGTTGCTATTTCAAAGAGTATTATTTATTTACTTATTTTGGTGCTGAGGATTGAATTTAGTTTATTGAGCAATACTTCTGGCCCCCAAAGAAAATTACTTAAAAGAGAATCATAATCTCAAAAATATAAGTGGAAAACATTTTGATACATAAGACATTTTATTATATTCCAGCTATGTGTGCCTAGTTACAGTAACTATCTTTTCATTCAAAGAGGCATTTTTAATACTTATAAAAATAGTGGTTTAATAATTTGTATTTCTAAGGAAGAGAAACTTTTGTACATAATTCCAGGTTTGTTTTTGGTGTATATATTTATCTATGTATTTATTTAAAAATAAAACACTTGTAGGTTTAAATAAGAGCATGCACATGCTTTTATCATACGACTAGCCACAAAGGAGTATTGCTAAGTAGTGTGTGAATTCCTGTGTTTACCACTGACAGGGTGTGCTGTACCAGCAACCATTGCAAACAGTAATGGAGATGTGAAGAGGAAAGCTCTCCATGCCCTCAAACAACCCCGAATCTACTTGCTTAGAGAAAACATGGATTAAAAAAAAAAAAAAAGACTGGCATAAAATAATAACACAATCTTGTATCTGAGATTTGTTCAATGAGCTGTAAGAACACACACAGAATAGTTTGCCTAGTACCTTTAGAGAAAAGAGGCAAAGCTTCCTGGGTGCTCCTCCAGCTGAGTCAAGTGAGGAGCAGCTACTGAGGTGCAAATGTTTAAAAGAGCACATTTCTTCAGAAACTCAAAGCGTTCACTTTAATATGACTGAAATGTTTGTATTTGTATATACATTGCATTTCAGTATGATGAAAATGTAGGCTTCAGGGCAAATGTGGTAAGAACTGAGCCTTCGGAGATCTGCAGTGCTAGACTGTAGAGAGCCAGGCTCAGGAGTTGCTGTTTTATTTTGAAGACTGCAGGAGTCCAGAGAAATATCTTGAGTAGCTCTGCATTTCAGAAACAGCATCTTGATAATTATGGTGGAAATATTGAAGGTGAAGAAATTAGGATAAGGGAGAGAGCTAACCCATCAGGGTGACAGCAAAGCATCCAAGAACCATGCAGGTGAAGAGCGCCTGACAGAATGAAGGACTTTCTGTGTATAGAGTCTCCAGGATTTGATGACTTGGGAAGAGCAGGAGACGATTTTGAAACATGTTTAGTAGACTTCTACATATTTCAGAGAAATAAGGAAGTTAAAGGTAGCATGTTCATTTTGTTAGAAATAATGGAATAATTGCTTACCCTTCTGAGAAAAGTGTCCCTAAAGTGATAAGAATCATATACCAATGGGATGAGGGGAGATGGGGGAGGAGGAATTGCAGACCACCTGTAAAAGTTTAGTCACAGGGGCTGCGGCTGTGGCTCAGTGGCAGAGCGCTTGCCTAGCATGTGTGAGGCACTGGGTTTGATCCTTAGCACCACATAAAAATAAACAGATAAAATAAAGACATCCTGTCCATCTACAACTACCAAAACATTTTTTTAAAGTTTAGTTACTGAGGAAATCAGAGAGTTAGACAATGGCTATAAGACCCTGAAAATAACCACATTTAGAAAAATAACAGAAAATAGTTTATGTTTATGAAATAAGAAAAACAGGCAGAGGGAGCTGTTGGAAGGATTGAAAAAAAAGATGCTGTGTGGTTTCCAAGGAAAGAGATGATAAGATTTAGGACACAGTTTGAAGGATTATATTTGGAGTTAATGTAAGATAAACTTTCCTATGAGACTGGAAAGAGATGATAAGAACAAGGTGAAGATAACAGTTGTGTTTATTGATGGGCAGGGATCCAGTAAAATCAGGAAACAGTGATAAGTATCTTTCATGAAATAAGAGCAATTTCCTATGTGAATTAAAAAAAAAAACAATAAAATGTCAATATTTCTGAGAATTTTCAAACTAGTTCATTTGTACATGATTTCTGAGGGTCTGCATGAAACTGAAATAAGATGCTTAAAATGTAAAATTACTTGTCTAATCAAAAGTTGTATCGAAGGAGATTCAGACACTTTTTCAGTCTTTTCTTTCCTATACCTTTATTTTATATACCCATTTTTATATGGTGCTAAGGATCGAACCCAGGGCCCAGCAAGTGCTAGGTAAGTGTTTCACCGCTGAGCCACAACCTCCAGCCCATCAATCTTTTTTTTTTAATTGCTGAGGGTGTCAGTGTTTATACTTGCTCATGGCACATGTTTACATACAAACATAAAAAGAGAGCTACAATAAGTAGCTTTTAGCAGGTGAAGATAGTGGAGGTATCAAAAGTTGATTATACTCATTTAGGGTTCTCCTGAGAAATGAAGCCAATTAGATGGGATTACATTGGTCAGAGGTTGAATGGCCATCTGCAGCTGGATAGCTGGGGAAACCAGTAGATGCTCAGTTTGAAAGCTGAAAGCCTCAGAAAAAGAGGGACTAATGATACAGCCCCAGCCAGCAGCTGAAGACCCAGAAGTCCCCTGGAGAGTCATGATGCAAGTCTGTGTTCAGTGCTTAAAGAGGCTGGAGTCTAATATCCATGCGTAATGGACACAGGAAAAAATGTGCACACTCAAGAAGGGTCCAGTGAGTGGGGGAGAGAGCTTTCCCCTTCTCTTTTTTCTTCCATACTGCCAAACTGTTGGACAGTGCAGCCCATGTTCAGGGTGAGTCTTTCCCACTCAGTTAGCTGACCCACATGTCAATCTGCTATAAAAACACCCTCACAGATACACCCATAAGTATGCTTAACCAATTTTCTAGGCATATCCAGTCAAGCTGATAACCAGAATTAACCATCACATCTATGTATTCATTGAAAAGAATGTGTGCTTGACACGGTTTAGGAGATATAGAAGTTGAGAGGGAATTGAGGCTTCAAAAATAATACCTTTGGCCCAGAGGATTGGTATGCCTGTAAATTCCAGATTTTTGAGAGGCTGAAGTGGAAAGATTGCAAGTTCAAGGCCAGTTTGGGCAATATAGCAAGACATTTTCTCAAAATAAATTTTTTAAAAATAGACTTTTTTTAGTGTTTTTGTCTGAAATAGGTCATATATGCCATGACTGAATTATCTGAAACATAAAACTTATTAATTTGTTAAGTATCAATTTTCAATGTATATGGGTAAAATGGTCATATTTTGACATTTTTTTATTCTGAAACTGGGAGCCTTAAAAAATAAAAATGACCATAACCTTCTTGTGCACTGTGGTGCCCTGATGGTTAGGCAGTGATAATGTCTCTTAATAATCTAGGAAGATTCTAACCCAAGACAAATTCAGACTTTTTTTTTGGGGGGGGGTGCAGGGTGAAGGGTGGTAGTGGTTAGTAGAAACAGAAGAAAAAAGAATGTTCATAGAATTTGTTCATTTGTTTTAATAATAAACCATTTGAGTGGAAATTAAAGAAAAAAAAAAGACTAATCTTTTGTGAAGTTAGTTAACATAAGTAAGTTTACATAATAATATAATAAGAGATATGATGAATCAATGATTAGACATCATCCTATATTACACATTTCTGGGGTAGCTTATTGTTTGTACCATCTGAATAAAGAATTATTTTAAAAATTTTATTTTTAACTGTATATATTTATAGAGTACATTGAAATGGTTTGATGAATGTTTACAAAATGGAATGCTTAAATCAGACTAACACATATATCATCTTATCATTTTTGTAAAGTAATAATTTTTTAAGCAATAAAACTTTTCTCATATAGAATTCTATTCTAGATGCTTCCCTTTTAGAAAGACCTATCGAGAGATGAGAGCTGGAAGTAACATATATATTGATTCATACATATTCATTCTGAACAACTTAAAATAGAAATACACAAGTCATTTTTTTTTTGGTACCATAGATTGAATTTAGAGACATTTGACCACTGAGCCACATTCCCAGCCCTATTTTGTATTTTATTTAGAGACAGGGTCTCACTGAATTGCTTAGCATCTCACTTTTGCTGAGGCTGGCTTTGAACTCATGATCCTCCTGTCTCAACTTCCTGAGTTACTGGAATTACAGGCATGTGCCACTGCACCCAGCTTGCAAGTCACTTTTAGCTAGGGTTCCCAGACAATTTCAACTCAATATTCTGGCACACTTGATAGAAAATTAACAAACATTAAATAATACAAGTTTAGTCCTATCTATTGTGCTTTATAATGCATATGCAATTGTGTGGCTTTGAATGTCTATTTCTTCCCCATACTCCCATTTTCTTTTTCAACATTATAAAAAACATAATAAAAAATGTACTGTGTACTTTGTGCTATATAGAACATTCAATTTGTTTGTTCTTTAATGCATGTGCTTCCCACAAGTCTATATATATACTTTTGACACCAGCATGAGGCCATTTATATATATTTTAAAGAGAGAGAGGAGGAGAGAGGGAGAGAGAGAGAGAGAGAGAGAGAGAGAGAGAGAGAGAGAATATTTTTAATATTTATTTTTCAGTTTTCGGTGGATACAACATATTTATTTTATTTTATGTGGTGCTGAGGATCGAACCCAGCGCCCCACGCATGCCAGGCGAACACCTTACCGCTTGAGCCACATCTCCAGCGCAACATGAGGCCATTTTATACAATAATGGAGCAACAAGGTCTTTGTTGAAAAGGAGTATTTTTATTCATTGTGAGACACTGTTCTTTCCAAGTACCAAATTTCATAAGTAATTTAGAGGGAACTATTTTCAAATCAATAGGAAGATCTGAATATTTCATCAAAATTACTTAAAATTAGTCAAACCCCAAACACTCAGAGAATATCATTCTGACACTCACACAGGCAGTTCTTTTCCAGGTACATGAGATGCCTAGTGTACCTGTATAGTATTTCCGAGTTCCATTTAGTCAGTGCATCAATAGCATTATAATCCTGCTGCCACAAGAAGCTAAGTTTGGAAATGGAGTTTTATTTTTACTTCTGATAGATTTAAAAACTCATTAAAATAAAAAATTATTTGAATCTGGAAGGTCTTTTTTTGTTTTGTTTGTTTATGAGGCTGCTAAGAATTCCTTACCTCTAGTGAGTTCTATAAGAAAAAAATAAATTAATCAAAATGAATACCAATGACTTAAAAGATGGCGGGGGATGGGTGTTTAAAAGAAAGTAAATTTGTCACTCTGGGGTAGCTGATACCTAGATTTAATAATGATAATAATTCTAAACTTGAAAAATATAAAATAATTTTTTAAAAATAATTGTATGATTTTGAATATGGACTGGGGAACTTTGAATACAGACTCTTTGCTGGATGGCTTCAAGGAGATGTAATATAAAATCTAACATTTTATATAACAATGCCTTTACTCCTATGATAGTATGCTGAAAGATTCGGAATAAAGGGATTAAACAAACCTTCCAAGCCTCATTTATCCTATGTCATGTACCTAAGGCACTGCTGACTGTAAGATGTTACTGCTTATATAACCAACGGACAAAAATGCTGCCAATGAAAAGGATTCATGCTTTCATATCAATTTGCATCTCATTTTATATTTGTTGGCAGGGCTTTCAAAGTTATTTTTGACAGTCTTAAAATTATATGTCCCTTTTATGCATACCTAAAAACTGAATGAAAACAAAATGATCAGTTGAATTTTCCAGAAGCTGCTCCCGTTTGGCCTGATTCCTCTGACTCTTGTTTGGACTCCATCTTCCATGTCCATGCTGTTTCTCACTGTGTCGTCCTCTACACCCTTAAGAGAGCTGATGTTGCAGGATTTTTTTTTCAAAGATTGTTTCACTCTTAACTCTGGGATTTTTTTCCTAAGCTGTAAATACCCATTTTGTAAGTTTTTAGCATAGTTCTTTTAACATTTACATTTGAGTTTGCACTAAAAATATTACCACTGCCATCAGGCCACTGCAATTATCATATATCATCAATTTAAGATGCATTCCAATCTTAGAAATGTTAAAAAATGGGAAGGGGTCCAAAATGGCAGGCTAGAGGGCGGCTGCATTCTGCGTCACTCTGTGACCTAGGATTCAAGTAGTGGGAATACTGTTTCTCTCTGAGGTATTAGAGGACCCCCAATAACTGCTCCCAGGAGGTCTTCAGGTTTCAGCATCAGTGCAGAACTCCTGGCAATTCGCCCATACAGGAGCTCCAGCCTCCACTCCTATGTGGATCCCCATCTACCAACATGAGGCTCCCCTGGGTCCCTCCATCTTGGGACACTGTAACCACTGCAATAGTCCCCTACATGTGGTAGCCTGCACCTGGGAACACTGCACAGGTGCAGGGTCTGGAGACAGCCACCAGCCACAACACTGCATGCCATAGAGCTGCATCTCTGAACACACCGCCCAAAACCACCACCCGGCCCCCACCTGACTGAACACACCATCATTGAAAGCAGCCACCATCAACTTGGGACATCTTTGTTACCATCTCTAGTTGGGGCAACTCCAGCTTAGGACACTGGCTGGAGCTTAGAAGTAATATCAAGGTACCTATAATCCACAATTCCCCCATTTCCCCAGGAAGCTTCTAATATGGTACAATGTTTGCAGTTGCACGGCTGGTCCATAGCTTGAAAAACTGAATTGCAAAACTGGGTCCTAAACTGCCCAACATAAAGTAGCTCTCCCTGACAGGTGCCCAGGCCCCAGAGTGCAGCCCACAAGAGCTCCAGAGAGGTTCCTGATTGGGAATTGAAAAGGGAGGGGTGAGTGAGATACAGTTTAGAGTTTTTGTGCACAGGAAGTTATTTACCATTTTCTTAGATATCTAGTAAGAAAACACCCTAAGAGTTGGATACATCATTTCAAAACAAGGCAGGTTT
The DNA here is from genome assembly GCF_045843805.1 of Urocitellus parryii. Classification (NCBI taxonomy): domain Eukaryota; kingdom Metazoa; phylum Chordata; class Mammalia; order Rodentia; family Sciuridae; genus Urocitellus; species Urocitellus parryii. Next base: position 4,839,947 of record NW_027553327.1, read on the forward strand.
CACCTCAATTAATTGTTCATAGCATTGTTGCCAATCCACAAAATAGGTACCCTGTTGTCTCCCCAGTATCCAGGATTTCTCCTCTCTCAGCCTATTAACTTTTCTTTCCCCAAAGTGTATGTTTCAGCAAATCAGGATCATGAGATGTTAAAGTACCTATGTTTTGAGTACTACTTCAAGGAAGAATGTACTTTTCACTGAAAGCAATGATAGTGTGGTTGAGAAGATTGAGAAAATAGTAAGTTTTTTAAAGTTAGATAGTAACCTAATCAGATTTTTATATCTAAGTGACTACAGAGATTCTGAAATTGAGGTGATGACTTTGGAATTAGAAAATCCAGCAGACAGACTCTTTGAGTGATCCTGGTATAAAACAAAACAAAATGTGAAGTGTTAAAACTGAAATGAAGGGAAGGGAGGGTGGATGGGACTAGGAAAGATGGTCAAATGAATCAGACATAACTTTCCCACATTCATATATGAACACACAACCAGTGAAAATCCACAACATGTACAACTGCAAGAATGGGATCCTAATTAGAGTCAATTACACTCCACATATGTACAATATGTCAAAATGCACTCTACTGTCACTTATACGTTAACAAAAATTTTTAAGAAATTAGTGTTGTAGTTATATAGAAAACTTGAATGAAAGAAAGAAAGAAAGGGAGGAAGGGAGGGAGGAAGGAAAGAAGGAAAAAGAAAGTATAGTCAGGAAAAAGTTCTGTGTGCTGAAATTTTTAAATTTGTTCTAATTAATTATACATGACAGTAGAATGCATTTTGACTTGTCATACATAAATGGAGTATAACTTCTCATTCTTCTGATTGTACACAATGTAGAATCCCACTGGTCATGTAGTTATATATGCACCTAGGATATTAATGTCTGATTCATTCTATCCTTTCTAGACCCATATGCCCTCCCCTCCCTTAACTCCCCTCTGCCTAGTCCAAAATATTTCTATTTTTCCCTACCCAGTACCTTGTGAATTAACATCCACAAATCAGAAAAGACATTTGGCTTTTGCTTTTTTGGGAACTGGCTTATTTCACCTAGCATGATATTCTTTAGTTCCATCCATTTACCAGCAAATGGCATAATTTCATTCTTCTTTAATGGTGAGTAATATTCTGTTGTGTATCTATATCACATTTTCTTTATCTGTTCATCAGTTGAAGGGAAGCTAGATTGGTTCCATAGTTTAGTATTGTGAGTTGAGCTGTTGATGTGGCTGTGTCCCTGTAGTACGATGATTTTTGTGTACTGAAATTTAAAATTTTTAATTTATGATGTAAAATTGATAGCACCAATTGAATGTGGAAAATAATAGATTGGTAAAATTAACTGGATTCTGCTCTTGACAAATGGTAAATACTTGTATAAATGACTGCTTTAAAATAGAGATAAGGGGCTGGGGATGTGGCTCAAGCGGTAGAGCGCTCGCCTGGCATGCGTGCGGCCCGGGTTCGATCCTCAGCACCACATACCAACAAAGATGTTGTGTCCGCCAAGAACTAAAAAATAAATATTAAAAATTCTCTCTCTCTCTCTCTCTCTCTCTCTCTCTCTCTCTCTCTCTCTCTCCCCTCTCTCACTCTCTCTTTAAAAAAATAAATAAAATAGAGATAAAATTGAACTTCAGGTTCCTTTGAGAAATATTAAGTGAAATTATCCAGTCAATAAAATGTTCTGGATTTCAGATGATAAATCAGAATTAGAGATATGATTGATAAGTCATCAGAAAGTAGTTTCTGAAACAGGATTTAAGATGGAGAAAAGACAGTCTTAAAGAGAGAGCCCTTAGAATTACCCATATTTTATGACTGAGAGGAAGATGAGGAGTAACGAACTAGAATAGAATCTGATTAGTAAATCTAAAAGAAAAATATGTCTAGAATGGATCAATAATATCTAGAATCTGATGTTACAGAAATAACCAAAAATATAAGACAGAAGAAAACCTCATACCTTGTAAAAGTTCTTTGTATTTAATGTGATAATAAAGTAGCACATTGATTACAACATTACATCCTTTTAATAACAATATTTATTTACTTTGGTTTTTTATACTGCTATATACTTAATTTGTGCAATTAGAATGTATTTCTGAGACAGGACCCTGTATTAGTCTTCTAGAGGTGCCATAATTAAGTATCATATATTCAATGGCTTAAACAACAGAAAATTATATGTCTTATTTGAAAATAAAATGTCTAAAATTCAGGTGGCAGTGGTGTTGGTTCCTTCTGAATGCAATAAGGAAGAATCTGTGCCAGGCCTTTTCTCATTTTTTTTTGTTCTTTTCTGGCATTCTTCAGCTTGGTTTGACTTTCAGAGTCATTGCCACCACCACTGCCTTCATCTTTACATAATGTATCTCTCTGTGTGAATTTGGAGTCTAAATATTATACTTTTTTAAGGACCCAGGTCATATTGACATGCAGGCCACACTAATGACCTTATCTTATTATAATACATCTGCTAAGACCCAATTTCCAAAGTAGGTCATATGTCTATACCCTAGGAATTAGCATATACACATATGAATTTTGAGGGACAAAATTCAACTTATGACAGACTTCTACACTCTTACAGCATGTGCTATAGATTAGAACTCTTTAGTAGGAATAAGTGAACCACATATATAATTTTTAAATATGTGAACACATTAAAAAAGTAAAATAAAAGATAATATTAATAATACATTTTATTTAGTCATTATCTTTAAAATATTATTATAATGTGTGATCAATATAAAAGTTTTTGAGATTATTTATCTCTACTGAAGCCTTTGAGATCATGTATATGATTATTTTATACTTATAGCACATCTTGATCCAAATTATGCATACTTCAAAACCTCAGTAGCTACATCTGGCTAGTAGCAACTGCAACGAACAAAATATAGAGCAACTGTATACTGTAGCTCTTAAATAGTGTGTTTTGTTTTTTCCTGTGAATTTTGTTAGTCTTGTGAATCAAAGGTCATAACTTAGTAAATTTATTTTTACTTTAAACATTTTTCATAAAACCTGGGAAGCATGAAATAGATAAAACTAGATCAAGAAGGAACAAATAAAAGATCACTGAGATTTGAGGGGTATATTAGTCAGCTTCCCCTCTCTATAATAAAAATTACTGAAATAAATCATTTAAAAAGAGGAAAGATTTATTTTAGCTCATAGTTTCAGAGGTTTTTGTCCATGATCACCTAGCCTACCACTTTGGGCCTGCAGTGTGACAATATATCTTGGCAGCCAGGAAGTGGAAAAAGAGAAACATATTGGGCCAGGGTTCCAATCTCACTTTCAAGGGCCTGACCCAATAGCAAATTTTCTTCCCTGGTTCCCACCTCCCAAAAGTTCCACCATCCCGCAATAGCCCCACATGTTGGCCACCAAATCTTTAGCATATGAGCTATTTGGTAGACACTTCAGATCCAAGACATAACAAGATTTGAGTGGAGGACAAGAAAGTAAAACAAGTGTTTGAAAACTAATCGAAAATAGCTTTTACTATGAATATCTCAAATATGAGTATATTTTCATTCTATATAACGTGCTCTATTAGTTTCCTAGTTTCCACTGAAACGTATTATCACAACTAACTTCCTTTGTCTTACAGTTTGAAAAGTCTAAATCTATGATGGGTTCTAATGGGCAAAAATTACCTTATTGTGGGATTGTACTCACTTTATAGGTTCAAAAGGATGATCCATTTCTTTGGCTTTTCTACTCCTAGAACTTTATTTTTTGCATTTCTTTATGCATGGAGTAAGAAAGGGGATTTTCTTACATCTTCAAAGTCAGTACCTTAGTGTTTTCAAATCTGTTTCTCCTTCCCTTAACATATCAACTTATGTCATTTTGATTTACTATCTCCTCATATTTATTTTTTTCCTTTTCTTTTCACAGCAGTGATAAATTGCTTTTATTTTACTATTAGCCAGAAAATGGAATTATACATGGAATTTCTGATCTTTATATTTTAGAAACCATCATAGAATAATGACACAACTCTGTTAATTATTGTTAAATACTCAAAACAGCAGTTTAGATCTTTACAAATTAATTTGACACAGAAATGGCATGGATATATCAGAGAATAAAACTATATTTAATTTGAATAATATAGCAGAATCTCTTAGGATTATATTTGATAATTAAATAAAACATTGATCAATGCATTTTCATAGTCATAAAAATCAGTGACAGCATGTAATTAATTTGTTCTTGAAAATCAGTTACTGAGCATGACTAAATAAAAACTAAATAAATATTGACTTTATTTTCATAATAGTTTATTTATTCATGCATCGCAAAATATTAAGACTTTATTATGAGCTAGAGATAATATCCAATATATTACTGTTTTACAACAAGCTATATTGAAGTTGAAATTGAATATTTCATTTTACATATATAAGCTTATATAATATTTTATAGAAAAAATAGTAATAATTACATTGTGTCAAATACAAAACACTAGGTTTCAATGAGTTCCCTGAATTTCTTACTTGCTTTTAAAAAATATTTTTCTATATTTTAGGCAAAGTCTTATCATTAGGATACAATATGATTTGTGAGTTGATTTCATCTTCTAATTCGCCATAGAGTATACCACTGAAAAAATTTAGTTTTTTTTTTTAATTATTATTTTTTTAAGTGCTGGGAATTGAACCCAAGGCCTCACAAATGTTAAGCAACACTGTAACACTGAGTTACATCCCCAGCCCTGTTCCCTCCCTCTTATAGGACCCCTGTGCCCACATAACATTTACCAGGATAATTCAGGGAAATGTCTCTCCTCTCCAGATATTTACCATGATTATATCCTCAGTCTCTCTCTCTCTGGGGGAGGGGGATTAGTGGGGTACCAGGCATTGAATTCAGGGGCAATCAAACACAGAGCCACATCCTCAGTCCTATTAAAATAGAACCAAATAAAAAATATATATTTTATTTAAAGATAGAATCTCAATGAGTTCTTTAGCACCTTGCAGTTGTTGAGGCTGGCTTTGAATATCATCCTTCTCAGGCATGGGGATTACAGGCCTGAGCCACCATGCTTGGCCCACAGTCTCTTTTACCATATGAAGTAACAATACAGAGGCTGGGGATATAGCTCAGTTGGTAGAGTGCTTACCCTGCATGAATAAGGCCCTGGGTTATAATCCCCAGCACCACAAAAAAGAAATAGATCCTAGATACTGGAGATTAAGTTGTAAATCAATTTGAGGACCATTATTCAACCTACTTAATATTTCTATTACTATGAACTTTTTCCCCCCTGAAAACATGTATTATGATTAAAAAAAAACTGTTAAGCCAATCTTGGTGGCACATGCCTATAATTCCAGTGGCTTGGGAGGCTGAGACAGAAGGATAGCAAGCTCAAGGCCAGCCTCAGCAATCTAGCAAGGCCCTAAGCAGCAAAACAAAAAATAAACAGCATTGGAGATGTAGCTCAATGATAAATTGTCCTTAGGTTAAATTCCCAGTACCAACAAAAATTTAGAACATACACATCAATAAATTTTATTTATTCACTAAATATTTAGTAAATATAAATAAAAAGTAAATAAAAATAAAATAGTAAATTAAAAACATGTGATAAGATTTTATGTAGTTTTTTCAACTCATACAATTGTGTTTTTCTAAATATTTCCCAAACATACATATCAAGAAATGTAAAAAAAAAATCTACATTATATAAATTAATAGTGATGTGATACAAAGAAAAAATTATACACTCTTGGGATTGTACACATTAGACAGCTGTATGTCTTTATATTATATTTAGAGTTAATTTGTGTTTCTGATATCAGAAGGCTTAATAGCATTCTAATTAAAACTATACAGGTCATAAATTTTAATCATTAATTACTACCAAAAGGTATGTGATTAGCATAGAAATTGCCTTTTTGTTCTTTATTTATTTATTTTCTTCCCTATTACCACCTCAAGTTAAGGGAAAAAGTCTTCACTTTACTTTTCCAACAAGGCCCAGTTTAATTCTTGTTATCATTTTAACCTTTGCAGTAAGTGTAGTCTTTTCAGTTATAGTACAAAAAAGTAAAAGGCCAAAGTGTTGTCAATAAAAAGCCTTTCTGATATCAAGTATCTTACAACTCAATAGGAGATAATGGTTAATGAAATTGGTAGGATAGATGGAAACACTTCAAATAATCTTTCACTGTCATAACCCCACCATGCACTTCTTCAGTGCAGTAAAATAAATCAGCATAGTCAGGAGCATGGTCAGGCATACAAAATGACATTCTTCAAAATAACTGAGACAGATCCTTATTTATATAAACTTTGAATCTGGGATTTAAATGCTGTCTTTTTCAAAGTTATATTTATTTAGGCTCTACTGATAGAAATTATAAGACCACTCTCTCTCTCTCTCTCTCTCTCTCTCTCTCTCTCTCTCTATATATATATATATATATATATATATATATATATATATATATATCTCACTCTCTCTATATATATATCACTCTATATTATAAGACCATATCACTGTATATATGGACAAATTTTCCAGGGAGCAAAAATTCAAGTCTTTTATAATAACAATAAAAATTTAAAAATATTTTAATAGAACAATATAACAACTAATGAACTGGAAACATAATTTTGAATAGTTATTCAGTCTATAAAATATTAAAGAAATACTTTGAGTATAACATATAAATAAAAGTTCAAAGATTTATGTCATTCCTTATAGTTTTGATTTATGATGAATGTTTTATCTAGCTGCAATTATCTGAATTAGAATATAAAAAGTTCTATGGATAGCTTCTTTGAGTAATCAATTTATCTATCTTGACAAAATCCTAACTGTACTTTAACCTGGTAGACATTATTGCAGCAATATTTGACCAGAATAATTACATATTAATTATAATCAATTACTTATAATTTAATGAAACAAAGATGGTAGTAATATTTTTACATAAGTGTAGACTAATATTTTTTATAATGAAATTTTATCAGACTCTTATACAAGAAGGTTCTTCCTCTTACTAATAATGTCTCAGACATTGTCATCATATTGAAATAGTATATATCATATTGGTAAGGGATGAAACTGCTTAAATCCTGATACCACTTTTTACTAGCTGTGTGAACTTGGACAGTTTCTTTAATTTCTGTACATAGTTGAAAATAATAATACCAACTACATCTCAGTTATTATATGAATTAATAAATATACAAGACATGAAAGATTTCAAGTGTTGGCTGACAGCATGTGTTCTATATTAAAAGACAATGATATTATATATGACAAACAGTAGTTTTTTGATAAATAAAATCCCTCCCCAAAAACCAAATTATATGGTTACATCTTAAGAAATCTGTAATCTTATGATTTCATCATTTGTACAGTTTAAAAATATAAAAAAGCCAAACATATGATTAAATGCCTGATTTAATAGTAATTATGTTTTATTAGCAGTAGCAATAGTACTAATTGGTTTAATGAGTATAGTGTAATCTAGATCTCAAAGTGATAAAGACAGTGCAAGAATATAAAAACTATAGGTCAATTGACCCATGAAGCCAAGTCATATCTTTAAATAACGCTGAGCCAAATGTTTCTGATAAAAATATAAAATTATATGCAGGAATAAATTGATAACATATTATAAAAAATCTATCACTATAAAAGGTTGTACAAAAAAAATGAAAAATCCTATTGATATAATGGAAAAAAGAAAATAGAAGAATTCTTCCAGAAAGCTGAACCTGAGTCATAAAGAGTTGCAATTACTAGGTTTAGAAATCCATTCTTCTCACTTTAGGAATCCAGCAATTATCCACAATCGGATCTTCATGAAAACGTATCTGTGAACTAGTTAAACATTTTTACTGATACTTTCTTTTCCTTGGTTGCCAAACAAATATCCAATGAGAACCAGTGGTAGCTATTGGAATGGTTAACACATTATGGCACCATTCAGTACTAAATGGAAAAACAAAACTCTTGAGATTCAATGACAAAAGTTTCATAAGATATCAGAGTCTGTTTGTTTGTTTGTTTGTTTGTTTTTTGGTACCAGAGAATGAACTCGGGGTACATAACCACTGAGCCACATCCCTCCACTGCCACCTCCCATCTTCCACCCCTCACCTTTTGTTTGTTTGTTTGTTTGTTTAAGACAGGACCTCACTAAGTTGCTTAGGGCCTCAATACAGTGCTGAGGCTGGCTTTGAACTTGCAATCCTCCTGCCTCAGCTTTCTGAACCACTGGGATTATAGGCATTTTCCTTCATGATCATCTACATTTTAAGTTTTTGAAGACCTAAATCAAGTACTGCATTTCTTATACATCTAATAATTTTAGTAGAAACTTTTATTAATCTATATTATTAAAATATAGTAGCAAAACATTAAAAACTTGGAAGTTTAAATAGATATGTTTCAATGCCTATAGGGAAAATGAATCAATGTAAAAATTATGTATCCCAAGTATTTGAAAATTTTTATATATAATTATTTATAAAATGGAAAAAAATCATTAAAACAAATACAATCATCTCTCATTTGGAAGAATATATTTCAAAGCACAGACTAAAGAGAAATTTTCTTTTTATTTTCATGCCCAATCATGGATAGCCCCCTATGGATCTTTTTCCTGGATCTCTGTCAAGTCAACAATAATTATTATTCTAAAACAAACCCTGAGAGCAGCAAGCTTGGCTCATGCATATTATGTTACAGCCAAAAACCAAAGCATAACTTCCATCTCTGTCATTCTGTCTAGCTTTCAGAAAATATGAGGAAAAGTGTGGAAGGAGAATTTTTAAACCTGTTTAATATACTTTTGTAGATGACAGTTCTGTAGATCATCTTGCCAACATATAATTCCAAAAAATGAGGTCAGATGTATAAAAGGTGTATCCTGTAGAAATCAGGAAATATATCCTATTTACTGTAAATTTGAAGAGGACAGAAGGAAATTCAGAAAATCTTATCACAAGAGTTGGCTCAGTGTCCTTACCTGGCTGGCTCCAGAACCAACTCTATGTCAATGATTGGAGTTCAAGTAGTTTCCTTTGTGGGTGATTTGAGTAAACTTCCATAGGGGAGTAGGGAAGTGAGTCAGGGAAGGGGATTGAATCATATTTATAGGACTACTGTAATAAATTTCTCTGACTTGGTGACTTAGAAGAAATTTATGTACCTCCAAATTTATGTTTCAGTCATAAGTCCCAACATGACTGTACTTGGAGATAAAGCTTTTGGGGAACCAATGAAAGTTAAATGAAGAGTTTTTACCCCAATATGATTAATCATATACTCTTATAAGAAGAGGAAGAGACATTAGCATTCTCTTTCTCTATCACATAAGAGAGAAAAGGTAGTTCTCTACAAGTCACACAAAGCCCTCACTAGAAATAAATCATGCCTTTATCGACACAGAGATCTTGGGCTTCCAGCCTGCATGAATGTGATGGAATCAATTGCCACTGTTTATACCATGCATTCAATGGTATTTTGTTATGGTAGATGGAGTAGACTACAACAGTGGACCTCAGGTCACTGTTCAGAGTCTAACCATGGAGCAGTGTCAAGAAAAATAGAGTTGAAATACAAGAGGAACCAAATCCATCTTATAGTGTATGAGTCCCTTTATCCAACCAAGCTTGAAAGTAAATCATTCCTTGATTTTTCAGATATACAACCAATGCTTTCTTTTGCTTGAATTACTTTGAATTGGATTTTCTAGGACTTTGTAAACAAAAGATAAATGGCAGACAGTAAATGGATGGAATTGGAGAATATCATACTAAATAAAATAAGCCAAAATCAGAAATTCAAATGTCTAACTTTTCTCTCAAGTCTAGATGCTAGAATAAATTTTTTTTAAAAAAAGATGAAGACAAGGATAGAATAACATAAAGAATCAATCAATTATAATTAATAAATGAGCAAAAGGAAGTTTGGTGGAAGCAGAGCAAAGAATGAGAGAGGGAAGGGGAAAAAAGAGGGAGAAGGTGGGATCATGAACTAAAATTGATACCCCTGCATGTATGAGTTTGTGGTGATAAAAACAACTACTGTGTATAACTATAAAGGTCTAATTTAAAAAACTGAAAAAAGATAATCAGCAGGTAAAAATTAACCTCTCCATAAGTGTGAAAACATTTATACTCTGAATTTCTAAAGAACACATATTGTTCTAGCTAATAATCTGTAAACTAACTCTTTTCTTAATATCCTATACCATGATTTTACTTTCTACATTAAATTAAAACCATTTATTTAAAAATACATAAGTGATTTTTAACTTTGATTGCTTTATGCAATATGAATTTAAAGAACTAAAATATTAAATGTGCTACCATGTTTCATCTGAAAAATTACTGTATATCAGTGCCTCTTCATGTCCCCATTTTTGTCTAAATCTCAATTTCTCAATTTCTATGTCTGCCTATACATTTGTAAGTAGACATATAAATAGAAATGGAATAAAATGTATCTTTTTATCTTATAGAAATATAAGGGAATGCATCATTTTATCTATGTATTTATTCTGTGAGGGGAATACACACATACATACACACATATTTCTAAGGTACAAGAAAAGCATTAAAACAAAATTTCAAACTTGCCTAAAAAATGAATAAATCAAAATATCTTTTGTACTATTTTTCTTTGTTATACTGACTTTTTTCTAAAAATTGCTCAAAACACTTCCTTGTCACTTTTTTTCTGCTCACTTGAATATTATTTATTTCTTGTTATATTATGAAACGCTAATGTCTTGTGCAGCTATTCCACACACAGTTATATGTAATATTTCTAATAATAAGTCACTAGGCTTGGAAAAATCTCAAAGTTCCCACAGGTTAAATCCCTAAGTCTGATCTTTGGGACTATTACCATTTATTTTTGAAAATGTTTGTATGCTTGTATAAAAGCATGTTTTTGTCATAAAAAGTTTCAAAAACTGGGTGAGATCTTATCAGAGGCATGTCTCAAACCTGGCTGAACTCTCTGCTCCAGTAAAAGGTATTAGGCTTTCAGATGGTTACTAGAACATGGACCAATTGCATGGATAATTTCCCTGTCTCTAACATCATGCCAAAGAATGTTTGTGCCTGTCTGCTCTTCTAAAGAATGGTACTTCTTTCTAATTTCTATACTGGGCTAAATTATAGAAAAGTCATGAGCTAAATTTAAAATATTGGATTTTACCAATTCCTGGTACTGTTCTAGTCATTAGAGAGTTAATTTTTCAAAGAAATATTGAAATTTGACTCAGAAAGCCCCAAAGGAATTTAAATTATATTCCTTTCTTAAGCAGCTGTCATGATTTTGGCAAATGTTTATATGACCTCCCCATAGACTGCATCTGTTTCTTTAGAAAGATGCTTGGAGCATTTCTTGAAATACAGGTTAAGCATCCCTAATCTGAAAATCTGAAATTCAAAAAGATCCCAAATCTGAAACTTTTAGAATGCCAACTTGATACAATAAGTAGAAATTTCCACAATTGATCTCATGTGACAAGTAATAGTCAAAACACAAACTCAATAAAATGTACAAAATTATGTTCAAGCTATATGTTTAAGATATATCTAATATAAATAAATTTATTTTCTTTTATATTTTCCAGTTTTTCTATTCTTTTCTTTTTATTTTATTTATTTTTTGATGGTATTAGTAAACCCAGGAACACTCTTCCCCTGTGCTATAAACCCAGCCCTTTTATATTTTTATTTTGAGACAATGTCTTGCTGGGTTGCCCAGCCTGGACTTGAACTTTAGTACCTTACCTTCCAAAGTCACTGGGAACACACACATGCACCATAATGAGGGCTATAAATAAATTTTACATTGGACTTGGGTTTTACTTCCAAGATGTTTCATTAGATATACAAATATTTTAAAATCCAAATCTGAAAAACTTTTGTTCCTAAGTATTTGGATAAGGGATATGCAAGCAGTACTGAGAAGTGAGATTTTCCAGTGAAAGGCATTTGCCTTTTATATTTTAAGTGTGTTCAGTGTAAAAGCCAATATAGAAAAGTTGTTGGAGTCCTTCCACCAGTTCTGGATCTACCCAAATTACAGAATTTCTTCACTTACCTGATTTATTAAATGATACTAGTTCATTTATTTAAAAATGAAATCAGCAAAACTTATGGCACCACCACCACTGCAATCACAGTGTTTCAATTCTCAACTTATATGTCAATGAATTTCTGGGATTTCTCTGTCTACCAAAAGAGAATTATTAAATGGTACAAACACCATGATCACTGCTTCAGACAGACTGGGTATTTTTTTTCTTTAAAAATTATAAAAATAACAAGCTGCTACTTCATGCTGACTATGAAACTGACTATGATGCTCTCTGAATATCAGGCCTCTTCTCATTCATTTCATGTTTTTATATATGCATGTATTGCATATGTGTGTGTGTATATATATTACACACACACACACACACACACACACACACATAGAAAGAGAGGTGAGAAATAGAAGACAGTAAGGGATGGAAAGTGATAAGTAAAACGAACATGTCTTAGTTTGCTAGAAACTCTTTAACTAAATATCACATCCAAATAAACAGGAATTTATATTCTCTCAGTTCTGGAAGAAAGAAGTTCATGGTAGGTACAAGAGTGAGTTCTTCTGAGATCCTTCTTCTTGTCTTATAATTGGTCACTTTCTCTGTGGTTACATAATTCTTCTCCTGGTTCATTCATCCCTCATATACCTTTGTTTATCCAAATTTCCTCTTATAAAGGCATCCGTCAGATAAGGCTAGGAACACCCTAATGGCCTCCTTAACCACAACTTTAAGTACCTTATCTCCAAATATAATCACAAGCTAAAATACTGTGAGTTAGGCTTCAATACACAAATTTTTGGGGACTGCGAATCAACAAATAAAACCTTTAAGTTGTTTAAAACATTCAAGATTCTTTTGAGACTAAAAAGGAAATGATTTCCTAGAAACAAATTAATTTAATGGAACTATCATTGGGCAAGTGGCCTGGTCTTACTTGTATTTAGAAACTCTTTGTAAAATGTCGTCACAATCTACAATTAATGCTATCAATGTACCTTCAATGGCCTCCATAGTAATTCAAAAAGTTAGTTGCTCAGTGTAACTTTCCTGTGGAATTCACTAAGACAGAGAGTACCGGAGCCCCAGTGTTCCTGCCTTTTGTGTCATTTCTGGGTGAGTGTGGGAAGCATGTATGTTGCTGACCTAGTTCTTTGTTACACACTGAAGTGTTCCATTTCCTTCTGTGACATTGGTTCTAATGGAAATTGCACCAAGGATTATTAAAGCTATTCATTTAAACAATCACTTTGTGTTTTCTGTGGTGCGTTGTTATATCAAACTTTGAAAAGAAAAAGGACCCAAATTGATAGTTCCTATTTTAAATCAGTACAGGTAAAAATGGGTTTCAAATTCATAACTTTTCAGATTTTTAAATCAGTACAGGTAAAAATGGGTTTCAAATTCATAACTTTTCAGATTTTAAAGATGCAGCATGCTGCCAGGCGTGGTGGTGCACTCCTGTAATCTCAGCAGCAGGGGAGGCTGAGGCAGGAGAATCGCGAGTTCAAAGCCAGCCTTAGCAATGGCTAGGCACTAAGCAACTCAATGAGACCCTGTCTGTAAATAAAATACAAAATAGGGCTAGGGATGTGGCTCAGTGGTTGAGTGTCCCTGAGTTCAATTCCTAGTACCCCCCCCAAAAAAAAAACACATGCAGGATGTTTATATAATCTAGTCTTTGGAATATTCGCTAACAAAAACACATTTGTTAGCAGCAGAAAGTATAACCACTCTAGGTAATAAAATATATCATATATTATCTTATACACATACTTTTATGTAGCATATACTTATATACACACAAACATACATACATATTACATATAATATGTTTATATTATTTATATGTGTTATATATTATACAAGTAATATATACATATATTTTATACACATACACATAAATACATATATAATATATGATCAGTGCACAAAAAGTTTTACCATCAAAACTGATACATTTTTACACTTACATACAAACACACACACACACACACACACACACACACTCTATATTAATTGCTTGGTTCTATCATTTCCAATAACTTTTTCTCTTTGACAGATGTCATACATGAAGTTGAACTTATTTTTTTTTCCATTTCAGTTATATTTTCCCCTCCTTTGTCTTTGCTCATCAAATTGTCTAAAGAATTCTTTGTGCTAAATATCTGCATTTCTTTATTTTTCATTAATTCACTTTTACATTCCTTTCTCCTCATACTCTTCCTTTACCCAATCTTCAACATAATAGGCAAACAAAATACCATTATCCTCTTTTATAATGACTGACACAAAATAGGAAAAAAAAAGAACACTTGTAAAAGAAAAGAGCAAAGTTAAATTGAAGGTAAAGTTAAGTAATGGAACAATGTCAAAATGTCTCTAAAATTTTAAGCCTTTGAGTTTAAGACATAGAAAACAAAACAAAGAAATGTCAAAGCAAGAAAGATAAACTGCATTCAAATATGTTAGATATTATCTGAGATTAGGTCAAAATGTAAAATAACATGAGCATTAATTTCCTAGGGTTGCCATAACAAATTACCACAAACGTAGTGACTTAAGAAAATCTAAATTTATTTTCTCATAGTTCTGAAGGTCAAAGGTTCTAAATCACATTGTCAGCAGGTTTTGCCCTCTCCAAGGGCTTTGGGGAAAATTAATCTTTGCCATTTCTAGCTTCTGTGACTGCAGAAGCTTATTGGTTTGTGGCTACAAAATTTCAATATTTGCCTTCATATTCTCATGTCTTCATGTGTCTCTCTTCTGTACATCTCTTATAAGAAAGTTTGTCATTGAATTTAAGAGGTATGTAGAGAATATAGGATGAATATCATCTCAACATCCTTACAAACATCTGAATATTTTTTTCCAAAAGTCTTTTTCTAAAGGTTCTGCTTAAGATGTGAGGACATTTTTTGGTTGGTCCTCCATTTACCCCACTACAATTTAGGCTACATGAATTTGGATCTAAAATTCAAAGGAGAGTTCAGTACTTTGAAAGTTAATTTAGGAATTATATGTATATGCTTATAAATTTCTCCTCTTTCAAAGAAAAAACAGCAGGAAAATTGAATCTTAACCTTCCTTTACAAAATATTGTATAAAACTAAGTGCTTAACTAGGACAAGTACTAGTAATAGGTATTCAGACTTAAATACCTTAATCCCAGACCTTAATTGACTGGATTAATCAGTACCATATGTATTTTTTATATTCTAAGTTAGCACCTTGATGAATTGAACCTTTTAGGTCATCTTTTGAGAGCATAAAATCTTGAGACTCTTAGTAATTTGTCACTAAAAATTTGGAAATACATTTTAATGATGTATTAAGTAATGAAACCATGATATATACAATGCAGCAGAAGATGTGGTAAGAAAATATAGATTTTGAAGAAAGCAGGCATAAGTTTGAATTTAGGTCTTGTTTACCAGTACTCTCAGCTTGATATTTTACTAAATATTCTAATTGCCCTGCTTTCCAAGTAATGCCCACATGCCATTAGATCATTACAATGATTAGATGATTAAGGTATGTTACACACATTATTGCATTATTAGCATCCATTATTACAAACTAAGCTTTCTTTAAGAGTGGGTTCTAATGACTAGGTACAGTAGACAAAAGCACAATTAGTAAAATAGGCAACAGAAGAAAAAAGTGTATGGTAAATGGAAATGATTAACAAAAGCCTTGGGTAAAACTATGCAGGAAATTAAATGGGTCTTTAAAGCCCTAATTTAATTCTACCTTCCATCAGATTCCTTCCACTCTCTAACTTGGTCAATTAAACAAAGTCCCCACTATACTGATACAGCAGTACAATATGTGATCATCGTAACAAAAATGATTTGTAGGCACAATATTAAAATGGGGAAGAATGCAGATATAAAAAAGAACTTCATTTATTAACCAGGGTTATAATATTTTCCATTCTGCCTCATCTATAATAGTTACACTACATAATAATTGCACAATTTAAGGTATGCTAATTTCTATACAAATTTCTTGGTTGTCAGAACTTAATCTTGCCACTTTAAGAAAACAAAAAGAATTAAATAATAATAATTTAATATTTGGTAGCTTGCCAAGATTCTGGGATATAGAGTCAAGCATGACTTCTACAGATATGATCAATGTCTAAACCCTACCTACATGGCTATCGCTAGGTCATTATAATTTATGTTCCTTGACATAGACACATGTTTCTCCATGGACGCTTAGAGGCCCACCACTAAGTTAATGCTCCCTCCAAAGTTGGTAAGAAATAGATTCCATACATGTACTTCAAATTTTGTTTGGAAAAAAAACACTGTAATGTGGACACATTCTTAACCCTAACCTACAGAGAAGATTGAGATAGATCAGAAAAGTGTAAATGAAGATGAATGTACTTCAAAATTAAGAGTTGTTCTGGGTTTTCCATCTCCAAATAAAGGCAAGTATTTTGCTCAGTATTTCAAATGTATCCTGAATTAAAGAAAAGAAAATTATCTATGTTACTAAACCAACCAAGAAGTAGAAATATTTTTATTATGAGTAAAGGAGTTTATAAGAAACAAATTTTAAAAAATCACATAAACTTTCTTTACACTTAAGAATCCTCTCTGTCTCTTAATAATTCCTCTATAACAGGATATATTTTTTCTAGACTTTGTATTTTTGTCCCCAGGAAAATTGAATTATAAAATTAAAATGCCCATAAGGATATAATTTACATTTGTTCTACTGTGTCAATTATAATTTGCCAACACAGGGATGTGCAAATAAAAATGTACATACCCCTAAAGAATCAATAGTAAGGGGCTGAAAAAATATTTTGGATTATCTAATTACTTTACCATGTCTTTATTATGACTTTACCATAACATAATTAATTGTTATAATTTTGGTCATTTACCTTTCAATGGAAGTGCTATAATCTATTGAGATCTCTAGACAGCTTCAGGGCTTCTGAAAAGAGCACTTAACTGGATTATCCATTATACATTAGCTCAAGTAGGCCATCTAACAGGAATAATCGAAGAGTCCTTCAGGGTAAATTTATTCCAGATTAATCTAAACTTAGTTTTTAAATTCACTTCCCCCTTCCCTTGAACCACATTAGAATCTGATTTTTATCATGTTCCTTCTTCAAAATAATAAATAATCATTGACAATATCCCAAGCCAGAATTAAAATGTGTTCCCATATGACATTTCTTAAAGACTCTAAAATTGGTCAACATTCTGTTAGCAGCACAACTGCATAACATGCATTTATTTTTAAAGTAATCTGTCAGTAAGAAATAGCAATTAATAAAGTATTCCGGCTCAAAACAATGCAAGTAGTATAATAACTCAACATTCAGTTTTGTAAGTTAATATGTTTTAGAAAATTACAAATACTGAGGATGACAATGTCAAAGGTTTTAAAATTAAATTATGTGGCTCTCTCCACAAATAATTAAGAGAAAAATATATGCACATAGTTTTGTATAATTTCATATTCTTTGGATTTTTTCCAGGCAATTTTCCATTTGTACTGATAATCTCTCTTACATTAAAATACACTTTGAGCTGCACATTTTTACAAGCCTTTGGTAATTAAACAGGATTCAGTACTTGTGATATGGGACTCTGTGTTTGAGATGCAAAGGAAAGCCTTTAATTAACTCCTTATGAATTTATGATGTGACAAGATATTGTCTGTTTCTTTTTTGAAGGAGGCCTCCCAGAGCCACGAGAGGCCCAGCTCCAGCTATTAGTTACCTTTCATTGGCAGCAGAGTTACTGGAGAGTTGAATGGAACCCACCATATCATGCTGCACATAAGAACAACTGCATAAAATATTAATCACTCAAGCTCCACATGTGAAATGTTACAAAAGAGAAAGTCAAAGAGTAAGACGGAGGAAAAAAATCACCACAGGATGCCATGCATTAGCATGAACAAACTATTCTTAATGGTTAAAGCAAAATGTTGTGGCTCAAGCCCCACATGCTAATAATTTTCAAACTTTTGTCATGGTTAAATAATGTCCTAGCCATGGTGGGATATATTCTGATATAAAAGAAAGCAGCTCTTTCATAATGGGAATAAGAAAACAGCCCAAGGGTCAATATAACAATTAAAACAATTCATCAGAAATAAATCAAAATGCTACACTGAGCATGGTGTGTTCCATGATGAATGTCTGATATCACTCTTCATCAAATATAACAATATTACTGGTATTGTGATTTTAAGCCAATTTAAATTATGCAATCCATACAATAAGACAAAAATATCAATATTAATAATATCAATATTATTCTTTCTCATTTAAAGATAAGTAAATTGTAATAAGGAAGCAGAGTTCCTTCAGGTCACAAAACTATCAAATCTAAATCTCTTTTACTGGAGTTTAAGCATCTTCTCTTCTGAGAATACAGAGCTGCTAGAGTGTTGACTCAATCTACTTAGATCCTAACCCAAATATATCCTTAACTAAATATTTCTCCTTATTTAAGGTAAAGGTTATATTTGGATGGATTAAAGTGAATGTTGTTTTATTTAATGAGATTTAAGAAGAGACAAATAGTTCTATAAATTCTCAGACAGTATTTAACTATCCACAACAGATCTACTGGTATAATAACAATAAATCAACTACACATTAAATATTTACTATTTAGAAAGTACTACTCTGAGTTTTATTGGAATTGATTTACTTAAATGCTAGTATTATATTAGTTTTATTGATGTTGTTCAATGAACTGCCCAAGATTACACAGAAAAACAGCCAGAATTCAAGCCAGAATTCAAGGTCATCTATGTGCCTTTAGATTGTACTTTTAACCACTTCACAATACAGCCTTCCATAGGGATATTTTTTAGATTGAACTTTGCAACCTTCTCTTAACTACTTAACAATTCATATAAAAGACAGAATGACAATCAATAAATATATCCAGATATATTTTGAAAGTAAAATAATTATAATTACATTATGTTGAAAAATTTTAAATGAAGTAGAGAATAGCCTTTACAAATAAGAAAAAAAAATAATAATAGGGTAAAATTGGAGGATGAAGGCCTGAAATTATGATTTAGTGAAGCAAAGAGAAAATCCAATCTTCATAAATTGGAATATTTTTCCTTTATAATTATTTGGATAACAATTCAAAGTTGAGGAGAGGCTATCAAGAGGAAGGAAGCATTGTGATGATTAATAATAAAAATTTCTTCTGTACTGAAATGTATATATGGTAGTATATTCGTCAGTTGTTCATCACTGTGACCAAAATTCTCAATAAGAACAATTTGAAGAAGCAAAGTTTATTTTGGCTCACAGTTTCTGAGGTGCAGTCTCTGGTTGACTAACTCCATTGTTGTGAGCAAGAGATCAGCAGAACCTCATCTCAGAATGATGTGGCGGAGGAAAACTGCTGGGTCCATGACAGCTAGGAAGCAAACAAAGAGAATAGGGAAGGGGCTACATGGAAGACTGACCCTTCCAGGGCAGGACCCCAGTAACCAAACTCCACCAACCACACCCCAGCTGCCTATAGTCACCATTTAGTTATTCCATTCAAACTAGGATGGACAGATTAGGTGACAGCTCTCATAATCTAATAATATGTTTTACTTCTAGATATACCTACACAGGGACTTTTGGGGGACACTTCATATCAAAACCACAACAAGTGGATTATAGTTGATGGCAGATGCCATTTTGACTGGATGTTACACCGTTCATGAATTTTCAAAATGAATTTTTCAAGGATAAAAACTAAGATTCATTAAATCTTTTATACAGTTAAATAGGGATTTAAAAATAGAAACTAATTATGTGTTATAAAGAAAATAAATCCTTGTTTTTTTAGGGATAAAAACTGTTGAAAGCCCAACTGATTACTGTTTTTATTGTACTATTTGGAAAGATTATATTGAAATTTGATATTTAATTTCCATATTGGTGTCAAAATATACAAAGCATAACAATACGTGTGTCACATGAAATTGTCTATATTCAACCAAGTTTATCTATCAATAATGTCTATTTAATATATTTCAACTTAACATATGTCACACTGGCATGTTAGACCACATATTAGATACAGATTTTGACATACATATGACATTAAAACTAGAAGATGTTTGTTGTTTTTCTGATTTCTCCATGAGCTAATTTTCAAAAATGACCAATAGTTAAACCATGAGATCAGGCTTTATTATGATGAATTTATTTCAGCTGTTGTCACTAATAAACCTATGTTCATAATGGATCAAGCACAATACAAATGTTCTTCTTGCTTATGGTGCACACAAATCAGTTCATGGTTTCCTGTTTTGTGGGCATCTTTCCACCACTTAAACATCCATGGATCCAGGCAATCTCTTCTTCTTTGGTTCTGCCTTTACTTCCTTGTAATCTTGCCCCCTCTTTCCAGAAGAAATGATAAATATCATAGTTGCTCATATTTTATTGCTTGAGTGAGTCACAAAGCCATATCTACATGCAAAGGAGGCTGGGATAATCAATTTAACTGAGTCTAGCGAGAGAAAATAGATCTGGGTTGTACCTAAGAGGATCCGCCACATTGCAATACAGGGAAATTAAATGCAATCTAAAATGTGAAATCTCTCCTAAAGAATTTTCAAAATTAAATAGATTTCACTGGTTATTAGAGATTCCTTGCTGACACTGTCATGCATAACTCATTAGTTTGGTTTCTTAACATACTATTTAAATATTTGTCTCCTCAGTAGCAAATGTAAAGGAAAATGAGTACCCCTATATTAGAGAATTACAGTTGTCACACACTGCTTATTTGTAAGTTTAAAAAATCATATAATAAATAATAAAAATACTAAATCACTTTATAGAGAAAGAAAACTTGAAGGCATATAACTTTGGAGTGCATATTTTTATGTATTTATAATTATTATTTCATCATTAAAATATTCAGACTAGGGCTAGGGTAGTAGTTCAGTGGTAGAGCACTTGCCTAGCATGTGTGAAGCACTGGGTTTGATTCTCAACACCACATAAAAATAAATAAATAAAGATATTGTATCTATTTACAGCTAAATTTTTTAAAAATATTCATACTAAATGGAACATATTATATAATATGTAGCCAAAGCTGTCAAATCTAGAGGGTGAATGATAAAAAAATGCATCATAAACAAAATATAATTTAACAGAAAAATAAGTGTATATGTGCATTTTAATTTTTAATAAAAAAAAATTTCAAGTTGGCATACATGCCTGTAACCTCAGCTATTCTACTTGGGAAACTGACGCAGGAAAATGTCAAGTTTGAGCCAGCCTTGGTAATTTAGTAAGACAATGTCTTAAATTTTTTTTAAAAAATAAATAAGTAGGGTTGCAGATGTAGTGCAGTTGTAGAATGCTCATAAATTTAATCCCCACTACAGCCAATTTTTTTTTAAATAGTGAGCACTGCACTTTTTACCTCTACTGAATATGGCAACTGCATTTTTATTTTACCTGTAAACACCCATGAAATCCTTTTAATATTCTCAATTTCTATTTCCCAAAGCGTTCAAATTAGTCTAAATGATCTTATCCCTATACTGAATAATCAAATTCACCTCAGAAAAGCAAGTTGGTAGAATATATATATATATATATATATATATATATATATATATATATATATATATATATATATATATATATTCTTAAGTTAAATTTGATTCCTTGCCCACTGTCCTAACAAATTTTGTCTTGTTTTTCTTTGACTTTGAACATGAACTGTTGTTTTCAATTCTTGTGATTAAGTCTTTGTTCTCCATTCACTCAATCTCCCTTTCACAAAATTTAGTAGACATGAACAGGTGAACACAAGACACTGATTCCCTTTCCACAGGTTGCTCTTACACGAAGTGACACAGCCAGGTAACTGCTGATGTAACTTAGAGCTTTCTTCTCCTAACACATCAACACATCTCTTCCCTCTGTCTCTTTTCAAGAAAATAATAATAATGATCAGGACAGTGGGTAGCTAAAGACAGAGGAGAGACACAAACATACCTTGTAAAATGACAGAGGTGACCGACAGACTATATTATAAATATGGTCGACCTTCTGGATCCAGCATATTGATTCATATTTTTCTAAGCATAACAGATATTCTCTGAATTAATGGTCCTACTCTGGATAATTAGGGCTAAAGTGATAATACAATAAACTGTCTTCAGTAGAAATATTTTATCTGACTTCACTCTTTTATCATAATCACATATAAGTTATTTGTATCATTGTCACAAAGATGTATGAATTTTTTGCATTTTAAAATTATTATGATGAATATTTCAAATCCTCTAAGTAGCTATATATTCTATCAAATGAATTTTGTGGGTACATTTTAATTAGTTGGAATATTAAAAAAAAACATGTTCGCAACAAGTCAATGCCTTTGCTAGATTCTAAGTAAATTTTCTTTAAAAAATGCATTCTTAAATCAGTTTTCCCAAAAGTTGACAAAAGAAATCTAGCTATTGTACATGTTTTAGGAGAAAGAAAAAAAAGATATTTTAGGAGTTTCAAAATTATGAGTAAAGATTGTTGCTAAGCACCATTTAAGCAAAAAAAAAAAATCACTCGAGACATTAAGACATTGACCTTTATGAATAAAATACAACAAGCTCACACGCACAGGTGTGTTTGTGTCTGTGTATGTGTGTGTATTTGTGTGTGCATGTGACCATATGTGAAGTTGGACAGTAACTAGCTTAAAGACTTTTTCATGTGCTCATTCACCCATTACAATTGGGCTTCTACCATATTCTAGTTCTGCTTCCAAACCTTAAAATTGTTTAGCACTCTGTTCTTTGTAACCTTGAGAATGCTGTATGAATGAAAATATAAGAGAGATCTTCTTGGTTAGTGTTTTAAGGATTAACATTTGTACCAAGAACTATTATTATTAGCCACATTATTTGTCCTGATTCATAAAGCTTGAAAGAATATCTTTCTCTTTATTATACTCTTTACTAATTTGTAATCAGTAATGAAATTAAAGTACTTTCTCTAGGAGCTAACCACATAGTATGATGAAATTACCAGTATTCAGTCAAAAGATATAATAAATATAAAATAAAATATCCAATATTATATATATATATATATATATATATATATATAGACTGGCTATATGTGTATATGTAGGTGTGTGTATATATAAAAAAGTCATAAGAAATATATACCTTAAATATAGTCTTAACACATTTTGAGCCCTTGTTCACCTCTACATCAACATTTTTTGGAAATGTTTTAAATATTCTGGTTTTCCCTTCCCTCAAGCTCTCTAGTTAGTCAAAATTATATGAGGCACAGAAAACACTTACCTTATGAAATAATGTTGCTGAAACAACATTATTGAGCAATATCCATATATAATATATATATATATATATATATATATATATATATATATGGATATAAATATAGTGTTTATAATTATATATGTATATGTACATATATATATTAATTATACTATTAAGATCAATTCTTTCCTTTTTTCCTAGCCAACCTCCTTCCTTTCTTCCTGTTTATTTGGTTGTGCTATTTGTCTTAACAAAAGGCAATCTGCTAGTGAAAAAGATCTTAAGATTTTAATAGACATTAATTTTAGCACTGAAAAGGAATCTTTTTTTTTTCACTGCAACTTGGTGAACTGCCAGAATTTTGTTCAGTGGAATGAATGAATTATATCAGATGCACAATGCATTTATTCCTGCCTCAGCGACTGGGATTTGGCTTTCTTTTCTATTTCTCTGTATGAAATGTAGATAAGGATGGTTGTAATAGGGTCTGGGCAAAAATTCAAGGAGGTTGCCAAAACACATGTCTGTCCAACTCACCAGGGAGATGATAGCCTTTATCTTTAAACTCCAAAAATTACCAATGTTTTATTACAATCTTCTTTTATCCTCATTCAATTATAATTGCATATTTTTTTTTAAATAATGAACTATATACTTACTGCCCAGTAATTCTTCTTATTTCTCATGGTTCTTAGCCCTAATTTGATATATTTAATGAATGGTTGTAAGGTTTTATTTGGTTTGGCTTTGTCTTGTATTCTTTTGTAAAAAAAGATTAAACAATACACCTCCAAAGCTTGAGTTAATTATTTGTCAAAGGCAATCTTTCAAGCCAATGATAGTCTTGGAAGGAGATTTATGATTTTTGGCTAGGTTATAAAAATTTCACTACACAACTATTTGACAAAGATACTTTAATTCTGGACTATATTCTGAAACTGCAATCAAAACATTTTTTCCCACAGGTTGGCTATAGCCAAAGGCAAAAAACTGTATGCTGAATTAGAAAGAAACAACCCATGACTTTTACATCATAGACAGATAGTTAACATTCCTCATGAGTTAATAAACAAAATTAAAATATAAATGTAAAGCATGCTGCAATTAGATTTTTAAATTCACCATTTAATAGGAAATTAAACATACAAGCTCTAGTATAGAAAATAATAACAAAAGAATTATCAATTTATAATCAATTATATTAATAAATTTATAATCAATTATAATCAATTTTATTAATCAATTAATAATGGTGGGACAGGCTTTGTTCTATATCCTGTATTTCATGTATTTAATAACAATACTTAAATCATTATCTCCATGGGGAATGTGAGGGCAGAGAGTTTAAGAAATTCAGCTAAGGTCATGACTTTTAGTCACTGAGTAAGAAGTTTGACGAATTTTTATTTTTAAATTTCAGCTGTCTTTCAAGTTTGCCCTACTGAACCTAGGGTAGGTAAACTATGTTCAATGACCATATTAAGTAATATGCATGTATTACTATGTCACAGAGAATCCCACTATTTTGTATAATTATAATGCACCAATAAAACCACAAGAATCTAATTGACTAGATTGCCATTTGATAGTACACACTGAAATACATTAGTGGGTGTTTACTGATTAGGACCTATAGTAGAGAAATATACCACTTTTATTTAATTACTCCTAAACTCTATTAAGAAAAGAAGGTGATTTCTTCCCTTCTGTGTTCTTAGAAGTGAAAGACTGTGAAGAATGAGGAAGCAAAGTGAGAGCTATTAACATCATCTCTGAGCACTACTTAGAAATCTAAATACAAAAATAAGCTTTTCAGGGTTTTTCCAACTTAAATTGGCAAAATTTTTAGTTCCCATACATGTATGTTCTCAGTGCATTATAGCTAATCTCACATGCTTTCCTACTTTGAGAATGAATTTCAGGAACTTGGAAACCGAGATTAGCTGAAGTACTTATTATATCCAGAGTTTAAAGGAGAAACACTTTATGAAGTGCATCTCCATACATCAGAAGGATACAGAATTTATAATTATGGGTGACCCTTCTGTTTTAACTTCAGAATGTTTCTTTCTTTCTGTAACATATTATAATAAGCCTTCTTGTTGATGAGAACTGGGATATATCAACTTAGCCCTAGTGTACAGTCCAAAATAGAATGTATGTCAACAGTTTGTGAGAACTACGTAATCTCTGGGCATCATTAAGAAAACTTTCACTGGGAGCCATGTGGTATAACACCTATAATTCCAGTGACTCAGCAGGCTAAAGCAAGAGGATCCCAAATTCAAAGGCAGCCTCAGAAATTTGGCAAGGCCCTGAGTAATTTAGCAAGATCCTGTCTCAAACTAAAAAATAAAAAGATGTGGTTCAGTGGGTGGGGCCCCTTGGGATTCATACCCAGTACCAAAAAAAAAAAAAAAAAAAAAAAAAAAACCTCTCAGGGGATCTGCTTGCTCAAAACAATTTTCATTATATTAATATGTTATTTATTTTCTCAATATGTTGTCATTTCCCTGATTATCTGAACACAATGGGGTCAAAACTGTGGGCAACTCAGGAATCAAAATATCACTAGCACACTATAAATTATTGAAGATTTCACCACTACACCTGTACTCAGTTTTTTTTTTCACTTAAAAGTGTTCTAAGAAAATATCCACAACTATTTAAGTCTCGATTCTTAATCTTCTTATTAATATTCTGTGTGATGAAATGGAAAGATCCATAAAGCACTTTTTGTAATCTTGAAGTGCAATGACAATCTCAAGAAAAACAACTGATCCATTGATTGATTTGTATGCTGAATTAGCAACTTTTGTTCAGGAAGTACTATTTCACTTGAGAGAAAATCTGCAAAACTGTGGATATTTAAACTTAAGTACCTGACTGCTACTTTTCAGTTGAACAAAGTGAGTCAGGCTTTCACTTCAAGGAAAACAATTGACAGTTTAGATTTCAAATATTCAGAATTTTGTAAACTATAATATTGGCAGCTTCTGACTTTTTAAAGACTTTGTGAAACTGATTATAACATTTTATTTTCTTCTTTTTATTTTTTGGGGTGTACTAGAGATTAAATCCAGGGATACTTAATCACTGGGGTGTTTTTTGTTTGTTTGTTTGTTTGTTTTTAATATTGTATTTTGAGACAGGGTCTCAGTAAGTAGATTAGACTGCACTAAATTGCTAAGGCTGGCTTTGAACTCACAATCCTCCTGCCTCAGCCTCCTAGCCGCTTGGATACAGACATGTCCCACTGCACCTAACTTAACATTTTCTTTTGTACTTTATAATGAAATGAATGCAGTGCTTCAATATTTTCCAAATGACTAATATATGATGCTACAAAGTAATGCATGAATAAACTATCTGTATTATAAGATAAATCAATGTATTTTACTGGAATCAAGTAAATATGGAGTTTAATGATGTGGTTTCAGGTTACACACTGAAATGACTCTTTAAGAAACTACTGTTTGTCAAGTTCTGGTGTAGTATCGATAAATAAGAATATTCCTAATAATTTTAAAGAGTTTTAAAAATATTATCATCCTTTCCATTCACATATATACATAAACCTATATTATCTTTATATATGTCAATGTAAACAACCCTTTACAGCATAAAAACTGTAGAAATAAATTTGAGATGATTGATACTTTTTGGTTAGCCTGAAATTTAAGAAACTGTGAAAATGCAAAACTGTATTCTTATTAAATCTTTGGTCCTGGAAAATAGTTACTTTATAAAATCTAAATTTATGTTTACATATTAGGATTTTATTATTTTAAGCAAAATAATGAGTCTTAGTATATCATTTTAACTCACAAGATATAAAAATGATGATATAAAGATACAGAGATAGATGTACATGTGAACATGATTCACATAAATAAAAAGGCTTTGGCCCACTCAATATTTTAAGTGTCAAAAGTCTTGTAGATCAACACATTTGAGAAATATGATGTGTGGTATAAGTATATTCTTCCATAAATTATCATAGTTTTCTCTCATAGTAAAGCAGTACCTCTATTTGAAGTATACCTACTTAAAAGAGAGAACAACAGCTTTATATTACATCTTCTTGATCTTGTTTTATCACAGAGCATGCAGCTTTTATTTTTATCCGAGAGCATTCAGAATTTTGCATTTAATATTCATTGGTTCTCCTGTGCTTATTTTGTTTCCTGCTGCAATGTATGCTCCATTAGCGTGAGAGTTTTGCTTTGTTCATAGGTATAACTCTATTGTCTAAAACAGTACTCAATAAACAGCCATTTATCAACATATGAAAATCAGTAAAAACATAACATCTTACTGTATTCAGCATGTCCCACCCACCTCCCACTTATATTTTTCAGGTTCTTTTCAGAACTTAAAACAAAAAAAGTTTTTGTACTTTTGCCTGGAGGCCAGACTCAAACTTCTCAACAACACATCCCAAACCCTCTAAGTCCATATGAAATCAATTCACCTCTGCAGATGCATTGCTTTAGAAACTGCCTTCTGGGTATGATGGAGTAGTTCAGAAGTGTGTAGTAACTCACACATATGATTACTAGGTGCAGTTTCTATGTTTAGATAGCTCCTATAATTGTCACCAAACCCAAAGTAAAATAAGTATGTAAATACCTCACTAGCTCATTATTAATATTTTAAGTCTCAATTTAAGCTATCAAGTAAAAGATACTCCAAGACAGTAAAATATGCTATGAAAAAATAAAGTAGAACACTGCTAGGGAGTGACTGTGGTGAGGGTCAGTGTATGTGTGTGACTGGGGAGAAAAAAATGACTTCACCATAGAACATCCAGGGAAGGTTTTCCAAGATTCAGCATGTCAGCTGAATTCTGAATTACGAGAAGTAAAATTTGAAAAATCTCAGGGTCCCAGGGGAGTAAACAGGAAGTGAAGTCAGTGATGTGGGAAAAGGTTTGTATATCCCAGAGATGAAAGTAGAGAGGAATGGTTTGAGCCAGTACACAGGGAGCAACATGGTTAATACTTCAATCAGAATTCTAGGCAGGACTGCATAGCCTCATGCTCCACCAGACTCAGAAGTCAAGGGTCATAGGCTTTCCTTCATATAAAAAAGCCACAGATATAACTAGGAAAGAAAAGGGGACTCATGGAAACAGAAGCTAGGTCAGTAGAATAGAGAAAGCGGGTGGGGCCAGGAGGAGAGGAAGGAAAGAGAAGATACAGGGGAATGAAATCGACCAATTTACATACAGGATGTGTATGTATAAATATATCACAACTAATCTCACTATTGTGTATAATCAGAATGGACAAAAAATGTTTTTATAAAGAGCACTAAAATAGGAAGGAAATTAATAACAGGAAGAAAGTTAAGCAAGGACAAAATCATATAGATGCTTACAGACCTCAGGAAGGGATTTTAATTATATTCTAGCCATTATTGAAAATCACTGGAGAGATTTAATCTAATCGTAGCAAAGACATGAAATTATTTACATATTAGAAAGTTGAAGGACTGAGTGAGAAATGCCAACTGTTACTCTGTAGAATGTATTGTTTTTCCTGAGAGGAACAGATAGAGTCAGAATTGTTAATTTCTCTTTTGCACATTTGGTAGAAGAGAACATTTATCACGAATATGCAGATTTGAAGTGCTTGATGTGAATGCTATGTGTTTATGAGAGCAGAGATTCAGAAATAAGACTGATCTGCTAAGTATCTACTGACTTCATCCCAATCAGGTATGCACTAAATTCTATTAACAATTTTAAAATACAATGAAGGAAAATATTAAATATCACATTGAGTTTCACCAAATCACCAAATTATCCATCTTCTATTAAAATAAAAATAATAAAATATTACAGAAACTTATGGAGATATTTTCAGATACTTCATATATTTAAGATATTACAATGATAATAACCTTCATTGAAATTGGGAGGGACCCATGTTTTGATATTTAACTTTCTACTAATAAAAGAAAAATCTCAAGGTTAACAATTTAATGCATATTTTAAATATATACAATTTCTTTTAGAATAAGAATACAAAGAAGGAAAATATATGAATAAAAATAATAATGAGCAGTATAGCTTTCTAGAATGCAGTAAAATGTGATGAATCTTCTTATCATCAAATTTTTATATATTGCTAACTGCTTTACAACTAGTAAGAGATCACCATTATGAACAGTTATAAAACTTGTCACTTTTTAATGCAGACAATTCATTTTTATGGAAGCATCCATCAAATTTCTTGTTCTTCATAAAACTTTTTCCTAGCCTTATGAATATTTCAGTTTTCATGAACATTTATATTCCAATTATAAATGTAAATGCTTTAGATAGAGGATATTATGTAAAAATGGCACCCTGTTAAAAATTATATTTCTTTGATATCCCTTGAAAAAAATACCACTGAAGTTGTTTATATTATTTAAGGCCACTAATATATCATTAATAAAAGAGTGAATAATAATAAGTTACCATTAATATAGTGCATATTTGTTTGCATACATGTTGTGTATTTTCTTAATATTATTTCTATATTTAGAAACCCTTTTGTGTAAACTTTAAGAAAACAGCTTTTATACACATGTGCTCAGATATCACTTACATGCCTCTAGCATTTAAGGTTATAAGATAATTCTGAATTCTGTTTTTTTCAATTTTTTATTTTTTTGTTTTGTTTTGTTTTGTGGTGCTGGGGATTGAACCCAGGGCCTTGTACATGTGAGGCAAGCATTCTACCAACTGAGCTATCTTTATCCCCAGCCCAATAATTCTGGTTTTATACCTCAATATTTTAAAAAACACGTGTCAGCTTCTAATGACTTAGAGTACTATTTCTCAAAGTAAACTTTATCATCAAAATCACCTGAAAAGCTTATGAAAAGCAATTGATTCTCACCCTTATTTTTGATGTACTGATTGATTTTAAAAAATTATAATTTTAAATGAAATGTTCATGAAAAAAGATAACTTATTAAATTTATACACAGGAAAATAAAATCAGATTTTATTTGTTTGTTTATTTATTTATTTGATACCAGGGATCAAACCCAGGGGTGCTTTACCACTGAACCACATCCCCTGCCCATTTTATTTATTATCTTGAGACAGGGTCTCACTAAGTTGCTTGGGTCCTAAGTTGCTGAGGCTGGCTTTGAACTTGTTATTCTCCTGCCTCAGCCTTTGGAGTAGTTGCAATTTCAATACTTGCTTTAAGATATTTTGTGAGACTAATAGAATTTGAATTTTTGATAAGAATTTTAGTCTATATTAATTTACAAATTTAGTCTATATTAAAAATATTTACTAATATTTTTCCAACATTTTCTGCACCTATTTCAAGGTCAGAAATTTTATATAGCACTTGGTGTCTGAATTCATGACAAGTGTTTGAATTTACAAACAAAATCCCTGGATCTAACAAATCTCTATCACTGAAGTATTATACAATGTTTAATTCTATTACAATTTTTTTTATTTGACCTAAGTAATGTCACTGTCCTGTGAACATTTTTGAAAGCACACATATGTAAAAATAAAAAATATTACTAATTTATTTTTTTTACATTAAAATTGCACCCAAATGATGAAAGGGACCATGAGGACACAGAATGGTCCTCACCTTAGGGAACAGGAGAAGTGGAATACAAGGGTAAGACAAGGACACTTCAGAGATGAAGCCAAAGGAAGTAGCCTCAATACCAAAAAGGAAGTGCAAAATCTTTAGTTTTCCTACCATGAATTATGGGCATGGAGGCCTTGTCTGCCATAGTATGGAGCCTATTTAATACTCAAAGAAGTGAAAAGCCATTAATGTTTATTTTTAATAAATAGGCAATATTTGCTAAAAACTATCAGATTTGTAATTTGGAATAATCAATTTGGCTTCAAGAAGAAATCCTGTTAGATATGTTTAAAGTATCTATAGTTAGTCCATCCAGGAACTATTAAAGTAAGTATTCTCATAAATGATTCAATTTTGAATTGTTATGGTGGCTAATGACAAAGAGAAGATTAATATACAAAGGACTTGATGTTGTAAATTCCTGAAGTAGAACAAAGAAGCTTGGAATGCTGAATAAAAGTCGATCCAGAACATCAACTTTTACCACAAAAAGTTGGAATTGTTACTGGAATAATTCACATAAAAACTATATTTCAGGCAGGGGTTGTAGCTCCGTGGTAGAGTGCTTGCATAGCACGTGTGAGGCACTGCGCTTGATCCTGAGCACCACATAAAAATAAATAGATAAAAAAAAGGTATTGTGTCCACCTACAATTAAAAATATTTAAAAAACTAAAAACTATTTTTTTCTTATATGCATATGCATTTATGAACAAATATTTTCTTGGAAACAAAAACATTGATTATTTCTTTCTACATGCCTTAAGACTCTTGACTAAGTTATTTTAAAGTTACATAAATGTCTAAGAATTACAAGCTCTCTAGGGAAAACATAAAATAAAACCCTGGCACTTAAAACTAAGAGTACAACCAACATAGTGCTGTTTGTTTCCTGAGAGTAGTTTAAATCAAAACTATATCTCTCAACATTTTCTTTATCCCAAGTACAGTCAAAACTGAACCAATGCCTCACAGAAATAAAACCACACTTATTAATTTTTTTATAAAATGCATGCATGCAGTTATTGGAAAGGATTAAAAAAAGTCTCTGATAGAACAGAAAAAAATGAATTAAGAAATTCCTTATTTCAAGAAGATACATGTATTTCTATCTTCATTTCTTTTTAGATCAAAATTTATTGGGGTGATAAGCTCTTTAAAATTAATATAGAAGTAGACTGGAACAGACGAAAGATACATGGATTATAAAATAATATGAATTTCAATGCATAACTAGAAAAATCAAATGTGGGAAAAAAAAAAAACACTAAGAGCTAAGTAAGCTAAGTAAGATCGGAAGTTTCCCAAGAATAGAAGGAGCACTTGTTTTTAACATATTTACAACTTACACTTTTTTGATATTTTAAAAATGCTATTGCAAATGTGACTTGCTGATAAAGTGGATAATTTGATTTAAATTTTCTACTTGAAATGTGAAGCAGCAAATATGGTTGTAGTTTTGAATAATCACTGTTCTTCTGTTATAAGATGAATTATGTCTTCCAAAAAGAAATATTCCAATCCTAAATCCTAGGAAACCCCGAATGCAATAATTACCACAGCTTTTCTCCAATCAATATTTGGAAATTGAGTTTGAACACAGCTTTCTAAATGTAGAGTGTCCCTAATAATTGCTCGACAATTGTTAAAAAAAAAAAAAAAAAAAAAAAAAAAAAAAAAAAAAAAAAAAGCATGTACAGTGACAGGCATGGTAAGAGGGAAGAGTAGGTAAAGAGGCACAGGAAGAAGGCCAGGAGAAAACAAAGGCAGACATTGGGAGTGATGTTTGTACAAGCCAGGAAGGCCAAGAGCATCAAAGCACCAGAAGCCAAGACACACCAAGGAAGAAATTCTTTCCATAGTCTTAAAGAAACCAACTCTCTTGACAATTCACATTTAGACTTCCAGCCCCAAAGCGAGAAACACTGAATTATATTGCTTTAAAAGCCAGCCAGGTGTCAGTCTTAATTGAAGCAGACCTGGGAAACTGATTTAAAAAGTTTACTTCCAAATATTGATATATCAAAGAAATACATCCTAATAGTGCATGCTAATTAAATATTATTGCTCTAGATATAATTACAGAAAATAGTATTAAAACAGCCATTCTGGACTCCATTTTTAAAGCTTTGATTACATACTTAGTACTATGGAGAAGGTACTACAGTTTGAATTTACTCTGGCTATTAAGAATTAAGCTATAAATTAATCATACTCCAGATGGCACATAAACAATAATCTTCTTGAACTCATTCTGAAATTTAGACCCTGGGAATAGTAATCTTTTTTGCAAATTCCTCAATGACAGTGTCAATTCAAAATGTGTTTTTAACTGTAAAGTTAAATTAACTTTTAAATAAAACCTTGTTTAGAAAACTACTTTTATTGCCAAAATAGTAAGACGATATATATTTACCAGGCAATTTATACACACTGAGAAAGCTTCAAAGATCATTCACTGATGTCTTCATTGATACTTTTTATTTTGGCTAACAAAAATCACCATCTAGGTTATTTAATAACTCTTCCTTTGAAAAATGTGTAACTTACAATTTTGTTTACTTAACTGCATACATAAAAAATTAAATTCTAGGAGGAAGAAAATCACAACAGCTAACAAGTGTACATAGCAATAATGATCACAGTTATTCTCCAACCAGAATTACTGCTATTTCCTGGAATAATTATATACTCAAGAAGTGGAGTGCCTAAACATTTTGAGGACTGTTGGTCTGAACTGATATTGATATCCAGAGAGTTTCAATAGCACCCTGTCTGGAGTGGATTGATCATGATAGGAAAAAACACGTTTCAAGTATGAACCTGCCTTTTCTACTGAAAAACGTATGGAGGGTTTGACAAGATCTTATAATATCACCTCAGAGAAGAAGACACACTCTAACTGGACTACATACCATACTTTGGAATTAATTAGTTTATAGCTTTTAAACTTTTACTGTGTTAGTCTACTTTCCATTGCCATGACAAAAATGTCTGCCATAATTAACTTTTAAGGAGAAAATATTTATTTTGGCTCAGAATTTCCGTCATTTCAATCTATAGTCATTTGGCCTATTTTAATGAGACCATGGCAGAACAATATATCATGTTAAGAGCAAGTGGCAGAGGAGGCCAGTTCACTTACAAGTGGACAGGAAGCAAAGAGAAAGAGAAAGTGACTGAAGTTCCAATATTTCTATCAAGAGTATTCCCCCAGTAACCAAACATCTTCCACTGAATCCTAAAGTTTCCACCACCAGCAGTCCTATAGGCTGGGGACTGAGTCTTCAATATGTGGGCCTTTGGGAGACATTCATGATCCCATGTGTATCACTGATTCTGCTCATTCCTAAGGAATTATTGATTATGCTCCAATGTCCTCACTTATTAAGTTCCCCATTCCTATCTGATACACAGTACTGAAGATTCCCATGCCTAGTCTAAAGTCCAGTTTGAGCCTCACTTGACAGACATAAGCAATTGCCATTCATTCACTAGCCTAGGGTCCCTTTACTTTGTTTCATTATTTCAATAAACACAGTCAATGGAAAAAATATGTTACAAAACTGAGCAAGTTTCTAAATTCATAAGAGGTTAAACAAAAATTTAAGAAATATTTAGAATTCATGCAAAGATATTTATAATATCTAAGGAATTTTGAGAGAAGAAAAAAAGGATTTTAAATAAATAAAATGAGAAAATTCCTCAAGAAAAACAAAGATTAAGAAGATAATTACGTAAAGAAGTATGCTTATAGTCCTATAATATTGTGAAATATTAAAATATGAAAAAAAACAAGAAAAAAATAAACCTTAAAGAAGTTTCAGAGATAATAAAGGAAAAAAGAAACATTATTTAGCCATGAATAATTTAAAATGCCATAATGTGTTTCAAGATTTTCAGTATCAATTCTAAATGTCAAGAGTTAATAGAACAGTGTTTTTAAATTGCAGCCCAAGTAATCATTCTATTAGAGGATCAGGATATAGAAATACAAATATTTAAAATACTTCATTACTTAATAAAAAAGTCAGCAAACTAAAAAGTTTAAATAAAGAGAAAGATATTAGGTGAGAAATATGTGAAAGTGATCCAAAAATAAACATATAAAAAGAAGAATGTCTACTAATTATGGCTGTATTGCAATTTAATAACTAATCAATGTAATATAGGAAAGGAAGTCAAGACTCTGAAAAGAATGCCTCCAACAATAATTTGGATTTTATTACACAAGGATAGGAACTTGTTCTAGAAAGAGACAAGAAAAAAATAAACAATGAAGTCATGTGTTAAATAAAAAATAATAAAATATGAAGTAATTAGTGGAGCAGAACAAAGAAAAACAGTCCACTTGTAAAACATTCAGAATCTTAAATTTACTGATATTTTTTTCTAAGTCTGATCATAACACTTCCTCCCTTGTGTTTGATATGTACATACAAGAACTCACAATGTTCTCTAATCTGTATTTATGCATGTAACTACACATTTTGGAAAATAGCAAAGCAAACAAAAAATTAAAAACTCCTCAAAATTTTAAATTGGATACCAAAAGCTTTGCCTAAACAGAGCCAAAGGTATGTATGGTTTATTGTGTAAATTTCCTGTGATCACTTACATCAAATTACCACTAACTAGTGGCGTAAAGCACAGTGTACACTCAGTCACAGTTAGGGGGTTAGGATTCTCAAATCAAGGTCTTGACAGAGCCATTCTCCTGCAGAGGCTCTAGGGGAGGTTTCTTCCTTGTCTCCTCCAACTTCGTATTTTATATCACTTCAAACTCAGATTCTTTCTTCA
Source organism: Urocitellus parryii (assembly GCF_045843805.1). Lineage (NCBI taxonomy): Eukaryota > Metazoa > Chordata > Mammalia > Rodentia > Sciuridae > Urocitellus > Urocitellus parryii. The sequence goes on from NW_027553327.1 coordinate 4,875,792, forward strand.
CATAGTCTTCTCCTCCAGTGTGTCTTACAAATTTTGAGCCACTTTAGTAGAACCAACTCCTTCTAAGATCCTTATCTTAATAGCATCTTTTTCTGTATAAGGCACTTTTCACTCTTTTTTTCATACAAGGTGATTTTCACTGTTTTGTCTTGTAACTTAATATTTATTTACAGGCTTTAAGGATTAGGAAATTAATATATCTTGGGCTGGTGGTGTTTTTCCATCTACCCCAGTAGAAAAAAAAATGCTAGATGAATGGTAAAAGAATTGGAAGAAACTCAGTATTCTCACTTATTTGTATTTCATTAGGGTTTTGGGTAATATTTCCAGATCAAGGAATGAAGTTTAATTATACTTAAAATCATAAACTAAACAATAGAGCCACTTAATGGAAAGTATATCTAGTGGAACTTGGAGGAGGGACTTGGTGAATATGTGGAACAATTTAAAAGGTTAAATTTCCAGTATTGTAAAGCAAACTCAGTATCTTAGGCAACGTAACTAGACAGAGTTGAATGTCATTACTTGAAATTATGAAATAACTACAAAATACCTAAAAATAAAAACAGTTTAAAATGATTTAGTAGATGTGGCTAGAAACAGGGCAGAAATAGAGTTGGATGGGAGCAAAAACATTTACTTCACATTTTATGCCTTTTATATTGTTTACATTTTAGAAAATATAATTAATGTCTGCATATGATTAATAATAATTTTACATTAATGTTCAAAGTAATTTTAGTCTTAATCACAAAAACATAAAATAAAAAATAAATAAATAAACTTTAATTTTTTTCCCAGGCCACTGCTCATTTGGCCATTAGCTTCTTTTCTCTGCACATAAATTTAAATCTACAAAACTAGGTTTCTTTTGCAGAGAGAAAAATAAATCTGTCCAGAATCCTATGTTTATTTTATTTCTATTAATCTCAAAGAAACTAAATGTAAGAGACGTGAAAAGCATATTTCCCAGATTATCTTTCTGCTGACTGAGTTTCTTTACGTTCAGTTAGAGCTCTGACCCCACTGGAGAGCCTCTGTTATACCTGCTAGAGGAATGTGGGCTACTCAACATAAAAATCTAACAGATCTGATCTAATCCATAACACTCTTGCTTGTGTGTCAGCAATCATTTTTCCTAATATATTATACATGTCTATTAATCAGTGACTGGCAATCTCAGCTCTGAAATATTAGTGACAATGACATTATTCTCATATTCATTACTAAGAAAATACACTTAGAATCTTTGCCTCTCTAAAATTTATCATGCATGTGGGAATAAAAAAATCACATTATTTGTTTTCATTAGTTAATAGTTTTAATGTTTCATTCCACTAGCTTCATTTTGAGAGAATTGTTCGTGAGTGATTCCAAAAGCTTTGAAAAATAGAATATTTAAATCTTATTTATTGGTTTATGCAATTCTTATGGCAGAAGTTGATCAACATCTTAATTATACTTGGTCTTGATCACTATCTTCTGTATATTTCCAACAGCTTTAGCTTTACAAAATTTATGTCTTAGCCAAATGTCAAGCTTTAGCTGATTTGACCTTTAAAATCCTTCAAAATACTACAAATACCTAGAATTGCAAACCATTCTATACAATGAATGAATATAGGGTATTAAGTTCAGTTCTTCAGCCAGAAAGTAAATAAAAGTAATGTTGCTCAACAAAAAGACCTGTGGGAACAGTATTGTGTGTGTGTGTGTGTGTGTGTGTGTGTGTGTGTGTGTGTGTGAGTGTCGGTAATATTTGAAGGGATAAACACATGATGAAGAGAAACTGTCACTAGGAGAACACCTATAGAATTTTACTGGAATAAGAATAAATGGAATTTCATAAAATGCTGACCAGCAAGAAATCTCTCTTGAATATGACACTCATATTTGGAAACGTTACAGTTTTTTAATTGTAAATTCTTTAAAGACAAAGCACCATTTTGTGGTACTTTAGGGAATGTTAAATGAAAGAAAACTGTAGAATAGCTTTAAAACATACATATATATTTATGTAAATATAAAATATTATTATCTAGATGATAGATATTAATTCTAAACAGCATTCTCACTTTTCTAATTGTTATTTTTCTATGTTCTGTTCCAGAAAATTAAAGGTTTAGTATTCATGAAAAATGTAAGATACATAATAATCACATACAATGCTTCCACAAATGGAAAATCCCTGTTCCTGACCTGTGAGATTAAGATTCAGTAAATAGGTAGTTGGAGCATATGATCTGCAACTAGGTTTCTCCTAAGCCTTAAAGTTAATATGGCATTAAACCTATAGGAATAGCAGGTGTGAGAGTAAATATGATTAATTCAGTCTTGGAAATATTAATTTGCAGTGTTTATAGAAGTAAAGCTTTGGGAAGGGATTAAGTCTAGAAATAGGATTATACTGAGCAGTCACACACTTAGCTTAGACTGTTATTGACTCTACAAACTCTATGGAAGGAGTGACCACAGGTCTTGACTTTGTGCCATAGACAAACTAAGGGTTGGAATTTGGAAAGATTTTTGTATTTAGGTGAGCAGAGGCAGCTGAGAATTAATGATCACAGAGGTACAAAGAAAAATACAAGCATGAGATAGCAGAAAGCAAGTAAAGAAAGAATCCAGGATGGATTGAGCAATATAAACAAATATGTTATAGATCATGAGAAAAAAGACTGAAAAAAAATGCCAGTGAATTTACCAACATGACCAAAATATACCTCCCGCACCTTGAAAGCTCAGAGAAAAAATTCAACTGTCAAGGTATTCAAAGGTGTCTTGTTGGGTGACAAAGCACAGTGACAAACAGCATACAGACATTTTAAGAAGTTATTGATTAGACAGACAGTGTTCCAATGGAAGCTCAAAGATGTAGCCACAATTCTGGTACTGAAGGACACAAAGAGCTTACTGTGAGAACAAAGTTGCCACTGGAGAAGGAGATTAAAACTAGGACTGTAAATTGAAAAATTTGGCTTATATAGTATTTATATGAAATGAAATATGATTTGAACAGAATTACCAAATCAATTAATAATAAGTAATTCAACAATAGTCATTACACATTAGCTAGTACATATTTTTGAAATGATGATTTTTAACAATTAGGTCACTTAGCTACATCATCAAAATAGACTTAATCAGCTGTAAAAAATCCAGAGTGCAATAGTGATTAAATTGTTATATATATGTGGTACCAAAAAGCCATAGGATCATGTTGGTGTTATTCATGGATTTCTTTTTTTATGAAGACTTTTACATAAAGGATATTCATGTTTCTGGGTAAATTATTTTTTTTCTTTCTTTCTTTCTTTCTTTTTCTTTTTTTTTTTTTTTTTTTTTGTAACAGGGATTGAACCCAGGGGCACTTAACCACTGAGCCACAATCCCAGTCTGTTTTTATTTATTTTTTAAATTTTGAGAGAGCGTCTCACTGTGTTGCTTAGGGTTTCACTTAGTTGATGAGGATGGCTTTGAATTCATGATCCTTGTCTCTCAGGTTCCTAAGCAGCAGGGATTACAAGCACACTCCACCACGCCCAGCCAGTGTAAATTAATTTTATTTGCTCATTTTCTTCAAAGGTCATTTGACATTATATTTGTCTATCCAATGTTTGAAACTCCATACTAAGTTAAAGCATTCCCCAACTAATGATATATACCCAGTATCATGTTTAGAAGTCAAACATATATAACCTTACTTTTCCAATCTGTTAAAGTACACAGACTAAGGTTTTGATAATCACCCATTTACTAGTTGGCTGTGAAACAAAACCTAATGGCCTAAAGAAGAAGGAACATAACCAAATGTGTTATGGTGAGAGGTAACAGCAGTAATTAAGAATGAATCCAGAGGCCAGTGTCAAAAGTGACTTTCTTACTTATTAAAGGCAGTTATATGACTCCTGCAGCAGTTTTCATGGGGCCAAGAGGTGCCATCTTGTTCCCAGAAGCAGAGTTGTATGTTTGGCTAGCCAGAAGTACAGGCTAATTTAGGCTTTGCTTTAGCCTGTAGGCCTCTAAACCTGGCTCACTGAAAACTGAAGATCTTGTGAGCTATAATACCTATCCTATGACTATGACTAATTTTTTTTTTTAGAATCAACTATTTAGAATCAGCTCCTTTTATTTTGTGATGAAGAACTCTTGATAATCAACTCTACTCGAGTCAGCATTTGGGGTCTCAACATTTTATATTACTTTTAACTTAGTTTATTCTTTATAATGTAAATGCATGCTTTTTGGATATCCATTCAAATTGAAATGCATGGTAGATTTTGCTTGTTTTATGAATTACTTCCCATTCACCAATTTTTATTCTACAATACTTCATCATTGGAGGAAAAAATACAAAAAGAAAACTGTAATTACATGCTGTCTTTGATTCGCTCGCAGGGTGCTCACTGCATGGGCATTGTTTGCGACTCTAATTCTTATCTCATCCTGGTTAGTCATTATTATTGACTCAGAGCAGTGGTGTGCTGTGTAATATATCTTTGCCACAAAAATCATTCTTCTTCGTTAAGTCCTCTTCACTCGCAGCTGCCTGCTGAGCTTCATTCTCCACCAAAATGCAGACGCTGCATTTTCTATGATTGTGTTGTTGGCACATCCATGAATGCTTCTTGGGTAAAAAATCATTCCAAACCAATAAATCAAATCAATAAATAAGTCAATAAATCTCTTTTGCTTCACAAACATCATCAATCTTTAGCAGAATGAATCAAGAGTCCTTTTTCCTACCTTTTGGACTCTTTGAAAGTGTTTTATTTACTATTAGATGCTCTTTTTGTCCTGAGTTAATACTTACATTAGATAACACAGTTGACCTTCTACATGTTCCAAAGACATTTGACCCTAAAGGTCAATATCAATGAACTCCATCTTTTCTAGGACACTTCCACAGGGAATTGAATGTGTTGAAGTTAGTATTCATCAGTATTCATAGTTTAAATAAAAATCGTATGTACATACATATGTGTGTGTGTGTGTGTGTGTGTGTGTAATTAAATTTTATTGTTACAAAAATTTACTTCTTGGTCCAAACTTTAAACATCATTATTTTATTCCTAAAATAAAATTTTCTGTTAGATCTATACTTTTTAGAGTCTTACTAATTTTTTTTATTTTGAATAAAGCAGAGTAGACTTCAGTATAAATATGTCCATCTTACATATATATCAAGAAGTTTAAAAGTACAAGTACTTAATGGTTCTAAAAGATTTTTGTTGTTGTTGTTGGACTGTATGTCTGTATCCTCATCTCTTATCCCTATTTTCCTAGTTTCTACCCCTCTCCTGTCCCCCACAACACACATACTCCTTTTCTGTCTCTCTCTGCCCTGCTCTATGGCTACAAAATGCTGATTCTTAAAAAATGTGTCACCCAGACTCTCTTACTCTCTGGCTTCCAATTTGTTGAGGAGAGATTCAGACAAAAGATCTGAAAGTTTAAGGACAGAGTTTAGATATGCCATCCCCATCCTCTCCAGTGTCACCCCTTTAACATTGTTCTGCCAGTAGTCGCATCCATTTAAGTTGATCTAAAGCTCTTTTAAACTCTTTTAAACTCACTGCTGCCTCTCTACCAGTTCTACTGACATCGTTTTCCTTCCTTGACTCTTCAGGTCAATGGGTGACTTCCTGGTGTTGCTAGTCCCTCCATGTCTGTCTGTAAATCATTTAACATTTATTAGCTTTTTCTTCAAAGTCCCAGGCAAGTGTTCTTTCTGTTTCCTGCCAGGATTTTCACTGATGTAGACTGTATTCACATTACAAACCAGAAAAAAAAGGATTAAAAATACTATGTCTGTGGTTTAAAATTTGGTCTTGCTCTTAAGGTCTCATTGACCATTAATTCAGATCTTGGCAATTCCCAACTGGCTGAAAAATTTTCTTCTTCCACTGTGACTATGTGTAATCTACTAATTATTCCTACAAATTCCCTCAGTCTTCTGCTCATTTTAGTTCTGTGATATTCCCTTCGTTTCTGCTTTGTGACCCACCTCTGATTTCTTAGATGCCTATGAATAACTAGAGAATTCCAAATTTCTTCTCAGTGTAAGATATGAACTGATTTCTGCCACATAAACTATATTCAATCCTTTTTTTTTATTTTTTTTATTGGTCGTTCATAACATTACATAGTTCTTAATACATCATATTACACAGTTGATTCACGTGGATTATGAACTCCCGCTTTTACCCCGTATACAAATTGCTGTATCACATCAGTTTCCCTTCCATTGCTTGACTTATTGCCTCTCTAGTGTCTGATGTAATCTGCTGTGTGTCCTATTCTCTACTATACCCCCTCCCCTCCCCTCCCCTCCCCTCCCCTTTTCTCTCTCAACCCCTTCTACTGTAAATCATTTCTTCCATTTGTATTATCTTGTCTTGCCCCTCCTTTCCTCTTATATGACATTTTGTATAACCCTGAGGATCGCCTTCCATTTCCATGCAATTTCCCTTCTCATTCCCTTTCCCTCCCACCTCTCATCCCTGTTTAATGTATATCTTCTTCTCAAGCTCTTCGTCCCTACCCTGTCCTTGTTTACTCCCCTTATATCAAAGGAGTCATTTGGTATTTGTTTTTTAAAGATTGACTGGCTTCACTTAGCATAATCTGCTCTAATGCCATCCATTTCCCTCCAAATTCTATGATTTTGTCATTTTTTAATGCAGAGTAATACTCCATAGTATATAAATGCCACATTTTTTTTTATCCATTCATCTATTGAAGGGCATCTAGGCTGGTTCCACAGTCTTGCTATCGTGAATTGAGCTGCTATGAACATCGATGTAGCAGTGTCCCTGTAGCATGCTCTTGTTAGGGCTTTAGGGAATAGACCGAGAAGGGGAATAGTTGGGTCGAATGGTGGTTCCATTCCCAGCTTTCCAAGAAATCTCCATACTGCTTTCCAAATTGGCTGCACCAATTTGCAGTCCCACCAGCAATGAACAAGAGTGCCCTTTTCCCCGCATCCTCTCCAGCACTTATTGTTGTTTGACTTCCTAATGGCTGCCAGTCTTACTGGAGTGAGATGGTATCTTAGGGTAGTTTTGATTTGCATTTCTCTGACTGCTAACGATGGTGAGCATTTTTTCATGTACTTGTTGATTGATTGTATGTCCTCCTCTGAGAAGTGTCTGTTCAGGTCCTTGGCCCATTTATTGATTGGGTTATTTGTTATCTTATTGTCTAATTTTTTGAGTTCTTTGTATATTCTGGTTATTAGGGCTCTATCTGAAGTGTGTGGAGTAAAGATTTGTTCCCAGGATGTAGGCTCCCTGTTTATCTCTCTTATTGTTTCTTTTGCTGAGAAAAAACTTTTTTAGTTTGAGTAAGTCCCATTTGTTGATTCTATTTGTTAACTCTAGCGCTATGGGTGTCCTATTGAGGAATTTGGAGCCTGATCCCTCAGCGTGTAGATCATAACCAACTCTTTCTTCTATCAGATGCCATGTCTCTGATTTAATATCAAGCTCCTTGATCCATTTTGAGTTAACTTTTGTGCACGGCGAGAGATAGGGATTCAGATTCATTTTGGTGCAAATGGATTTCCAGTTTTCCCAGCACCATTTGTTGAAGATGCTATCCTTCCTCCATTGCATGCTTTTAGCCCCTTTATCAAAAATAAGATAGTTGTAGTTTTGTGGATTGGTTACTGTGTCCTCTATTCTGTACCATTGGTCCACCCGCCTGTTTTGGTACCAGTACCATGCTGTTTTTGTTACTATTGCTCTGTATTATAGTTTGAAGTCTGGTATCGCTATACCGCCTGATTCACACTTCCTGCTTAGTATTGTTTTTGCTATTCTGGGTCTTTTATTATTCCATATGAATTTCATGATTCTTTTATCGATTTCTACAAGATATGCTGTTGGGATTTTGATTGGCATTGCATTGAACTTATATAGGACTTTTGGTAATATCGCCATTTTGATGATGTTAGTTCTGCCTATCCATGAGCAGGGTATATTTTTCCATCTTCTAAGGTCTTCTTCTATGTCTTTCTTTAGGGTTCTGTAATTTTCATTGTATAAATCTTTCACCTCTTTTGTTAGGTTGATTCCCAAGTATTTTATTTTTGGGGGGGATATTGTGAATGGAGTAGTTGTCCTCATTTCCGTTTCAGAGGATTTGTCACTGATATACAGGAATGCCTTTGATTTATGCGTGTTGATCTTATATCCTGCCACTTTGCTGAATTCATTTATTAGCTCTAATAGCTTATTTGTGGACCCTTTTGGGTCTGCTAGGTATAGAATCATATCATCTGCAAATAGTGATAATTTAAGTTCTTCTTTTCCTATTTTTATGCCTTTAATTTCTTTCGTCTGCCTAATTGCTTTGGCCAGTGTTTCGAGGACTATGTTGAACAGAAGTGGTGAGAGAGGGCATCCCTGTCTTGTACCAGATCTTAGAGGGAATGCCTTCAATTTTTCTCCATTCAGAATGATGCTGGCCTGTGGCTTATCATAGATTGCTTTTACAATGTTGAGGTATGATCCAGTTGTCCCTAATTTTTCTAGAGTTTTGAACATAAAGGGATGCTGTACTTTGTTGAAAGCTTTTTCTGCATCTATCTATTGATGTGGTGGATAACATTTATTGATTTCCGTATATTGAACCAACCTTGCATACCAGGGATGAATCCTACTTGATCATGGTGTATAATTTTTTTGATATGTATTTGAATCCGATTCGCCAGAATTTTATTGAGGATTTTTGCATCAAGGTTCATTAGAGATATTGGTCTGTAGTTTTCTTTCTTTGAAGTGTCTTTGTCTGGTTTCGGAATCAGGGTGATGTTGGCCTCGTAGAATGAATTTGGAAGTTCTCCCTCTTTTTCTATTTCCTGAAATAGCTTGAAAAGTATTGGTGTTAGTTTCTCTTTAAAGGTTTTGTAAAACTCTGCTGTATACCCATCCGGTCCTGGGCTTTTCTTAGTTGGTAGTCTTTTGATGGTTTCTTCTATTTCCTCTATTGTTATTGATCTGTTTAGGTTGTCTATATCCTCCTGGCTCAATCTGGGCAGATCATAAGACTCAAGGAATTTATCTATGCCTTCACTATCTTCTATTTTATTGGAGTATAAGGATTCAAAGTACTTTCTTATTATCTTCTGTATTTCTGAAGTGTCTGTTGTGATATTGCCTTTTTCATCCCGTATGCTAGTAATTTGGGTTCTCTCTCTTCTTCTCTTTGTTAGCATGGCTAAGGGTCTGTCAATTTTATTTATTTTTTCAAAGAACCAGCTTTTAGTTTTGTCAATTTTTTCAATTGTTTCTTTTGTTTCAATTTCATTAATTTCAGCTCTGATTTTAATTATTTCTTGCCTTCTACATCTTTTGCTATTGTTTTGCTCTTCTTTTTCTAGGATTTTGAGATGAAGTATGAGATCATTTATTTGTTGTTTTTTTCTTTTTTTTGAGGAATGAACTCCAAGCAATGAATTTTCCTCTTAGAACTGCTTTCAATGTGTCCCATAGATTCCGATATGTTGTGTCTGTGTTTTCATTTAACTCTAGGAATTTTTTAATTTCCTCCTTGATGTCTTCTAAAACCCATTGATCACTCAGCAACCTATTGTTCATTCTCCAGGTGATGCTTGATTTTTCCTTTCTTCTTTTATCATTGATTTTCAGTTTCATTCCATTATGATCAGACAAGATGCATGGTATTATCTCTACCTCTTTGTATTGTCTAAGAGTTGCCCTGTGACATAGTATATGGTCTATTTTTGAGAAGGTTCCATGTGCTGCTGAGAAAAAAGTGTAGCAACTTGATGTTGGGTGGTATAGTCTATATATGTCAATTAAGTCTAGGTTGTTAATTGTGTTGTTGAGTTCTATAGTTTCCTTATTTAACTTTTGTTTGGAAGATCTGTCCAGTGGTGAGAGAGGTGTGTTGAAGTCTCCCATGATTATTGTATGGTGGTCTATTAGACTCTTGAACTTGAGAAGAGTTTGCTTGATGAACACGGCTGCGCCATTATTTGGGGCATATATATTTATGATTGTTATGTCTTGTTGGTGTATGGTTCCCTTGAGCAGTATGAAGTGTCCTTCTTTATCCCTTTTGATTAACTTTGGCTTGAAATCTATTTTATTAGATATGAGTATGGACACTCCTGCTTGTTTCCGTGGTCCATATGAGTGATATGATTTTTCCCAACCTTTCACCTTCAGTCTATGTACATCTTTTCCTATCAAATGCGTCTCCTGTAGACAGCATATTGTTGGGTCTTGTTTTGTGATCCATTCTACTAGCCTGTGTCTCTTAATTGGTGAGTTTAAGCCATTAACATTTAGGGTTATTATTGAGATATGGTTTGTTCTTCTATCCATATTTGTTTATTGATGTTACTAAACCTGATTTGTTATCCTCTTTGACTACTTTCCCCCCTTTACTGTCCTACCTCCCATTGTTGGTTATCAATGTTATTTTCCATTTCCTCTTCCTGTAATGTTTTGTCAATGATTTTTTGAAGAGATGGTTTTCTAGCTGCAAATTCTTTTAACTTTTGTTTATCGTGGAAGGTTTTAATTTCATCTTCTAATCTGAAGCTTAATTTCGCCGGATACACGATTCTTGGTTGGAATCCATTTTCTTTAAGCGTTTGAAATATGTTATTCCAGGATCTTCTAGCTTTTAGAGTCTGTGTTGAGAGATCAGCTGTTATCCTGATTGGTTTACCCCTAAATGTAATCTGCTTCCTTTCCCTTGTAGCTTTTAAAATTCTCTCCTTATTCTGTATGTTGGACATCTTCATTATAATGTGTCTAGGTGTGGATCTCTTATGATTTTGCACATTCGGCGTCCTGTAGGCTTCTAGGATTTGGGATTCTGTCTCATTCTTCAAGTCTGGGAAGTTTTCTTGTATTATTTCACTGAATAGATTGCTTAATCCTTTGGTTTGGAGCTCTGTGCCTTCCTGTATCCCAATGACTCTTAAGTTTGGTCTTTTGATATTATCCCATAGCTCTTGAATGTTCTGCTCATGGTTTCTTAGTAGACTTGCTGAGCTATCTATGTTCTTTTCAAGTTGAAATACTCTGTCTTCATTGTCTGATGTTCTATCTTCTAAGTGATCCACTCTGCTGGTAGTATTCTCAATTGAGTTTTTAAGTTGTTTTATTGTTTCCTGCATTTCTAGTATTTCTATTTGTTTGTTTTTTATTACCTCTATCTCCCTGTGAAATTGATCTTTTACTTCCTGGATTTGTTTGTCAATGTGATCTTTCATTGTCTGATTTTGCTGTCTCATGTCTTCCTTGAGACTCCAGATCATCTGAAGCATGTATGTCCTGAGCTCTCTATCTGACATTCCATCTGTTGCAGCTATTACCTCTTCTAAAGTTGAGTTGACCTGCATTGCCTGTGGTCCTTTCTTTCCTTGTCGTTTCATACTGCTGGCGCTTCTTTCTGCTTGGTGAAATTGTTGTGTCTTTGATATTTTCCCCCTCGGGCCAAGTCACTCCTCTCAGTAGGCGGGAGTCAATCACTGTGCAGCAGTTCTTCCTCCCGGACTGGGCGAGTCTCCACTCCTGCTGTGGGCGGGGCCTTTCCCAGAGCTGGTCAGGGGTCGTTTGCAGCACTGGGGCTGGCAGGTGGGGGGTGGTCGTCTGTAGCTCCAAACCACCAGAGGAGGTTCACAGAGTCGGGCCGGCCGGTGCCGAGCAGGCAGCGCCCGCTCCCCCACTCACTGCAAGGTTGCAGGCAGCGGCTGTTTGGCGCCAGCCGGTGGCGGTTCACAAAGCCGTGGTGGGCGTGGGCCCTGGCAGGCAGCGCCTGTTCCTAGGTTTGCTGTAGCGTGTGGGCGGCGGCAGTTCACAGAGCCGGGTGGCGGGGGCCCAGGCGGTCAATGTCTGCTCCTACGTTCGCTGTGACATATGGACTGCAACCACCCGGCAGCGGCCGGTGGTGGATCACGGAGCCTGGCCGGTGTGGGCCCAGGCAGGCCGCGCCCGCTCCTAAGCTCGGTGCACCCTGTGGGCCGCTCGTCTGGCAGCAGCCAGCAGCGGTTCACAGAGCCAGGCCCGTGTGGGCCCAGGCAGGCCCGCCCGCTCCTAAGATTGCTACTACGTGTGAGCAGCGGCTGGCTGCGGTTCACAGAACCAGGCAGCGGGGGCCCAGGCAGTCAATGTCTGCTCCTGTGTTCGCTGCAACTTGTGGGCTGTAGCCACCCGGCAGCGGCCGGTGGTGGATCACGGAGCCGGGCCTGTGTGGGCCCAGGCAGGCCCGCCCGCTCCTAAGATTGCTGCTACGTGTGAGCAGCGGCTGGCTGCGGTTCACAGAACCGGGCGGCGGGGGCCCAGGTGATCAATGTCTGCTCCTACGTTCGCTGCAGCCACCCGGCAGCGGCCGGTGGTGGATCACGGAGCCGGGCCGGTGTGGGCCCAGGCAGGCCACGCCCGCTCCTAAGCTTGCTGCTACGAGTGAGCAGCAGCCATTTGGCGGCTGGTGGAGGGGCTGTGCCCCTGATCTGCGTTGCTGAGATTCAGTAGTCTGTGACAAGCAGACACCTCCAATTAAACTTACTAGTTCCCGGTAGGTCTCCTTTCAGTGGAATTTTGCTTGAAGTTTCTCAGCCTGACGCCTGTGGGTGCATTAATGAGTCTCTCTGATCCCCTTACCACGGACGCATTGAATGTGCTGCCTCTTCTCCGGCGGCCATGTTCTTCCTCCTCTATATTCAATCCTTTTATTACATAATAATAAAGTAGGCTTGTCCAATTCTTAGAAGAAATGTAATTATTAAAGATTGTTGAACATGAGTCTTTATAGAATGCTCTATCATTATATACATTATAGTCTGAACATAATAATACTTAAGATAGCAATAAATGAACTGACACTATAAAATATCTTTAATTTTTCATTTCTTGAGGGCAAAAATTTAATGGAAGTTTCGAAAGTCACTAAAAAATGGAAATTCATATTCAATTTCCTTTTCTTAGTCCTGGGCTAGTTAAAATCTTTGGGCAGTTCTATTTTTGCAAACATTATCATGGCTTTTAGTCTAGTATTGTTGCTGTGGGTTTATCAAGTATTCATGATGTTCACAGATATTCTGGACTGATGTGTGGTCAGGGACTACATATAAACCTTTGTGCATAGCCAGTAATAAAGGAGTGGTTTGGTTACATGTTTAATATTAATTTTCTTTTCCTCTGGCTTCCCACTCCCCTCTTTCTTGCTCTTTCTCTAATATCTTAACAATTTTATAAATGATTTCCTGAAGAAATCATGTTTTAATTAGCTTCATATTTTCCCTTTTGATAATATATTCTGCAGCTATTTGTAAAAAGTAAAAAAGCAATAGTAAAAAAAAGAGATTTATAAAAAAATGTAAAATATCAAACACTTTATCATGAAAATGTTTCCTTTGAATGACACTTGGGAGTCTGGGACTAGTGCCAAGAAGTAAAAGCATTTTGGCTGTATAGCTTCATGAGATCAAAAGATCAAATGTTTTTCATAATCTATCATGCAAAAGTTATTTGTTTGATTTATAGTCTGTTTCCTTTATGCTTAGAGGAGGAAAATAGATGATATAAAGACAAAAATATTAAGAGAAATGACTTGTTGCATTATGGAAGTGACAGGATTTGGTACTCATTTTGATAACTTGATATCTCTGAATGTATTTATTGGGCTTTGTCTTTTATCCACCTTCCTAACATATGTCTGTATTCATAATATGTAGGAGAGGTAAGCAATGAGGCCTTGTGCAGTATCAACATATTGTAATGAATTATATACATCCTGTGAAATTAACATTGGGCTGGCATTAATTTTTTTTCATTATTGTTTCGGGAGGCCATGTTAAGGATTAAGCCCAGAGCCTTGTGTGTGCTCTATCATTGAGGAACGTCCAGCTCCAATTTTCCATATATGTTTGTAGTAAAAATACAATACAATTTTGGAACTTCGGATGTAGCTCAGTCGTAGAGCAAATGCCAAACATGTACAAAGCCCTGGATTTGATTCCCAGCACTACATTAGAAAATATATCAATGAATTAATTTAAGCGTTTTGACGATTTCATTCCCTTTCAAGATTATAGAGAAAATCATCACAGTGATGAACAAAAATCAAGTATTAAAGATCACGATATGAACTATTTGTATTTCTACTATTTATTTTCAGTCTTTTGGCATTTTCATAACTTGTTAATTAATAAAAATTCTAGAAAGCAAACAAAATCTTCAATCTATAACTTTGATATGGATAAAGACTTGACAGATTTTTACTGTGAAAAATAATTTTAACCAGGTGTAGTGGTACACACCTGTAATCCCAGCAGCTTGGGAGACTGAGGCAGGAGGATAGCAAGTTCAAAGCCAGCCTCAGCAAAAAACACGGAGATAAGCCACTTAATGAGATCCTGTCTCTAAATAAAATACAAATTAGGGCTGGGGATATGGCTCAGTGGTCAAGTGCTCCTGAGTTCAATCCCAGGTACAATAATAATAATAATAATAATAATAATAATTTTATATATTTAACAGCATACGGTAAAGAAAAAATGACTTTTCAAGGTTCATGTAGTATTCATGTCACTTTCTTACTTATATAATTGATCAAAAGAAACATTTCCATGAGAAAGTTATGAAACTCAGGTGTCTTTCACAGATGTCATTTGCTTAACTTGTCTGATTTTATAACTATCTGTGTTTAGAATAACAATTGTTTCCTACAGTGTAATGGCACTGACATCCCCTAGAAAGATGATTATTTTCTTTTGTCAATCACAGTATCATTTTACCAGAAGATCTTATGATTTCTTCATAGAGCTGTATCTTTTAAATAGTTATCTTTCAGTAAATACTAAAACAGTATGACTGGATATGATGAGGTGCAATTTAAAAGGTATAGAAACCAATTATTTGAATTAATTATTATTAAAAGATAAATATTAGCAAATTTTGATATATAAAAGTGGCATATATATATATATATATATATATATATATATATATATGGAATCCATTGTGCAGCAAGAAATAGGATGAAAGATCAAGCTCCTGCCTTAAATCTAGTTAAGTAGAATTAAATTTATTATATGGTTTAACACCTGAAAATGAACATATAAAAAGAATTTATACTATCCATTATTACTGAAGTTGCATTGTGTTTTTTTTGCACCATTGTTTATAACTACTCCAAGTCTTAACTAATTGTTGCCAAAATATTCACAAAAGTATTTAAGACTCACATTTTACCATCAAATTTTATATAGGAAGATTATGCCCAATTTATCCTACTGTCTTTCTAATTCCCATCTCCTCTCCCTTCACTTCATTTCCCTTTGTCTAATCCAATGAATTTCTATTTTGGCACAGTGTTCTTATCTTCAGGACCCATGGGGACTGCTGTCTGGACTTTATAGCCCTGCTAAATGAGGGTTGTGTTGCCATGACTTCTGGTGATCATGGTCTGGACTATTGAAAGTGGAACCTGTAGGGTTCCCTCTTTTCTGCCACACTTTTAAACCAAGGATTAAGTAGCCCTGGTGATTTTTATTTTCGGGCTCATTATTCCCATGTTTGAGGAATAGTGTGTCAGTAGCCAGATAGCTTTTCTGGCCTGGTCCTGGGGAACTTAAGAAGTTGACAGCCTTCCTTTGTTTCTTTTCATTGTTCCTGCATCCTCACCTCTCCTTTTACCATTTTTTATTTACTTAGAACCTTTAACAGAAACATAGTGATCCTTAATGACACTGATTCCTCTGAAGCCTTCAGTTGGAAGCATCGTTCCCTATCATCTACCACATATTTGAAAGCCAGGTGGTGAAGTAGGTGTCTCCTTACTTCTCACCATCATACCAACACTTATATACCAGTAGCTCACCACCTTCTTTTTCAAGATTTCATGCTCACGGTATCTGATTCCCCATCATCATATGATGAATCCCAGTAAGGGAAACAGATAGCAAATTCACAGGAGGAAAAATCAAATAATGTTTTAAAAAGAGAGTATTTGCAAAAATACATAAAGAGAAGGCCATAAAGAGACCAGTAGAAATAGTGGAGAAAACTGGAGTAGTTACAGTGATCCCCTCAAGGGAGCACTAGGGGGTGAGTTGACATCAGATATCAGAACAAGAGACTCATAGTGAATTGGCTGTTTTAAAGTGATCAGTGACCTTCAGCCAAGGGACACAGCTTCTTGCCATCTGAGGAGTAAGTATGAAGACACTCCTCCTCCAATCTACTGAGAAGCTTCCTACTGACTGGATCCTGCCAGAAACTACAGAATAAGGGATTCCCTTGAAGTATTCCAGATGGAAGTCTTTGGGTGCCAGAGGATGTACAGAGCTGATTTGAGGGACACCTATACATGGTCCAGGACAATCATTCTCTTCTCTCCCTTACCGCTGCAGTTGGCTGATCTCTTGTTCTCTTATTCTGTGAAAGCTTTTTTTTTGTCATAGCCTTAATCTTGTCCACACCTTGTAAATCCTTCTTAGTAACCTCAGCAACTAGGTATGTGTCCTACTCAATATGCTGGCCTCTTGGTTCTTTGACCATTATCTCTTCAATGGCCCCTTTCTTCACTCCCCACAAGGCTTACACAGCCATAGTCCACCCTGGAACTTGTTACTGAAGGCAGCAATGGCTTCCACCTTTTTTCCTAGCAGCTCATGGGCTCAAATAATCCTACTGAAAAAATTCTTCTTCACACCATTAATCTTCTAAATAATCTACCTCAATGCATTTTCACTAACAGCCCCTTTTTTGGTGACTTTTTTGCTAGCACAATTCAGAACCTAAGGCTGCTTATTATTATTTATCTCTTGAAGTTCTTATACCTTGTATTCTCCTTCTGTTTTTTTTTTTTTCATGGTGATACCTAATTCAGTGATGATTCAACCATCCAGCCACATGTTCTGAGCTTGCATGCAGATAGCTGAACATAGCAAAGGGCACAGCTGAACATAGCAAGGGATATGTAATGCAGCCAGGCAGGCTGGTTTCACTTAAGGACATTGTCTAAGACTCAAAGGAGCTATCCAGTTCTGCCTAGCCACTAGTCTGGATTTCTCTTATGAGTTGCCTTCCTCACTCTTTAAATTAACTGTTTTGTACATTTTTTGTTTTCCCCAAACTTTTCATTCCCCATTCCTGTACTTTCATCCCTACTAATATTTCACTTAAACATTGACATGATCATTTTGAAATTTCTTCAGCCTTTCACTTCCAAATCCCGAAACCTACTTATGGCTAATATCATGTCTTTCTCTCCAGAAGAAAGTACATAATTTTCACAAAATTTTACTGTCTCCACCCCTTCATTTGGCCTTCAGATCCCATATCTTTTCTCCTTTTTCCTGTCCTTTGATTAAATCTTCATCCTCCAGTTTTGCTTCTCTCTCTTTCAATTGGGACCATGCCTGCATAGATATTTCTCTTTCAAACTCCAACTTAAGGTCCTAGAATCATTCTTTTGACTCCATCCTTCCTTCCAACATCACTTTCTTTCTTACATTACTTCTTTTGTCTTGGGTTATTATATTCTAATTCCTTATTTTCTCCCACCTTACTGAAAGTTTTTCCAAAGGCTTTTTTTCTGGAATCTTCTGCTCTATCCAGTCCTCCCTTATTCAGGTATGAATTCCAGAACTTTCTTTCTCCTTCAGAGTTCTCATCCACTTTTTTAAATACCAATGATCTGCAATCAATTATTTTACCTTTAAGATTATGCTCTTGTATGAGGATAATAATAAGAAAAAGAGACACATGGGAAGTCATACCTATAAGTCTGGCCTTCTGTCAACTTTCTGATATTAAGCCCTTTCCTATCTCCAAAACAGACCTTATGCATCATAATACTTCAATCAATCACCTTCCTAGAAAGAAGAATCTGCAGTCTTCATCAGCTAACTGTTATGGCCCAGGGCAAAGACAGGTATCTCCTGCACAGCTCATTCCTCCTATTCTGCAGGCACTTGGTCTACTCTTCCTAGTAATCAGAAAACAACATAGACAACATCATAGGCCCTCTCCAAGTCATCCACTTCCAATTTACATGATCTGGCACAGAAGTTTAACTTGATTTGCTACCCTTGATAGAGACAACTTCCCAAATTTCATAATATTTTTACTAAACAATCTCCCCTAACTCCCTGATTTGGGGATCCCATTAAAATGATAAAACCTCTTTTTAAAGTGAGTCATTCCATGAAGCAGTTCTAATATCTGTATCTACAAAACACTCTTATATTTAGTTTTATGATATAATTTTTGTCTGTATCTTTTCCTTCCTAAAGGCTTAAATGCCCAGCTTATTTATAAGAATCCATAGGCCTTTCCATCACATAAGTGATATTAGTTGAGATATACTAGCCTTGCTCATCTTCTCCCAAACATTAAAAACAATGGATCTATAAAACCTAAACTATCTCTCTTGCTTTGTAGCATTCCTGGGATAATTATGGTTCTCAAACTTCATGCAGAACAAGAGGAGTTGGAAACAAAAAGTCTAATTGCTGGTTTTCTTTTAGGTTATCAAAGATATTTCTCTAAATGGATTCTAGAAAACATCTTTTTTTTTTTGTTTTTTAATTTCTCAGCCTGTGATCTTTCCAAACACACAAGAAAATATTCTTGGCAGCAATACTACTTCATGAGCTCATCAACTTCAGTATGAAGTCTAGGGACCAATTATGGAGCTCTGTTTTATACAGTAAATTCTTGCTTCTCTCCATTTTGATTCAATTCCTCTTCACTCATATCATGGTCATGTTTTAAAGATCTTGTTTTTCTAAATTAGATATACCTGGATAGTTTGTATGCTTGATTTTATAATCATTGGCCTCCTGTACTCTAAGCTTTTTATGTCTGAGAATAAAAATGTTTGGACATGGAGTTCATAACCCACTTGAATCAAAGTGTGAAATATGATATATCAAGAACTATGTAATGTTTTGAACAACCAACAATAAAAAAAAGACAAAAAAAATGTTTGGACATCCATGTGTTAGGATATTAGGGGCAATAAATCTTCCAGGAATAAATATGGTTTTTATTTTACATCATCTTTCTCTGAATTCATGCCATGGAGATATATATTCTCAAGTCTATTTTTTTTATCTAGTTTAAAAATAATTCCTTTAGTATCTTAATGTAAAATTTGTATTGGCAATATGAAATTTCCTAAAATAATAAAAACATAAAATTTGCATGAATATTCTACTTTATATGATTATCTTGTTTAGTAAATTTGAATTTATTTTTATTCACTGTTTTTTTTTTTCCTCAGCCTGCAAAAAAAGAAATACAGGGCTCATATTTTTCCTATGAGAAACAGTTATGAAACGTTCATTTGTCAATCATCTTTGGTATGAAAAAAGTTGGGAGATTTCTTTAGAAAGCATATGAAAGTGAAGGTATTAAGGATATGTAGGAAGAAGAGAATGTTATTAAGAGTACAGCACCGTGGGCTGAAATGTAGCTCAGTGGTAGAGGAGGTACTCTGCTTATGGGTTTGATTCCTAGTACTGTGGGAAAAAAGATTATAACAAAATATTTTAGTTTTGTGTAATTTTGGTTCACTTTAATTTTTTTCTTTTTAAACAATTTATGTTAGTTGTACATATTTATGTGATTTAGTGTTGATAATCAGTACATATTTACAGTGTGCAATGATCAAATGAGAGTAATTAGCTTTTTATCTACTTACATATGTATAATTTCTTTATGGTCTGAAACTTCAACCTCTCCTAATTCTTCAAAAATATATGATAGATAGTTATAAATTAGTCTCACTAAATTAATATGATATCTTAGAACTTTCCTAACTCTTCTTTGGTACTGGTTTCTGAGGCCCCTCCAGCTCTCCCCACCTTTTCTAACCTCTACTAATATTATTCCATTCTCTTCTCTGAGATCAACTTTTTGGGTTCCACATGAGAGAACATGCAGCATTTGTCTTCATATGATTAAATTGAACTTAAGATAGTTTTCTTTTCTTCTATTCATTTTCCTACATATGGCAAAAATTTCTTTCTTTTATGGTCTAATAGTAGTATACACATACCACTGTTTTAGTCAGGTTTTTCATCACTGTCACCTGACAAGAACAATTATAGAGGAGGAAAAGTTTGTTTGGAACTCAGGGTTTCAGAGGTCTCAGACCATAGATGGCTGGCTCTATTGCTTTGCGTCCAAGGTGAGGGAGAACATCATGGTAGAAGAGTGTGGTGGGGGAAGCAGCTTAGTACATGATCACCACAACTCAGGGATAAGGACAAAATAGAAACCTCACAGGCATACCCCTAGAGACTACCTTTTCAATCCACCCTGTACCTGCCTGCATTTACTACCCAGTTAATCCACTCAAATGGATTAATGCGCTCATTATGTCAAAACCCAATTATTTCACGTCTATACTTTCTTTCACTGTCTCACACATGAGCTTTTGGGGTATACCTCATATTTAAACCAAAATAATCACATTTTCCTTATCTATTATCTGTTGATGGATACTTTGTTTGATTCCATACCTTGGCTACTTGTGAATACTGCAGCAATAAACACCAGAGTGCAGATACATTTTGATTGCTATTTAATGTTCTTTGGATGCACAATCAGAAGCAGGATAGTTGGATCACATAGTGTTTTCTTAGGAACCTCCATACTGTTCTCGATGGTGGCTGTACTAATTTACAGTCCCAATACTAGTGCTTGAGAGTTTCTTTTCTTCATATCCTCAACAGTATTTATTTTTTTATTGTTTTGATAATAGCCATTTTAAGTGCAGTGAGATGTATCTCATTGTAGTTTGATTTGCATTTCCTTGATGGCTAGTAATGTTGAACATTTCATCAGATACTTGTTAGTTGCTTGTATAAAGGCCATCTCTTTACTTTGCTGATTATTTTTCATATACAAGATTTTTAGTTTGGTATAATTCCATTTGTTTATTTTTGCTTTTGTTGCCTCTTCTTTGGGGGTCTAACAAAAAAATCATTGCCTACTTGTCTCAAAGTTTTCTCTTTTAGTGGTCTCATAGTTTCTTACAATTAGGTCTTTGATCCATTTTGTGTATGTTTTTGCATATGATGTAGACAGAGGTCTACTTTTAATCTTCTACATATGGATATCCAGTTTTTCAATGATCTTTTATTGAAAGCCTGTCTTTTCTTCAATATGTGTTTTTGGTGCTTTGTTAACAATCCATTGGCTATAGAAAGTGGATTTATTCCTGAGTTTTCTATTCTGCTCCATTCCTCTGTGTGGTTTTGAAGGCAGTACCATGCTGTTTCTGTTACTCCAGTCCTCTAATGTGTGTTGAGAACAGGTATTGTGCTGCTTCCAGATTTCTTCTTTTTCCTCAAGATGGCCTGAAGTATTTGGGAGGCTTTGTGGTTCCATATACATTTTAGGATTTTTTTTGTAGTTGTTGTTTCTGTGAAGAATGCCATTGGTGTTTTGATGAGAACTGCCATTAAGAAATATTAATTTGGGACTGGGGATGTGGCTCAAGCAGTAGCAGGCTCACCTGGCATGTGCAGGGCACTGGGTTTGACCCTCAGCACCACATAAAAATGAAATAAAAATGTTGTGTCCACCGAAAACTAAAAAAAATAAATATTAAAAATTTCTCTCTCTCTTAAAAAAATAAATATTTATTTGTGTTTTTACATGGGTATCATCATTTTTCTTATTGGACTCAATGAACTATACCTTTGAGATTTCACACAGGGAAAAATAATCTTGGATTTTATACAGGTAAGGCTTTGGTATTTAATAAGAGAAGAAATTTATCTATGATTTTGGAAACAAATTAACTATTTTCATTTTTAAGATATGACAAAAACATTTTGATTTTTTCTATTTAAAAAATACAGAAATAAACATTTGTTTGTGAAATCATGCTTTCTGTGAATTACTTTCTTGACTGAAATTTCAATTTAGAGTGAAAAAAAAAATTCCGAAGTAAAGAAAAAGTCAAGATTATGGTGGATAAGAATAAGCAAAAAAAGAAAAAAAAGAAAAAGTAAAGAAAAATCCAAGGTGCTTTTTAAATATTCACTTATATATTTATTTATATATGCATTGATTTGTATGTAAGACTCAAACCCAGTACCTCACACATGTGAAGCAAGTTCTCTCTCATAGAGCCAAAACCTCATCCCCCTCTTTTTTAACGTGTTACATGAGGACAGAAGAAGAGAAATTTCTGTGAGGTTGAAAAATTTTAGTAAAGGTAAATAACCAATCCTCTTGCTAAAAGTTAGAGAATGAAATTCACATAGAACAGCAAGAAAATGTTTTGATTAATACAAGGTTATAAGAAGAAAATAAGAAGCATTATAAAATTTGAGTTGACAATGAATATGTGCTGGAAAGCTATGGTCAAGAAAGAGGGTATAAACATATGAGTGTGGCTGTACAAACATGTACACAAATATATACATATATGTATATATAAGTGTATATATATATATATATATATATATATATATATATATATATATAATTTCTAACCCTATTTCTTATGGGGTCAAGAAATAATGACCAACCTAGCATTAACAAACATTCATAGATCCCAGATTGTGATCTTAAAGACAATTTACAAGTTAAAGAGATTCTTGGAAAATTGAGGATGGGAAATGTATATAATAACCCTGGAATATTTTGATATTCCACATAAAAAGAAAGCTATCGAAGAATATTATATTCATGTTAAAAGAGCTCAAAAGGCAAATAAAAAAGTTTTATGCTGATGAAAGCTGGAAGAACTTGAGCTGTAATGAAGACAAAAATTACATTTTGAAACCTACCAAATGCATTTAAATCCATGAGTTTCTATTTTCAATATTTTTATCTCTCTGTATCAAATGAGAGAATATCAATAATTTATCCTCCTAGTCTACTTAACCTCTGTCCCTGGGTGATTAAAGTGTAGGAATAAGGGAAAGTGTTTCCTTAAAAATTATTTCAGTTAATAAATAAAAACAAAAGAATAGAATTGAAATATCATCATTTTGCAAGCTTCAGTGAATTAAAGGATCTCGGTATTGAGTATTAAAGACTGCTTACATGAATAAAGAATAAAAAGATATAATGTGCCTCTTGATGAACAAATATGCCACCACTATAACCAAAGGTGTTAATCTTGAGTTTAATCCAGCTGCCATTTTGAAAGAAAAGTAGAGGGACATTTTATCCTGAAGCAGAAGTATGCCCTCAGCAAAATTCAGACTGTGAGAAATAACAGGTCAAAAGGTTAGTTTCCTCAAATGAAGTAGTTATAAGAACAGAAAAAAAAAATATTTAATGAAATTTAAAGATGTCACTTTTGAGAAACAGGAAGCTTAGACTGCTGTGTCTAGGGATAAAAACTAGTAAAAATATACTATAGGGATAATGCAAGGAAGAGAGCCCTAAAAGCCATGAGGGTTGTTCTTTTGGAAGGAGAATACTGTGGTTGGTATTGGATAACTTGGGAGCAACTGGAAAGACTAGATGGAATTTTTGCTTGATTTGTGAAGTTTGTCATGGGATCATGAAAGGGAAAAGATCAGAAAAAACTTGGCCAATTTGCAAGCAAGAATGGAAAAGAATTTATCAATTAAGAAACCTACGGATTAAAAAAAGAACAGCTTCTCAACTCTAGGATTGAAAGAGGAATTATTTAAATATAACCTAACTTTATATCTCAAGGGACTAGTAAATAAAGAAAAAAGAAAATTAGCATAAAAATTAAATAATAAGGATCAAAGGAGAAAATAGAGACAAGAAAAAATATAGAAGAAAAATCAACAAAAAGAAGAGATGGGTTTTTGAAAAAATAAAAAAAAAAAATAGACAAACATTTAGCTAAACTAAAGGGGGAAAAGAAGTCTCAAATAAATAAGATCAGAAATGAATGTCAAAGACTAATAAGATAGCCATAATTTAAGGATCAAACAGAGAGTATGGTACATATAACAAGAATGCTATCAAAGATATTAGATTCATGTTAAAAGAGTGCAAAAGCCCATTAAAATGGTTTATGCTGACAACATCTGGAAGAACTTGAGCTGTAATGAAGACAGATAGTATTGTCACAATGATTGTTAATTTTTCTGGAAAAATTAAGATTTTTTTCCTGGTAAAATTTTTCAGTTGGACAAAGTGGCTCAAGGAAAACAGACTACATGTGTGGTTCTTCTGCTGGTATGTGATGAACATGAGGTCCTTTTGTTTATATTTGATTTGAGGTGTAAAACAAGAAAACTCATCAAAACAAAAGGGATTATAAGAGGCCAACATTTCTCAGAGAATTTTGTCATACACAGAGCTACTAGCTTATAAAAAAGAGACTGTAATTGATCTGTAAAGAACCATGTAAGCTCTCAGAGTTCTACCAGAAAGAAGCTGGCTGAGAAAGCTCCTCAGCCCTCCTTGAGGGCATATTCTCCAGTGCTCTTTCATGTCATCATCACCTGTGACAGTGGAGAAGACAGGACTTCTTAGGGGATTGAAACAAGTGGGTAGGAGAGCAGTGATACAAAGAGTCTCTACATTAGGTTCAGACATGGCTCTTGATCTGAAGACTTGGAAACTAGAAACAAGTTATCTGCTCTTTATGCTCCCAAAGGACAGTGGGGAAGAGCACCTCAGAACTGTTTTATGAAAGAACAAAATATGAGACACACACAAAAGCCACTTAACAACAGTAATCCCAAAGTCCTTCTGAGTATGTCATATGGTCTCATGTTCCTGGATGAGATGTGCTCTCTCCTCTGGGTGGACCTTCATAGGACATTGCTCTCCTTCATAAAACTTCTAAATTACATAAAACTTCTAGATTACCAAGTCCTCCCGGAAAGAGAAAGTGCCATGTAAAATGCTAAAGTTTCATTATTCAATGATTCTCAGACTAGCAATTTCTGATTTGTTATTTGTTAAAAGGAAGGCATTTTCAGAGAGACTGTTAGAAGAAATTATATGATCTTTCATTATCATTAGCTGAAGTCAAATTTTATTCTTTGTATTTCCAGGCTGTCTTGGAGGCACTTAGCCTATTTTCAGGCCCTAACTACATTTGGTTTCCTTGATGATTATAATATGGTGCATTATATACTCTGATTAAACTTTTCCAATCTGTTATGTTTTCCCATTTTACTCTATGTGAAAACTGAAATTTCAAGTGTAGTTTCATCAATCTGACTGAACCTTGGTGGATTTTATACTTAATTTTATTGTTCTCTGTTCTTGTAAACATCTTCTAATAAGTTAGATTTAAATAGAAAAAAAATAATTCACACAAAAATAATCAAAAGATATATATTTTAAAAATGGTAATGGTTGACCTTATTTTAGGAGAATAGGATCACAAACCACACATATAATAAATGTGAAAACTGGATTGGAAAATTCAAAAGGTCCCTGATAATATTCCAGACAATACTCAAAAATAATGTTTATCTGAGTAACTTCCTAACTGCATCAATTTTATCTTGATTTTTGAAAGAGAATAAGGAGTTTCTGATAATACTTTATTTAGCTGTGCATTACATAAAGAAATTACTATCTGTTATCATACAATTATAGTCTTAATTTTAGTCTAGATTGCACAACACTTCCATAAGCCATTTCAATTTGTACCTTAAGTCAGTAGTTCAAGGCCAGATGTCCTGATGTCAGAACCTCCAATGACTTTGTAAGCATCTAATTAAATTCTTAATTCACATACAGCAATTTCTTTTTCCTGAGTTACACACTGACTGCTGAAGTGATTTTTTTCCTGTGAGTTTACTTTTATGTTTATTTAAAAGCCATGACAGAAATCCAATCCTTTGCCTGCCAAGTTCAGTACTCTCTTCTTCAGGAATCTGATCTCTATTTTATCTATGCGGTTGGAAAGAGTGTTGCTATATTCCTGTATCGATAACCACTTTTAATTAGCCCATGACTGGTCAGCTGAATAAAGTGATTCAGTCAAAGCATTTCTCTGGAATTTCTAGACTTGAATCTGGAGAAACAGTCTCAAACTTTCTCTGTTAGTAAACACAGTTTGCTTTTTACAACCTGTGACCTAAGCAGTTATGAGCCTAGAGAGGAGGAAAGATAAAGACAAATCTTCATGGCAGACATGATCTTGAAGATTTAATGCATATTATTCTGAGTATCTCTCCATGATATGAGTGGTTACAGTGTAATAACTTCTTTTGTTCAAATGTGGTCATGGGTCAAGCTTGAAAGAAGTAACTACAAGGTGAGAGAGAATAAGAAAAGAGGGAACAAATTACCTAAACAATAACAAAATTTTCCTGTTTCCTTCCATGAAGCCCAAATTCCAACTCACATATAAATTAAATGCTAAGATCTGGCTTCCTAATAAAAGCAGCAATTACAATGTGAGTTCTATTCAATAACTTACATTAAATAACTTACCTCATATAACAATGTTATCAAGCCTTTAGAAAAACAAAACAAAACATACTTGCATCAAATATGAGCAAGAAATCATAAACCAAAGTATTATGGTTTGATTATATTATATCCTACTTAAACTCATGTGTGAGACAGCACAAGACAGTAAATTTGGAGGTACAGTGATTAGATTATGATAGCTGTACTCTAAACAGTGGATTAATCCATTTGCAGAATTAGCTGGATAGGATGTGAATAGAGGAATTAGGTCACTAAGGATATGAATTTGGGGTTTATATTTTGTCTCTGATCAGCAGAGTTCTTCCTTTTCTTCCTTTCTTGAACTAGGTAGCCGTCTTCCATACTGATCTGCTTCGTGTTGGCCTAGAGTAACGGAGTTGGCTGACCATGGGCTGAATATCTGACACTGTGAGCCAAAATAAACTTTTCCTCATCTAAGTTGTTCTCATTGGGTCTTTTGGTTACAGTGATGAAAAGTTGACTAAAACACAAAGACCAAAAATACATCAATATTTCTGTATTAGAATTTCCCCCCAAATGGAGAGAATAGCAGAGAATTGATACCTGAAAAGAAAAGTGTGAATTTTAGAATTAAAGATTAAATTCTGAATAGAATGGAGGATCAATAAAGATAAATCCACACATAAGCACATCTTAGTGAAAATGGAGATCATCAAAGTGAAAGAGAATAATCTTAAGAATTACCACATGGTAGAAACAGATTATGTGCAAAGGAAAGACAGAGGTGAACAGGTTCTTATTAACAACAACACAGATTAGAAAACAATGGAATCATATTTTCAAAGTACTTAGAGAAAGAAGTATTGATCTAAATTTTATATTTAACCAAACTATCACTCCAATGTGAGACAAAGCAAATACTATGATGGTTTTCCAACCATCATCACTCATGGAAAGTATTATTAGAGAATTATTTCATCAAGATTAAAAGTGAACACAAATGGGAGATTTAAGATAGAGAACACAAGGTTGAATACAGTAATTTATTAAATATATCAGAAAGTAAGTACAAGTAACTACTGACTACCTAATTAATCAAAAATTTTTGTTAACTTAAAATTGAAATTCTTAAAATAATAACAAAATCAGGGAGGTGGAGAAAAATTTTCAGTAAGTCATTAAAATGTATTAAATTTTTTGTTGTGGTAAGAAAGAGGAGATAAATACTCATTGATCATAAAATTTGTTAGAAAAATGTCACACTAAAGATTGAGTTGGCTATCTTCTGTATGCACTTTAGATACATATTTCACTTTGGGCTTCAAGATGATACCCACGGAGCCCACATTAGAAGGCAGGAGCCCACATTAGAAGATCAGTGGTAGAAACAGCTCCTCTGTCTCAAACCTTTCCCAGTTCTGGGACTCATATTCCAATCTCCCTGCAGATCTTGAGGGAGTGACACCTCTGCTGTTGCTTCTGCTGGGGTTAACATTGCCCTAATGGCTTATCTATAAGCTACTGCCTACATCTTTTTGAATAGTCTTTTTTTAAAGAATACAATACCTTTATTTCATTTATTTATTTGTATGTGGTGCTATGGATCAAACCCAGTGCCTCACATGTGTAAGGCAAGTCCTCTACTGCTGAGCCACAGCTCCAGCCCCTGTACATATTTTTATTACTAAAATATCTTCAAATTCTGATGTCTAATTTGAGTGTGCTATCTGGTATATGACATATATATATATATATATATATATATATATATATTTAAATTTAAAATTATAAAAATAACAAAAAATGCAATCTATGGCTCTGAAGCCTAGAGAAAAAGAGACAGAGAGAGAGAGAGAGAGAGAGAGAGAGAGAGAGAAATTGATTCAGCATAGTGCTGGAAAGTTCTAGCCAGAACCACTGGGAAAGAAAAGGAGATAAAAGGCACCTAGACTCAAAAAGAAGGAGATGAACATTCTCTATTTACAGCGAACACAATTTTATTTTTATAAAATTCTAAAGAATTTACAAAAAATATTAAAAGTGAATCAATAAAGTTGCAGAATATAAAGTCAACACACAGAAGTCTAGAGAATTTCTATACACTAATAGGAAACTGAAAGAGTTAACAACAAAGCAATCACATTTATAATGGCCACAAAAGAAAATACTTAGAAATAAATTCAAGAAGGCAAAAGTCATCAAACTGAAATTCATAAAACATTGGTGAAAGAAGCTGAAGAAGACAAATAAATTGAAACATATTCTGTATTCATGGATTAGACAATTTACTAGTGTTAAAATTTTATACTGACCAAATTAATTTACAGATTTAAAGAAAACCCTATCAAAATCCTGATGACATTTTCACAGAAATATTTTTAAAAATTCTAAAATTCGTGCAGATTCATAAAAGACCAAGGATAGTGAAAATAATCCTGAAAAAAAATGAACAAAGCTGGAGGCATTAAACTACCTGACTTCAAAACATACTGTAAAGCTTTAGGCACCCAAATAGCATGGTACTGGCACAAAAATAGATGAGAATGGACCAATAGAACAGAATAGAGAGCTCAGAAATAAACCCAGGGACTTAGAGTCAACATTTTTTTGTCAAAGGTGGTAAGAACACTTAATGGAACAAGGACAATTTCTGCTCTAAGAGATGTTGGTACACCAGATATCACATGAAGAAGAATGCAATTGTATTTGAATTCTTATCTCACAAAAAGATCCACTCAAAATAGGTTAAGATCTTAAACATAATACCTAAAACTATAAAACCGATAGCAGAAAACACAGTGGAAAATCTCCAAAGGTAATAAAATTTTAAAAATGGAAAAATGGAATTACAACAAATGAAAACTCTCTACAGACGAAGAAACAATCAACAAAATGAACAGACAACCTATGGAATGAGAGAAGTTTGTCATTCTCACATCTGTTAATATAAAAATATATCCACATAACTTAATAGCAAGGATCTGAATAGATATTTCTCAAAAGAAGGGACATAAGTGGCCAATAGGCATATGAAAAAATGCTCAACATGAGTCATTAGAGAAAAATGCATTTTTAAACCACAGTGAGATATCACTTGTATTCTTGATAGTATACCTGTTATGGAGCAGATAACGAATGTTATAGAAGATGTGGGGAAAAAATCTTTTGCAAACTTTTGGTGTATAATGTAAATTAATATAGCCATTATGCAATCTGATCAAAATCCCCATGGCATTCCTCATAGAACTAGATAAAGCAATCATGAAATTTATCTGGAAGGATAAGAGACCCAAAATAGCTAAAGCAATCCTTAGAATGAAGACTGAAGCAGGTGGCATCACTATACCAGAAATTAAACTATATTACAGAGCAATAGTAACAAAAACAGTATGGTATTGGCTCCATAATAGACTAGTAGAATAATGGTACACAATAGAGGGCACAGAGACTAACTCACAAAATTACAATTATTTTTATATTAGATAAAGGTGCCAAAAACATTCACTGGAGAAAAGATAGCATCTTCAATAAATGGTGCTTGGAAAACTGGAAATCCATATACAACAAAAATAAATAAATCCCTATCTCTCACCATGCACAAAACTTAACTCAAAATGGATCAAAGATATAGGAATTAAACCAAAGACTCTGTGTATAACAAAAGAAACAGTAGGCCCTGATCTTCATCATGTGGGATTAGGCCCCAACTTCCTTAATGAGACTTCTATAGCACAAAAATTAAAACCAAGAATCAAAAATGGGATGGAATCAAACTAAGAAGTTTTTTCTCAGCAAAAGAAACAATCTGTGAAGTTAACAGAGAGCCCACATTCTGGGAGCAAATTTTTGATCCTCACACATTGGATAGAGCACTAATCTCTAAGGTATATAAAGAACTCAAAAAGCTAAGCACTGAAAAAACAAATAACCCAATCAATAAATGGGCCAAGGATCTGAACAGACACTTCTCAGAAGAGGATATACAATCAATCAACAAATATATTAAAAAATGCTCATCATCTCTAGCAATCAGAGAAATGCAAATCAAAACTATTCTAAGATATCATCTCACTCCACTCAGAATGGCATCTATTTTGAAGACAATCAAGACAAATAACAATAAGTGTTGGTGAGGATGTGGGGGAAAATGTACATTCATACATTGCTGGTGGAAATGCAAATTGGTACATCCAATATGAAAAACGGTATGGAGATTTCTTGGAAATCTGGGAATGGAGCCACCATTTGACCCAGGTATCCCTTTCTTTGGACTATACCCAAAGGACTTTAAAACAGTATACTATAGGGTCACAGCCACATCAATGTTCATAGCAGCACAGTTCACAACAGCTAAACTGTGGAGCAAACCTAGATGCTCTTTAGTGGATGAATGGATAACAAAAATGTGGCATATATACACAATGGAATTTTACTCAGCATTAAAAGAGAATAAAATCATATCATTAGCATGTAAATGGATGCAGTTGGAGAAGATAATTCTAAGGGAAGTTAGCCAATCCCCCCAAAACAGATGCTGAATATTTTATCTAAATATAAGGTGGCTGACTCAGAGCGGGGGAGGGATGGGGAGCATGGGAGGATTAGATGAATTCTAGGTCGGAAAGAGGGTGTGAGGGAAAGGGAGGGGGCAGAAGATTAGCAAGGGTAGTGAAATGTGATGGACATTATTATCCAAAGTATATGTATGAAGACTCAAATTGGGTGTCAACATACTTTATATATAAATAAATATGAAAAATTGTGGTATATATGTGTAATAAGGATTGTAATGCCAAAAAATACGAGGAAGTACATGCATAAAGGCATGGATTGGTGTGAACATATTCTATATACAAAGATATGAAAAATTGCATTCTATATGTGTAATAAGAATTGTAATTCATTCGACTGTCATTTATTTAAAAAAATAAAATCAACAAAACTGAAAAATATAGTATGAAAAATTTTCAACCAATTACAAAATAAGACTATCAAATGACCCAACAATCTGTTTCTTGGTTATATATCCAGAGGAAATCAAATCAGGATGTCTAAGCATCTGCACTCTTATGTTCACAAAGCCAAGATATGTAATCAATTTATTCTTTATCAAAGGATAAATGAATAAAGAAGATGTGGTATATGTAGGCTATAGAAAACTATTAAGCTTTTAAAAAGAAGGCAATCAGGGGTCTGGTTGTGGCTCAGTAATAGAATGCTTGCCTAACATGTGAGGCACTGGATTCAATCCTCAGCACCATATAAAAATAAGTAAATAAAATAAAGGTATTGTGTCCATCTGCACTATTTTTTTTAAAAAGAAGTAAATTTATCCTTTATGAGAACGTAGAGGAGGCTGGAAGACGCTACACTAAGTGTAATAAGCTAGACACAAAAAAAGTTATTTCCTGATGTCTCTTATACATAGGATTTAAGAAGTCTGGAATCAGAAGCAGAAAAGAGAATGATTGTTACCAGGAACTGGAAGGTAAGTGTTGGGGGATATTAGTCATTGTTTAGAGAATTTTCATAAGAGATAGGGAGAAGGAATAGGTTCAAGAACTCTATTGTACAACATGGTGACTATAGTTAATAACAACATATTGCATTTTTGACAATTGGCAACAGTACTTTTAAAATGATCTCAACACAAAAAATAAGAATGTGAATTATATACAATGATTATTTTGATTTAGTCATTCCATGATGAATACATTCCTGAAAATTATGTATGTCTTTTGTCTTTATTGCAAATAATTGCAATAAAGGAGAACACAGACATTTTATGAATCCAATGGTAGGCAGGAAAAACATCATACATAAAAGGATAATAAAGACAAACAACCTGATAGAAATATTTCTAAATTCATTAGTATTTCAATATATGTGCATATAAGAAATTACATAATCAAAACACAAAATCTGATAAACTAAGGTAATCATAATAAAAAGCTACTTATATGGAATAAAATACAGTCCTATTACATACAGGATCGATGAACCTGAAATAAAACCACGGAGGGAGGCTGAAAATAAGAGAAAAACAGTAAAAAATATGAAGTATAAAAGTATCAACTTAAAAAATACACCACTGTAGCCATTTTAATATGGAGAAAAAAACACTTCAGGCAAAAACCTTTAAGGTAAAGTGAGAAGCTCCACAGTTATAAAAGAACAAGTTTCCAGGAAACTGTAAATCATAAACCTGTGTGTATCTAATTATAGATTGTTCTAGTACATGTTGCAGATTCATCTAAAGTGTGTATACTAAGAGGGTAACATACAATTTTCTCAAGTACACATAGACATTTACAGAACACCTGGGGAAACATTCTCTTCAAACTTCAGTTTTCTTTTCAGGAAAAAGATAGTATTCATAATATTATTGAAATTTTAAATAATTGATGCATATAAAGCACTTAGTACTGTTTCTGATGCATAGTAGGAATTAGTTAGCATCATCACCATTCCTGTTAAACACACGAAAAACTGGCCTACTTGTATATTCTCCCCTTTGAGCAAGATGTTTAAATATGCTCATGTTTAAATATAAATGAAAATCCGAGACCAAAATACTTCTTAAAAAAGATCCATTCTCATGAAGGTGTCTTTTCCACTTGAATTAGTTTGCTTTATTGGTTTGATGAAATTCATCTTGCTATGTCAGGCATGATCATCTCCATTCTCCCTCCAATGTGAACTCTCTGAGCAGGTATGAGATATTTACGAGGTAATAGTATTCAGCAAATATTCCTTGGAATAATAATCTATCCTGGATCATGGCTCTTCCTCAGGCTCTGTTTGTTACTGTTTGTACAACCAAAGCTGATTCCCATGGCCAGCTGTGTATCAAGAACCAACTATGCCAAGAATGGTTCTTTCTGTATGATGACTCAGTTTATTGCATTGGCTTCAGAATAAAGATTCCAATATAGGTGCAAGATGCAGGAAAAAGGGGCATTTATTGCTGAATGGACATTAAGATACACACAAGGCTTGGGAGGGCTTTTCTTATTGTTTGTTTTTATTATAGTTTTTTAATTGAAATGTAACAAAATGTAGAGAATGCTTACAGCACAATTGTTCAATGAATATTCAAAACATGCATATACCTGTGTAAGCAACATGCAAAGATAGGAAATTGAACATTCCAGCACCCTCAGATGCCTTCTCATTACTTCCTCCAAATAAAATACTGTTATGGTTTGGATATGAGTTATTCCCCAAAAGTGCATGTGTGAGACAATGCAAGAAGGTTCAGAGGAGAAATGATTGGGTCATGATAGTCTTAACCCAATCAGTGAATTAATTTCCTGATATGGATTAACTGAGTGGTGACTGAAGGCAGGTAGAGTGTGGCTGTAGGAGGTGGGCATTTGGGATATATATTTGTATCTGGAAAGTGGAGACCTCTCTCTGATTTCTGATCAGCACATGAGCTTATTCCCTCTGCTAGCATGATGTCCTGCCTCATTCTGAGCCCTAAAGAATGGAGCCTGGTGTCTATGGGCTGAGACTTCCCAAACTGGGAACCCCCCAATAAACTTTTCTTCCCCTAAAATTGTTCTGGTCAGATTTTTTAGTTGCAGCAGTAAAAGAGCTGACTAAAACAAATTACCTTCTCTTCTAACAGAATGGATTAGTTGTGCTAGTTTTTGATGTTAGTAAAATGGAATCATATGGCATGAGCTATTTGTGATTATTTAGTATTCCTTTGAACATTAGTATGTTTGTGAATTTCATGTAAATGTTCACATGAACATACTTGTAGTTTTCCATTGTCATTGCTACATACTATTGCAGTGTGTGAATATAGCAAAAATGTGTTCATTTTTATCTTAATGGCCATCTGGAAAGCTTCTTGTTTGATGCTGTCACAAACAGTACTATTATAAATGTTCTTGCACATCTCTTTTGGAGAACACATAAATACATTGCTCTTCAGACTGTGTGTATATATGGAACATTTGGGTCACAGGTGTACCATGTGCCACTTTAGCTGATACCACCAGACAGTGTTCTAAAGCTGCTACAATCACACTCCCTCTTAGTGTATGGATGCTCCAGTTGCTATTTTCTTGAATTTCTGTAGTTTTATTTTGACATTAATACAGAATCATTTAAACGTTTTGGGGTTGTGTATATCTCAAAGTCCTCTAAGTGCTAATAATGATTTTGAGCACTTTTTCATTAATTATTTGGATATCCTCTGTGTGGGATGCCCCTATTCACCTTTAATTCAGAGACCTTACTAAAGTCATATTTTAATATTTTTAGATATTCTACTAAATATTTCTTATAACTTCTATGGGTAATAATTTATTTTCTCGGTGTAAAATATTTATTTTTATTTGTTTTTTAAAAATATTTATTTCTTTGTTTTAGGTGAACACAATATTTTATTTTATATTTTTTGTGGTGCTGAGGATTGAACCCCATACCTCATGCATACTAGGTGGTCACTACCACTGAACCACAGTCCCAGCCCTTTATTTACTTGTTTTTATAAGGGATTGAACTCAGGGATGCTTAACCATTGAGACACATCTCCAGCCATTTTTTATTTTTCATTTTGAGACAGGGTCTTGCAAAGTTGCTTAGTGCTTTGCTAAGTTGCTGAGGCTGGCCTCAAACTTGCAATTCTCCTGTCTCAACCTCCTGAGCAGCCTGGATTACAGGTGTGCACCACCATACCCAGCTCAATGTAAAAGTTTTTTTGTGTAAATTAAACCTCTCTTCATTTCATACACACATACCTCATTGAAATTCTTCTCTTCTACCATAACAGCCTAAATCTTATGAAATGCCAGCAGGTACATAGGGAAACAGAGGAGGAATAAAAATTGTCATAAATTCAAGAAACTTATTTTCTAAATTTGGGTTACTTTTAATTTATAATACATATTCACAATTACCAAACTATATCTAGATAGTACCATGTTTTCTTGATTCTTACTAAAATTACATTGTTTAGATCTTTCTTTGAATAATCTACAAAGCACATAAACATAAAAATTAATAAATATTGCATTGGAAATCTAGGATACTAATTATATCAAATGGTTAATACTTCATCTTAAATATACAAATAGTACTAATGAAAACCTATGAGAAAGAAATAATATTTTCCTATAATACTGCAATATCTCAAGGAAACAAGAGAAAACATGACACAGAAGAGACAAGTATTTGATGTCATAGGATGAACGACATATTATGCAAAAATATATCACTAGGTCAAACTAATTAAAGAAATTTCCAGAGTATTTGCTTACTTACCTTAAAAACAGTATCAATAGCTTTAATAATCAATAAACCAATATAGGCAATTCAGCTTAACTGGGTTGTGATAAAAACCTAGCTGTAACATTGAACTTTTTGAGAGGTTGGTTTTCTGAAGGCACTGCAACAACTATTGCAGCAAAATTCTAGTGATAGGACTGTGTAAATTATAGGCCTGTTACCCTGAAGATAAATAATAGAAAGTAGCTACTATTATAGTACAGAACAATATTCTGCAATTTAATGTAGAGTGAATAAGTGACTTTAGGGATCCCATGAAGCTTCTTAGATTTAAATAAAATATCAAGGAGACACTCTGTTCAATTAATAAAAAAGATGATATGAAAAAGTGAATTAAAACAAATCAACAAATACATCATATTTATATTCACCATTTTCCTTTTTAGAACATTTAGTAGTAGTGCTATTGTTGTTTACTCAGGGCCATTAATAAAACTGATGGGTGAAAACAATTTAGAAAACATTAAATGTAGTTATGACTGAGGTCTAACATAAGTTTAAGTGAGTATAATAAATAATCATGTTATTCTAGAACTTTTTTCAATTATTTTCAATCTTTCAGTTTGGTATTCTCACTGCATACCCGGCGAAAATATCTGTGATCCACTTCTATGTTCTCTAATTTCATTAACTTGACTGTTTAATTAGAGTTACTAAATCTTATTTTAAACAAAAGCTAGAGTTAAAATAATAGAAGAGAAATATTGCAATTAAAACATACCAATAATGCTACAGGAGCATAAAGGAATTTGAACTCCTGTGTCACTATGTAAGACATGACAAGAGGATTAAAGTTATCTGAACTTGGGACAGACAATGAGATTCAACCAGGGTAATAGTGAGGTAGTAGAAGGGAGAGCGAACAACAGGGGAAGAAAAGAAAAATGAGAAGAATATTTTTGTTGAGATGACAGACAGTCAAAAGAGCATTCTACTGCCTGTGGAGATATGTGGGTAGTGTATGTTTGCATCACTAGTGTGTGTTTTTGTGCAGGAGCACATGTAGGATTACTGTACACAGTAGATTAGGATGACAGGTAGTGCCATGTTACAAAGTCAAACATCATTCAACAACTGATGGGATGTCCAAATATGATTGCCTATCAAGTCATTTTCTGAAATTTTTTAAAGTACATAGTCCATAGTTCCATCATCCCTACCTGTGGTTTCGACCCACCTATGATTTCTAAGGTTAGTCACATTGGGGAGGAACTTCTGCAAGTCAACAGCAATAGAAAGCCAAGATGTTTCTGATATGGTCTTTTCTTGACAACTGTACCATCTGTGTTTCAGGAGCAGTGACATTTCCAGTTTTCAACAAGTATGATAAGTATGATCAAGACCACATTTTCAGAGTTTCCTACACACACTACCAGATGCAAAGTACTCTGACAATTACCCTGTCTCTTAAGTTGTTCACCCCCCCTTAATTGTTGCATTTCCCCTGCTTAGTTGCTCAATTACTTGTTGAGTATCTAGTCCCACTCCCACCTTCATCCACGTATACATACTTCCAAGAAATCTCAATGAGAGTAAAACATGGCTGACCTTTCAATGCTTAGTTACCTACCCCCAGAACACTGCATGGCACTGGAATGGGTACTGAAAAAGTGTTGCTATCGTTTAAGTAAAAGGATGATATGTCAATTGTGGGGGGATGTGTATGTATGTGTGTGTGTGTGTGTGTGTGTGTGTGTGTGTGTGTGTATGCCAAAGTTCTGGGTCCCATCCTGTAGAACACACAACTAAAGTTGATTTCTCTGCAAAAATTCCTTTATGAAGTTGGCCAGAATTTATTATACATATCTGCTGTATGAAGGGATGAGTGACAGAACAGCTTCAAAATCAACTTTTAGGGCTGTTGCTCAATGGTAAAGCATTTGCCTGGCATATGTGAGGCACTGGATTCAATTCACAGCACTAAATATATATAAATAAATAAAAAGGTCTATCAACAACTAATATTAGTGTGTGATTTTATATACACAAAATTAGTTTTTAAGTCAATCAGCATTTAGAAATTTTGGATTCTGCAGGCTAGAAAGGAAATAGTCTTGTATAAATCTTCAAAAATTTTGAAATCATCTTTGAGGGAGCAAAGAGAATAAATGCTAATTATGAGCTTAGTACAGTTTTTAATCTCAGGTATAAATAAAAGTTTATAGTATGAAGGTTCATTTAAGATATTCTATTTAATATATTTATTTTATAAATAAGAAATCTAGGCAGCAAAAAGAAAAATTATTACAAAAGAGAGAAACAGTTAATTAATAGGAGTTAGACATTGATTATCAAGATCCAATTAAAGTAATTTTAAGTTGAAAGTAAAATATCAACTAACTAAATTTTAAAATGAAGCAGAATAACTCATTGTAGGCTAGCATTATAGTATTTTTTGAAATTTAACATGGAGTCAACTTGATTCTGTTCAATAGATCTTTATGAAATAAATTTAAAATATCTAAATTAGACACTAATCATATTAAGAAAATATCAGAGAAAGTTACTTGAAATTAGAACGTGCATTGTCCTCTTTATTTTTATGATAAATAAAAGTTTACTAATTCATGAAGCAATGAAAAATTTAGTATTGTTTATAAAAAAAGGGAATTTGGCAACCTATGTTGTGTGATGCAATTTAATTAAAAAGCTTGTTTTATGTAGTGATAAAGATACTTTCCAAATCTCATTTTTAATGTGTTCCATATGTCTTGTGATAAGATACTGTGCACAGAAGATTACACTGCTGAAGATGTATTTGGTTAGTAATGTGCAACACGGGAGGCACACTGGCAAAAAGAAAATGTTCTGTACACATCCTGTTAAATTTTTTAAAGACAATCTTTTTTAAGAAATACTTTTTTAGATATGATGGACCTTTATTTTATTAATTTATTTATATGTTGTGCTGAGAATCAAACCCAGCGCCTCACACATGCTATGTAAGTGCTCTAACACTGAGCCATAACTGCATCCCCTAAAGAGCAGAACTTGTATTCCATCTTGCTAGGAAAGCAGCAATCTATTATTCAATCATCCAGCAGAGAGAAATGATACAGCTGTTTCAATGTGGTCTAGTATAAGCAACAAGTAATTGAATATATCATAGTCATTGTCTAAATACTCCCTAAAAATTATTATTTCTCCAAAGTGTTTGAAATGGAAAGAAAGGCATTCTCAAAAAAAAAACAGATATTTTTCACTTTATTAAAAAAATAGACAAAAAAGGAGGGAATATTAAGAAAAAATGGCATGATCACCAACTGAAATAAATAAGTCTCTTTAGCCTCTACAAATTATAGTTCAAGATAAAACATCTGAAAGCCTACTTTGTTATTTTGTATACATAACATTTTGTCTTCATTAAGCATAAGTTAAAAATCCTATCAAGGAAAAATTACATAACCACAGAAGGGAAAATAGAACCCTGGAACATTCTTGACCAAAATTGTAAAAAACAGGTCTATGTGAAAATCATGTAATTCACACATTTTAAAAATGGTTTTTGTTCCAATATTGATCATTAAAAACATTTTAGAAATATAATTCTTATTTGTATGAAATAAGTACTCTTTGGAACATGAGTGACAACAACAATATTAGTCCTACTGCACTTCACACTGGAAACAGAATGCATAAGAGTTGATACAAATTTGCTTCCTAGAGCAAGGTTAACAAAGGCAAGAAACTCTGAAAAATTCCTTGGGGAAAAGAAGCAACTGTACCAAAAAAATTGAACAGATTATGTCTACTATCCAAAGTAATCGGTCTTCCTTCAATATCTTGTCAGTTCTCTATACAGCATGAGATGCAGAAAAGCAGGGATATCTTGAAGAATGAAGCATGGAACCTACTGGGGAGGGGACCTGAAACATACTAAAGATATTTGTGGCAGAATTAATTCCAACACCCAGGAGGATGCTGCTAATGCATTAGAGTGACCTGTCAAGTGAAACAGGAAATTTTTTTCCATGCATTTTCTAATGAGTTTTACTACACACCCAGTATTGATTTTAAGACAGTCTGCTTGTCAAGGTGGAACTCCTGAACTAATCTTCAGATAATTGACTATTTTTAAAAAAATCTTTACTTCATTCTAAAATATTAATAGAATAGTCCACATCAGTATAATTCCCTTTATCCTGAAGGCACCTCATTGATTTATTTAAAAAGCCAACTAAAATAAGAGAGCCCCCTGAAGGATTGTACTGTTATTCATTCTTTACTTTTGTCCTAACTTATGACTTAATTGTATAACTTTATCTTGTTCTATGATCTAAATTCTTGGATGTTTCAAATTATACATGTTTGATGATAAGTCTTATGTCATCTAATATGTGCCTTTGTCTATTACATTTAGTAAATAATATTAGCTATTTCTAAAATCTGCTCTGTTTGCGGACTATCACACTTAAGATTTTTTAAAAACCATTTTTTTCTTGCTTTGAATTATTGGATATTAAATTCAGAAAGCATATATATATCCCAATTTAGAGGGAATTAGTTTAAATCCAGGCAACTAAAATAATTTAAGTTATTAGTTAAGAAGATTCAATATAATTAAATTTCCATCAAAAGCTTATTGAAGTTTGATAGAAATATTATATGTATTCTCCATGATTCAGAGTTAAATTAGCTTTACTTTGGAAGATAAAAAACAAACATTTTAAAGTTTCTTTTCTTCAATTAACATTGCAGATATATAAGAAAATTGAAAGGCCTTATTTAATAGTACAAGATTAAAGTAAACCACAGTATGTGCTTCTAAATACACATAGAATTTAAATCAGACAATAAAATAATACTAAATATTTTGTTAGTAGTATGTTCTCAAATATTCTGTACAACTTTTTCTTACTTTTCAGAAAATTTAAAATGTTGAATGTTTATACCCTTCAATTCCTAAGTGATGCCTCAATTTAAATGAATAGGCCATAACACATAATCAATTTATAGCAAAGAAAAGTGAATATTATACTTAAATACTACCTGTGAATTTCTGATGTTGTTCATCCATTTGAGATTTAATTTTAGAATAAAATTTCATAATCAAGTTATTTATAGAATCATATAACTCATTAGTTTTTTAAATAATTAGATTTTTAATAAACCCAATTATTTAAAAGGCTGTGTCTTTTAAGTATTTCCAGTTTGTCTTAAATGGGATATTTCCACCTTAATTGAAAATTAGAATAAAAGAATATATGCAAAATGATTTTAGGAATCACATATGCTTAGTTACTGGTGCTATTAATAATGGCAAAAAAAGAATGATGGAAAATGTTACACTATTTTTCATTTAGTTTTCTTTCTTTTTCAAGTCTATCATACTCGAGCAAAAAAAAATCATATATGAGTGAACTTTTTCCAAAAAAAATGTGAAGTCAGGATGCTGCAGTCTGGCTGGGCACAAATCACAGAGCTGCCACAAAGCACTTGTATATCAAACAGGAAGCTTTATTGCCCAAACTCCACCAGCACTCCAGGCACACTCCCCGCTTACTCTTCCAGCTCTCCACCGGGCTCTGCCCCAACTCTCTGGGAACCCCACGACAACTCAACTCCAAAGTAGTGGGTGCCTGAGGCAGCAAGAGCTGCCCTATTGCCGGACAGCAAAGGTCTAATATACAACTGAATACACAGCTTAACTAACCATCATCATCTCAATGGCTCACTGGCAGCACCTTTCAACCATTCCCTCTGGCAAAATGCCAGGTGTCATTCTGACTAGGCTGTGGCCCTCAACATCAGGATATTAAAGAATGATATTGATTGTCCAAGATTTATTTTGGTTTTAAAAATTAGAAATTATTTGCCATTGCAATAGACTAGAAATATGGAAACAAGTTTTGCATTGGGAACAGCTATCCAGATATGTAGTGTGTGTGTGTTTGTGTGTGTGTGTATGTGTGTGTGTGTGTGTGTGTGTGTGTGTGTGTGAGAGAGAGAGAGAGAGAGAGAGAGGTCCACCTGTCTGTTATCCTGTTTCTTTTTCTTTTTAACCTTTAAATTGTGTTCTAAAAAATCAAAATGTTCTACAAGAAGATTTTTATTTCTGTCGTTTGTACTGTATGATTCTGAAGAAACGAAAGTCCACACTTAAGCAAATCAACAAAGAAGCAATAAAAATACAACAAAAAGTCTTACTACATTTCAATACCACATCCAAATAAACTGCATTTTTTTCAGTTTTACATTGGGCTGTATTACTCACAACTTCATCAATGCACCAAAATATAGAAGGAAGTACTTACATTTAGATTGGATAAATAAAGTAGTGAATAAAAGCTTCCATAGTAACATTCAAATTGACCATGACTGTCAACTGTGACTTATTCAAAGGCTATAAATTACCCCTATTCACATGCATCCTCAGATAGATCCAAAAGAAACTGGACAGTTAGGAATGCTCCAAAGGTGGTACAATATCTTTCCGGCTTAGCCTTCAATGTCAAGGTCATAATTTTTGACCAAATGTTGTACTGATCAAATATTCACTATGTATTGAATGCCTAGCTCCTATTTAAGTTAAGTAAATATTGGTGACACATCTGATATAATGAGTTAATATTGATACGAGTTTTCTCTCTTTAGTTGAAATACACACAATATTGTGATATGCACACATACATATATAGACACAAACAGGTCATTTGTATGCATACCTAACATACATAGATTGTGCTGTAATCACTCCTTGTAAATAAACCTTGGGATGGTCCAAGACTAACAAGGAACATTGCAATTTTTATTGTCAGGGTTTTCTTTTAATTGGGAGAAATATTTTAATAGCAAATATGCTGGAAAAGAATATTTTAATACAGAAACATCATCACATATTTCACCTAAAGTCAAAGGGAAAATATGATTTAATTTTGAAATTTGCATTTTAAAGCAATATTTTTGGAAAAAGTATCCATCATTTATTGGCAGTTAGTCTATGTTGTTATTACAGATAAATAATAGTTTTCCAGTACTATTCCTGGTTTAGTAACTGTTTTTTTGTGCATTTCTCATTAGAAGTGTTTGGGTTTTTTAATTTTTTTTTTAGTTGTAGTTGGACACAATACCTTTATCTATTTATTTTTATGTGGTGTTGAGGATTGGACGCAGTGCCTCACACGTGCTGGGTGAGAACTCTACCACTGAGCAACAACCCCAGCCCCTAGAAGTATTTTAATATTGCTATTTTAGGTGAGATTATTTCTCTATTATTTTTAGCTGGCTATTGTTGGTATGAAGTAAAAGTATTCATGGGTATATTGAGCTTGAATCTATGTACTTTGATGAAATCTTCTATTAATTTGAATCCTTTGTTCATTGACTTTCTTTGAATTTTGAGGTTATCATATCACTTACAAATAATTAATATTTTTCCTCTCTTTCTTAATAGTTAACTCTCATGTTTTCTGCTGTATTATACATTATCTAAATTCACTCCAAATAGTTGAATGATAGCAGCAATGCATGCTTATATTGTTTGGGATACAATGGAATTTCCATTACATCTCAAATGTATTTAACTTTGTTATATTCTCAGTAACAGAGTTTATCATGATAAATATTTTTCTACATAAGAAATATTTTAGTAGATATTTACCAAATATGTACAATAAAGTAGTCCTTTGATTAGCCTACAATTTTTTAAAACTATTTTTTAGATATTGATGAACCTTTATTTATTTATTTATATGTGGTACAATGCTCTACTACTGAGCCACAAATCCAGTCCCTGATTAGCCTATAATTTTAAAATTAATACTTGTAAAAATATTTTTATATCATAAAACAAGATTTCCAATAGGAAGTAAAAATGAGCATTTTTGACTATCATG
Organism: Urocitellus parryii; assembly: GCF_045843805.1. Taxonomy (NCBI): domain Eukaryota; kingdom Metazoa; phylum Chordata; class Mammalia; order Rodentia; family Sciuridae; genus Urocitellus; species Urocitellus parryii. The sequence goes on from NW_027553327.1 coordinate 4,919,293, forward strand.
AAAATTGAAAAAAAAATTGAACTTATATCTGTGGCTTGAAGTTTCAGGAAACTAGGAACTACAGAAATGATAATTTTTAATTAATGATTTGAATGAAAACAAATGAGTTTTCAATTAATATTTTTAAATACACACTTGCATTTGTTAAAATAACTCCAAAGTAAATGTGTACTTAATTTTTAGGAGTAGGACATATTTCAGGATGTTTTAAGCAGGAACAAAACCAATATTTATTTTTGGCACCAAAAAAGCCTAAAGAGTACAAACATGTATCATGAATATTGAATTGGGATCTTTGGGATTATGACACAAGAGATTCAAAAGACTGAAGTACAGAATTATTAAAATTGAAGTAGTACATGAGATATGAAGGCAAAGAACTGACTTTAACCCTGGTTATTTTTAACTATCTATATGTTTGTGGATTCATAATTTATTTTTCATGAACTATAATTAGTCTATGTTAAATAAGAAGTAAATGATATGTTTCTATTTTTTCATCAAGAATGTTTCTGTTTTGGGACTGGGGATGTGGCTCAAGTGGTAGCGCGCTTGCCTGGCATGCGTGCGGCCCGGGTTCGATCCTCAGCACCACATACCAACAAAGATGTTGTGTCCGCCGAGAACTAAAAAATAAATATTAAAAAATTCTCTCTCTCTCTCTCTCTCTCTCTCTCTCTCTCTCTCTCTCTCCTCTCTCACTCTCTCTTTAAAAAAAAAGAATGTTTCTGTTTTATTTACTTTGTCCATACCCCAGTGGCTATTATCAATATTCTATCATTGAATTAAAGTATTAATAGAGGAAAAACAATAATTGTTCTCTGATATCCTTGACTACCTAATCTTTAATTTGTTTTCTGGAGTGTCTACATAAGCCTTTATAGAAATGAACAATTGGTTTATTTAAATCAAATTGTGATGATTAACTGGACTATTGATTATGTGAAAATATTGGTTAAAATCTAAGCAAAAATAATGGAATAAATTTATAATACAGATCTACACATAATCAGATCAAAATGATGCTCTTACTTTAAAAATAATTTTAAAAAAAGAAGTTAATAAATTAATATATGTCAAAAAATACCTCCAATCTGGTGGAGTATTTGAAGTTATAAGTAGATTCACACAGAAATTTCTATACACAAATTTACATACTAAAATTTCTATACATACATATACCTACATGTATACACAATATTCATTCCCTGTCAATTACTTAAAAATATCTTAGACTAGGAAGATTATTTTTCAAGTTACTAGTTTTTTTTTTTGTTTGTTTTCTTTATTCATAATAAATTTTAGTTTGGTTACTTAAGCTAATTTTTCCCTTAATAAAATTTACATCCAATTACACACATGGACACTGGTGAAGTCTCCCACTGTACAGCTCAGAAAGAAAAAGAGGGGGCTCCCAAGGGCCGCCTGACCTTTTCGATGGGAGGCCAACTCCAGACTAGAGATGCCGTACCTTGTATTATAAAAGAACAGGTCAATGCCAAGAGGAATCCCAAAACAAACTACCAAACTGGATTTTAGCGCTGCGGCACAGACCTGGGCACATTGCAGTTCCGATCCTGCTCCAGTATAGACCTCCATCCTGTCTTCCTGTAATTCCTCTCTGTTCTATCTGAACATTTTAATCAAAATAAGAGTGATTTCAGTCACTTTTCTTTTTAAAACTGCCAGAAAGACGCACACAGTTACATCTTCTCATATCACGTGTGCACAGATGCACAAAAAACACCGACATGGATTTTACTCAATGATCAAGGTCAGAATGAGGGATATATTTATAATCAAGTTGAAAAATCCGAAGGTGTCCACTTAAACATCTCGGTATGTTATATCCAAATGTTCACTCTTTACCACGGAAAAAGGAAAATTTATCCAGAAAACGTTAAGGTCTTAAGAAATAAATACTCACATTTTTCTTCCATGTATACAAGGTGGGTTTTTGGGTTTGCTTTGGTTTGTTTTGTTTTTGTGGTACTGGGGATGGGACTCAACAAGTTAATGTTAATCTTGTACTTGACCCATTTTATTAACGTATTTAGATGTTGACAACTCTGTGAAGTTGTGATGTTGAAGCAGAAAGAAGGGATAAGCCTACCAGAAAAGAAAGGAGAAGAGGAAACAAAATAAAGGGTGAGGGGCCATTCTTAATGCCTTAAAATTACAGGAAATATTACTTCTTTGATCAGGAAGTTTTGAAAAGTATATTTTCTGCCAAAGAAAGAAAGAAACCCCCACACACACACCCACATACCACACACAGAGAGAGAGAAAAAAAAATAAAGCAACTTGAAAGATAAGAGTGGTGAATACAAGAAAGGATTCTGCAAAGTTTCTCTAAATATTCTGGATAATATTATCCATCCAGATTTTCAAACCATATTCTAAAACATAATCTTTAATTGGTTACTGAAAAAAAAACAAATGCTTTAAAACATTTATTAGAAGTTGCAGGAGCTGCAAAGGAAAGTCTGAATCTGTTTATTCTGAAGAGGGAGTCCGGTGGGATCCCTTCTATTTGCAGAGAGGACAATTTGCACAGTTTTTTCCCCCTTCCAGAAATCAACTAAGAATGATGTGTGCACATATGTCAGCCATGGTGGACACAGGAACACTACAGAGATATTCAAACCTGGTGATGAACATAGACTAACAACCTCAGGTTGAAAGATACTTTGATTCCTAAATTGTTCCTGGATTTCAGAGGAAACTACCATCTTGGTCAAACTGCCTATGAGGGGACCCTGCTAACAGCCAAGAGGGACAGGGTAATGTCATTGGCCTGGGAAAGGCTGAGATCCATGAGAATGGGCTGGATTCAGAGGGCAGGTCCCTATGTAACTTCAGGTCTCTAACATGAACTCTTCACAAGCTTTGACACACTTTGGACTAGGTTTCTATAAAATTTCCACCTCTGAGTCCCGTTCTCAGGACCAAGGTGGCAGTGATCCCCCAAATTATGTCACAAATGCCTAGCCCTGAATTCTTGAGGCAGAGTGAGTAAGGGATTCTGGTGAGGTGAATCCTTTTAATCCATAAACAGATTCTCTACTTCCAGACCTGGCTGATCCTCAGGGTTACCTAGGACAGAGGTGGGAAAGGAAGGCAGATTTTAAATGTGGGCTGTGAGGGGCCTATCTGATTTAGGAATCAGAAATTCCTATTGAACCCCCAAATTGGCATTCTGTAAGATGAGAGGCAAGGCGAATCTGATCACCAGGCAGCCACGAACATGGGTGGGAGCAGGAGTAAGGGTCCACTGATCCAGAGGCATGGGTGCATCTCCTGCAGCTCAGTAAGGGGGCAGGGATCTGCAGCAGTTTAGCCAGACTACCACGCTGCAGGACTGATGTCTTTGAATCTCCTGGTCCAGAGCCAAAAGTAGCTGCTGCCTGCAATTGCTCTTGTGCTGTTGCCCCAGGACCCTGGGCCAGAGATCAAGTACCTTGAGTCTACGTAGCACATCCCTAGGTCCATCTTTATCTCTGGGCCAAGGATATCTGTTATCTGCCCTTGAAATGCTGTGTGCTTAGTGTGGCGTATTTGAAACTTGAGCATGCACAGAAATCTCCTGTAGTGTTGGTTAAAATACAGATTTCTGGGTCCCATTACAGAGTTCAAGATCAGTAGAACTAGAGTGGGACCCAGTGATCAACTTTTCAGGTGCTGCTGCTGCAAACTTAGAGAACCATTGCTTTAGTCTGCTTTTTCTCGTCTACTTATTTTATTTGTTATTTGTTCTTTTTCGATATACATGCCAGTTGAGCGTATTTTGACATATTATATATACATGGAGTATAACTTATTCTAATTAGGATCCCATTCTTGTACATGACCTCAGTCTTTCTTTGATAAGGAGGGAAAAATATTGTAGTATCTAGGGCATATGACATGGGATGATATGGCTGACAGGTTGAGGCCCAGGAGTGCAAATCTCCTCTAGAAAAGTGATGGGATCTCTGAAGGTGGCTCATTGCTCTTTTCTAAGAGCATGGCCTCAAGATCAGGGAGAGGAGGCCCTGACTCCAGCCTGACCACACTTCTATGGGGAGTTTGGCCTCAGAAAAATAGAGAAGTTCTTGCCACCATTAGAATGTTCCAGGGTTCGGGGTTTTCGGCTCTTGAAAGGAAGAAGTCCAGAGAATTCAGGACAAAATGAGGCACTGGTTCTTCTGTTGGTCCCAATTTGTTTTCCTAATTTTAAAAGATTATGTATGGATAAAGGGTCCAAGGTATGTGTGGTATTGGTGCAGGGTAATAGTCCACAGAGAAAGAGGCCCTGACATTGGGCTGGTGAGGTCTAGGCCTGCTCCCTCCTCTTCAGATCACATCTCAACATTATAACTTTGTTGGCAATTAGGAACTTCTGTCATGTTTTTATGCACTGCTTCCTCCATAAGAAGACATTTTTTAAATTATATTTTATAACTACTGGTGTAAAGATGGATGCAGTTCAGTCTGGATTTATTTTCATATACTTATTCTGCTTATTTTTATTCTGATTATAAAAGAAATTAGATTTAAAACATTCTCATAACCCATAAAATTATATGGGTTTAGGAAATGTGGCTAATGTGCAAAATGGGTAAGTCAGCACTGCTCCTGAAAGGGTACAGAAGCTGCTCATGCCTCTTTCCAGCTGTGCCTTTTTTAAGCCTCTCTAGGAAATCTAGAGAGGACTTTGGGATTAGGATATTTATCTCTGAGTCAAGTTCCACATCTGGTATGAAACTGGTTGGCCCCCCTTAGTACATCTACTAAAAAGTCTGTCCACCCAAAAACTGGGTAGAAAAATCCACACAATTAGGTTACTAGCATCATCTTATGTTACAGCTGGCCTGTGTAACTCATTTTCTTTACCTGAAAATCCAAATTATTCCGTGAAATCCAATTGATGTAAACCAAGCAAATGCATATTTGGACTATTCTTCTCTGCTGCTATACAATGACTTAAGTTCCTAATATCTTTCTAGAATTTCTTTAAAGCAAACACTATGATTAATATTTTATACCCTCTTCTGCACCTAATTTTTGTTTTTATTTTTTACTTCTCATGACAACATGCAGGGATCTTCTTTATCCTTTCTTTCCTAAACATCCATGTAGCATTCCGTTTTAAGGATATAGTGGTACAACTTACAAGTGAAGGCATCAGGTTTGTTTTCTGTTATTGTTATCACAAGCAATGCTGCAATGAATAACACTGTATACATGCCATTCACCTGGGTACGAATGTACCCACAGAAGAGTTCTCAAAAGTGGAGTTGCTGGGTCAAAGTTTACATGGATTTGTACTTCTGATATACATTGCTAAATTGTCCTTCATGAGAATTGTGCCAATTGACATTCCCACCGGCAATGTGAAAGGACAAGTGGTTGCCCTAGTACTGAAGCATCTTATGACTCCCCACCCCCTACTTTGATGGGTGAAAGTCATCAGTTTATTTTAATTTGTTTTTCTTTTATTAGGGAGATTCAGCCTAATAGCCATTTGAATTTCTCACTTGTGAACTGTAAATGCAAAAACATTTGAAGGTGGGGCTTTCTCTGGCTCTTAATTGGTTAAAGCCCCTTGAATAGGAAGAAGAGGTAGAACCTGGTTTTTAAAAAGAGATGAGGGTTTCTTGAAGCCCTGGGAGCAGAGCGCACTAATCAACCTGACAAGTGGAGATAATCAGGAACACAGGTTCAAAGTTCAGAAGTCATCTACCAACACTTTTCATATAAAATATTTAGCACTCTCTAATGCAAAACACAGAATAAAAATATGCAAATATAGTTCCAGCATGTCTTCATCCAACAGAATTCCCAACTAATTATAATAAATTATATTATGCATACATATTTTAAAATTGTGGTTAATTTCTGGATTCTTATTGCTTTGAAATTCAGTTACCCAAAATTGACATTTGATCAACCTTTTTCTGTATTTTTACCTACAAACACACAGGGATTTTACCACAACAACAGCTCAAGTAGTGACATATGCTGGCCAATCACTTTTCATGATTTGAACAAATAACTTGGAGGAAACAAAGGGATAGATTCCGCTGAGCATCAGTTTCACAGGAGAGAAAGCCATAATGGTTTGGTTAAGGATCTAAATAAAAATGATGCATAGGAGAAAACAGAGGAAAACAAGTGTACTGCAAATGTGCAGCCTATGGCAGTTTAGATCTGCTCTGATGTTTATTTTCACTCCTGGAGACCCAATAACCTGTTTTCAATGATAAATGTCATACCATAAGCCATCATCTATTCTCTCTGAATAATCAAAAATCACAAAAAAATCCTTGATGACAATATGAGTGTTTTACTCCAAATCACTTATAATTTGACATTAACTCTTCTTAATTTTTTAAATACCTAATTTATTGGTATTTTTAAATACCAACAAATTTATAGGTATTTTTATAAATAAATTTATAGGTATTTATAAATAATTTATAGGTATTTTTAAATACCTAATTTATTGGTATTGGTATTATTGGAATTATAACCCAGTTCGATATCAGATAGCATCCCCTCTCTTTCTCTTTCTCCCAACTCCCGCCCTCCTCCCATCAGAAAGACATGATCATGAGAAACTATTCCAGAGAGCAGCTGCTTTAGAAACCAATGGATTCCACGGCAACTCCTGACTCCACATGACTCCTAGTAACCAGCATTTCAGTTGAAAATTGTCTGTCTGACATTCTGTCCAACGATGGTGCTTTATGTGGGGTTTTCCCTAGTTTATATCTCAGAGACGAAGTCTTAACCTCCAGTTTCATGAATAAGCAGCAGCAGCAGAGATATGTCACCACCTGTAAGCATGATGTAGCTAGTGATTTGTCAAGCATTTCTGGTTCCGATTTTCAGACTAGCTGATAGAGATGAACACTGAATGAGAAATGTCCAGAGCTGGTAGCACATAGTGTAGAAATCTGGGAGGTGTGTTCCACTGCAAATTGTCATGGAGAGTCAAATGTTCTCATTCCTCTCCAGACCAAGCATGGATCAAGCCCTTAATGGCAGGTTGTGAGTTTTGGGCTTCTAGTCACAGACCACTAAACTGGAAGATGAAAACTAAATAAGGACAAAAAATATCATCCAAAACTATTTGATTTTGTCCTAAAGAAGAATGATCTGCTGGCCTCCCAAGACATACTGGCACCACTGTCAAAAGTCAAAAGAAATTTGTACCAGGACAGATTTGTAAAACCTCACATCTAACTATTTTATTATTCTTCACAGTAACCCAGAAGCAAATTGTCACTAGTGAGTCAAGTGATTGCTCTTGGAAATACTGCAAGTCAATGATGGAATATGGTACAAAAGTAAGGTTGAGCCGAGTTTGCATTTCTGAGCTCCTTCCATAGTTTGTGGATCCACTTAGGGAGCATGGGCCTCAACTATAAAGAAAAAGACTGGATTCAGCCCTGGATCAGTCTCGTGTCCCATGCACAGAGTGTGACAATTTCCTGTTTGTACAAAAGCACTATACGATCTAGCACCAGCCCTGCTGATGCTACCTTTGAGGATTTTTTAAAAGTTTATGTGAAAAATGCCAAGTAGAATTTACCATAGTGCATTGGAAATAACTATGTGGTGGCTGATGAATAACCAGCAAATAACATTTTTACCCCACCATGAAATTGAAAGAACAGAAGGTATATAGCAAATTTGCTTGGTGAGGGCATATTCCAGAGAAAGTGGAAGAATTAAAAAGGAATGTTTCTTTGAAGGAGAAAGAGCTGAACATGTGGAGGTGGGAAGCATTGAAAACAGTTTTACAAAAATCTTCACATCAACATGTACAAAATGGTTTAAAACTCAATTGATCAAGTTTAGAGGAAAATGCTTTAAAATAGCTGGATATGTGTATTTTGAAATATTAAACAATCAGTTTGTGCATTTAAAAAATAACTTTAAAAAATCACTCTGCTTTGTCTAACAAAATATAAAGAGATGTATGAACCTAGTATAGACTCATAATATTTAATAATATTTTAAGCTATCCATTCTTCAATGGTCAGCAATGCTGTAGTTTATTCAGAACCTTCCCAAGTTTTTAGAATGAGTTGAAACCTGACCAGTGAGACCAGTTCTTCAGTGTCTATCAAGTAACCTGAATATGGTAGGTGCTCACATTAGAGAATGCTTACCCCAGTTCCCAGTTTTCCTGTGATTTCTGCATGGAAGGAGTTAATTAAAAAGCTTCTGTGAATTTGTAATCTACCACATTCCTGTGAATAAAGGAACATATGACATCTTCCTAAGTTGGCAAAAGGCAAGGCTGAAGAACAGAGAGCTATGAACCTTTTTTAGAACCATAATGAAATAATCTTCACTCAGCTAAGGATTCTCTGAAAAGTAAAAATGACCAAGTAAAAAGAAATTCGATATATTGAAATTAGAGTAACCAAAGTTGGGAGAGAATAGCATCTCAATAGAAATTAAGGAAGCAGAAACATCTCTTTCTGAAAGGTGCTTAATAGTTAGCATAGATTTCTTTTGTTTTTTCTTTTTGTTTTTGTTTCTATTTTATTCAGCTTTTTCATTGCTGTGACTGAAAGAGCCAACCAGAACACATATAGAGGAGGAAGAGTTTATTTGAGGGCTCATGGTTTCAGAGGTCCCAGTCCACAGACAGCCGACTCCATTCCTCGGGATTTTGAGGTGAGGCTGAAGATTTTGGCAGAAGAGTATGGTGCAGGGAAGCAGCTCATGTGATGATCAGAAAGCAGAGAGAGAGAGAGAGAGAGAGAGAGAGAGAGAGAGAGAGAGAGAGAGAGATTTATTCCACTTTCCAGATACCAAATATATACCCTACGGTCATGTCCCCAATGATCCATCTCCTGCAACCACACCCTACCCATCTTCAGTACCACTCAGTTAATCTCAGCTAATCCTATTAGTTTACTGATTGGTTTAATTAAGAGTCCTATAACTCAATAATTTCTCCTTTAAACCTTTCTGCATTGTTTACATATGAGTTTGGGGGGACCCCTCACATCCAAACATATAACATAGGGTTTTGCTAAGTTGTTGAGGCTGACCTCAAACTTGCAACCTCCTGTCTCAACCTCCTGAATTGCTGGGATTTCAGGAGTGTGCCACTTCTCCTGGTTTGGCATGGATTTCTTGAAGCTTTTTAAACTTCTTAAATTTTGAAATAATGACAGACTCACAGAAAGTTGCAAATAAATACACAGAGAAGTCCAGTACAACTTTAACCCAGCCTGCTCCATTGTTAACATCTTGTATAACTATATTGCATATAAATAACAGAAAACTGACATTGGTATAATACACAGGGCTTATTGGTTTTCTCTGGTTATATTTTCACTCGTGTGTGTGTGTGTGTGTGTGTGTACATGTGTGTGTGGCTTTATGTGGCTTTGTGACATGTGCAGCTTGGTGTACCATCAGCACAAGGCTCCCTTATACTACCTCTTTACAGCCACACCTGTACCTTTCCCTCTGTCCCCATCTCTAATCTCTGGTAACCATAAATCTTTCTTCATTTCTTTAATTTTATTATTTCAAGAATGGAATATAGAAAAACGGAATCCTATGTGACTGTTTGAGACTGAAGTGTTCATTAGGTATACTCCCAGAGAGTCACCCATGATGTTCCTTTTTGTTGCTGAGTGATAGTCAAAGGTATGGATGTTCCACAGTTTGTTTAATCACTTACCCACTGAAGGCATTTGGGTGTTTTCCAGTTTTATAATTTGAAAAGCTGCTATGAGCATTGTTGTACAAGTTTCTGCATGAATGTTAGTTCTCATTTCTCTGGGACAGATGCCCAAGAGAGAAATTGCTGTATCATATGGGAAGTCCCTTGTTTTGAATTTTAAAAGAAATGGCCAAACTATTGTTATCACCATTTTTCAACCCTACCAACATGTGTGAGTGACCCATCTTCTCTACATCTCCAGCAGAATTTGGTACCACTGCTGTTTTATTTTAGCCATTCTGATATGTCTGATATTGTGGCATTACTTTGACTAGTAATATTGAATATCTTCTTAAGTACTTATTTGCCACATGTATGTCCCTTTTGGTAAAATGTCAACTCCTGTTTTTGTGCATGCTCTAATTGGATCATTTGTCTTTTTGATTTTACTGTTGAGTTTTGAGATTTTTATACATATATATATACATACAAGACCTTTTTGAAATTTGGAATTTGCAAATACATTCTCTTTGTCTGTAGTTCATCTTTTCATTTCCTTTACACTGTTTTTCATGCAGCAAAAGTTTAAAGCATTGCATGGTATCCAATTTTTCATTTTTGAAATTGACTTTTTAAAAGTCTTAGGAAAACTTCACCCACAAAGGTCATACACCAGCATAACACCACAGACCCATGAGGCTGTTTCCATGATGGCAATAGGAAAAGGAATGGAATCCCAATCCAACTGACATTTATTGAGCATCTACCATGTACTAGGTACTACTGTTCTTGGCCCTTGGAATTTTTCAGTAAGCAAAGCAGCAAAGCCTACTCAAGATGAACTAAACCCAAAAGGAACAGAGTAAAAACATAATAAAAAAGTAAACTACATAGCAAGTCAGAGGGTTCTCAGTGCTGCAGGTAGAAAGAAAGAGCAAGGGGTACATGGTGTTGGTGGAGAAAGTTAGCAGTGTTAAACAAGAGTGTTCCAGTAAAAGAGGCCATTTAAGGAAACCTGAAGGAGGAGGAGTTGGTCAAGTGACTTTCAAAATGCAGGGAACTGCAGGAGCACAGACCCTGAGGTCAGGGTGTGTGTGGAGAATAAATGGATCAGAGTGGCGATGGAAAGTGGGGGAATGTGAGAGAAGAGGTCACACTTTGTGTGGATTTTACTTTGAGCCAAATAAGGGCATGTGGCAAGGTCTTGGGGGCAGAGGGCTGAAAAGATTGGACTTGGTTTTAATAGAGTAACTCTTGTTGTGTTTGAAAGGGGTTGGGAGGGAAACAGTGGGACTGCTATGGGGATCCCGGCCAAAACTTTAGCAAGGGGATAGCAGTAGAGGTGGTGACAAGTGGCTGGATTTTGCACATATTTGAAAGTAAATACATCAGTATTCTCTGATGAACTGGATTTGGTGTGAAAGAAAGAGGAAGAAGAAAGACTTCAAGATTAAAGGTAAAACAAAATTAAAAAAATCAAACTTAATGAGAATGACAGGGAGGGAGGAAAAGAGAAAGAGAAATGGAGCCGATGAAAAGGCAGCTCAGTCTTTGTATGGGGCAACTTATCAATATTATTTAAAATTTAAAATCCAAATATACTTAGGTTCAACTATTGTTTAAAGAAATCTGTCCTTCAGAGATACTTGCCCATGTGCACATTTATATGTAAAAGGACTTGCTACAGAGCTGTTTGTAATAGTGAGAAGCAGAAACAACCTCAACATACAGCATTCGGGGAAAGTTTTTTATATTATATAAACTATAAACCACCATGTCCCATGAAACTAAGTGACATATATCTACACAATGCTTTCCAAGGTACATTGTTAAATGAAAAGAAAGCAAATAGTGGAGTAATATATGAACCAGGTGAAAAAATTACATACACGGTTGCTTCTTCACATATATGTAAACACCTAGGGACAGGTCCGGAGTGACACATAGGAAACTCTTCATAGAGCAAGGAATGATGAGAGAAGACATCTATTTTTTTATTTTCTTAATATGTTTAAGCCTTTATTGAATGCTGTTTCAATGAAACACATTGAATGAGATTATTATATCCATTTTTTTCTAAGTGGAAGTTTTTTTCTTGTTAATCAACTAAATTATTCACTACCATCCTTAGAGGTCCAAGGAGGTCCTGGCCTCACTCTGAGGAACATCCTTTTCCTGGTTAGGGAATGAAGTCTATCAAGCAAATCCACAGTGTCCCACCTATTAGCTAATTAGTTCTTTGAGCTCTAAGATAACTAATTTTCTACATTAGAAAAGAAATACATTATTGATTCCAGGTGAAAGTGGAAAAGTTTATCATCAAGTCATAAATGTGTAATTAAAACTTTGAGAAAAGCAGTTAGCAAAATGAAGGCTATGATTTAAGATGATTTAGACTCAAAAAGAGAAGAGGAACAACTTTTTATACAGTTAAGTGAACACCATCCATTTTTGATCCAGCAAAGTTTCATTTGTGTGAAAAAGACTTTCAAACTTCTCTTTGTGCACTAATTTCCAAAATGACTACTACAGAATCTCAGTATCATCTTGTTTTTGGCCAAATCTGTTTTTACCTGAATTGATTGTGTCAGGTTTTTTTTTTTTTTGCCATTTCCAAAAATTAAATTCTGTCTCCAAGAATGATTGTCATCACAGAGGGAAAACATTCTTTAGGTTTGAAAAGGAATTCTGTGAAGAAGTTTCAGAAGCAAGTGAGCAAGCTGGGCATAGTGGTGCATGCCAATAATCCCATGCCCTCAGGAAGCTGAGGCAGGAAGAGTGCAAGTTCAAGGACAGTGTAGGTAACTTAGTAATACCCTGTCTTAAAAAAAAAAAAACACACACACACACACACAAAAAAAAAAGGTGGCAGGGGTGAGCTGGGAATTTAGCTCAGTGGAAGAGCACTTGACTACCAGGTGCAAGGCCTGTTTTTCATCCCCAGTCCTGGAAAAAGTAAAAATTTTAAAAAGTGCATAATAGTTACATTGTTGAACTAAGAATAGCCTATGAAAATTATTGTTTTGCAGGAAATAATATTAATTTAATGTTATTTAAAACTTTGGCTAAAAGTCAAATTGATTTATAATTATTTCTTTTAAAACTAAGCATCTATATAATCAAATTCATAAAAGTCCTGTTTTATATACTTTTTTCTATTAAGTTATACATGATAGTAGGATGTATTTTGACACATTATACATTTCTGGAGCATAACTTCTCATTCTTCTGGTTGTGCATGATGTAGAATTACATTGTTCTTGAAATCATATAGGCATATAGGATGGTAATGTCTGATTCATTTTACTGTCTTTCCTGTTCCCATTCCCCCTACCTTCCCTTCACTCCCCTTTGTTTAATCCAAAGTACTTCCAATCTTTCCTAACCACCGCTTCCCTTATTTTGAATAAGCAACTTCATATCAGAGAAAACATTAGGCCTTTGGTTTATTTCACTTAGCATGATATTCTCCAATTCCATCCACTTATGAGCAAATGCCATAATTCCATTCTTCTTTATGGCTAAGAAATATTCCATTGTGTATATATACAATATTTTATTTATTCATTCTTCTGTTGATGGGCACATAGATCACTTCCATTGTTTATCTCTTGTGAATTGAGCTGCTATAAACATTGATGTGGCTGCATCACTGAGTATGCTGATTTTAAGTCCTTTAGGTATATATAACCCATGGAGTGAGATAACTGAGTCAAATGGTAGTTCAAATTTCAAGTTTTCTAAGGAACCTCAGTACTGCTTTCTGTATTGGTTGTACCAATTTGCAGTCCCACCAGAAATGTATGAGTGTACCTTATGAGAATCAGTTTTAATCAAAGGACTATTGTTGAAATTTATACAATTGCTTTTAAGATACTAGAAGAAAAGAGAAAATCTTTTGCTTCTCCTTTAAAAAAACACTAGCATGCTAAAGCTCTCCTTTTAAATTCTTTGTTCTTATGAAAAGATCTCATTTCATTTTCCAGTTCTATAATTATTGGCTAAGAAAAATTATTACCTTGCACTTATTTTCCATTTCATCTTTACTCTGTCTTCCTAAGCCTATTGAAATATATGGCCTCTAAATTTTAGAGATTTTGACTGATTTTGAATTTCTTGAAATTATTTTCTTGTTGATAGGTAGCTCTTAGGTACCCAGAAAGGTGTGGGGTTCACCTGGATTAAATAGAGATAACAAACCCTAAAAGAAATCAGGAAATGTCTGAAGTCCTAGATTCTAATTCACTTTTCAAGATCTTTTCTCATAGAATTTCCCAGTATCTATCAATTGTAGTAATATGGAAGCATCATTGCTCTCAGCTCTGAATTAGTCTGTTCCTATTTCCCTATCTTCACATGCCACCTTCATCCTGTGTCTAAAACTCACATTGACATCTCTGGAACCACTGGAAAATTTTCAAAGTTCCAAAGTTTTCTGAAGAACTGATTTAGAAAGCTGAATTTCTTGATGTGCATTTATAAGAACTGTTCCACAGGTTTCCTATTCTTGTGGTGAAACAATCAACATGGGTGAAAGGATTGCATAAAGCTCTGATCCTTTCTGAGTTATGAAATTATCACCTCTGCCTCACACACACAGGTCAGTATACTGGTGCCTCACAGGGCACTTGGAGTGCAGAGGTTGGAGAGGTAGGAGGGTAGGTAGTGGTGGTTTCTTAGAAATAAACAGCATTCACTGGTCAAGGTGTTTACATGATCTCTTTAGAAGCCAATGGGATAGAGATAGTGGGGCAAGCAAGGTGATTGTGACTACACAGTGGGGGAAGATAGGGCTCCAGGCAGGGAGGCCTCCATATGCCCTATCCTGGCTCTAAACTCCCAGAACCCCAAAGTTTGGGAGACATGGGTGGCCACTGTGCTTAATGCTGTAATGTTGAGACCTGTGAGTTTTCCATATTTGAGTTTGACTAGCCAATCCCAAAGGTCAGTGTACCAGGGTAGATGCTACAGCTGAATTAGATATTTTGGGGTCAAAATATCAAGTCTTGCCCTTCCCATGTATTATTTGCATGTAGAATTTTTGTGTGAGTGCTTTGTACCCTGTGTTTAACCCTGTGAAAGGAGGTACTATGATTTCATCATACAACTTGGAAACAAGATTCGAAGGTCTATGACACACAGGTAGGAAATGGTGGGGACATGGCTTCCCTCTAGGCCCAGCTCCAAGTCCTATGCTTTTTCTGCCACCCATGGGTCTCAGTAAATGTTAATTTGTCTTCAAGAAGATTCCTCAAAGTTTGAAACAATAGGGGAGCAAGAGAGTGGGGAACACGCCACCCCGGTAATAATCTGAGGAAGGCACTGGTACTTTATGGGGACGTGCTGGCAAAGGAAAGATGTGTTTTCAAACCCATCCTCAATACCAGCCAAGGTCAACCTGAGAACAATTTGCAGTGGAAAATTACACCCTCCAAATTCTGCAGCCTGATCCTAATTAGGATATAATTTCTTTCATCAGGTGAATTTTTCTTCATTCTTTCACTGTAGAAAATGGACTGTAATTTGTTAGTGAAATAGCATATTAATATATGTAGCCTTATAATTTGTGGATGATCAAGAGAAAATAATTTTCATTGGAAAAATTGGGCTTTTGTTTCTAACTTTCCTTTTTTTATTCCTCCCAAATAATTAGTGCTTTAAATGCGTTCTTTCAGTCTTATAATAAAGGAGTGAAGAAGACCAACTACTTCTTCCAGAGCCTTCTTTCATATCTACTCGTGTGTGTAATCTTCGTGGCTTTGTGGTTTCAAATCAGGGAGAGTTTATGTATTTCCCAGAGGACATTTAATGGCAGTCTCTGAAGTGGGGGCTGCAGCCCCAAAGAAACTTACAAACAAATGACATCAAGGCAGAAGCACATGTAGACAAGTGAGAGAATAGGGAGTCAACATGCCCAGAGAGTGCAGGTTTATAACCCAGATCTGACACCACTCTGGGGGACTTCTTTGCACCTTTGGACACTTATTTCATGGATATTTTCAGTGGGGAGGAGCAGTGATTATAGAAGTGCTAGAAGCAGACCAGATGCCCAGTTTCTCCCTATCTTGACCTCTTCCCTTTCTAATCCACTGCAGGCTGCTTATATTCCAGGCAATGGCTCTTTATTTGGAGGCGTTTGAAAATGACATGCTTCTGTGTTCTGTCAACAGTAGAAAGGGCTGTTCCACTGAGGAACAATTCATTGAGCATTTAAGGGTCAGGCCTTGGGTATAAAAGATGAAGAAACCCTGCCCTGGGTGGTTACCCCCTCTGGGCCAGGAAGACCCACAGGCACTGTCAGCATCATGGGCAGGTGCCCAGGGGAAGTGCTGGGGAGAACAGGGAGTGGACGCTTGGCCAGTCAGAGAGGTGCCTCTGGAATAGACTTGAGGAGGAGAAAGGTCACAGGCAAGAAGAGGCCGCAGGCTTTCTAACAGAGCTGCACCTGGACGTGTGGGCAGCATGAGGGAGTGGAGCGGAAGGCAAAATGGGAGGTCTCCAGTGAGGCACAAGGCTGCAGGCACTAAGGCCTGGCAGGAGTCTCTGAAACCTGTGAAGCACAGAATATCAAAGGAGAGGGTCCCTTCAGTTTCTTAGGGCTTCCATTAAAACAAAACAAAACAATAACAACAACAAAGCCAACTCCTAATTGGATGGCTTAGAACAACAGAAATTCCCTATGGCCTCACAGTTCTGGAGGGTAGAAGTCTGCTTTCAAGGAGTCAGCAACCTGGTGATGAAGGATCCTGATCTCATTCGGTTCACATCACCCTTGACTTTGGCTTCAGTGTCTGCGGCCTTGCTTTCCTGGTGTCCTCCTGGTGTTTCTTCAGGCCATGATCCCTCCACACATGTCTGTATCTGTGTCCAGACTTCCCCCTTTTTATAAGGACACATGTCTCATGGGATCAGGGACTCCCTGATGACCTGTTTGCACTTGAGTGCTTCTGTTAAAAACACTATTTCCAATCACAGTTACATTCTGAGGTACTGAGAACGAGGACTCAAACGTCCTTTTGCTAAGAGAGGAGTGGGAAGAAAACACAATTTCAATCATTTTAGGCATGAAAGGGGAAAATAACCCTGAGATTTTTTAAAGCATAAAACAAGCAAGACAAGACCTCTTTAACACCCCTCCACCCTAACCACTTTCTTCCTCCACCCAAGAAAACCACAACTTTTTTTCTGCCTAAAGCACAATGAAGGGTCTATCTTTGTTTTAATCATCCTCTATTGCAGACTCATCCCTGGTGACCCTCTTACTCAGGATCAGAGTTTTGTGGAGGACTTGAGGGCTTTGGGCAGCAGTGGGGTGATTTCCCCAGACTGCAAACACTTTGGAGGCCCTGTGCCTTCTCGGAGGAGGGTCTCCCCATAAACCCTCTTCACAGATGAAAAATCCTCCTTCCCCCTAAGTTGTCCATGGCAGGAAATGAAAGTTTTTCCCTCGACTCTCCATGAAATCCTCTCCCTTCATACAAACAGCTCATGAACCGCTTGGAAAGGAAACACTGCATTCATCTTTTGGCTTTGTTTGTTGGAAGAAGACTATGATTTTGAGCATTTTATTCTTTTTTAAATGTTTTTATTAGTACATTATGGTTATACATAATAGTGGGTTTATTTGGACAGAGTATATCTTCATGGAATGCAGTTTGCTCTATTTCAGTCTCCAGTACTTTCTCTTCCTCTCCCCTCCTCCTTCCTCCTGTTGGCCTTCTTCTCCTCTTCTGGGCTTCCTTTTATTGATTATTATTTTAATTAGTGCTTTATAGACATGCATAAAGATGGAGTTCACTGTAGTCTATTCATATATGTTCATAGCATCATTTGATTAATTTCATTACAAAGTTCCTCCCTTTTCCAGTTCTTCCTCCCTCCTTCTCAATTCCCTTCCTCCACTCCACTAATCACAGCTCTATTTTCAGGGGATTCATCTTGTCTTTTTCCCCCTCATGTTTGAACATATTATTTTATCCAACATTTGAACCAATATATTTTTTTTTGTCATGCTGTTTATTGAACCTAGGGCCTCATGATAGGCAAGTGCTCTGCCCCTGAGCTGTGTATCCAGCCTGAATCCAACTCTTTTCAATGGAAAATTACTGTGTGAGCACGAGGTTACAAAAAAAAAATCAAATGGTGCAAAATATTAAACATGAAGTCTCTCCCTCTGGTCCCTCCTCAGAAGCCACTGCTCATAAATTTTCTGTACAGCCTTCCAGAATTATTCTATAGAGAGCATTGAGTTCTTTAGACAACACACACTTAGTAGGAAACATTTTGTTAAGTGAATAGCAGTCTGGGGTGGAGGCTGTATAATATTCTCCAGCAGTGTCTGTTAGACGTTGGGGACCAAGTATTACCAGAGAACTCTTTGCCTGAAAAATACCTCGAATTTCCGAGATTCGGTTAGTACTTTGGTCTCCTTCATATCAGCTTTCCAGCTACAAGAAGGGATTTGTCTACCTAATGACCTGCAGCCAGGAAGGATATTCTGTAACCTCACTATTCTGTGACCTTCACTGGAGCCTCAACTGATCCTTTGAAGACAAGATGGGACAATGAGCATGATGAGTGCTTGAGAAAGCTCTATTTAAATGTTCATTTTCTCCTGTTCGTTTGTCTGTTTTAATCCTTAAGTCCATTATTTTAAATCTGTCTGCATTGCACAGATCATTCTCAAGCACTTCCTCTGTACAAGGCTGTGTGTGCAGGTGAGGAGACAAGGTGAACTTGTGCCTGAGCACCGAGAGCAGTCCTGGCAGAGGTGGTGGTGACTCACTGGGTGAGAATGGTGCAGGAAAGGGCCAGGGAAACCATCCAAGGCGGATTCTATTGTCTTTTCTATTCTGAACATCTGCACAGTTCAGTTCCGGTCGAAGGTTGGACTTTGTATGTATTTCTTCTGATGATGCATATGAGATGCAATATATTCTGAGAGGGATACGGATTGCTTCTGAAAACAATTCAAATGATGAAGGAATTTTATACATGATCTTTTTGTTTTTTCTTGAATAAACGTTAAGTTATGGGGAAATGGTGACTGAGGTGCTCTGACAAGTCTGACATCTCTTTAAATAGATCCCCCATTTGGGTGTGCATCAGAATGACAGCCACTCGAGGCAGTTCATTGTAGAGTGTTGCTGTATTTGCATTTCTCATCAAAGCTGCCTTTTCTTTATTCAGCACTTTTATGTCTCAGTGAGGGTGGTGTTGGAGGTAGGGATGTTGGAGGTAGTTTGTTTCTATGGTTGTAGCTAAAACTGGGAAGAAATAATTTTCTGGGTTTTCTTTTCCAATCCATGTGATAGGAAATACAAAAACATAAAGAAATCTGGTTAATATGAATACCCCAGGGAATACCATTTTACACCAAATATACTCTAAGGGAGAAATGATTGTTAATGTGAGCTTTAAAAGTCTGTAAATCAAAAATAGAAGAGAACCTTGAAGACCTTTGTCACACCATGAAGCATTGTTGATAAATGTTAACATTTTAGCCACCTTGCTTTGCTAGGAGAGAGAGAATGCAGGACACATTCCCATTTCTTAGGAGATTCACTAAGAGACACGGGCAGCCCAGTGGCTTCACTGTGCACCTTTGGGCAGAGCTTGCTGTGTCTCACTGGAAGAGCAGGAAAAGAGGGAACTCTTGACTCTTATTCATGGGATTCCCAGGGAATTCTCCGAGGGGAAATCTCCCCAATCACAAAAATCGCAGGAGTTACTGGGAAGTTTTGCAGTTGAACCTTAGTTTAGAACAGCAGAAGCGCAAAGCACATGCTAACCCTGTTGTCTTGATATATTTAGGGTAATTGTGAGAAACTGTTGCCGTGTGGACCTCAACCTGGGTCTGAAATATGTTCTGTGGCTGCCTTTATTCTATAACTTCAGAATCACCTGCTGAGAAATAGGGGCTGGAGGTGGAGCTCAGTGGTACAGCACATGCTTAGCCTTCACAAGGCTTTGAGTTCAATTCCAGCACCTCACCCCACCCCCAAAAGTCATACTACTCTAGGCAAATCATCATTTATTCTGTCTGATTTCTTTTGATTCCTGAACTGAAATTTAAACTTGAATATTGGTTACCTATGTGCATTTTTTTCTGCTAGGGATTGAACCCCAAACCTTATGCATGCTAAGCACATACTCTATCACTGAGCTATATCTCCATCCTGGCTATGTGCATTTTGATTAAATTAAAATGACAAGATCAGAAATGGGGAAAATTTTGTTGCAGCAATTATTTGTAGTATCATGCATATAAAAGCTCATCAACTTAAAAATGACTAAACTGTTCTATGTTCATACAGTGTAATAAACTAATTTTGTGTGAAAAAAGTTTAAAAGCTTGGCAGGTGCTTCTGTGTTAGTTATCTATTGGTAATAAACCCCAAACATGCTAGCTTAAAACAATACACATTTATTATCTTGTAGGTTCTGTTAATCAGGGATCCTGGAAGGATTTAGCAGCTCATTCTGGCTCATAATCTTTGAGGAAGCTGCCTTCAAACTCTCTTCTTGGCTATGGGTGCCTCTCTGCAGATCTTTTTCCACAGGGATGCCTCATGACATAGCACGGCCATATCAGCTGCCTTCCTCCAATAGGGATAAATCCTAGAGAGAATAAGAGAGAGTGCCCAAGATAGAAGTCATAGTCATTTTATGACCTAACCTTCTAAGTGGCATCACATTTCATATTCTGTTTACTTAATGAGAGAAAATTCCCCAAGGGTGTGAAGAATAGAAGGTTGGGATAATCGGGGGAACAAATGGAGGCTGTTACAACTGATTACTATTTTTGAATGTATTAAAATAAATGATAAAATCGTATAAAATATGAAAAATTTGTAGTAACATCAATAATAATATTATGAAAAGAAACATGAAATTTGGGGTGAGGATTGGGTCTTGGAATAGAAGGTGGGAGCAGGATTGGGAAAGGGTGAAGAGTATCTGTAATGTTTTATTTCCATTTAAAACAGTGAATATGGGGCTGGGGATGTGGCTCAAGCAGTAGCATGCTCGCCTGGCATGCATGTGGCCCAGGGTTCGATTCTCAGCACCACATACAAACAAAGATGTTGTGTCCGCCGAAAACTAAAAAATAAATACTAAAAAAATTCTCTCTCTCTCTCTCTCTCTCTCTCTCTCTCTCTCTCTCTCTTTCTTTAAAAAAGAGTGAATATGAAAAATGTTATACTTCAATAAATTTGGAAGACAGTGAATAAATGTACATTGACATTTCTGTATTTTTGATAGGTCTGCATTATTTCACAATATTAAGGAATGAGCAAAATAAAAATAATCAAAACCCCTTCATCTATTTTCTTTGAGCTCACTGGGATGGGCTTCAGATATTTGGCAGAGATGTGAGAGATAGAGGAGAGGGAACCTCTGACTCTCTGGTTATCTGCTTTGCTTGGGTTTCACTTTATTGGAGGTTCTAGTGTTACTAAAGGACCACTATTCAGCCAACCAGTAACATTTTAGTGTGTAATAGACAGTCTTAGATTGAGTGATAGGAAAGCTGACTCACCCTCACACTCTAACCCGAGTCTCCCCTAATTTAGGGATATGGATCCTGGCAGGAGATGGCATAGTTAAGTTCTCATGAATGGAAATTTGTTTCTGCACTTTATTTTTAAAGATTTCTAGAAACAACAACTTTCATCTCTAGTATTTAATAGGTTACTGAAATATATTTTCAATGAAATGAACTTGTGTAATGGTCTGGAGACCATATCTGTATGTAATTGCAGCTTGTGTATACTCTACATTTCCCTTTTTCATTTAACATCTCATTGTTGTCACATCTTCATCTGATCTTATTAAAAGATTTTTGTTATGAAACATTTTCCTAGGTTTTTTATTATTGTAATTGGTAATGTTTTCTAAACTCTTTTTTAGCAGTTTTCCTGCATTTTAATTGGTGTTTTTCCTTTCTGATTGCTGATTCATGGATTTTCTGGAATGCACATGCAGATTGCATCTCTGTGAACAGTTATTTTAAATATGCCAGGATTGTTCCTAGAAGATTTCCTAAGTAAAAACTGATTCCAATCAACTTCATTCTGAATTACCTCAGACTCTGTCTTTAACACATTCAATATTTATGCAATGCATCCCCATGAGTGTTTCAAAAATATTGTTTGGGGATGGGATGAAGCATCCAAAAATAATTAACACAATGGAGAAAGATAACAAATGGACAAAACTGAAATAGATTTTTATTGAATATAGTTAAATTGATTTTCATGCTTATGTAAGCATGGGAGGAACACAACTCCCAGGAAGATTGGGTGGGTATAGCTTGCAATATTAAGCAAAGTACATAAATGCTTTTAAAGGACACTACAGACCATGCTTAACCATTTTATTTCACTCTAGGTGTAACAAACCTTATGATCCATACACTCAGTGAGAGTGTGAAGTACCCCATATTCCTGCTCTCAAAAGTTCTTCTGCTCCAGAGTGATCCCTGTTTCTGCTGATTCAGACATCGGAAATGGCCTTTAGTAGTCTGTGAAGTGGTGAAGTTTGTCTCCAGAATACAGATGAGTAGAAATGAGGCAGTCAGACCTCTATTCTACTCTCTGGGCTTTCTAGGTGCTGTTTACTATCCCATCAAAACATGGTCTCTGGAAATACCCACAGAAAGCTCCAATGAAGTAACTCACGTTTCCATATGTGTACTGAGCTGCATTTCAGAAGTGGAATACCTATTCCTGAGAAATGGGACACAAATACAAAAAATTATTGTTTTTGGTAGAAGTGGAGATGGAAAAGTGTGTTCTTAGTCTACTACCTTACTGACACATAAAATCAACCCTGAGAATGACATTATTCATAGTTTACTAACTTAGACTTCCATTCACATTTTGTTTGCTTTTATTAATTATTTATCATTTTCTAAGCATTTTCACATAAATGATTCATTTAATGAAATTGATCCATCACTTGCTGTGTGAGAGGAAGCCTGAACAAGAGTTAGCTCCTGTTTTTATGAGTGAGAAAATGGGAACAGAGGGGAGTCAATAGGATATTTTACCCTAAATCTTTCAAAATGTGGTTGGATTACCACATACAACATGGGGTGAAGTAACACCACAGAAGCTCATTAAAAAACAAACAAAAAAAACAATAAATCACACAAACAACAACTGCTTCTTTTGGCATAGCAAATACAGCTTTTCTTTATAAGCTGTTCCTATTCCTTCTAGATCCCTGGTGAAATCATGTTGTAAAAGACAGTAAAGCATATTTCTGATAATACTAATGAGCTCAAGTAACACAGATAAAGATGCACACTCTTGGTAAATAGCCCATAATCAGGCCATTTTTTGTATTGTAATTAGAAGAATTTATTTGAAGATAAAATTGAAGTTATCAGTATTCCTTGTTAGAATTATAAACACTTTCATGCAATATTGATTTCAGATATTTAATGAAATATTCAATGACTGGTTTCCAGTGTGTCCTGGAGTTTGGTAGAGAGAAATGGTTATGTTGAGGAAGATAATATTTGATTAATGAAGATTTTCATTGGTAGTTTGTCTATTCATTATTTTTAACCATAGTGTGAAGTTTGATTATTTTTCTCATTTTAATCAAAATTTTCTCTTCTATAATTTTATTTTATTTATTTAAAATGTATCTTATTTTTCATGGACATAAAATAATTGTACATATTGATAGAGTACAATGAGGGTCTTGATGCATGTGTGCATTATGCAACAAATTGCATCAGGTTACTTAGGATATCCATCACTTCATATGTTTCTTCTTGTTGAGAATATTAAAAACTTTCCTTCTAGCTATTTTGAAGTAGTCACTAAATATTGCTGTTTTAAAATGTTTGATTAATATTGCTAGCCATATCTCTACTGTGCAATAGAACACCAGAACTTATTCCACCATTTTAACTGGACTGTCTCCTGAATAAATGGTGCTGGGAAAACTATAGAAGAATGAAGCTAGACCTCATTGCTCACCAAATGCAAAAATCAACCCAAAATTGCTTAAAGGCTTAAATGTAAGACCTGTAATAATAAACTATTAGATACTATTTTTTTGCCAGTTCACTCTGTTTATTTTTTTAAAATTAACCCAAGTATACAATTTGACCCAAGGCAGTTATAAACCTAGAACTCACATATCCAAATAAATCCTGTCCTTGTAGTTTGCTACATGAAGAACACTTTTAGGACTTCTCTTTTCTGATTGTCTTTCGTGTCAATTCACAAGTCATGAGAAAAGTAGTTTCACTTTTGGCAGTTAGCATTACTCTGTGTTATCAGCCTTCTCCTCAGAAATTATTTGGTTATTTCAGAAGTTCCATTTATCCCACAAAGGAGTCACATTTGACACCTTTAAGGGCATTTGGAAAAATGGATCATTGGCTTTGGGGAGTTCCAGAATTGGCTGTAGCAATCTAAAAAAATGACTTTCAGGACAACCAAAAATCAATTATTATTCTCAGAATTTTTGAGAACCTGGAAATAAATAATATAACAAAACTTCTTAAGCTCAAAGTTTTAATTTCTTGTGTTGGCTAGATTTAAAATTTTTATTTTTTATTTATTTTTTAAAAACTATTTATTTTTTTATTTTAGTTGTAGATGGACACAGTATCTTAATTTTTATGTGTTTATTTTTATATGGTGCTGAGGATCAAAACCAGGGCCCCTGAGTGAGAAGCGAGTGCTCTACCACTGAGTTACAACCCCAGCCCCTAAAATTTTTAGTTTTGAAAGCAGGAAAAAAAAAGCTTATCCAATGCATGTCTTGGAAACCAATTTCTATATTCAGTAATACTCATTTGAAAGCTAAAACCTTAATTCAAGTTAGTTTTTCTTTTTAAAAAGAATGTGGTTTATGACATATTTTATGACACTTTGGATTATTTCTGAAAGGCAGAAGGCCCAAATTTTTACCAATCTTTGTTCTTTAGATATATGAAGCTTCTGTTTAGGAGGCAAACTAAAATGGTCATATTCATTTGAAACTTTAGAATAATTGTAATATCCAAGATCTATTGCTATATTAAAAAATTCACTCTCCTTTGCCTTAAATCACCATCATTGTTATCATCAAAATACCAATTAAGTATACTTTTCCTTGACAGAAGATATAAGAAGATCTGGTTAGTACTTAGTTTTTGTTGAGACTCTAAGAATAACTGTGATTTCTAGAATGAGGTAGAGGTGTGTGGGTATTTTTTATAATTCATCTGACTGCCCATGAACATTTAATGATTCAAGAAATATTTATTGAGCTATTGTTAAAGTGAGATTGCAATAAATCACCAAGTGGATCTTAAAGCAGGAGACAGAAACCTTATTCATCAGCCACTGGTTCAGATCCACTAGCTGGCAGGCCAAGGGGTAGGCTGCAGGTCTATACCTTTTGACTCCCTCCTGGGATTTGAGGACACTTTTTGTAGTCCAAAACTATACTAATCATAAGTAGCTGTTGCTATGATTCCAAACAAATGTCATGAGATCTAAAATCATAAGCAGAAGGGGGAGTGGGTCAAAATGTCCCTAGTTGAGTACAAGTTGAATGGTTACTCACATTTAGACAATCAGTCTTGGAGAGGGTACATTGTCCAAGAAAAATGAGAATCAAAGGGAGAACAATTTTACATTGTATAAGAATTGCCATTTTGTGTTGCCAGATATGCTTTGCTAAGCAACTATTGATGGATACAGAAGTGAGGCTTTCCCACAGGAGAAGCAGTTTTTACATGACAGGGAGTCTCAGGGGAAGATGGAGTCTGGTCTTTGCCTGTATAACGTGGTCTAGAACACTACCACAAGCCAGGACATGCTGTCAGTCCTGGTTTTACAGTAAAAGACAAAAGTGACAAAAATTTCTGCCTTCCTGAATCTTAGTCAGGAGAGACTCCTGCTTCAGTAATAAACCAAAGGATAGTTTTATAGTGGTGACAGAAATGATGGAGAAAAACCAAACAGGACAGGAGAATGGGTATGACTGATGGGCTTGGCACTTAAACTAAGATCGTCAGACATGCCTAACAAGGCAGGGAAAAGCTTTCCAACTGAGGGAGTGAAAGAACAGAGGGTTTTCAACCAGCAGCAATGTGACCCATGGTTTCATGTGAACTGAGCAGGAGGGAGAGTAAGGAGATAAATGAGAAGTAGGTGAAGGGAGGAGACAGCAGACCATGCAGGGCCTTGGAAGGCACTGTAAGGATCTGGGCTTTTATTCTGAGAAAGGCATTGGAATCTCTTGAGCAAATCAGACTACTGTTAAGACTTAGGTTTCAAAAGGCTGACTGTGTAGAGAAAAGATTTGTGAAGGGGCACGATGGGTGGGAAGCCCATCAGGAGGTATCATGCAAGGGGTGGTAGAGGTGGAGGTGTCTGGATGAATTCAAAGGTGTAGCTGAAAAGGTTTGCTGACAGATGCAGAAGATGTGCTTGGGAAATGACTGCAGTTTTCCAAGGATGCTGATTAGTGATTAACTAAAAGGGCATGCTGAAATTTGAGGGGGAGGGCTGATTTTGTGTTTTGACTTTGTTGTATTACTTGTGTGTGTAATATTTGGTGACCAAATATCTCATGTCACTGTATCCTCTTCCCACCAAAGCCATCTGTGGAATTTGAAAGATAGGAAAAGGAGGGTTCCTTATCCATGTAAGAAAATAGGTATATTCCCCTTTAGATGCTGAAAAAGCTTTTGTGTTCTTACATCAAGGGTTATGGAGTATGAAGGTGGCTTCAGATCTTGAATTCTAGTTTAATTCTAATTTACATTAATGGATGTGGCAAGGGAAAATATTGGAAGGAAACAGGCTGATTCTTACCAATTAGTGTCTGCCCTATCATCACCCACCTCAATACAGGTGATAGCATGGGATCTTTGAGGAGTGAAGCCAGATAATTTACTTATTCATTACCTATCCTTTCTAGTTGCCCACTCAGATCCTTACCTCCTACTCTCAAAGCTTTCTGCCTTCCTGTTTTACTGAAATACTTAACCATCATTAATGACAACTACACTCAAAGACCCTGGACTTAGTTTATGCTTCCTTGACCTCTTGCCTATTTAGTGCCCATTACCCACAATAGACTTGGATGCTTGCCCTGTTAGGCTCTTGGGTGTCTCCTCTTTCTACTGGCTCTTTGTTCTACTCTCAAAATATTCTTTTCAAAACCTTCTCTGGCCCCTCAGGACTCCTTACTAAGGAATACTCTATATTAAATTATTTTCAGAATGTTTTTTGCTTGACTTTCTTAGTCATACCATTCCTACATGTACATCAGATAGATTTTCTAAAGAAAGTTTCTCCAGTGTCAAGCCCTGAGCACTAGTGAATTTTCCAAGAATTCCATGGCATGTGCATGAGGTTTGCAGTCATTACTAACTCAAGGTTACTTCACAGACTTGGGTTTTTGTTTGCTGGACTCTTTGAAAATGCAGACCTTCCTTTCCTCTGAACGGAGCTTTCGCTGCCATGGATGAGATGGAAAGCCTTCCAATATGCTGGGCCCATCGACCTCGGATTGATCTATTTTGACCCTCAGCAAGCAGCAGATGCAGGAGCTGGAGGCACACTTCCTGAAGGACCCCTTTCCATCCCATGGTACCACGGTGAGCCTGGCCTCCAGCCTCGGCCTAGAGGAGCAACTGGTGCAGAATTGGTTTACGTGCAACAGAAGATATAAGTCTGAAAGAGGCTGTCACCCATTTGCACGACGCCTCGGGAGGCCTCGCGCTCATCCTGGGCACACTCCACCTGGGCAGGCCCATCCTGGTCTAGCTTCTGTTGTCCATGCCCATCCTGCAAAGATGTCCACTACCCAAGCCCAAGAAGAACCAGAAGCTTCTCCATTCAGGCCCAGGAGAGTGCCTGGCCCCTCATGGGAGAGGATGAGGAACTAGAAGCCGCCTTGAATAGACTCTTCACTGCAGAGCCTGAGGAAGGTGACCTTGAAGACCCAGACAAATCATTATATCCAGCAGATTTCTGAGTGGATGGGAGTTCTGCACCTGCCACCTTCCACAGGTCCCACAGGTCCTCCCTCCGGCTACTATTCCATCTAATTGTTGTTCCCACCTGTCATTTGAGTCACCTGGAAGTGTCTGAGTCTCCAGTCCAGGAGTGGAAGGGGTGTTCCTGGGTGCATTTCCTTCCCTTGATGCTGACCCCGCCCATAGCCAATTTTATCACTCTTTCCTAATTTATGGGGATCTTTGCCCTCAGCCCAGTGCAGCAGCTGCCTGCATCTCCAGGAATGAAGGACATCTGCTTTCCCCAAGGATTTTCCCACAGTCCTCTGCTGACAGCCACACCCATATCAGATCCCATCCCCCACTTCCATCTTTTAGATACCATATCCAATATAATTTCATCATTTTGAAATAGTTTGGAGCTTTGTCTTAATTTAGGTATTTTTACTCTTATTTCCTTTTAGTCTTTGCTTTGTTACTTGTTTGAGGTTATTTTTCTGTTGGATTTTCCATAAATTTTCTACTTTTGCTTCAGTGAAAAAAAAAGAAAAAGAAAATGCAGACCAGTTAGACACTCTAGGTTGGGCTATTTCAGAGTCTTGCTAATACTGTTTTAACTGGAATCCTCTTTTATCCTCCCCTCCCAATTCTAATCATCAGCATTAAATGATTAAATGTGTAGATCACTTTGGGTCATATGGACATTTTAACAATATTAATTTTTCCAAAACATGAAGATAGAATGTATTTCCATTTATTTGTGTTCTTTTCAATTTAGTTATCTCTCTCTTTTTTTCTTTGAGTTCCTTATATATTCTGGTATTAAGATCTTGTTGGGTGAAGAATTTGCAAATATTTTCTCCCATTTTTTGGGTTTTTTTTTCTTCACTCTTACTTATAATCTTTTGCTGAAAATGGTCTTTTTAGTTTTATAGTATCAGATCTTACATATGTAAGTCTTTAATCCATCTCAAGTTAATTTTTGAATGTGGTGTGAGAGAGGAATCTAATCTCATACATCTATGTGTGGACATCTAGATTTTTCAACAGCATTTACTGAAGAGGGTAATTGCCCAAAAGCATGATCTTGGTGTCTTTGCCAACAATTTGATTTTAAGTGCATGATTTTATTTCTGGGTTTGAAAAATCCTATTTTATTAGTCTTTGTCTATATTTGTGCTAGCACCACAGATAGTTTGAGTCACTATAGTTTTATAATATATTTTGAAGTTGGATTGTGTGATGCCTCCAGCTTTGTTCTTTTTGCTCGAGATTGGCTATATGAGGTCTTTTGTCATTCCATATGAATAGGACTACGAATTTTAGGATTTTTTCCTATTTCAATTAAGTATGACTTTAACATTTTAATTGCATTCAATGGATACATCATTTTGGATAGTATGGACATTTTAGCACTATTAATTTTTCCAATCCATGAAGATGGAATGTCTTCACTTATTTGCTATGTTCTTCAGTTTCTTTCACTAATGTTTTATGGTTTTCAATGTAGAGATCTCTTGCTTCTGTGGGTAAATTTATCGCTAGGTATTTTTATTTTATTTGTAGCTACAGTGAATGAGATTGACAAATGATCTGAGCAGACATCTCAAAAGAAGATTACAAATGGCTAACAATTACCTAAAAAACTGCTCAATATTACTGGTTGTCAGGGATATTCAAACCAAAACCACAATGATATCTAAAAACCCAGTTAGAATCACAATACTAATAATAGTAATAATAATAATAATAATAATAATAATAATAAAAATACTAAAAAGGCAAATGCTGATGAGATTGTGGAGAATAGAAAACTATTATACACTATTGGTGAGAATGTAAATTAGAATAGCCACTATGAAAAATGGCATGGAGTTTCCTCAAAAAACTAAAAGCTGAACCAGTACATATAATAGTAACCCCATTACTATTAGCTATATATACATCAAAAGGAAATGAAATTAGCATATCAAAGAGATACCTACACTTTCATGTTTACTAAAACACCATTTACAATACTCAAATATGGAATCAACTGTGTCCATCAATGGATGAACTGATAAATAAAATGTCAAACGCACAAATGAAATATTATTCAGCCATAAAAGAAAGGGATTCTGTTATTGTGGCAACACAAATATGTTGGACATCATGTTAAGTGAAATAAGCCATGCATAAAAAGACAAATATTGCATGATTTCACTCACTTATGGAATCTTTAAAAAGCTGAGCTTATAAAACTAGAGGGCAAAATACTGTTTATCAGAGGTTGGGAGAGTAGGGGAGATGTTGAGGAGGAGAGATTGGTTAATGTGTACAAAGTCACAGCCAAACAGGATAAATATAACTACATATCCTTAGTTATTTAATACACAATGTATCAATGTTCCAAACACCCATAAAGATGTACAATTATAATATCAGTAAAAAGAGCATAAAGTAAATATAAAACTACAACAAACCCAGTCTAAATATTCCTTAATATTTTTATGTAATATTTCTCTAACCCACAGAGCATTTTCTTCCTATTACTATTTTGATTTCTTTATCACAATTATGTACATCTTGTTTTCATCACTAGACTATCTCGTTTGAAGGGCGGGTATGTCTTTAGTTCATTAGAGTACCCAACACGGTGCCTAGGACAAATAGGATCGGTACTCTGACTATTTTGAATCGATAAAATCCAAAGGAATATGAAAATGACCTACCATAGAATTTTAGGGTTGTATAATGTAATAGCCAACTCAGAGATGATGCAGTATCTGAGGGGAAGGGGGCTGTGGGGAGTGTAGTTAAGAAAATCATTTTATGGCAATTAACTGAAATCTTTTTTTCATTTTTTTCCCTAAGAAAACAAAATACTCCTCACAAATTTTAGGACAAACCATTCTCTGAGCAGTCAGTATTTTAATAATTTTAAATACTGATGAATTTCTAGGCCATGAAAAGTTATGAGAAATTTATGATTTATAAATCTGAAAATAGGACTAATCTGATTATTATACATCCTATTCACGAAACACATAACACTAAAATTTTGGGTGAGTAATCAGTGTGGATACCATCATAGACCCATCAGAATAAGATTAACTTTTGTATCCAAGTGCACCCTGCTTGACTAGTACCCTCTGTGCCTTATTTTGAAACTTCAAAGATTTGTCATGTTACTATTTTTCTCTCTGATGGATATAATTCCTCCTACATCCTGTGTCATGATCAGTGAAGCAGATTTCCTACTTCCCAAAACCTGCGTGCTCCCTAACAGAGAGATGATGCTAAAAACAGGAAGTTTCAGGTGAGGCTGTATCCATGCAAGTTTCTGTATGGACTGGTAACTGTCGTCTACATGTAAACTTCATTTTCTTTAAATTCTACTAAAACTACAGAGAAGGCACAAATCTCAATTAGGAAGTAAACTTCCAAAAGAAAAACACAGAGAACTCTATCTAAAGCTTTTGGGGACACGTCATCCCCTCATTACTTGGCATGTTCATCTCAGTTATTTAGATTTTATTTTTGGAAAGTGACTTCTGGTTCCCTTCATGCTACTTTTATTTCTTCTTCCTCCTTTTCTTTTTATTTTAGCACGAAAGAGGAGATATACATAAACCATAAATTTCAAATTCAGAAAAACTTATATTTTACTACTTGTGACAATTAAAAAATATTTAAAGACCATTCATTCAGGAATCACTTTTCAAAGACAGAATTGCATTCCACTATAATGTATACTATGTGGATGTTGAACTTTAACAACATTTTAGTTTCAAACCATATTTTTCCAAAAAGGAACTTTATGGACATAGATATTTCTATGATTATACTTGGAAACCTACCTGTGGAAGTGGATGATAAAGACCAAAAATTGTCTCTACATGTTATTTCATGAGTTATAACTGTAGTTTTCTCCTTGCATAAATAAATAGGTCAAAAAGAGAAGTAGTCTTGAAGTAGAAGAGAAAGAAAAAGAGGGCAGAAGAGGAAAAAGGGATAAAAGGGAGAGAAGCAGGAGAAAAACCTGAATCAGCCAGAGAAGCAGGAGAAAAACTTGAGTCAGCTTGTCTTGAAGTGGCACTCTATATATTTTATTTCCACCAGTATTATATCTACCTTTTCTAAGATCAGTATATTCTTTTATTTTTTTAATTGTCATTGGACTCTGAAATATAGTTTTACATCATATATTATTAACATTTATAAGAAATTCTTGAAATCATTTCATTGTGATCAGATCAAAGTATAAATTTTGCTCACAAGACACACTGTATATCACCTCATAGATTTATACATTGTATGATACAGAGTTAAAATCCTAACATGGTCACACCTCAATGTAGTTTGTCTTTAAAAAAGGAAAAAAAAACAGTATTCATGTAAACAGTACATTATGAGATGTAAAATTTGATTGATAACTCATATAACCTCAAATATACACAAATTATAAGATTATTCTACATGATCATTCATTTTACATGTAAAGAAAGAAGACAATATTATAAAAGGCAACATTTGTTAAAAGGCCACTGTGGCTAACTTGGTGTCACTGGAGTCAGTACTGCAGCCACTGTTAATTTCCTGGATGTCTTGAGGTTAGGAGTTGATTCTGTCAAGCCAAACATCAAGTAATTCAACTTTGTCCAGATGACTGAACAGCCAGATTCCTTAACAAATTCCTCCAAATGCACTGTTTGGGTCAGGTTATTGTATTGCCAGGTCAGAGAAGGCATCAGAGACCTCTCTGTGGACCTGCATGGAAATGCTTGCTCGTGTGACGTTGAGGTAAATGTCATACTGCTGGTCCAGACCAAGGTAGCAGTCGCTCATGAGTTAGAGAGTGTAGATATACCTAGAATAAGAAAACAGAACAAAAATGTAAAACGGTTTTCCTAATCAGAGTCACACTTAATTCTTTTATAACTCTAGTGGTAAGATTCTGCTTACCTTCCATGTATTTCAGTGGTGAAAAAAGAAAGGGAAGCAATGTGATGATTTCGAACATATCCTACTCATCTTAAAACAATAAGTTCTCTCTTGTCCACTTCTCCAATATCAAGAACCATCCTTCATCTTTTGATTTGGGAAATGGAGGGGTAACTGCAGAGCTCTCTCGCTTTCCCTATAAACCACAGAAAAAGATAAACTATTGACTACTAGACGTAGTAAATAGATAAACTATTGACTACAAACTTTTCACATGGTTTGGAGGTGGTTAAAAGGCAGTGCTCAGGGCTGGGATTGTGGCTCAGTGGTAGATCGCTCGTCTAGCTTGTGCAGGGCCCTGGGTTTGATCCTCAGCACCACATAAAAAAAAATAGATACAATAAAGATATTATGTCCAATTACAACAACAAAAAAGGCACTGGGGTCTTACTGGAAGGCCATAAAAAAGAGTTCAGCACTTCCATCTGGGATGTCTTTAATTCCCTTCCTTTGTGGTGATTGATATGTTTTTGCATGTTTCTTCTGTACATACAGACAACCCTTTGAGCTATTACTACGAGAATATTTGGCTCAGAAAGAATAAAGCTCTGAATCCTGACATCAAATTAGTAAAATCTCAAGCCATTCCTCCAATTAACATTAATACCCCACTTATAGACAAACAAACAAAGATATAGCCATGTGAACCAAATCTTCCCAGTCTTATTCACAAAGAACTGATGCTTAGGAAAACAAACAAAAACCAGTCAAGACTAGACTGTAACTCAAGATAATAAACAAAATATCAGATCAATATCTTCTTTCCACCCAAGAATAAAATACACATAAAAAAGCACATAGTATATCAAAAGTTCCTTTCTCTGAGGAGTGAGGAATGATAAGTCATGCAATTTGTAACACACAGGAATCACCACAATTTAACACTAGCACCAAAGTTGGAGCTGGGGGTTGTAGCTCAGTGGTAGAGCACTTGCCTAGCTCGTGCAAGGCCCTGGGTTTGATCCTCAGTACCACATAAAAATAAGTAAATAAAATAAAGGCATTGTGTCCAACTATACCTAAAAATATATTTTTTAAAAAAAATTAAAAACAAAAGACTAGTACTAATGTAATGACAGAATCTGGAGTCTTTATCTTGGACCAACTTTTACAAAAACAAGGTTATTGTAATGTGTCTTTAAGACAATGACTTTATGGCATAAAACATATTAATAATGACATGTTCCTATTGAGATTTCACTCTGTATTCCAAGGGGAGATGCTTCAGTTATAGCATTTTAAAACAGAGCCAGAGAGTAATAAAGTTCCATAGCAGTTAGGAATAAAATCTACAATTTTTTGAACATGATTAAATCTAATTTTAAAGTAGATTTTGAAGGTTAAAAAAAAGAAATCTACCTTTGCTCCATGATTTTATCTTTATTATTATGATTTTTATAACTATTTCTATGATTAGTTTATGATTATTATTATTTTTTGGAAGCTGGAATTTAGTAAGTCATCTAGAAATGCTAATATTGAAGCTCTGAAATGCTAGAGGCCTATCAGTTCATGTTCATATTGGCTGATATTTAGTATTAGAAATGAAATGAAGTGAGACCTGTACTGAAAGGACATTGTAACAATACACATGACTATTCTATGAAAACAGAGGGGCTTACTCATCGCAGAGGGTTACTCTAGATATTAAAAACCCTGAATCCACTAGAATAAAAAGAAAAAAAAGGACAAATTCTTTCTTATTTCAATTACTATGGTACTAAAAACCAATCAGCTCACGCTATGTGTACTAATATTCTTAGAGGACTAAATAATTAATTTTGGTGTCAGAGGCTAAAGAAAAGAGCATAGTAATTTAAAATAAAACTACTGTACATTTTTGGTCTGTATGAAATTGACAAAGCTCTCTCATGTGCATTATAATGAAGGAAGCAGCTAGATGTGGCAACTGAGTCTCAGAAAAGCTTAGCTTCTTATTCAAATTCAATAGAGCTAAGAAGGAAAGCTTCAATTTCATCTGCATCTGGCCTAATGTGGTTCCTATACCAAAGTACCTCTAGTGCAGTACTTCTCAAACTTTAATGTCCTTAAAAATCATGTGTACATGGGGGGACTGAGGACGGTAGAGCATTACCTAGTATGTGTGAGGCCACTGGATTCAATCCTAGGTACGAGAAAAAAACAAACCAAAACAAAAAAGGATCAAGTGGGGCACCAAAAAGAGCTTCAATTTTGCGATTCCCTCTGACCCTGAGATTCTGATTCAGTCATTCAGGAGTGGGGCCAAGAATCTACACTATAAAGGCACTCCAGGAAATTCTGCTAGACTGAGTGTGTAAAGCACACTTTGAGAATAGTAGTCCAGGCAATATATAATTATGTAAGGTGGATATTCTGGGGTTGAAAAATGACACATGAGAACTGACTGACTACTGTCAAAGACTGACTCTTGCTGGTTAAGGCCAGTTGAGAAAGCAGGATTCATGAATGACACAGACACATTAGTAATAGAAAAGATATGTGTGGTGGCTCATGCTGGTAGTTGGTGCCAAATATTTGAGAATGGAGACCAAATACTATACCTTGTGGAACGCAAAGTGGACTCTCTGCAAGCTGACTTGGAGCACATACTCCTGAACAGCATGCAATCTGATCCATTTGTTGTCATCTCGTTTGTCTGTAGTCAGAGTTGAGACAGAGTTCATTGTGTCCTTCAGCTAAGTCATCCCATGAGCCTTTAACACTTTTGCCAACATCTATCACTGGCAAATGAGATAAAAAATTTCATGCCTAAAAAGAAAAAAGGGAAAACAACAAAAACTGTCACATGGAGTAATCAACTAAGAAATAGTGTAATTTTAGAAAAAAATCAAACTTTTAATTTTGAGATTAATTCTGAATTAAATGCAATTGAAAGAAATAATGGACATCTTTTTGCATCGTTTACCCAGTATCATGCAATGGTGGCATTTTTCAATACCAGGATACTGACATTGACACAATCCACTGATTATTCAGGTTTCCCTAGTTTTTCTTGTACTTGTACATAGGTGAATATATGCAGAACAGTGCTTTTTAAAATCCTCTTTAAGTTTTTTTTTTTTTATAAACCAAAAAATTATTATCTAAACTTTTAACTTATTATAAATGCCTCTTCATATTGAGTGGTTATTGACTGTACTAAAAAAAGAGGGATTAAAAGTGTTTATTGCTATTTTTTTAAAGATAAGCATCTATTTTAACGTTTATGTGACTTTTAAGGTAGAAAACATTACTTAGCGATATAAAGGAAATCTGAAAATAAATCTGTGATGCAATTGTTGATGTCAGTATAATCCATTGACACTTGTTATATAACACAGGGAATCCTGTAAGACTAGGGTTCCTTGTAGAAACAAATAGGTTTTTTTGGCGTTATCATGCTGAAAGTACCAGTTAAAATCACACATATTAAAAGAGTAGAAATATTTTACCAACTTTATTCTTGTCTTTTAAATTAAAAGATATTTTTGAGTAATCAGTATTCCAATAGTACATGCTTAACAATGCTGAAAGAACAAATGAAGGAGTGAATCTTATATCCACAGAAAGTATATAACCCAATTAACTTTAGGACTAGGTAACTGTAACCTTTTTTTAACATTTACAATTATGTGGTAATGTAACTATTGGTCAAGATAACTTCTTTTTTAACATTTATTTATTTTTTAATTGTAGTTGGACTCAATATCTTTATTTATTTTTATGGGGTACTGAGGATCGAACCCAGGGCTTAGCACATGCTAGGCGAACGCTCCACTGCTGAGCCACAACCTCAGCCCAAGACAACTTCTTAATAGCTGTTTTATCAGTTGTTACCTTCTAAGGTCATTTTAAAGTTACACAACAAGTTTAATTTTAGTTTTCCTTTTAGTTCTTTTATATATGATATGGATTTCCTTATAAACTTTAATTTTCTGTTTGCTAAGACTTTAGTGTTGCTGGTATATGTAATCAAATGCAGTAGCCCTGATGAACCAAACTATCACTTAGGAATTAAAAAAAAATAAAGATAAAAAATAGATCCAATGCAAAATTTCAATTCAACTCCAATCCTGTAACTTGTCTTGTGAATTTGAAATTATGCCTACAACTAGACTTCTGAAATTGAAATTGTCAGGCTACAAAATGTACTTCAAGTACAAATGATGGTGTATCTCCTACTAGAACCAAAAGTCACTGAGTTCAGAAGCTGCACCAATTAATATTCTAATATTGGCCGACACAGAAAAGTGGTCGAGGGAACACTTAAATATACAATTTCTGCAAAACATTTAATTTTGTGAAACAAAGCAAGTAATATTTACCACACAAAGCAGGACTTCATATGCTTTTGTACTCATACCATTAAATTAGTCACCAATATGAGGTTTTCTGATATTAGCAACTCACTGATATTTTTCTTTACAAAGCTTCCAAATGTCTAACTGGCTTATATTTACATATGACATCTTTTTGTAGGACTTATTATTATGTTTTAACTTATAATGTGTACACATATATTTATTTGGTATATATGTATATTTATGTATATAAAACATGAGCTTTTTTAAAAGAAACTGCTAAGATATTTCAATACCAGCCAAACATATCTATCTGAGGATTAATCTTCATCTATTGAATCAGGCAAGAGCACTGCCATGCATACAATTATTTAATTAGCAGCCAAATCCTCTGCCAGTCAGCAACTGTTCCAGGCATACTGATGGGGTAGGAGATGCAAATCTCACAGTTGTACTGCTTTTTCTCATTACTACTGCAATTAGCACTTAAATTGATGCTTTAAACATACTAATTTCTGGAATAATTCAGGATTCTATGTTACCTGGGATCGCCTCACTGCAAAGCCAACACCAGATTGCTCTGCAAATTGAAGAACTTTTGAGCCAAATAACCATCATCATATCAGACAGAGCCAATTTGCATTTGGTTTTAAAGATAACAGAATGGAAATTTATGCCAATAAATTAAATAAGTTTACTTGTGAATTCTCCCTGAACTAATTATAACAAGTCTTGTTCAAAAAAAAAGTTTTACTTGGAAAGATAAAGAGACATGCTTTAAAAGTTTCTTTAATATGTGTAAATACAAATCAATATAATCATGTTATAAATCCTGAACATTCACTTTGACACATTTAGGGTAAAACTGCTTAAGACTTAAAAGGCTAGAAAGCCAAGTATCTGGCATTGTTCATTTGGTTTTTGGCCTTCCAAAAATTGTTTAGATTTAACTTTCCTTATAAGTTACATAGTGAACAAATAAGGGGTTTATTTGAAAGAATCTCTTTGAATATAGGAATAATAATGTAATTAAAATAAGAGTGGAACATAAACAAGTAATTGAAGGAATTAGATGAAAATATACCCTACCATAAAAAGGGCAAAACTCCCTAGAAGAGTTGGAGTAAGGCTCATGGGTAATGCAATCTGGTGATGGAAAGGCTAAATGGAGCCTTCCAAAGTGAGCTTGAAAGCCTTATGCTGAACAAGTTCTCATAATGCCAGTAATGTTATTAAGCACTATTACTATCATTTGTTCAATTATTATTCTATGTCAAGAACTATATAAAGCAGTTTACACAATACTATTTTGCTTAACTTTCACAAGAATGTCATAAGATATATATAATGTTTCCATGGTTAGTAAATGGCAAAGACAGAATTTAAACACAGGTGGGACTGACTTCAAGCCCTAAGTTAGAAAACTCTTGGTACAACTTCACAGAGTAAGGCGGCCTTACCTGCTTTGTTTTGGTGGCCTGTAGCTCCTTCTCGACCATGGAGCTGAATATATGGTCTTTCCCTACACAGGCATGAATCAGTTCAGGGAGGCACTCAATGGAGGTATGGCACCTAGCACGTGAGCACTTTATAACTGGTTTCCATTTCCTTAGAAATTATATCAACACCAACAAAATAACTCTTTCAAAGCACAAGTAAGATGTTCTGATAACATTGGTGTGTATGATATTAACAATTGTTAAAAAATTATGATATAACTCTTTATAGGCCATTATATTAAGTTTTAAATATTGGCTAACATTCTTTATATCAACCTAAGGCAGTATCACTATCCTTGTATGAAATCTGTAAACTGTAAATAATGTATCAGGTTCAGTAAATACTTAAAAGAGTTCATATGCAGTGGATGTCTTTCTATAGGAAGCACTGATGTGAAACAATGTTTCCATGGAGATAAAAGTGCGGATGTGAAACCCTGACATGATTTTGGTGAATGTGTGCAAGTGTCTACTATAATTACTTGAATAAAATTTTAAATTTTAAGTTTGGGGAGCACAGAATTTAAAGTACACTTTGGAGATCTTTGAGATAATTTTAAGTTGTGCCAGATCACAGGAACACGAGCCACCTAAATGTTATAGTAAGAAGAAAATATAGTCGAAATTATATTAATATTGAATTTTTAAGTGTGATAAGAAAATTGGACCAAATCTCCTACACCCTCCAGCAGATTCCCTCATAGATGATGCTGTGTGAGGTTGTGCCTTTAATGTGCTTTCTATACTGCTGAAATCCAACTCACATAACCTTCAGAACCTTACCAGAAGAGCTTCTGACAAGTTGTAGATATATCTACCTTCTCTCCCTGTCACCTGTTGCTGCTATGGCTCACTCTCTGAATGTGTCTGTTAGTTTCCAGGGACATCCTATGGTAGGGACTCAAGCATATCTGTCACCCTGTCACCCAGTACACTTGATTCAAATTAGGGATTTTTCTTAGGGGACCCCAGGTGTTCCTGAGGTTTTTGTTGGCATCTGTACTTGGATGGCTTAAATAACTGTGATCCTCATGCAGCTGACAAGAGGTAGAGGGTGCATGATGGCAAGCCAGACTATTTTGGTTATCTCCATAACTTTGAAATAACATTCTGGCTGCAAGGTATCTCAACTGCTGTGAAACATTGGTGTGAAAGGATATTTTCATTTAAACACTTTCAATCTAGCTTGTAATGTTCTTTTCCTTGTTGAAACATTTGCAGCCATGTATGTGAGACCTAAGTGTTAAATTATTTGATACTATTATAAACTCAGTACAGATTATATCTTGAACTACCACTACACCTGACTATCTAGTTTTGGACATTTCAGATCCATAATTTACTATTTTTTAAAAAAACATTTTCTTTTAGTTGTCATAGGACACATATCTTTATTTTATTTATTTATTTTTCTGTAGTTCTGAGGCTTGAACCCAGCACCTTGCATGCGCTAGGTGAGCCCTACCACTAAGCCGTAACCCCAGCTCCCCATGGTTTACTTTGGACAATGGATTTCAGATCCCTCAGTCTCTTCTACTTAACAGAAGCTGCCAATTTATCTTGGTTTTAGATCACAAAGCACTTAATAATGTTTTCTTAAATAAAGCTGATAATGTATAGAAATAAATGCAGTTAAAATAGAAACATTTAATATTGTAAAGGGAGAACACACAATTTAGGTAGGAGAAGGTTAAAATGAATTGTGGTTCATCTTGGTACTGAGGGCAGGTCTCCTTCTGGGAAAGGGGCATTTTTACTCCAAAGAATCAATATTGTAGGCACCACACGAAATTCCAGTGTCTATATGTATTTTAATAAGGGAATTTGGGGGAATCTGGGGGTATAGCTCAGTGGTACAGCCTAGCATGCATGAAGCCCTGGGTCTGATTCCCCAAAATACCCACTCCTCCCCCCAAAAAATTCATTAAAAAACTTTTAAAAAATTACATTGCAAATTAAGACAATTACCTGAAAAGGTGAAGATGGTGCTGTTCTATGTTTGGTAGGTAAGAAGAGAAGAATCTTTTAACCACCAGCCCTAGATCAACATCTGAACGAGATTGGTGGTATTCAGGGCAGTCACCAGCCAACCTTGGTTTGCAGCCACATCCACCATTGCCTGAATAGGCAAAGAGCACATGTTACAAGAACATCAAGGCATTCACCCTCTCCCATTGGAAATCTTACATTAGCTTTAACAAAACAAACAAAAACAAAAAATCAATCATTTTATCACTAAATTACTATTCATCCAAATAAAAACAGAATAAACTACAGTTGGATGAGGAAAGCAAAATGAATTTCCTGTAACATCCTACAAAAAGTCAAACCCTAAGCTAATTTTAAGAGTAAAACCTCATTGTACTTTGAAAACAAATACTTAATAATTCACTATATCAAGAATACTAGTAGTTGCATTTCTTCTTTTTTAAAACAATTCGTTTTAGTTGTTGATAAACCTTTTTATTTATTTATTTATACACACTGCTGAGAATTGAACCCAGTGCCTTATGCATGCTCGGTAAGTGCTCCACCACTAAGCTACAACCCCAGGCCCTTCACAGAGTCTTTTAAATTTGAAAACTATTTATGATGGTAAGGAGAGAGAAGGTTTTCTTGTGAAATACTCATTTTTCCCAAAAAGCAAGTTAAGAATAGAGTCTTGTTCTCAATGACAATAATACACCACATCCTAGGCAGAGGGGCAATTGCCAGTGGTACATGTGGAATGATGGAGAGCTATTCATATCAGTCTATACATTTAATCCAAAGTTTTATGAACAAACAAAATGCTGCATTTGCTTAAGGCAAAACTAAACAGTGAAATCTTATTAGTTTAAACAGTGAAGTCTTAGAAGTTTACACAGGCAAAGCCATTTCAATTAGATTCTGGAGAATGCTGTTTTAAAGACACATAAGTTAATATTATGATCTTAGGCAGTTATTTCATACAGTTTTAAGACTCCACTCTCTTATTTTTGGATGTACCTAGCAAAGCATTACAATGATACTTTAATGGTAAATATCTCACTGACAGCAAAATATTTAAAAAATATTGAACAAAAATCTATTAATTTTGAAATAATTTTAAGCTGTTCTAGTAAAATCAATTTCCTGTACTTCTAAGAATTTTGACAGAAACACATTCTTCTAAGTTGCAAATTTCCAATTCTGTGTTTTCTAATTTACAAAAAGTAAACTATTTTAATAAATTTGGTTAAACTAACCTATGATCTCTTTATATACATTACAGGGAAATAGAATAAAGTTTTTGCATACCCTAATTAGTGTTAAAGGATGGTCAAAATGATTTTTAGTACCTGCTAACCTGCTAGTTATACATCATAAAGCCTGAATGTTGGTGTAATAAATATATGTGTCTTGGGCTGGGGATGTGGCTCAAGTGGTAGTGCGCTCGCCTGGCATGTGTGCGGCCCGGGTTCGATCCTCAGCACCACATACCAACAAAGATGTTGTGTCTGCCAAGAACTAAAAAATAAATATTAAAAATTCTCTCTCTCTCTCTCTCTCTCTCTCTCTCTCTCTCTCTCACTCTCTCTTTAAAATAAATAAATAAATATATGTGTCTTTATGTTCATGTATGACTGTGTGTACACATATGAATGTACATATTTATGAATCCAGAGAAGACATATTTATATTTTTTTTTAAAAAGAAGAAAAATGCACTTTTTCTGTGAAGTATAGGAAACAAGCAGGTTATGATGAATATATGCTACATACAGAAAAAAGTAGTTCACTAGTTGTAACTTTTAAGACTTGCTAAGGGAAAAGGAAAAGAAAAATGAAAAATTATACCTAATTCAATATCATAACTTGTAATGTGGAGTAAGTATGGCAATTTTATGTGTGATTTTACATTACAACTTGACTGGAAATAAATTCCAGACCAAAAATTCACATACTAAGACAGCTGGATGAATGAACCATATGTTCTTAACTTTGAAGTTTTGACGATAAAGTTGAAAGATTGCATAAAATTTATGAGTCTTCCCCAGAATTTTTTATTTTATGATCTAGATGTGAAAATGTAAAAAAAAAAAAAGCAAAATAAGTGCTTATCATGTGGAGTAAATGAACGGCCATATCACGAATTGAAAAACTATTATCTTTTATTAGTTTACAGAAAAGGCAGGTGGGTAGATCAAGAATCCGGGATGATAAAAGGTTTTGAGGCTTGTGTGGTAAACCGAATATTATTCCCCTTTTCTCTCTGATCACCCCGCCCTGGTGCTCCTGTTGTCTCCTCCCCACTACTTGATACTGATGCTCCTGTCTCTGCTGAAACATTATATAAATTTCCTTTATTCTCAATCTCATAAGTTTTCTTTAATTTGTACTTTATATTTTTTTCAAATTGAATTTGTAAAGGGGTAAAACTGGTCATGTCATTCTCCTGCTTAAATTTCTTCAATGCCATCATTTGGTAAGGAGAACAAAACTAACATGTCTCTCTGCATTACAGATGGTCAACACCCCACTATCTATTTGGTCCTTGATTTATCTGGTCCTTACTTTTCTCTCTGGCCATCCCCTCACATAGAGCACTAGAAAATTACTGGTATTTTTTCACATTTACCCTTGCTTTTATTTATTTATTTTGTAAAACAAATATCATTCCTTTTGTTCACCTGAGAAATTCCTATTCATTCTTTGGGTCTAGCTTAAACACTACTGAAACATCACTGATTCTTTTTTTTAAGAGAGAGAGAGAGAGAGAGAGAGAGAGAGAGAGAGAGAGAGAGAGAATTTTTAATATTTATTTATTTAATTTTTTTAGTTTTCGGTGGACACAACATCTTTGTTTGCATGTGGTGCTGAGGATCTAACCCAGGCTGCATTCATGTCAGGCGAGAGCGCTACCGCTTGAGCCACATCCCCAGCCCTTCACTGATTCTTTCAGATGGATTTAGTCCTTTCTCTATGCCTTTGCTGCTTTTGAGGAATGCCATCATTATTATAGCATGACTTTTTGTTTACACATTTGTCCTTTGAACTATAGGTTCTTTGATAGCAAGAATCTGGGATTATTTTCTATAACTCCAGCCCTAGCAAAGAACACTCAAAAAATACCTGTTTTACTAAAGAACACTGGAAAGCCCATGGTACATGCTTATAATCAGAGTGGCTCAGGAGGCTGGGGCAGGAGGATTTTAAGTTCAAAACCAGCCTCAGTAATGTAATTAAGGTCCTAAGCATCTTAGCAAGACCCTGTCTTAAAAAATAAAAAGGGCTGGGTATATGGCTCAGTGGTTAAGCATCCCTGGGTTCAATCCTCAGTAACAAACTAACAAACAAAAGAATATAGATTAAAAAATTATAAGAATTATAATAAATTCTGCCTAAGTTACTGTACAAAACAGAAGAT
Organism: Urocitellus parryii; assembly: GCF_045843805.1. Lineage (NCBI taxonomy): Eukaryota > Metazoa > Chordata > Mammalia > Rodentia > Sciuridae > Urocitellus > Urocitellus parryii. The sequence goes on from NW_027553327.1 coordinate 4,963,108, forward strand.
AAAACACAAGTTTTGATGTCACACACAAACACAGATTTGTATCCTAATTCTGTCTCATTTATAACTAAGGAAGAGTTATACTTCTGAACCTAAGCTACTGAAGCTAAGCTCCTCACTAATAGAAGGGTATCATATTTCACCTCCACATGCTTTCTTTTCCAAGAAGCAAGATACTTGCAGCCCTGCCTGGCCTAAGTGGACAGAATGTCACATTCTTTAGCAAACTATCTGTTAACTGCCAGAGACCAGATTCTGAAACTTTGAGAGATTAAAAAAAAAAGCTTCCTTCTAACCATAAAATCTGTAATCCAATTGGAACAGGTCAGCATGGGTGAAGGTGATCTGGCGTTGCCATGACAATGGAAACTTGAAAAATTCAAGAGGTGAACCTGGCCCCAGGAAGCCTGGCTCTTGCCCCTGGCAAGAGCCCTTGCTATGACACTCGCAGGCCTTATATTCACTCCTTACATGTTAAACTGCCTGGTCCAGTTTGTAACGTCATGCCTAAAAGCAACAAAACTAAAGATGGTCCTGACTTCTGATCAGGAAGACCTTAAATATCCAGCTTTATAACACTTTATAACACATATAATGGCTTATATGATACAGACAGGCATCAGAGGGAGAAATGAAGAAGAAACATTGGTTTACATTACATTACATTAATTTACAGTTTTGGTCTTTGTAAGAGTGTTACTTAATTACTGGTCCCTGTAACAGTGTAGTTTAAGTGCTAGTTTTTGTTTGTTTGTTTGTTTTTTAATATAGCTCTTAGAAATGTAAGCTTACATTTTTTGAGGAAACTGCTGCCTGTGGTGAAGGTCACTTGTGATGTCGCTTGGAGGTATTTCACTGCATTCATTCTGCATCTGTGTACTACTTATTGAAGAATTCCTGTGCAAGATTCTTGGCCACACAGTTCAGTAATTCAAACTCACCAATGTTGTAATGGTTAAAAGAAATGATATCAAATTTCCTACAAAAGTTCCACGTAACCTCAGCTCGGGGCCCAGAATTTCAGAGCACTAGCTCATCTGGGTATGCCGGAATCATGAACCTGAGTTCTCCAACAACAATCCCCCCCACAAAAAAGGTATCATATTTCCTTTTAGGTGATCTATGAGCGTAAAATGAAATGTTCTACTTACTATATTAGTACCTAATATACTATGCTACAGAGTGGATACTAATGGACAAATGACTATTTTAAAGTTCCTCTATTATAAGATGAACATCCTAAATCAACCCATTCTTTCTAACAGGAATTTTCTTTGATCTTTTTGTTGTTGATTTCTACACTGGGCAGTAGTAGATGGGCAAAGGAGATGCATGGGATGGAAAGTATAGGTCCATCAAAAGAGGTGTGCAGTTATAGGAAGGCCAGGAGAGAAGGTCAAAATCCGATCCTACAACTTAGGTCACACTGGAAGGTGGGGGCCTTCTCAATTCAGTGGGCAAGTTCATTTTACTCTTCAGAAGTGTGTTAACTAATAGGAGGTAAGGATGGGGGTGGTCTAGGTAAACAAGCTGGGGATCCTGGTAGCATGTACCTTTATATGACTGAGCCTACAAGGACTGACTCTATCTCCTTATCTTTATAGTAGTCTGTCTGGCAGATAAGTCATATATTTTAGCTGTTCCAATTTTATAAAATACATTATTCACTAAAATAGCACTTGTTTAAAAAATGTCTCAAACTAGAGTATTAACTTTTCCTTTTGATTTTTTTAAATATATGACAGCAGAATGCATTACAATGCTCCACCATGTTGGCTTAGGACTTCCTCAATAAGATTCCTAAAGCACAAGAAATGAAATAAAGAATCAATAAAAAATCAATAAAAAGTTTCTTCACAGCAAAGGAAACAATCAAGAATGTGAACAGAGAGCCTACAATATGGAAGAAAATCTTTGCCACCAGCATCTCAGACAGAGCATTGATCTCCAGGATATATACAGAAATCAACAAACTTAACCAAATAAATAAGTAAATAACAACAACAACAACAAAAACAAATAACCCAATTGACAAATGGGTTAAGGAACTAAACAGGTACTACTCAGAAGAAAAAATATGAATGGTCAAAAAATATATGAAAAAATGTTCAACATTTCTAGCAATTAGAGAAACACAAATCAAAGCTACACTGAAATTCTATCTCACCACAGTCAGAATGGCAGAGGTTCATTTATACATTGTTGGTGGGAGTGCAAATTGGTGCAAACACTCAGAAAGCAGTCTGGAGATTCCTTAGAAAACTTGGACTGGTTGTACATTCTGTGTCAAAGGAACTGCTGAGCTAGAGTCAACACTATAAATACAGAGATTTGATAAATTGTGGTATAAAGGTGTATTAAGAATCGTAATACAAAAAATTATGAATGTATTGCACTCCACTATTGTCATGTATGTAAGAAATAATTTAAAAAAAGTAAACTTGGAATGGAACTACCATTTGACCCTGTTATTCCACTCCTTTCTTTATATCCAAAGGACTTAAAATCAGCATACTACAGTGACACAGCTACTTCAAAGTTTATAGCAGCTCAATTCAAAATAGCTATGATACTAACCTAGGTGCCCTTGAAGAGATGAATGGATGAAAAAATTGTGGTATATATACACAATGGAATATTACTTAGTCATAAAGAAGAATGAAATTATGGCATTTGCTTGTAAGAAAATGGAAATAAAGAATATCACGCTAAATTAAATAAGTCAGTCACAAAAATCCAAAGGCAGAATGTTCTTTCTGATACGTCGATGATAAGTCACAACAAAGTGGGGGGGGTTCAAAATTCACTGGACTAGGCAAAGGTAAATGAAGCAAAGGGAGGGGGTGACTGCAATAGGAAAGACAGTAGAATGAATATGGAATATCATTCCTATACTCATATAAAAATGAATGACCAGTGTAACACTACATCATGTACAACCACAATAACAGTATCCTAATTGTAACAAGTTACACTTATTCTAGGTATGTATAATATTTCAAAATATACTCTACTGTCATGTAAAAAATAATAATGATAAAAAAGAAAAAAACCCTTTCTTTTTCATAAGGTTATAGCTGAAATCAAAGAATTCTAGAATTTCAGAAATGATGGGGACTTTAGAAATGATTTAATACAATTTTTTTAGGAAAAAGTTCCAGAGAAGTTGTGATATCCCTTGTGTCACACAATAAATTGATAGTGGGGGTAAAACAAAAACCTGATTTTCTTTCTTTGACAAACTGTGGAAAAATTTGGAAGCCCCTGATTGATTTCATGTAATGAAATCATTATGTTTTCTTTGGAGTTTTATTTAGTTAAATTAAGTTTGCCCTGTTCCTACATTTATTCAAGGAGTACTGACAACAACAGAAAATATTCCTCAACAATGAGAACCAGAATAAGTGTGTGCAATCATAGTTCATCTATTTCACCAAGGAATAAAGGTCCAGTGAAGTTGTGAAACTTGCCATCATAAAGAATAAAAAAGTGTCTACCCATTCTGGATCACAGTCTCCTTTTCCACCTTCCACTTTCCAGTAAAGTAGACTTTATTATAATCTGAGACACATTATGCTGTTTTATAAGCATATAAAATAAAATTAAATGTTTAACTGAAAAAAGTAAGAAACTACTCAGAACAATCTTCAGATTCAATGTAATCCCTAACAAATGCCAATAGCATTTTTCTTAGAGATAGAAAAAATCTAAATTATTAAGGAACCATGAAGAACCAAAAAACCAAAGAAATCTTGAGAAAGAATAAAGTTAGAGGCATTCTACTTCTTGACTACAAATTATAGTACAAAGCTTCAATAATTAAGATAGTATGGTGCTGGCACCAACATATACACATAGACTAACAGAACAGAATAGAGTCTAGAAATAAACACACATCCTGTCACTAATCTGACAAGAATACCAAGAAGGAAAAGGATAGGCTTCAATAAATGGTGTTGAGAAAACTGAACATCTACATTTAACAGAATGAAACTGGAACCTTGTCTTACACCCTATGCAAAAATCATCTCAAAATTTACTAAAAACTTAGATGTAAGATATGAAACCATAAAACTCCTAGAAGAAAACAGGGGAAAAGATCTTGACACTGGTCTTAGCAATGAGTTTTTGAATATGTTCCCAAGGACACAGGAAAAAAAGGTGCAAATAAACAAATAGGGGTGCACCAAAGCTACAAACCTTCTGCACAGAAAAGGAAGCCATCAATGAATTTAAAAAATAACATATGTAATAGGAGAAAATACTTGCAGATGTTAGTAAGGTGTTAATATCCAAAACCTATAAGGAACTTATATTATATAGCCCAAGAACAAAAAGGCTAAAAATTCTATTATAGAAAAAAAAGGTGGAGGGACAAATGAGGCCAATAGATATCATTCTGTTGAAATACAGAATGGCTAAGAGACACGAAAAGGTGCTTACTTTCACCAATCATTGCGGAAATGCAGATCAAAATCCCAGTGAGGGCTGGGGTTGTGGCTCAGTGGTAGAGCACACATCAAGCATGTGAGAGGCCCTGGGTTCCATCCTCAGCACCACATAAAAATAAATAAATAAAATAAAGGTATTGTATCCAACAACAACTAAAAAATAAATACTTTTTAAAAAATCACAATGAGTCAACACCTCACATCTGTTAGAATGAATATTATTAAAACAATGAAAGTATTGGCAAGGATGTGGAGAAAAGGAAACTGCTACACACTGCTGGTAGAAATGTAGTTGGGGAAGCCATTATGGAAAATGCACATGGACAGCATTAAGAAATTACACATGGAAAACATCATCATCATCATAGGAATTCTACTTTTGAACACATATCCAAAAGAAATGAGATAAATATCCCAAAGACATGTACACTCTATGTTTATTACATCATTGATTAGAAAAGCCAAGATAAAGAAACAGTCTAAGTGACCCAAGATGGATGAAAAAAAGAAACTGAAACACAATGGGAGATCTTTCAGCTTTACAAAAGAAGAAAATCTTGCCATTTGCAATACTATACATGTGTTAAGAGAAATAAGCTGAAAACAACAAAGCACTGAATAATTTCACTAACAGGTGCAATAATAAAAAGTCAAATTCATAGAAGCAGATTAAAATAATGGTTAAGAGGGGGTGAAAGTGGGGGATATGAGGAGATATTGCTTAAAGGATACAAAGTTTCATTTATGTAAAACAAGTTCTAGACATCTAAGGTACAGAAGGGTGACTGTATTTAATAATATCGTATTAATAGACTTGAAATTTGCTAACTAGATATTAAATGTTCCCACTGCAAAAATATGTGATTATCTGAAGTGATGGATATCTAGCTATCTTGATTCTAGCAATTATTTTATAATTTATATGTATATTTAAGTATCATATTGAACACCTCAAATATAAATCATTTTTATTAAAAATAAAATAGTATTGGGGAAAATTTACTAAATATCATGTTTTAAAAAAAATTAAAAATCAATACTTATTTGATTCTGGTGTTATTTGACATTAATTGATAATATCAATATTTGGAGGAATGTAGCATAAATTATGTCTATATTTCCTGTGTATAATTGAAGTGTTTTAAAGTATTAGCATTTCATTCATATCCAAAGAATGATTATGAATCATTATATACCTAACAAGTACAGCTAAGAATTAATTATCTTATAAAAGAAGTACCCATGAATTATAGATATGAGGATGTGTGAGCACTATATACATGAGAAATTCACCTAGAAGACTCCAAAGTTGATATCAAGTTTTTTGCAACAAATTATTCTAATACTGATCTGGCCGCCTGGAAAATTCACTGAGAGTATAACAAAGCTATTCACCAGGGTATGTCAGGTTATTTGGACCTGGCTAGTTTAGAGACATTAACTATCTTTTCTAACTGAATATAATAAGCACACAATATGTTCAAAATACCTTTGAGGAGGGATACTTGTTGAAGACTCTGAAAATAGCTAATTCAGCTGCAACAGTCTTTCTTGATCCAGTGGGTGCTCCAACTAGGACACTACAGTCTGTGTGATACAGTGTATAAAATATCTGTGTCTTCACAGGGTTAAAGTGGCTGAAGTTGTACAGGGCTTCAAATGCATTACATCCCAAAGCCATAATTGGCAAAGGCTGAAGATCCAGTAATTCTGAAAAGATCCAAGAGGTACTTCTGAAAAAAAAAAAAACTGAAAAAACATGCACAATACTGAATACTGTATTTTAAAGAATAACATTTCCTAATTATCTCTAGAGAAGAACATATTTAATATAAGTTCTTATACACCAGTGACACATCTTATTCAGTCACTACATTTAACATAACTGATAAATAGAACACTTTTATTGAAGAATCCCCTATAAACCAACTATATATTTCTCTTCCAAAAAGGGAAATAACTTGAATAAAAGTACATGAAAGTATGTATGTTATGGTACAAAAATAAATCAATGAAAACCATTTGTAAACAGCAGTATTGGAAAGGTCACTAACAAGAGATTTGATCTGCTACACACTGACCAATCCTGAGTAGCTGAGGGATCTTTTGGTATGGCCAATGGAAACAAAAATGAATTTAGCATTATTCAGGAAGGAACAAGGATAGTAGTTTCAGAACACAGCATGACTGAGTAAAACAAAACAAAACAAAACAAAAAACTCTCCTTAAAGGGTACAGGTCTTCTTACTTTCACTAATCATTGGGGAAATTTATGTCTGCAAAGTAAATTTATGTATTGAAAGACACTAGATTTGGTTGCTTCTCATAATATGGACTGGGTGCTGAAGAAATTTGATAATTATTACAAAGTTTAAAAAAGAAGATATAAAAAATCAGTTAAGAGGACACCTTGATCTGACCTTTATAGTATGGTTGCAAAATGAAAAATATGGTAAATTTTCTTCTAAAAAATATACTTAAAATAAAAATTAACTTAGTTGGGCATGATGGCACAGGCCTCTAATTCCAGCAGCTCAGAGGCTGAGACAGAAAGATCCCAAGTTGAAAGACAGCCTCAGCAATTTAGTGATATCCTATCTCTCAAAATAATAATAATAAAAAGACTGGGGATGTGCTTCAGTGGTTAAGTGCCCTTTGGGTTCAATCCTGGGTACCTTGTCCCTAAAGGAAAAAAAAACAAAATAAAAAGATGACTTTAAGAAGTTATCTTTTCCCCACCCATTGCTCTATTCTATTACAACGATAGCTGAGAGCTAACTTCATACTCTCTATGTCTGATTATGATTGTTTAAATTTTCCGTAGCTCTGGAAATCCAGGAAGGAGGAAGACATCGCATGATAAGGCATGCAATGTTAATCAAACATATTTTTTTTAAATAAAAGACTAAAAATTAAACATTGTACAATGTCAAATGCACAGTTATTGACAATGTTAAATTAAGATGATCTATTACAGTGATTTTACCTAGATGGTATGTTTATACTACATCAGCTAATTATATAAATACGTTGATATGTATTTGGTTGCTTAAGAAAAAAAATTATTAAATTGGCATTAACATATAATGCTAATGTATGTGGAATTAAGTATTTTAATGAAAGAAAGAAACCTAGCAATGATATTGGAAGCATATATTTTAAGTTAAAACATCATCACGTCCACATATTTTGAACTTATGAGATTCTAGATATCACATAAACACATTTGATGAAATAAGACCAGAAAGACCCTCTGCAATAAGTAGATTACTAGATTATACAGTCTCAATATCATTCTATTTTGATAAATTTTTTTGGTTTTGCTATGCCAAGATATCAAAGAGAAATTGAGATGTAGTATAAAAATTATCTCAATGAATAATATGAATAAGGTGTACATTTGACAAAATGAAAGATTATAAAGTCATATTTAGGTTTCCTTTCACTTCTGAAAGGACTGTCAAATAGCATGCTATTTAAAGTAGTCAGAATAACATTTTTATTCTGAAAAGTCAAGCAGTTTGTCTGAAATATACATGGGAAAGAAAATTTGACTCCTAATTTATGTCTGTAAAGTAAATTAAGGACCTCTGAAAATCAATACTCATCAATTATGAATTCTCAAGAAATGAAATTGGTATACTAGTTTCAAGATGTTTTTGAAATAGATTTCAGGGGTACTTGAAAGTATCACTGCAAAGATTTATTCATGAAATTTTGCTTTTTTAATAAATCAAAATAGAAAGGCATTTGTTCATTTTATGAAAACCTAGAGTTTATACATTACAACAATAAAAAATCCTGCTGAATGCTCTTACTATATATCCCTTTTAATAATTTGTTATATATATATATATATATATATATATATATATATATATATATATATATATATATACAAACATTCCAAAATCTAAAAAAAAAAAAAAAATGTGAAATTTGAAACACTTCGGGTTTTAAACATTTTGGATAAAAGATAACCTGTACTAGAATTAAGTTTATGTGAATTGGACTAAATGTAAGAAAAAAGAGATATCTCAAAACTTTCACAGAGAATACAGATTAAATGATAAATGACAATTGCAATGAAAAAGGAAGGCTATATGGAGAAATAATGATTATATGTACAGATGAAAGTCCAGTAACACAGAAATAGTAACTCTCCTCATTACTATGATTATCAGAATTGACTAAGCCTACTTTAATGCTTTTGGAACTTAAATAAACAAAAATTAAAGGTCCACAATTTGACTATCTACATATACATATTTGATTTTGAAAATTTTGAACATACAGTTTAGAAACAATTTTGTCAAGTAAGTTGGACTTTGATTCAGAATAAAACAACTTTATACTTCTCAACATTAATTAAAATAACAATTTGGGGAAGTCAATAATTCACATCAACACATTAATGTTCAATTTGTTACCTGTATGGGGCTGATGCCTGTCTGGTAGAATCAGATGTTCGAAGTTGATAATACAAACAGCCTCTGCTCCTAACCATCTATCAGAAACTGTTCGGATATAGTATTGGGAAGGCAAAATTTCAAAAATAGGGATTGCAAATACCAGTAGTTGAGCTTCTTTACTAATGACCTAATGTGAAATAAAGTCTAAAATAAATAAAGTTCTTAGTAGTCAATTCTTAATAGTATCTATACCAGATGTAATAAAAATAAACTATGTTGTATTTCTAAATAGCTCAGATATTCAGGTACTACAGTAACTTGTAGGTGATTTCCTTCTGAGGATTATTTGACATAACAGAAGGTAAAAATTTATACTAACTTTATATTATTTATATATATGTTATCATTATGACATGTTACCAGTTTGATTCATTATCAGAATTTCCCAAACATGATTCATGCAATTATTTCATGATTTCTATAAGTTCAAGTACCATATTATTATTTACTTAATATTTTTCTTTAAATCTGTTCAGTATCTTAAGTGGAATATCTGAAATCTCTTAAAATATATAGGTTACATGGTTATCAAGAAGATAAATGCATGAAAACAAAATATTGCTATAAAATACTATTGCTATCTAGTCAAGATTTTCAATCAGAAGCTTGCTTTCTCTTTGATAAAAAGAGAAATTACAAATAAAACATGAGTTAAAGATATAGCAACAATTGAGTCTTTACAGATAATTTTACAAGGAATGATCTTTTCAATAAGCAATTTATTATTTTGCAGGAAATTATTTTTACCCCCCTTATTTTATATATTCCACGCCTCTAGAAGCCATGCCTTAAACCATGGTAAAGATTATAAATGAATTTCTTGAACGAGGATCAGACTGAATAATCAATATTGTCACACTGAATCTCTGTGTTCCTTTGAAACAAAACAGGAAAACAGAACATAACAAAACTTTCATGGCACTGTGAAATCAGAGAGATAGTAAAAAACAAAAATTGTTTATATATTTTTTTATGATAGCTAAATAATAAGGTTATATTCACCTGTTTTTTAAGAGCTAGAAAATACTCTGGATGATAAATATGATCATTTGTAGGATCTTCCACCCAAATCTACCAGGATTCTCCTACTGTCCCATGGACCTAGAAGAAAAATTATCCTAGTACTATGAAAATCATAACTCAAGTAACAGTAATGTTTACATATCAGCACCTATTAGTCTAACAACTTTTTTGATATATAATTTTTAAAACAAAGTTCACTCATTTAAAGTATACAGTTCAATGGTTTTAACATATTTACAAAGTTGTACAACTATGAACATAATCTAATTTTAGAACATTTTTATCACCTCCATGAGAGTACTTATATTCATTAGAAGTATGGACATGGCTATTCTAAACACTTTGTTAAATGGAATGATATAACATATAATCTTCTGTGACTGGTTTTTTAAACTTACCATACTATTTTTGTAGTTCATCCATGTTTTAAACTGCATCAGTACTTTGCTTCTTTTATTGTCAAATAATATTCTACTGGACACATATATCATATTTTGTTTATATAAGCCAATCTCTCTTTTTTCCTTATATGGTCCAATACTGTTCAGTATTCACTTCTTCCTCAGTGAAAAGGAGATCACTCATGAAAAGGAGATCACATCCCAATCATTTCTCCTCCAAATCTCCTTGCACTATCTCACATGAGTTTTTGGGGGACACCACATTTAAACCATAACACCTGGGATAATTTTGATTCACATAAAGCCAATCAGCTCATGGCATTCTCCAGACAATATCTATAGTAAAGGAGAAGTCCATACAAACACTTGGCATAATTAGACTGGGGGGGGGCATGTATTTGTGGGAAGAGGGCTTACAGTTTATGTTGTGGGCTGAGGAAGTGGGTATGTGTTCCCCTTACTCCATTAACAGTGAAAGAGAAGCAGGAAAACATTTGGGAACAGTGTGAGCAGAGCAAAGAAGTGGAAAGATCTTGGGCCTTGAACAATACTATTAACCTCAAGACTGGACCCTCCTTAGGGCCCATCTGATCTGTGGACCTTTTATTGTACAAAAGGATATGTTACCTTACGTAAATCAGACTGAGGCAAGTTAGGTTTTACATTCTTGAAGCTAATAGCATTATAAGAGAGTTAATTATAAAAACAATCAAGTACTTTCTCCTATTAATTAATAAAACTAAATTAGGATGTATTATGAATAGCAATAGTAGAAAATCATGTGCAAAAATAATGAAACTTCCATTCCTTTAAAAACAATCAAAAATTTCAAATATGAGCTTATACTTTAATATAATTTTATATTTTATATAAAATTTCATATTTATAAAAATATTAACTGTAATTTGGTGTTATCAACTAGTGCTCATATACTGTGAGAAAAATAGGAATTAGGAATACTTTAGGAATTAAAGGTCTGAATGCTTTAATGACAATGTGGAATTAAATTAAAACATAGATGGGTGATTTTAGAACACACTGCTGAACAAAATTCATTTACATTAAAGATGTACAAATGTTAACTAATATAGGAAGTATCCAAATACATTTAACTAGAATTTTATAAGACTACTTGATGTAAGCATTGTTATATACAGTTTCTGATTTACTTGCCTTCCCCAGTTAGTTTTTTGAAACTGAAGACTGAGTCCTATTTGCCTTTTGTATGTACAATTTCTAACACAGTAACTAGTCAAAAGATATATCTGAAAAACTATTGATAGAATAAGAGGATACAAAGTAGGTTTTTACATGTATGTTTACCAGTATGTTGGTAAACACATATAAGATATTGAAGATCATCTAAGTATTAAAGCAGGAAAAGGAGGAATAAAAGTAGAAATAGAAACATGATAAGAATCAAGAAAGGACATTCTAGGGAAGAGCTCTGTATAAAATGCTATCTAATCAGAGAAGAAAAATAACTGAAAAATCTGCTGGTTATGGCAACTGGTCAATCAGATATTAGAGATCCTTGAGGAAGTGGTCTCAGCAGAAAAGAAACTGGTGACAAGAAAGAAAATATAGAATACCATCTATACAAGTCTAATGTTTAAGAAAAGGAGAGAACAGTATTTTGAGAGACATCATGATTTAAAAATGAATTTTTGGTAAGCAAAAATGAGAGTCAATAGAGAGGGCAAAAATAAATGGCAAAATTCTCATGGATTTGAAACCACTAAAATAGTGTCCAGTGATGCAATGTTAAGTTCTCTAGGCTCTCTGAGGAAAGATGTAGGGAGGTGTAGTAAAATCTGAGGTACAGACATTTTAGTTTAATATAGATATAGATATTTTCCACTTCTACCTGATCATTCCATATGAAATCAGGGTAGATGCGGACAGTCCGTGTGATAGGCTGAATGGATGCTTCCATCATAACAGAAGGAATCTGATGAACACATTGTTTGACCTTTCGTCCAATATTCACGATGTAAAATGTGACCTGAAAGAAAAATATCACATAGAAGTAATGTGTCCAGACAGTAAAAAAGAAATATAATCTGACTTGTAAGTGGGATTTCATAGTAGGTGATTTTATTGCTTTTTTTATGATTTGCTATGTAGAATAGATGACATTTTTGACCTGGCATTGTTGAGAGCCACAGCCCAGTCAGAATGATGCCTGGCATTTGCCAGAGGGAATGTTTGAAAGGTGATGCCAGAGAACCATTGAGATGATGATTTGAGTTAAGCAATACATAATTGCTGTGGATTGATTGAGTTGTATATTTGACCTTTACTGTCGGGCAATAGGGTGGCTCTTGCTGCCTTGGGCAGCAATTCATAGCTCTGGAAATCAGTATCAAGGTTCCTTTAGGTATTAATAGGGTTCTGAGCCTCGATATTGTGCTTAAACTACTATAAAAGGAACTACTTCTTTTTGAGTTAGTTTAGAACACATACAGAAATATTTAACATTTTATGTACATAGCCACTGGTTTATTCCCGGTCTACTTTAGAACTCTAAAATCATGAGAAATGCTTCAGGAATTAAATACAACTTAGTTGAATTAAATACAACTCATCCACCCAGGCCCACTTCTAGAAAACATAAAATAATCAGGTTCTGGAATGCAGACATGTATGGGAATACCAAGGGTAGAGGCTGTTAAAAAACAAATGTGACTAACTTATCTGAGCAATTAGGTGGAAATAGATCATATTTTAAAGCATCAAGTGTGCAGTATGTGTACAGTCAACTTACTTTGTTAATAGTCTGTCTTTCTGCCCTTTTTCCTACTCTATCTTAGAATACAAATGTAATGACTATCTCAGCCTCTCTAAACATCTTTGGAATTATTTTTTCTTTTTTTTTTATTCTCTAAAATTTATTTACAGTTAATAAGTTAAAAAGCAAAGTACAACCAAATTGTAAATCTTAATCATATGCACATTAAACTGTCCAGGGAAACACTTCAGTTCCACTACAAACAATTGCTTTCTAATGCAATTAAGACATAACAGTTTATCAAAAAAATATTTCAACACACCAATAAAGCAAATGTTAGGTATATATAATCATTAAAAATTATCAATTTAAAGAGTGCTATGGCAACCCAACCCTTAAAACAACCAAAAAAACCTTTTGATTTCAAAATTGCTGGTTGTTAGGAAGGAATGTAAAAAATACCAAAAAAGATTATTTGTTGTGCCAGTCACATTTAGGCACCCAAAATTCAAAAATCAAACAGAAATATATCAAGGTGATAAAATTCCTCCTAGCTTCCTCCTCTACTTGTGTCATATGAGATATAAATGAAGGCAAGAGAACAAACAAATGGGACTTCTTTAAAAAAAAACTATACACAAGCTAAGCTACAGACTCACTTCTGAAACAATTAATGGATGCCACCATAAAGGCCACTATGCCAAGTTTCTTTTCACACTCTGCCCAAAGGTAATCATAAAATAATTTCACTTTCCTATTAACATACTAGTCAACTATATCAGATGTTTCTCCACATTTTAGAAGTTGCAACATAGGTTTTGCTAAAGAAAACTTGGCAAAAATATTTCTTACATCTTACTTCACAAACTAGAAACGGCATTATTTAATAGTCCACATGAACCATATTGACTTCAAGATGGGCAATCAGATTCAAACTGAAATCAGATAACCCAAATAAGCCAAAAAAGCATTTACACACATTCAAGTGCACTAAAGTAACAAGGCATAAGAGGAAAAAATGTCAAGAATATCAGTTAAAACAAATGCAAGGTGTCACTGGTTATGTTTCAGTTGTGTGCTGAGAAAAGTTATTCTCAGCTAATTTCAAAATCCTCAGGAAAACTATCTAGATAAGCTACATGTTGAAATTACATTCTCATATGGCCATTGGATTTACTTTAAAATGATTATAAAACTATATACAATAGTGAAATGGTACAATACATTTTTTTTTCAGGTGCTAGTTAGGTATAAAAGTTAACAATATATTTTTGGAAAGAAAACTCCTATGTGTATGAAATACAATTGGCAATGGAAGCTAATAACCAAAAAATGTCTCAGCTTCCTATCACATAACTATAATTTAACACTCTCCATCTTCTAAGTAATTATTCACTTTTTTATTTACCCATATTACAGTGTTTGTAAGGATGCATCATCATTGAGTAGTGAATAAAAGACTATGAGGCTTACTGGGAAACTGTCATAAAGTTATATATATATTTATATATATAAAATTTTTTTTTTCAAAACAAGAACACTGAAATGAAAGTCACAACATTTCTACTATGGACTATTAAACTTAAAATAATTATTTCAGAAATCTATGCCATTTGAATTCTAGGAAAACAGGAGTAAAAATCACAACTCTCATTATTCTCCTAATAAGCTGCCAAACAGAGATAAATCTTTGTATTGAGGGTTTCACATGCCAAGTTCCAGCCCAGTATGGATAGTTCCATGGCAGAATACTTGAATTTGAAATAATTGTGGTACAAAAACACTACTTGACCCTTTAGGTATTGCAGTAAAAGCTGGCTGTGGCATCACTGTCTAATAACCAGTAAGTCTTGCTGCCACCATTGACCAAAGGCACTTGGATAATAAAGAATTCCACACTAGGCCATATGGTATACACACTATTACAAAAGTGTAAAATAAGGGTCAGTACTCTGGGTGGCTTGCCTGTTTGATTTATGTGGCCTTCAGCTATCAAACAAAGACTGCAAACGTAACTATGAATGGAAAAAAAGAAAATTCACAGGACAAAAAAGTCAACTAATTGTCATAATGTTTACAAATGTGATGAATACTAGTCTTGGCATTTCTTGTTATCCAACAATAAAAACAAAGGGATCTATTTTGCCCAAAGTAACTTCAACCAGTTACTTGATACCAAGAAATGCCCCCACCCTTCTCTATAGATCCTGTTGAGGTTTCTAATGGGTATTCTGTTTGTCACTTTATTCACAACGTTTACACACATTCATCTCTCCTATGTGACTTCAATATTAAAAATTATTATCTTCTCATTAACATTCTTGGATTTTTATGTTTGACCAGGACATGTTGCCAGATTATCTCCAATTGAATTCCAGTCATTCCTGCAACACCACCAGTTCTTCACGATTCTTTTTCCCCCCAATCACAAGCCATGTGGTTTCAATGCACTTCAATTTTTATTCAATTAAAAAAGAATTCAACAAGTCAACTTTTCATAAACAAAACTTTGTTTGAGTATGCTACCATTTGCTTTAGGAGCTCAGTAAATATAAACATTAAACTTCAATATAAAATCTTTTAGAAACACCTTTAAAACGTTAAGCAATTGGACTTTACATCTCTTTTGTTTGTAATCACTGAGCCCATGAAAATCAAAGCCATATAAATTCTTGCATTACTAACAGTCAAGCTAGAACCTCTCAAAAAAAAAAAAAATCCTTGGTCAAAGCTTTGAAATTCAGTAAAAATTCAGAAACAAGTGGGATTCAGAATACCCTGAGCACAAACTAGTACAACACCACAAAACATGTTTGATCTTCCATCCAGAAAGAGGGGTGGCAGTCAAAAAGAAAAATGGAGGCGGGGGTTAAAGAGCAAGCAAATTCTGGCTTTTATTACACAAGCACGAAAACAAATTCCTTTGGAAAAGAATGACTTCTTCGGAGGACTGCCAGACCAGTGAGGTAGAGTCCGAAAGGGAGAAAACCAATCTGCCCCTATAGTCCTGGAGACTTGTCAATCTGGGGTTCCGAAGCAAAGGGACCTCCCCTGTTAGTCCTGCAGGCTCCTCCTTCGCAGACACGGTGCGAGGAGGCGGCAGAGGGTACACCTGTCCCGGAGTTCCAGACGCGGGGACGCATCCCGGGGCTTGGGGCAGGGAGGCCATCCCGGGACTTCCTCGCGCGCGTAACGTGCACTAGGGGACACTCCTGGTGGAGTCTGTAAACACTCGACTGACACTTGTTCATTTCTCCAAGCAGAAACTCCATCTTGGGCCGGGGACCTGCAGGAGGCGCCCTCGGGGCGGCGTCTCAAGCCCGGGGCACCGGGAAGCGGCGGAGCCTCACCACGGGTTCCAGGTCCACTAGCAGGACTTGGCGCGCCTTGCAGTCGCGCTGCCGCCAGGCTGCGCTCGCCCCACACGTCGCCGCCGAAACGGATGGTGGGGAAGGTGGTCAGCGTCGGGGTGGCTGCCCTCCAGATCTCCTCCAGGGTGCGGCCCCCGAAGCAGGGCTCCGGCGCTGAGAGCTTCTCCAGGCAGGACTCCTCAGGGGCCGCCGGCGGCGGCAGCAGCGGTGGCGGTGACGGTGGAGGTGACGGGGGCAGCCGGGGCCGCCTCCTGCCCGCAGCGGCCGCCCGGGCTCCGCGGCGCCTCCTCCTGGCGGCCGCGCGCGGGGCTGGCCGGCGCGTCAGGCCGGGGGCGGTAGGGGGCTCCGGGGGGTCAGGCACCAGGGCTCGGCAGGAGGTGAAGCCGTAGACTTCCTTGCTGAGCAGGATGTGAGGGGAGAACTGGTGCTTGAGGCTGCAGAGGAAGCTCGAGAGCTCCGCATCCGAGCTCATGAACTCCGTGCTGCGGGACATGAACAGCTTGAAGGTATCGCCCAGCGCCTTGGTGCTGTCGACCGAATACACCACCTTCTCCTCCCGCGCCTCCAGCCCGGCCCCTCCTCCCGCCACGGCCAGGGCCGGCGCCCAAGCCTCTTCACGCTGCGCGGCATCGGAGGCCACTCGAGGCCGCCAGCGCTCGCCTAGTCTTGCTGTCGCCGCCGAGCCCGCCCGAGTCTGGCTTGGCTCAGCTGTGGTGGCCGCTGCTGGTGTCTCCAGCCCGGCGCGTCTCTCGCTACTTTTCTCGCCTCCCCCCCCCCTTTTTTTTTTTTTGGTACCAGGGCTTGAACTCGGGGCACTTGACCTCTGACCTACATACCCAACCCTATTTTGTAATTTTATTTAGATACAGGGTCTCAGTAAGTTGCTCAGTGCCTTGCTTTTGCTGAGGCTGGCTTGGAACCCGCAGTCCTCCTGTCTCAGCCTCCCCAGCCTTGGTATTCCTGGGGTGTGCCAGGTAGCTCAGTTTCCTCTTTAGAATTCTGGCCAGCAGTAACCCTCCTCCTTACTTGTCTTCAGAATGACTCTTTTCATGTGTAATGTCTATCCTCTGCAGAAGTCAATACTGTCTAATCAAGGCATTATACATTTATTCCATAAATGCTAGGATTTGTGAAAATGTATGTTTAGGAATAACTTTTCAATATTACACAAAAAGCTGGACACTGAATACTATGTATGTACTGATGACAACTGGGTTTAAAGGCATCTATGTGTGATTAAGCTTGTTTAAACTCTGGAGAATGTAGAGCTTATTGTTCACTTAAACTTTTACTGTAATACTGCTGATATACATAACATATCTTTGAAATTAGTTCCATATTAAGAAACAAAATGAGAATAAATATCACTGAATGATTCTTATCATTTATGGGTAGGATCTACATTTAAAATACTTAAAAATTTGCTAATATAAACTATTTTAATTGCTAATTTTTTTGGAGCGGGTAGTGGTGGTTGAACCCAGGGCCAGCAGCTAAGCCACTAAGCAATATCCCTAGCCCATTTATTTTCTTTTTTTTAAATTTTGAGACAGGGTCTTGCTAAGTTGCTGAAGCTGACCTGGAACTTGTGATCCTCCTATCTCAGCCTCCAGAACTTCTGGGATTATAAGCATGTGTGCCCACATCCAGCCTTAATTGCTAATTCTGCTAAATAACTTCATAAAATTTGGAGTGATTTTTGCTCTTTTGCATAAATAAAGAGATGTCATATGTAGGTTCAAAATTTATGTTGAGTTATATGCATTCATGAATATGTCAAAATTAACAATGTAAACTATAATATACTAAAAACAAATAAAAAAGAAGAGAGAAAATAAATTTATGTTAAATAATATGAAAATTCACAATACTTTTATATCTGGTAAAATACTTTATTTTCACAGAAAAATTCATTTAAGCACTTTTTCCCCCTTCTTACCTATTTCATCTTTCCTCATATCTTTCAGCTTATCTACAGTAAGATTTTTTTCTTCTAATATTGTTAGAATGTGTGGTGGTAACACTGCGAGGCTGAGAAAGGATGATTTCATGTTGAAAGCCATTCTCAGCAATTTAGCTAGGCCCTGAGCAATTTAGTAAGACCCTATTTCAAAATAAAAAAAAAAAATAGAAAGGGTTAGAGATGTGGTTCAGTGATTTAGGGCCCGTAGTTTCAATCCCTAGTACTAAAATAAATAATTAAAAGAAAAAAGTAAAAAAGGACTGAGGATATATTTCAGTCATAGAGAGCCTCTCAGTTCAATCTGTAGTATTATGAAAAACAAAACAAAACAAAGAAAAGAAAAGAAATGAAAGACAAAGAAGACAAAAAATAACTTACTTTATTTCACATGATGGTTTAAATATATGAAGATTTTTTTTTTTACCATAGCAGTTTTTAAAAGTTATAAATTAAATGAGCTATAGATTTAGGGAACAATTTTCTTTCAGTACTCAATATTTAAAATCAGAGACCTTTCATACTGGAATACATATATTAGGCCTTATATAAGATAGATTTGTTACTAAGCCAAACAAACCACTTACTTTCACCCCCAGTCCTGATTTACAAGCACAGGTTACATAAAAGATGTACAAATCAATATCTTTAATTCTAAGGAGAAACTGTAGTTCATAGAATTTCTCAAAGTAATGTATTCACAGAACAATAGAATTAATTCCTTGGTCTCTAGAGATAAACAAAGAAGAGAAAATGGGGAGTAAGATTCTTACCTGTGCAACATTTGCAGAATCTGACATAAGGGAGAAACTATCCGTCTCTCCTTGGCTGATGGAAGTTTGAAGTAAGATGTTTATTTTCCCATAACTATTTTCTACACCTCCAGGAGCTGAGAGTTGACAAAAAATTTTTAATAGAGCATCTATCTCCTCTATTTCTTCTTCTCTGACCTAGAAGAGTCACTATTTTTATAGTAATATTTGGTCTGATTTATTTAAAAACACATTGCATGTTTTTAAGGTTGCCTTTTAGTAAAATGTAATATTTTACTCTTGTACAGCTAAAACCCAGTAATTTTCCCATAGGTAAATTATATAATATGAAATTATGTTGAGGCGGGTACAATTATATTTTATTGTTCATCACCAATATTAAAGTTGCCATTGACACATAAAAATTTGATATGACACAAAAATTAAGTCATCTGACCTCACCATCCTTCAATTGATGAGGTTTCATTTTTTATTTGACCAGAGTAAAACCTCTGCCCAGACTGATTAGGGAAAACTTGATCATCTTCAAATGCATTCCTTATAGTCATATATTTTTATATGGTATAATGCATTCATAGCTTAAAGTTGTGAAGTACTATTTCAAAGTATTAAAGTTTTCACTGTTAATAACATTAAATTATAAAATGAGTAATACACAACCTATTTAAATTTCTTGACTTGGGATACAAAGCAAAACATGATGTTAGGTATGCTGTGATATTATTATCTAGAACACTGAGTTTTCTTGTACAATAGAAAACACTGCTGATACTCCAAATATGCCATATGGCTTTTTTTATATTGTATCAGGAATAACAATTAATTTCAAACTTTCATAAATAAATAAATGTACATACCTGAATGAAACTTCAAGTAATCTTACCTTGATCTGATCAAATTATTCGGCTTTGGAGACTATCTCAAATATGTCACCTTCTGTTTTGTGAGCATCGAAGAGTTCATTAAAGGTCTACCAAAGTAAGTGTCACATTTAATTAAAATAGAAGATCAAAAGATATTATCAAATTTATGAAAGATTAAAAAACACTCCTAAACATAGTTAAGAAAGCCATTAGAACCAAAAAAAAAAGATCAGTAAAATCATCTAATGAAATCTATACTAAATGTCTAAAAATGTTCAACATAACATTCTGGTCTTGACCTCAGTATAGGCATATGGAAATCTGCATCACTTACTAATTATAAGCTCACATACATCATATAAAATTCAGAGGGAAATAACTAGACAACATGCAATTCAAAGAGTCTCAAAATATGAATAACGAGAATACACAGAAAAATCAGTTAAAGGCCATACAGAAAAGACAAAGGTACTACACGGCTAGAGTTGCTGAAAAAGAACTGCAAAAAAGAAAGTGTTAGGGTGTAGTTTGGCAGCAGTCTACTAGCAAGAGGACAAATGAGAAAGGCTGTCTCATGGAGACAATGAGATGAGAGTAGGTGATATAAGGAGGAAGGACTAGGTCTGGGATTGAGGAACCACCAAATCACAGCTCTGAGATAATATATAAAGAGGTCTTGCAGAAATCTAGTGTCATACAATAGGTTATTCTGAAAAAATGAGGAAAACCCAGTAAGCACATAAAGGTGTTTTTCTGAAACCTGTTTTATATATAAGCAAATATTAAATCTACAAACCCGAGATTTCATATAAACTGAGTTTTTCTTTTTGATGATTTCTATTCTCCTATTTTAAAAACAACTTTATGTACAAAAGGCAAAAATGAATTTAAGAAAAAACTCAAAACACTATCTATTGAAAAAAGTATAAAAATTCAACTTAACCTATTTCAATCTCTTCATATTTAAGTATTCTCCCAACAGGTTATCATTGTATTGACATGTACTGATATATGTACATGAAAACACATAAAGAAATGTATATGCTTTTTAAAAGTAAAAATATTAAAGTATCACATCATCTTAAACAGGACATTGTTAAAAAGCAACAAATCCTCTTATAATTGTATGGTCAAAATTGGCCTTAAAAGTTCCTTAAATTAACCATCTAGTACAAACAGGCTGAGTTGGTAATTTTAGTAGTTTCTTAAACTCTTCTTTAGTGTTTCTTACTAATATGCAATTAACTTTTCAACTTTTTATTCAAGGAAATAATTAAGCTATCAAGTCCAGCTTAAAATCATTCTGGCACACACTCTGTAAGACTCACCAATAGGCTTCAACTATTTCAGGTGTATGTAGTGTTTAGGATATGTTCATGAAACAGAATGGCAGAAGAGCACCATTGCTATCTAAAGTCATTTTTTTCTTGTCATTACTAAAAGTATATTGCTGAATTCATATAAACTAAATGTATTTGCTCATAAGTTGCTTTTGTTATTTGGCATCATTAATATATTTTGAAGTCTAGAAAGTATTTGACTGTAAAAACAAACATTTTTGCATTTGTTCCTCTTAGAATATTACCTCAATGGTATTGTATTTAATATAATAGTGGCTGGCGGTTCAACCCAAATCCGTTGAGGAAAAATAATCAGTTCTCTCTTCAAAATGAATCATCTGAGCTTTGTCTAGTTTTCGTCCAACTTCAATGACTAACTGTTCTCGATGCTTTCTTAATGTTGGGTCAATCTACAGGAAAGAAATATAAACACTTGATGTTTTAATTAAACTTTTAAAAACTTAATTTTGAACTGGTACTTTGAAGCATAAAATTATATGTATCAATGGTGTAAAGGGATTTTTCAATACAAAAATATATTGTGCAATATTTAAAACAGATTAAATACAACTATCTTTCAAACATTTATCATTTATTTATGGTAAAAACTTGGTACTCATTGATCAGTCTAACATTTATCATTTATTTATGATAAAAACTTAGTACTCATTGATGAGTCTCTCCCCATCCCTCTCTCCAGCCCCTGGTAACTACCATTCTATTTTCAACCTCTGTAACTTCAACTTTTTGAGATTCTACACATGAATGCGATCAGGTGGTACCTGTTCTTTTGTACTTAGCTTATTTCACTTAACATAACGACATCCAGTTCCATCCCTGTTACTGCAAAGACAATATATCAGTCTTTTTTATAGCTGAATTATGCACCATTTGTGTATAGGTATTAGATTTTTCTTTATCCATTCATAAGCTGATGAACACTTAGGCTGCTTCCATTTCTTTGCATGGATAGTGCTGCAATGAACACAGGAGTACAGATGTTCTTCAACATACTGATTTCATTTCCTTTGGGTATATACCCAGTATTGAAGCTGCTGATCAGAGATTTCTCAATTATAAATTCTGAAGTACATTCTATACATTTAAGAAACAACTACAAAATATTTTATTTGATTAAATAAAGAAAGCTTTAAAATTCATTAAAATTATCAATCTACATAGTCTTTTTGGATAATAAAACTATCAATCTGTACAGTCTCTTTAGATACCAATATTATTCTTCCATGGTCTTATAATCTTTAAGGTTATAGACACAGGGAATCGGGTATAAGGAAAAAAAATACCATCTTCTAATTCCCACACTTAAATAGGCACTTTAAATTACCAAATCATACTTCTATTTTATCAGTCATTTGGAGATATGATGGCAAAAATGCTTTCCCCTGTCAAAGGTAAAATAAATGAATGGTTATCCCCTTAAAAATACAATTCTATTGTTTTAGTAATTTTCACAACTGTTGGTGGAAAAATCCATTTTGTCTATAATAATAATAGAAGCAAAGAATAAAATGAAGTTGACAGTGAACTTTTATATAGTTTTAAAACTATTATAATTTTTTCTAAGTATAAATTGATATTCAATACAAAATACTAACAAATATTCTTTTTGCTATGTATATACATGCACAACCATACTGTACAAGTGCACAACCATGCACATCTAAGTCTTGAAGATTAATCTCTTGTTATGAGCAATAATATAAAATATGACCTTTAATGGGGTGTTGGAGAAGTAGTAAACCTCCTTAGAAATCTAATGAGTTAATACTTCCACCATTTGTTTTAACTTAGATCTTTATGGCAGCTTAAAAAAGTTTTAAAAATCAGAAAAATTAGGCAAAAGGAAACCAACCGCAGATAAGTAACATAGCATCAAGAGTATTATCAGCAAATATTTGCTATAAGTGATACTATATATATCAGGTCCAAACTACTTGATTTGTTTTTGTCTATAAGAATTCTATAGATACAAATTTACAGAGCAACAAAATCAAAACATATAAGTTAAAAGAAAAAGTTAAGATATAGAACTGTAAATTCAGTAAAACTATGAATCCTGGAATGAAACAAAATTCCTCTTTCTTAAATACCAGAAAACTATGTTAAAGTTTTCATTATACAGCAAAAAAACTTTTGATATTAACCTAATACTTAAAAATCAATTGATGTGTTTATCTTATTCCATGGGATATTTAACCCATGAAAATACATGTACTTGTTTAATTTTAGTGCTTCAGAAAATTTTCATTGTACCTTTGACTATTCTCACAACGATCATATTTGTGATGAGAACATTTAGAGACACATTATTTAAAAAGTGCAAGGTCTGTTGGGATTGCTGGGTCACAGTAGCACAAATCACAATAGTCAAGTTATGTAACCAGTTCAGGTACCCATTAACATATGAACGAATGGAGAAAATATGGTATATGTACAAAATGGAGTTTTATTCAGACATAAAGAAGAATGAAATTATGGCATTTGCTGGCAAATGGATGGAACTGGAGAACACCATGCTAAGTGAAATAAGCCAGACTCAAAAAGTCAAGGCCTTATGTTTTATCTCATGTGGAAGTAAGAGATAACTAAGGAACTAAAAAAATAGAGAAAGGGGGTGGGCAATGTCCCATGAAAATAGAACAGAGATCAGCGAAGTAGATAAAGGGTACAGAGGGAAGGGAGAAGGGATGGAAAAGGGAGGAACTGAGTGAAGAAACTGACCAAATTATTCTATGCACATGTATGAATAACCCACAGTGATTCCCACCTTTATGTGTGTCTGTAGAGTACCAGTTAAAAATTAATAAATATAAAAATGTATGAAATCACAGATTATAATGCAGTTATAAATTGCTTATAAAATAAGACATCCATTTGAAGATCAGCACATATTTTAACTGAGAAGCAGAAAAGTAGTGGAATTCTATGTAAAGAAGACCGAAGTATGAAAACCTAAGAATTTCAGATTACCAGCTTCAGAACTAGTTGCTACTACTATTCTTAATGTTTCCCCCCTAAGTCTTAAGTTTAAACTCTTCCATGGCAAAATCTACTGTACAAGAAAAGGAAAAATGAAAGAAAACCGCCAAAAGTTTGGCAATTGCTTTGATAACAAATGCACATTATATATATATATTTACCAATACATGCACACACATTCAATGCATATGTATGTGTATTTATCAATACAATATTTGTGTGTATATATATTGGTAAATAGAGAAAAACTATAATTTTGAGTTACACTCAACCTCTTTGATAATTTTGACTCAACAGAAGTAAATATCCTATGAAGATGGTGAAATAATGTTTTTATTACATTACAACTGAATTTTATCTCTAATTAGGAAGCATTTACAGTATATAAAGCAGAGTTCTAAAGAAAAGACAAGATCTGTAAGCCACATGGACCACACAACTATAAAGCTCATAGGAAGACCTGCTATCACGTGTATGTAATTCTCTGTCTATGCACACACATTGAATCATGAAACTGACTTTAAACTTTAAACTGTTAAGACAATAATGCTTTAATGCTATCTTTAATTTCACTATAGGGCATAGAAGGGACATGACAGGAGGAGTAGATTGTATATAACAAGCCTATTTTTAAAAATGGTCTATATGTTTCCTAATATCTGGCTATTTCTAAAACTAAATGTACCAGAGTAAAAACTCATGGTGAAATATTAGCATCTAACAGAAATATTCTGAAAAATAGAATGATACAAATATCAACATTATTAATGGGAAAAGAGATTTAAATAAAGGAAAATAATTACAAGAAACAAATTTAATTTTTTTAGTGTATTTTAAAAAATGATTAAGGATCTTTATTTTTCTTCTAGGTCCATAACTCTTTTCAGATGAGGCAACAGTAGCAAATATTTATCCTCACATCATGAAAGGATTACAGAACCAAAAACAAGGCTTGAGGTTTTTTTTTTTAATAAATGAGTTTGAGTTTTCTACCTGATAAGATTTGTGACTGATGCCATACACTAATGGATTTTCTCTCATCCATACATAAAGGTAAGTGTAACTTATCCACTTCACTGCTTCTTCCACGTTTGTGACTGTTCCCAGAGCAATCTGCAAATCAAAAATATAACAGAAATTAAAGGAATGCATTAAAGTCAAACATAAACATTACAGCAAAGGCCATTCTGCCAAAAATTAAGTTTTCAAAATAGATCATTGTGCCACATTTGAAAGTAGGTAAGCACAATCATTGAAATGACTTCGCAGTTAATGAAAACAGCAGTCCTCTTTATTTCATTGAGAATAATACATTGGAAATGCTATCTTCCCAAACTGAACTTACTCAATGATGACATTTGATTGTTTTTCCCTGTATGGATTTTAATTCTACATAGCATTAAGGACATTTTTGACATTTGTTAATTCTTTTTCATATTCTGTATCCATTTTGTTTTAGTTTCATTTTATATTTATAAAACTACTGAGTATGTTTAAATTTAGGTGTACCAGAATAAAAATAACAAAATATGTGGCTGGGGTTGTAGGAGAGCACTTGTCTAAGCACATTTGAGGCACTGGGCTTAACCCTCAGCACCACATAAAAAAATAAACAAAATGAATAAAGATTAAAAAATAAAACTCAACATTATTTAAAAAATAATTAAATAGTAATTCTGTCGATCTTTATCCTGATTCTGCGCACTGTCATCAATAAAACCATAGAAGGTACAATGGTAGTTTTTACCTTTAGAGATACTCATTTAGAGGACTGCCAGTATAAACATACAATATGTGTATAATGGAAAATGCAATTATTTCTGCACAAACCAAAGCAAATTTATTGGTATTTAGACATATTAATATTTATGCTTTCAAAATCATACAAGAATAGGGTGTTTTTTAAAATTGGTAAACTTTAAAACAAGCAATGGGAAAATATGATATTTAAACATTTGAACCAAAGTAATCATTGGATGATTGTTTAGATTATATTCAGAAAGGAAATATAATGTTTAATATAGCATTTGAAGTGATTTGTAATATATTTATTAAATAAAAACAAAGGTTAATAATTTAGAACACAACAATAAATATAAGATCTGTGTAATAAAGAGAAAGACATGATTAGATAAGAATATTAATTCAGAATTATAATGAGATGTATTCTTAAAATAGTTCCTTAGGCAAGGGAAGTAATTCTGTTTTTACTTAAAGTATCCTTTTTACTTTAACAATTAACCAAAGTTGTGAAACTTGACAGCTATAAATTTGTTCCTGAACCCATTTTTTTTTTACTCACAGGAGGGGGAAAAAAGGAAAACAAATGGTGCCATTTTTGTACTAATATTGAAGAAAATAAAAATCTTCATGTTTGATTTAGTCACTGTATTATAATTTTTAATTCTATATAACTTTTATTGTGAAATAAAAATGTAGATGGACTGGGAGTGGTACAGTACATGATTAGTATGCAGAAGGTACTAGGTTCAATCCTGAGCACCAAACAAAACAAAATACAACAACAAAAAATTGTACATTTAGCTACTTTGAGTGAATTGAAGATGAGATACAGCAGCATATAATTTTCACTGTAATATTACATCATAGTATTTGTTATTTAAAAAGTGGGACAACCAAAAGTAAAAAAAAAAAAAAAAAAAAAAAAAAAAAACATAAGAAGATTCTGCCTATTTGCTTCTAAATTTATACTAGTTTACTTAAAAATGACCAAGCCATCCATACTACCATACTATAAGTAAATAAGTACATATCCTAAATGTAAACTGTAAAGCTTTTCAGAAAATGAAAAGCAGTAAGAATTAAAATTAAGCCAATAAGAGAGTTGTGTAGGATGTTTAAACAGTTTTTCCAGTCTGCTTAGGTAAATAAAACTAGTTTGATGATACGGATAAATAGCTGAGAGTCTCACCTATTTCTGATTTTATTATTTGCAAGTCAAAAATGTATTGTCATATAACCCATATATTCCTTTATAGTGACCTATATTCTCTTATTACTTTACGTTATTACTTTAAAATAACAACCTATATTCATTCCGTTTTGACCTTATGATGCTCTTTTAAAATACTATACAAATCTCAAGAGACAAAAATTTTATAAAGGACAATTTAAAAATCAGACTTATCAAATAAACATCAATAATTACCTATTTCTATTAGTTATAAGATTAGAAGAAAAAGTAGGTATCAAAAATTAGATCATGTAATGGAAATCTTCTAAAAATTCATTAAAAGGGAAGAGATTATCCAGAAAAAATAAATGTAATGGTACACCTTACTTTGAGACTAATCCTTGAATGCCAACTAGTGACAAAATTAAAAATTTTCTTGAAAATATTTGCTGTCGCCTAGTGGCTGTCTGATACAGGAGCCTTTCATAAAACAAATATTTTTTTTCCATACTCTCGCTTTTTGAAATTTATTCATTTATCTCCATAATCATAACAAATCACTAAAAAGCCTGTATATAATTTAAGGTACAATGGGTATGGTAACAAATAGTATGGTCCCTGACCTCACTTCTCTAGTCATGGAGGTGAGACATGTATAAGTAATTAAGATGACAAATAGAAGCCCAACATCCACAGAGTCTAGCACATACCAGATACTCAAAAATATAACATGTAAAAATGACATTAGTGTATAGTGTATTAAAATTAATTCTTCCTTAACAATAATAAAATCAACTCCAAATTTGGTAATTCAGAAATCAGATTCAAGTGTCACTTAATATTTATCTATTTAAACTTTAGTCTTTAAGGTTATCTTATTTATTTTTACTATATGTGTGTTTTAAAAAACTAGTTAAAACCATTCATATAGTTTCTATCAACTTTATATAGTTTTTAGAAACTAAATAAGCAAATATAATCATGAGTATAATTTTTAATTATATATATATATATATATATATATATATATATATATACTGCTTAAGTAGGGATACATATGAAGGGATCATCAGAAAATAGTGATACTATATTGCTTACCAACTTGGAATAGGCACTTATTGAATTTTCACAATGAGAGCATCTATATTTCATAAAAAAGAAAATTGGGCCTTTCTAAGTGAAGTGAGTAGAGTAATAGCTTCCTAGGGCAGAAGGCCTATGTTGAGGAGTAATGAGAATCAGAAGTGGGAAGGGTAGTCAGACTGTGGAGGTTTTAACTCAAGAGCCAGTATAGGTACAACATCCTGAAGAGACAAGAACTCTGTGTACACAAAGAATGTATATGTTAGGATATAGAATAATTAACAAAGTTATAAAGTATGGAATATAGGGATTAGAACAGAGTATACACTAAGAAACATGAATACATTTTAATTAGCCTGAAATACATATATCAGTGTTTCTCACAGTGCAAAATTAAGTGGCTCTTTATAGGAAAGGGATTTGTTACTTCTCAACTTTAGCATTATGAAGTCAGCCCCATTAGGCATCAATCAGCAAAGATGTCTCATAAAATGTTTGCATTAAATTATACTTCATAAAATATTTTCTCCAATTTTTCTAAACTCATGGTCAAAATTGATATTCATGAAATCAAATATATTAATAAAGGCAACACTACTATCCTAACATAATCTTTATGTTGATTAGTGATATTTTAGAGTCTTGCGAAGATTTTTTTGCAGGCTAAGGACTTACAAATCTATTATCTTAAGAATGCAGCACAGATTTATGTTATAAACCAATTTCACACTTGATGTGTACAGATGACTAAGTTTAATTTCACATTCAACTATAATTTAAAGGAGTTTGTTTCATTAACAGGAAAATTTACTGTAACAGGGAGCTCCTCCAGTAAACCAAGATATGAGCAAGTTTAGCAATGGCTATACTTCATAATAATAACTAAAAATTTTCAATCTATATGTTCCAATATTTAAATGACCTTTATATCACTAAATGGAATTGTGCTCAGAGTGTGTTGATATTTCTGAAAATGACATTTCTAGCAAGTACTTTAATTAATATGAGATGAACTTAAGGGCTATTTTTGTATGCAGGGCTAGATCACACAGTTTAACTGGTGCTACTTTTTCGTCCCCAGGAAAGAGTTCCCTGAGGTAAAGAGCATTGTTTTACTTACTTTGTGTCTTCTGCATAATAACATCAACACATTGTGACTACCACTTACAAAAACTATCAAGAACCAATTCTAGGTGTGCTAAGATTTAGTATTCCTTGACATGCTCTTTAAGCTAAATTTTAGAAAAACAGGATTATTTTTTCTTTTTTACTGTAAATGTTAAGAGAAATTATGGCTACCATTTTGGAAAATGTTTAGTTCAGGTTTTAGAAGAAAAGAAGGGAGAATCTTAATGTAGGGTAATGTATTTTTTTTAACTTATTACATTTTTAATAAGATTACGGAAGTCTTAAGCAACAATGAAAATATCTTGGTTAGAGCTAAATAGACCACAGTTTGAATGTTATTTCTAAAAATTATAACTTAGTGACCCTAGGCAGTTACACGTCTCTCTGAGTATAATATCTACTTAGCAGGTCTGACAGAATAAGAGAATGTACATGAAGCACCCAGCAGTTTCTAGCCTATGCTACTATTACCATCACTTTAGAGTAATAGATTTTATCCCATTATAAACACTCTTGGCCCAGACCTAATTACTTACACCATGTCATCAGGGTAGGCAATGAGGACCAAAATTGAGCTATGATAATATTTTCTTTGGAGTCAAATTTTATTTTCTAATCTCTTTTTGTTGTCCTGTAATTTTGTTAAGGTAAACCAGTGCTCTTCATGCTTTTTTTTCTTACTTTCAAACTTATCTTCCAAAACTTATCTATCCTCTGAACTCAGACTAAGTTTACTATCATCATGAAAAAAGCCTTTTTTGATAGCCCCAGTTCAAACATATTTTCTCCTTCTACCAAGTACTTCTATGGAAGTTGTCATTTTCTTTCCATGTCTTTTTTTCTCCTTTTGGACTATATGCTTCTTTTTTTTTTTTTTTTTTTTTTTTTTTATTGTTGGTCATTCAAAACATTACATAGTTCCTCATACATCATATTTCACAGTTTGATTCAAATGAGTTATGAACTCCCAATTTTATCCCGTATACAGATTGGACTATATGCTTCTTAACAGAAGAACTACATAATGTAGAGTGTGTCTTTCATTCTCCATAAAGATTCTTGTAAATAACCCGAATAGAATATCTATAGGCTGTTTAAGAAGTACACCAGATAGACATACACACAATAAGTAATATTTGATTGTAAATATGATTGTGAATATTTCATTCATTTATTCAATATTTACATCTTAGCTAAATTACCTAAATTATTTGAGTTAACTTTAAAAAAAAGGATACTGAGGTAGGAAAGTGTTGAATACTTGTGCAGTCATTAAAAATGTCATGAAAACATTGCACTTAATTTTGGACATTCATTTGAAAGTTTGATATATATACTCTAAATTGTAAAAATGTTTATTTTCTTTACCAGTTGAGATGTTACCTATGCTTTCCAGGTCCATTATTTAAATCCTATTATTAAAGTCTCCCCTCACACACTCCCACATGCCTACACACACACATTTGAAATAAAACATTATACTCTTGCTCAATTTAGGCAATCACATTTTACATAACAAAGATAATCAAATGACCTAATAAAGACAAGAAAGCTTCATAAACCTTAGAAAAACTTCATACAAATATTAATCATCAATTGAGCACTAAACATATCAGTTATTGCTATTTCTGTTTCCCTGATTTGTAAACTTTGGATTGTATTTCTGATCTATAGCAAAACCTCATAGATTGCAAGTGTGATCATTTAACAATGAGTTCCTGTCAGTATTGTTGTCTACATTTATACTGCTGTGAGTTAATCAACAATATTGCCCCCCACCACCCTAGCCTCTTTTGTCTTATGACTATATAGCATAATCTGTATACCTAAATACTACAAAGCAAAAACCAACTCAACCTTTATCGTTATTCTTAAAGCTGACAATTCTATCCCAACTTATGGCTGATCAGATCTTACCTCTGCATTTAGGTTATCTGCAAGACTTTCCAGAAACTGACTCTTAATTGGGTTTTGTTCAGTGAGCAGAGTGAGGTAATGGCTGAGTTTATCATGTGTTGTTATAATGATTCCTTCCCCAAATTTGTCAAATTGTGGTTGTCCAGCTAGGCCAAATATCTGCATGACATCTAAAATTCCAAGGTCAATAAAGGAGCCTCCTTTTGCAGCATATATTTGTGTTCCCTAGATAAGGAAAAGTTAATAAAAATTTACATAAGTATACATAAATATAATCCTGAAGAGCTGAATACTGAAATTGGGCAAATACAGTAAGATCTCAAAAGTGTACTTTAACTAATCCCTTCATCATCTGTGATAGTTACATTTTTACAATATAAACTGAATTTTATTGGAGAAAATATTTTTTCTCTTATATAAATTAACATTCAAAGAAACAGCCAAATCACAATATTTTTTCTAAATAAATCAATCCATAGGTTTGTTTTAACACTCACACGAATCTGTATCAAAAGAAGGTAAGCTCCTACCTTAATAATAACAGCGTGAGCAGGGAGATTGAAACCCCAGGCTAATGTAGCTGTACAGACTCCAGGTAGTGTCATCAATCCCCATATATACTACCAGAAACAACAGCACAAACATCCCCATTTCTGGTTAAAACCTCCTATATTTCAAGTTTGCCAAACTAATGTTTCTTCTCTTTTTTTAAAGAGAGAGAGAGAGAGAGAGAGAGAGAGAGAGAGAGAGAGAGAGAGAATTATTTATTTATTTATTTATTTACTTACTTACTTACTTATTTATTATTAGTCATACATGATAGCAGAATGTATTTTGACATATAATACATTCATGGAATGTACATACATCAATCATTTTGTCTATTCTATTCTGCTGTCCTTCCTATCCTCATTACCCCTCCCCTCCTCTCACATCCTTTCTCTCTTTCCAATGTAATGTGACACACTTTTTTTTCTTTTTGTCATTACAACATCATATATGTATTGTATATAATAATGAGGTTCTCTTTCCATCTTCCATGCAACTCCCCTTTTCCCTTTTTCCCTCCCACCTCTCTTCCCTATTTAATGGTAGCCTTCTTCTCATGCTCTTCCTCCCTGTCCCATTTTGAGTCATCCGCCTTATATCAGAGAAGACATTTGGCATTTGTTTTTTAGGGATTGGCTAACTTCACTTATCATAATCTGCTCTAATGCCATCCATTTGCCTGCAAATGCCATGATCTTGTTATTTTTTAGTGCCGAGTAATATTCCATTATGTATAAATGCCCCATTTTTAATCCATTCATCTATTGAAGGGCATCTAGGTTGGTTCCACATTCTAGCTATTGTGAATTGTGCTGCTGTAAACATTGATGTGGCTGTGTCCCTGTAGTATGCTCTTTTAAGGTCTTTTGGGTATAGTCCAAGAAGGGCAATAGCTGGGTCAAATGGTGGTTTCATTCCCAGCTTTCCAAGGAATCTCCATATTGCTTTCCAAATTGGCCGCACCAATTTGCAGTCCCACCAGCAATGTATGAGTGTACCTTCCCCCCTCCCCCCCGTGCGTCCTCACCAGCACTTATTGTTGTTTGACTTCATAATGGCTGCCATTTTTATTGGAGTGAGATGGTATCTTAGAGTAGTTTTAATTTGCATTTCTCTGATTGCTAGAGATGGTGAGCATTTTTTTATGTATTGGTTGATTGATTGTATATCCTCTTCTGAGAAGTTTCTGTTCAAGTCCTTGGCCCATTTGTTGATTGGGTTATTTGCTTTTTTGTTGTTTAACTTTTTGAGTTCTTTGTATATTCTAGAGATTAGAGCTCTATCTGATGTTTGAGGGGTAAAAATTTGTTCTTGGTTTGTTCTTGGTTTTAACTCTTGTGCTATAGGAGTCTTATTAAGAAATTTGGGGCCTGCCCCCATGTGATGAAGATTAGGGCCAACTTTATCTTCTATTAGACGCATTGTCTCTGGTCTGATTCATAGCTCCTTGGTCCATTTTGAGTTCACTTTTGTGCATGGTGAGAGAGAGGGATTCAATTTCATTTTGTTGCATATGGATTTCCAGTTCTCGCAGCACCATTTGTTGAAGATGTTATCCTTTCTCCATTGCATGGTTTTAGCACCTTTGTCAAATATAAGATAGTTGTAATTTTGTGGATTGGTCTCTGTGTCCTCTATTCTGTATCATTGGTCCACCTGCCTGTTTTGGTACCAGTACCATGCTGGTTTTGTTACTGTTGTTCTATAGTATAGTTTAAAATCTGGAATCACGATACCACCAATTTCACTCTTCCTGCTTAGAATTACGTTAGCTATTCTGGTTCTCTTATTTTTCCAGATGAATTTCATGATTGCTTTTTCTCTTTCTGCAAGGAATGTCAATGGGATTTTGATGGGAATTGTATTGAATCTGTAAATTGCTTTTGATAATATGGCCATCTTAATAATATTAATTCTACCAATCCATGAGCAAGGTAAATCCTTCCATCTTCTAAGGTCTTCTTCTATTTCTTTCTTCAGGGTTCTGTAGTTTTCATTGTATAGATCTTTCACCTCTTTTGTTAGAGCCCACTTTTTGTCCTTAATTATACCTAAAGATCACAATTTTTCTATTTTCTTTCAATTTATCAGCTGTATTACAGTAATACCCTTCTCCTACCCAACTTGGCCTTTATTCTTACTCTTTCTCTAGCTTAGATAGCAGTGCCTAGTGAAAAACTTTGGGTTTTTCAACTGGTTTTTAAAAACTCTATCTACACTAGACTGGGGATGGAGTTAAGTGGCATAAGACTTGCCTAGTGTGTGGGAGAACCTGGGTTCTATCCCCAGCATGGCAAAAAAAAAAAAAAGATTTAACCCTAATAATTATATTTACACTTAAGCACCTTGGTGAACTATAAACTTTCAAAAAAAATCATCCATAACTGATTTATGAAAGAGGTATATAATATTGTACTGAGCAAGATAATGGTTTTATCTTGGAAGAACTTAAGTTATGATGGAAGAGGCTGAGACTTTCACAAAATCTATAAGTTAAAATGTATTTTTCTGTACTGATAGAAAGATAGACTACAAATAATTTTTCTCATGTCTTAG
Source organism: Urocitellus parryii (assembly GCF_045843805.1). Taxonomy (NCBI): domain Eukaryota; kingdom Metazoa; phylum Chordata; class Mammalia; order Rodentia; family Sciuridae; genus Urocitellus; species Urocitellus parryii. The sequence goes on from NW_027553327.1 coordinate 4,997,637, forward strand.
TTTTTTATTCCACACTTTCACAAGCATTTTAAATTTCTTTTCTTTATAACTCTTCAAAACAAAAAAGAATACTGGGAAAGAGACGAAGGGGTTAAAGATGTAAGTAAGCTATAAAACAATGCAATATACTCGAGAGCAAAGTATAATCAATACAGAAATATGGCAGCTTTAGTGACAAAATATGTAACATAAAGAGACTTGGACTAGAGGACAAGCTGGTTTCTAATCTGCTATGTATGAAAATACAGGTCACTTGATTAAAAAAACATTAAAATAAATTTTATAACAACAAATTATAAAACATCAAATTGATAAATATTTTAATTCCTAGTTTTTAGTTTGAAATATATTAAAATATTGGGGTTCTATGTTTATTTTGCCATCCTTATTGTTCTACCAACTAGGTTCCCAAAACTTTGCAGAATTTTGCTTCCTCATCTCAACAAAAAAATTTAGGAAAGATTTAAGATTTAAATGTAGAAAACAAACTTTAAATCTATCAGAAGAAAAATACAGGAGTTCATAAACTTGTTATACACTAGGAATTCCAAGAAAACATAATAAAACAAAAAAGGTACAAACCATAAAGGAGTTGACAAATTTGACTACCTTACAATTAGTCTGCATGGCAAGAGCAGATGGAGTTGGCTCATTTCATCTTATTCTTGCTTATTACATGTAAAAACTCTAGAGAAAATGGATGAAATGGACATCAGGAAGCTCTAAAAAGTGGAAATGAAGTAGGACTATATGAAGACCTCAGGACTCCAGAAAAGAACTGGCAGTGAGTAGCTGGCTTTGCTTTCTTTGCTGCCTATATATCCCAGACTGGCAAAGCAGCTTACAGCTCAGAATGTCAATGAAGTGGTACTCCCTCCTGAAACAATCCAAAAAATATAGAAAAACAACAATAACAAGATGAGACTGCTCTCTCTATACAAAGGAAAAGAGAGGACAAACCCAATAAACACAATCTGTGTGACAAGAGCCAAAAACCATAAAAGAAAACAGTGGTCCTTCCCCAACTGTGTGCAGACACTGGCACAGTGGGGTAGGAATAGGTACAGAGTCCTAACCACTGTCTCACCTAGGTGGTAACAAGTAACAAGATTTAAACACCAACTAGACTTTGATAATGAAACTAATACTGAAAAGATCCCACAATCAACTTAAAATAATGTTTACCAAGAATCAGGAAAATCTCAACTCAGAAGAAACACACAGTAGATGCCAATATGAGAGACAAAGATTTTGGAAAAATATGACAAGACTTTCAAAGTACAAAGACAAAAGGTATAAAAAGTTCTTCAAGGATCCTTCAAACACCCTTGAAACAAATGAGAAAATAAAATGTCTCATCAAAGAAACACAAATATAAAAAAATAGAAGTTTAGAATTGAAAAATTTAATAACCTAAATTAAAAACTCATTAGAAGTGCTCAAGAGTAAAATGTAGGTAATAGAAGAAACAATGAACTAAAAAAGAGATTAATACAGGGCTGAATGTAGCTCAGTGGCAAAGTGTCTGCATCACATTCACTTAGCCCTGGGTTTGAGCCCCAGTTCCAAAAGACAAAAAAAAATAACCCCACCAAGAAAAAATAGAAAAATAAAAAAGAGAACAATAGAAATTATCCAAACTGAACAACAGAGAAAAAAAGAAATCTCTCGATCCTGTGAGACAACATTAAAAGATCTAATAGTCTGGTCAATGAATTCAGTAAAGAAAGAAGAGAGGGTGATGAATTCAAGAAATAAAGGCTCAACCTTTCCCAAATCTGACAAAAGAAAAATTCACAGAAAAACAATCTGATAAAATCAACAGATTCCAGAAGCTAAGGAAACACCAAACATGGTAAGCACAAAGAAATCTATAATAAGGCACACCATACATAAACTTCTAGAAACTGACGGCAAAGAAAGGATCTTAAAAGCAGCCCAACAGAAACAACATATTACACATGAAAGAACAACAACTTTAATGGATTGGGTTTCTCCTTAGAAACTATTAAGGCTCGAAAACAGTGACATTGCATTTATCAAGGCTTGAAAGAAAAGACTGACAATTCACAAACCTATTTCCAGAAAAAAAAAAAAGTCCTTCAGGAATAAAGATGAAATAAAGACATTCTCAGATTTTATGCAGAAAGGTAGCAATAGTAAGTCATTCATACAATATACAAATATCCAGATAAAATTGCAACCTGAACACATGTAATATTAATCCAACTCCATTTGCCCTAAGTACCATATATACATATTCTCAGAGAAATAATCAATTGACTCTATACTAAGAAAAAACCCTTGAGAGACAAGGAAATGAAAGCAGTGTGACATCAACCTCGAGTGTGACCTGAGTTTATAAGCACCAATGCCACCCATACCCTCACAACCAACGTTGATGGAGCTCTCTCTAGCAGAGTAATACAAAATAAATTGGAGGTTCACTTACTTGTTGCTCAGGCACTTAAGAGATTGAACATAATCACCTTCCATTCCCAATCAAAACAGAAACAAAATCAAAACCTTAAATAACCCATCTCTTCAACAATGAAAACAACAAAAGCTGTGGAGATCAACAGCACCAATGTCAAGCAAGCAAATATAAAAAGAGAATAAAAATTTCAAAACTCAGCAAATGTCTTGCTTTGACACAGAGGACAGGAGAAATCATTATTCTAAAGTATATGACCAGTGTTTTATAACTTCAAAATTAATAGCAGAGAACAATTAAATATAAGAAAGGATCCTTATCCTTATATAACACGAATCTGAAAAGTTATATCCATGTTTTTAGCAATGACAAATTACTGAATTTTTTCAAATTTGGTCAAAATTACTTTTTGGCTGAACACCAAAAAAGTATCTGTTGTCTGTATTAACTGTTTCTCCTGATTATAACTCTTAGAATTATATAATTATGTCTCATAAAAGAAAATTGTATATTCAAGTCTCAATACAATCATAATTGCTGCCAGACCCGATGGTCCCTTTTGAACCACAAAATAGATCACATCTCATATTACATTGAATTTATACAAGATTCCTAACAAGCTAGGTAGTTGGACTTAATTCAATAAGCAATAAAGAACCAATGAAAGTCTAGGAACAAGGAAATGATATGATCAGAGCAGCATGACAGAAAATTTGCAAATGAGATTAATTTGCCTTCTCATGTTTACAAGAAAAAAGGAGGGAGGGGGGTAATAGTATCCACACGGATAAAATCAGAGGAAAATTTAAAATATATTTAATTTAGTTAAATATTGGGAAACTTACCAAAAAATATAAAATGGAAATAATTTTAAAAGCTAATAAAATTACAAAATTGAAAAAAGTAGGAAAAAGCTGGTTAAAAATAAAACTTGAATGTGCGTTTTTTCCCACATGCTTTGCTTTACTTCCTGCTTTGTTCTTTCTATAGCCCAATCCAAAAGGCCATGATAGCAGTCTTTCCATCTGTTAGAATCTACAAGATGGACAGATGGAAAGGATAGAGGTTATTGACTATGTAGTTTCAGTTCATCAATGTTTTCTTCACTTTTTTTCCTCGCTTAATAGATACTGGAGATGATGAAATAGAGAAAGCTCTATTAAGACTGCTGAAAACAGAAGAGTTGCTTGACTTGTACTGGAGCTACAGGCTGAGATAGATTGGATTATTGGCCATAGTCTGCCCCCTCCCTTGGAGCACCTGCAGGGTGCCTCCCACTAAAGATGGAGGGTCCTCCCTGTCTCATGACTTGGAACTCACCCAAGACACATGCTTTGGATTTAGAAATATGACAAAGTAGAGGCCTGAAATGTGTTTGCTGTGTACCTCTGTCATGATCATTAAAACAATATGGCCCTGCTAGCCCACTAGTTCCAGAAAGAGGACCATGGAATTTTAGTTCAGGAATCCCGGCTGAAAGATTTGCAGCCCAAATCAGAGCTTCCCAGTTACACCTGAGCCTAGAGCTTCCTGATTGTGATACCTCAATGCACGTGATCCCTTGAGGGACTTTGAGACATTGTGGCTCTTTATTACACAATATTATGGAGGCAATGGCTAACATGTACACAGGCCACTGTGATGCATTCCTTAACTGGACATCTTATGTAATTTTTGTGTTTTAGTTAGTGAATTACTGCTCTAAATTAAGAGTCACAACAAGGGGGGACAGTTTATCTACACCCTCAGTGGTGTACCTGTGAGTTAAGTTCCCTAGCCCTGAACCTCCTCTTCCCACTTCCCACTTCCCACATCCCACATCACCTCTCCTATCTGCCAACTCAAAACAGGGCACATGGAGCCCAACCCACACAGTGCGAAGTTTAGCAGCCAGCGGGAATATCTGACCCAAGAAGAACAAATCAGAGGCTGTGTTAAGTGTCTTTCTAAAGAGTAGAAAATGATGAAGAGGTGGGGAAGTCCTGTCCCTGGAACTGAGAGCTCTGAAACCATAAGCCAGAATAGAAACCTTCCTCCCTTAAATTGTGTATGTCAGGTATTTTGGTCACAGCAACTAAAACATGACTAATAGAATCGCTTCTATTCCCTTATACTTTTAAACTGCTATGTCAAACTTTAAAATCTCATTATAGAGTTTTTGGTCTTTTTTAAATCTCAAGCTATAACAGATTTCATTTACGTGAAAATGCATACACATGTTCATCCATAAAAATTAATGAATACCACCACTTTTATAGGATGTAAAAGGTAAAATGTCTTCTGAGAAAATCTTTAACTCATGTGACAGAATAAAAACTTTTTAAAGTGCTCTGTGCATTAATTACCTTCAGAAATTCTATTTCAGCAAACTTAGAAGGCTTCTCTTAGAAGTTTCAAACAAGGAAAATTTAGATTTGCTTCTAGTGTACTGCATACCATAGAGTCAGCACTTGCTGATGCCTCCTGGAGGATTTAAAAGCTGATTGGCCCACTGCACTATACATTTTATTGTTATACACACACAAATAAAGAGCAGCAGAGAAGAGCTTGAGTAAACCACCAACTGGTAAAATCATCTCAAGTAATGAAAATTCTAAGAATAAACCCTGGGTGAAGAGAAAACTAGCAGGAGGAAAACAACTAAATGTCAAAAGTAAAGAAACAAACAATAAAGAAATTTATTGTTTTTTTAAAAGGTGTTTTCACATGGGATGCTGTTTTGTAACCTAATTCTCATTGCTGAAGCCTCTGAACTAAAGTTTTTAGTGGAAAAACTGTATGACAAAAATCATATACATTTTTAAAAATATTTCACTTTGAAGAAATCTTTCAATGGCTAAAAAAGTGTACTCTCCTGATAGAAATAAAAAATGGTGCAGAATCAGATACAACACCTTTGTGCTTATGCAAAACATGAAGTTAGACTCAGAGTCATGGAAAAGACCAGATTAGTTTAAAATGTTTATTGACTACTTTGAAGTAACATGGTTGACTTTTTGGTCCAATACATTCTTACTCTTTCTCAATATGTTCTTGTGCCTACCTCACTATCAGTAGGATGACATCAGTGGATGATGTTTTTTTTTTTTTTTGGATTGGGGATTGAATGCAAGGGAACTTAACCACCAAGCGATATTCCCAGCAATTTCTCCTTTTTATAGAGACAGGGTCTCACTAAGTTGGTTAGGGCCTCACTGACTTTTACAATCCCTAAGAGCCATGGGATTATGGTCATGTGCCATTGCACCTGGCAGCAAACACATTTTCTTAATTTTTTTTTTTGAGAGAGAGAGAGAGAGAATTTTAATATTTATTTTTTAGTTTTCGGTGGACACAACATCCTTGTCTGTATGTGGTGCCAAGGATCGAACCCGGGCCACATACATGCCAGGCGAGCACGCTACCACTTCAGCCACATCCACAGCCCCATCAAACACATTTTTAAAAAAGAAAAAAAAAAAAACAAGGGTGCTGGGGTTGTGGATCAGTGGTGGAGCACTCTTCTCACAGGTTTGAGGCCCTGGGTTCGATTCTCAGCACCACATAAAAATAATAAATAAAATAAAGTTGTTGTGTCCAACTACAACTACAAAAAAATAAATATTTAATTTAAAAAATGAAGCATCTCTTATCACTTATCCTGGTGTTTCCAAGGCAAAATCAGGAACTCACTTTTCCTGATGTTATGGTTGAAATATACTTTTATGCATGTTTGCAGAAATAAAATTTCAATTTAAGGAGTGTATATCAGCAGCTTTGATAAACAAGAAGTTTCCAGAATTAATTATTCAAAGAGCAAAAACTGTTATTTCTTGAATTATTCAGGATTTTGTTCTGGGTAGTTTTAAATGTTCTTATTGAAGAAGAGTATTAAGGAATGAATTAATCTATTCAACAAGAATTCATTGATCTTTCACTATATCTAAGGCCTTTGCTTGCTGCTTAGAATATAAAATTCAATCAGAGCCAATTCTAAGTGTTCAGATTTACTATCTTGTAGTACCCATCACATAAACCAAAATTCTAGTACAGGTTGCAGTGGTAGAAATCTATCTAGATTCATTAGGAAAACACACACACACACACACACACACACACAGGCAATAAAAGACTAATCCTTTGGACTTAATCAAAATATAAAACTTTTTGCATCAAATAAAAACATTAAATAAATGAAAAAAAAAACCCTACAGAATGGGAAAATAAATTTGTAAATCTTGTGTTTAACAGGGACTTATATTCAGGCTCCATAAAGAATTCTCACAATTCAAGAATGAAAAGTAAATAACCCAATTTAGAAAGATGGAAAGAATGTGAACAGACTTTTCTCCAAAGAGGACATATGAATGTATAAAGAACGCATGAAAGATGTTCAAACCATTAGTTAATAAGGATCTGAACATCAAAATCAATGAATGAATAGTTATAATCCAAAACAGAGATCATAGCAATGTTGGAGAGGATTTGAGAAACCTGAAAGCCCCTCATCCATGATGACGTGGTGGTTTCTAACAGGCTTATGCATCAGACTCATTGGGCAGAGTTTGCAACATACACATTCCCAGACCAAAGCCCCAGAGAACCTCACTTACCAGGGCCCCCTGTAGGTGGCCAGGGCCCGGGCAAGTGTGTAGGGATGGCCATGGGTGTCAGGAAGACCCCAGCCCTGTGATTTGAGCTCCTCAGAGGCCCAGGTTAAACAGGATAGGAGAGGCTCCCTGGTGGATTGCCTTTGGGTACTAGTAGGTTCCTCAGCAAGCGACATGTCAGAAGTACTAGAGCTGCCTCATCAAATGCCACTCAATTTTAAGACAAAGAAGGCTCCTGTGAAAATGTCTTGCTATACTTACAATTTAGAATCACCAAAAGGGATTCCAACATAACAATCAAACCTTCCTTCCTTTGGCTTTAAGAGTTGCTAAATCACTAATGCCTCAGGGAAAACATTGTACTTTATCATTAAATAGTATAATGTTGCCATTTCTTAAGTGATGATATATATATATATATATATATATATATATATATATATATATATATATTTTTAATTCTAAATGTTAACTCACTTTCCTCTAAAGATGCTGAGAGGTACCTGTGAATGTAAGCCACACAGGAAGTCATTCAACTCATATAAGGGATAAATGCCATCGCTGACAATTCACCTGATGCTGACAAACCCCACGCTGTTTGTGTAGGAATTTATATGTCAGCTCACTTTACCAACAACTATTTTCTTTTATCTTTGATTTGTCGCCTTCTGGAATCTGTATCTGAATACTTAATTATCCCCTCGTTTCTACAAACTATTCCATCTTGTTTCAGCTAGGATTATCTGGCCCCTCCTGGTACATATTTACATTCATTAACTGGATTATTAAGCAAATATTGATAGATTACCAACAATGAACAATTCACTGAGATAGGTGCTCCTGAACACACAGAGAGAAAATGAGGGTCAACATGGGCAGCTCAGTGAATGTATTAAAAACCACTGCAAGGTAAGGACCCTATGACAGGGTAGACCTTATGGTATTAAAAAAATCTTAAAAAATAGGTCCGAGGGCTTTTTCAATTCATGTTGATAGATTAAGTAGCTAAATCTTATTTCATTTAATTTGCTTGTATTGAAATCCATGGCTCCTTGTAATAGGATCTCCCTTTCTGAGTTTTTGCAAAGACTATTTTCAGTAATCTGGTGTGGAATACTGTCAGGCTCATGGGTCTACATAATCCATTGGTGCTTCATTACTTGGTAAACAGGAGCATTTGCTTTTCACCAATCATCTGGAATTCTGCAAATTTCTGTGTCATGCATCTCTATATCACAATGAATTCCACTTTTATATACTATTATAATGCACCAATTAAAAATAATAAATAAATAGAAGAAAAAGAATAGAGTCGAGGAAGAAGAAGAGGGAAGGTGTGGGTAAGAAAAGGGAAGCACTGGGTGGTTGAAATCATACAAATTATATGCATTTACGAATACATCAAAATGAACCCCACTGGTAGGTATAACTATAATACACACACACACATTTTTCACACACATACAAATATGACTATATGTGACCATATGTATACATTCTTTCTACTAAGAAACACTTTACAACTAAGATGAAACATATGAAACAATAAAACATTGGGAGAAGACTGTAGCCATCACTTCCTCTATAAGACTCACAGACTACGAGGTGATAACACAGGCAGTCACAATAAATTTTAGTGTTGTTCAGGTTGCTACAATTATCTCATCTGATACTTCTAAATAAAATTAGTTCCAGTCCAGAATTAAGTTGTAAGCTCATATCTCTGATGGTCTGGGTTAGTAGGGAGCTGTGAGTAAAACAGATTTTTCTAACATTCCCCTCTATTATTACACCACTTATTCTAATTTGTTGAAATAAGAAAAAAAATAGTTTAAAATCCAAGGTGTATGGTGCTCATTATTTTCTATCCCATTTTTCACCTTTCACCTGGCTGCTGTTGGAAAGGACTTTCTTTTTTTTTTTTTAAAGAGAGAGTGACAGAGGAGAGAGAGAGAGAGAGAGAGAGAGAGAGAGAGAGAGAGAGAGAGAGAGAATTTTTAATATTTATTTTTTAGTTCTCGGCGGACACAACATCTTTGTTGGTATGTGGTGCTGAGGATCGAACCCGGGCCGCACGCATGCCAGGCGAGCGCGCTACCGCTTGAGCCACATCCCCAGCCCTGGAAAGGACTTTCTAAACAGGGTTGCTTCTTGCTCACTATAGATTTCTAAAAGAAGGCATGAGTGCTGCATGATACTCTTGAGTTGAAATCTTGGCTTTGTCCCTTTCACTTGTTTGATCATGGAAAATTAGTTAGCTTCCCTGGGCCCCTATTTCTACATCAGTAAACGTGAGGTGATTAAAGTACCTACCAAGTTGTCTTGGTATATTTAAATGAGATAAGGGATATCAGCACCAAGGAGAGCCTGGACCTCTAGTGCTGCTTAAGGAGCTGCCGTTGCTCCAGTGTTACTGAGTAGCACACTGCTCAGGGGCACAGCACACACAGGTAGGCCGAGAACACAGTTAAGGAAATACAGCACACAGGAATACCTGGCAATCTTTTCTACAAATCCAGTCCATATTCTAATCTCTACATCTCTTTTTGGATAAAATATGCAGCAGTTGGTGAAAATAAGATTAATCAACATAAAAAGTAAATAATAGGGAAAACATTCCTCATGCTACCTTGTTTGAAGCTACATCATGGACATTCTGATTTGAAGTATGTATTGAATTATTATTACTTCACTAAAAATAGATTTAAACCAAATCTTCCTTTACACCTTATTGAAAATAAAAACATATCATCTTGGTAAATTTATAGAAAAAATAAATCGTTCATACAATGAGCTCCTTCCTGTTTTGTTCTTTTGTGTATTTTCTAAATCTTATACAATAAAAAAGCTAATATTTTGGAAAAAAAAGGAAACCAATATAAATATGTTAAAAAGTAAAGCAACCAGGTATGAATCTTTGAAAAAAATATTTGGTAAATGAAAATCCATTAGAGTAAAGACTCCAAGCATTTGACCCTAGATTAAAAGAACCAGTTTTCTACTTGTTGTAGCTGATGATGTTCATCAAGATAGAATTTCTCAAAGTCTATTTCCACGTCTGTAAATGTGAATGTGATCTGCATTTTCTTTTCCCCTGAACCACTGCAAGGATACAAAAGCACTCACTTGGGAGCCAGTCCAGGCTGTGGTGTCAGTGACATGAGCACGAGCACCTCACAGAAGTACCACACTCGACACTGACAACACAACTCATGTGGGTCACCTGCTGCTCGTTAGGAAGAGACCATTTACTACCTGGGTGACCACAGGATCCTAATTCATCAAGAGTTGTCCCTGATTCCTGGAATATGTCTCAGATAGTTCTGAAGGTAAAATGACATCCTGTAGCAGTCTTTATGAAGGGATCTCCTTTGGCAAAGCAACCTGCATGGCCTTTAGCTCACTGTGTCATTACTGTTGATTTCTCTTCCACTGACCTGTCATTTTTAAATCAGGCCTTTTATTGTCATGCACTTCCTGTCATGACATCTAGCAAGTGCTCAGGAGCCTCTCTGGTGTCAGGCTCAGTCCTGGGTGCTCCAGATTCACCAGATATGAAGGACAAGGTGACCCAACATGAAAATGGGGTACAGCAGGGTGGGTGGTGTTGGTGCTGCCCCTTTCTCAGGAAGGCTTTCCTTCAGGGACTCTAACAAAACAACTCCCCAGGTACCCCCATCCTTCTCCATTACATCACTGTGCTTGGTTTTATTCATAAAAATGTTCACTGTCTGTAACGATCCAATTTACACATGTGTTTGATTATCTCCAATCTCTCCCCATGACTGACACTCCCATAAGGGACACATGATGCATCTAATCACTCCTAGATTCACAGCCCTGGGACAAGGTCTAAAGAGCCGAGTTTCTTTTTCAGTCTTTACCTAAGAAATGAATTGCGAGAACAGCTATTTCTGTGTTGCTCTGCTGGCAGGTATGGGAGGCAAGGTGACATCACATCAGTTCCTCAGCTGCATGCACTCTAGAAAGTGGGGGAGCCTCCAGAGGTGCCTGCCACCCTCCATAGCAACTCTCCTGGAGTTTCACCTCATTTACTGTTGGTGCTAGAAGAAAATCTCTGAAAAGCCATGAAGAGTCCACCTTTTAAGGAATTATAAGTATGCGCCCATGTAATTAGAATTAGAACATAAGTATAGGCATCCAAGTGATCCAATATTGACATGGTGTATAAACATTTAGAATAAAATGGAAGTCCTTGTCAGCTAACTCAGAAGCACACCAATAGTGTTTTAAACTAAAGAATGATCATGGGACCTGTGATGATTTCTCTAAAATTTTAATAGCAGAAAGATATAAGGTCCTGAGCCCCAAAACCCACAACAAAACTTTCACTTCACTGGGAAATGAGATGCCCACTCTGAACACTGCAATATTCGGAACCCTAACAGCACATGGGCTTTGGGGTTTTGTTGTGTTGGCTTTTTAGTAATTGCTTGTATTAATGCAACTGCAGTAGTCTCTCGTGAAGGGGCACCTGGCTCAGTGACCGACTAGGCTTTCCACCCACATAGCAGAACCTGTCTATTCCCTCAGCTTGCTAGAGTCCTCAAGGATGGTGGAGAGAAGGGCAAAAGCCACGGTGTTGTTCAGCAGTCTCCCACAGGTGGCACAATCTCGCCTTCCTTCTGGGAATTGGAACTGTTCCTACTCTATAGGGACCCCGTCAGAATTCAGTGAGAAAATAGATAAAAAATCTCCTGCACAACATGGGTTGTGTAAGTGTCTAATAGTTCTATGACAATACTATGAAATACAGTTTCATCGCTTATACAGGATAGAAAGCTAAATCAGAAAGAAGTTAACTGAAAAAACTGAATCCTAGTTTTTCTGTCTCCAAATCTAGTAGGGATTCCATTGCCTTGTTTTAGGGATCAACTAATAATTCTAAGGTTGGAGGCATCAACAGCCGATGGTAGAAGCAGTCCACATGTCTATTGGATAAATGAATGTGATAGATGTGTACAGTGGAACATTATTCAGCCTTAAAGAGGAAATAAATCTGAACACTTGTCACGACATGGATAAGTTGAAGACAAGTATGCTAAGTGAAATAAGGCAGCTATAAAAGAGAGCATGATTCTACTTTTACAAAAAGTAATTAGGTTCATGGAAACATAAAGCAGAATGGTGCTTGCCAGGGACCGGAGGTAGGAGGAAGTGGGAAGCTAGTGTTCTATGGACAGAGTTCCAGTTTGGGGAGATAGAATATTCTGGAAGTGGAGGCAGTGATAGTTGCTGAGCAACATGAATGTACTCTGTGCCACTGGACGAGACATTTAAAATTGGTTGAACTAGAAAATTTTGAGTATGTATACTTGACAAGATTTTTTTTAAGTCCATGCCATGGCCACATTTTCACCATTTATGTTAAACAGGGACAAATGAATGAAAATGGGAATATTAACTCCCCAAATCACTGCAGGAAAGCCAGCTATGTCCTTCCTTGACCATTTCTAATTGGCAAAGGTGTTCGTTCTCCCTTAGGAAAATGTGGAAAAAAATCGGAAGTCCTTGTCAGCTAACTCAGAAGCACATCAGTAGTCACTTGAACTAAATAATCATCATGGGGCCTGTGATGATTTCTCTAAAATTTTGATACCAGAAAGTTGTAAGGTTTCTCCCTTAGAAAACTAGGCTGATAAGATTTTAAACATTGATTTTAGATAGCAGCTGAAATCACATCCTGTGCCCTCCAACCACAGCACATGTGTATCAAGTATCTGATAAGAATTTAATTTTAGTGGAAAAGCAAAACACTGATGTAGACTTGTCTAATAAAGAGACACACGCCTCATACATGGACAGTATATTCTAGCTGCATAATGTGACGCTCCCTTGGCATATTCATGGCTAAAGTATTCTAAGTCTGTGGAGTGCCAAACACAATATTTTTCTTTTGTCACCTTGCCAAAGTGAAACTTGACCATTGAAGTCTAAGGACGTACAACAACAAGGCACAAATAGATGAGACTTTAAGTTCACTCCAGGAACGTTTGGGGCCACAAAAGCATGGAGAACATGATTACCTTAAAAAGTACAGTTTCCAGAAATTCTCTTAAGAATTCCTCAGCAGGCATTTGGCTAGAAGCCAACTTTCTCTTTTTCCCAAAAAAAAAGAAAAAAAAAAAGATTTTGGATATTTTCCTATTGACATTTTAGCGAGGCTAAGGCCTTGCCAAATGCCATGTTTGCATGTGATATTTTTAATCATACCTTTTAAAATCTTCCTTTGCATTCTGTTTGGAGTCTCAGAATCAGTAAAATCTCAAATCTAATGGAAAGAGTTCATGTTTTTTACCCAATACCATGTATATATAATATATATTAATTTTTTTTTCATTCTAACTAGAGAAACATCACAGACTTCATGGCTTCCCTCTAAAGACTCTACCAGTCAGGCTTATTGGCTCAATTCCCATTCTACTCAAACATCTCTCCAGTTTGCTTTTCTTTGCCTCTTTCACATTTTAACTACACTGATTGTTTACTACTGATGCTTTGGCATTTCCCTCTGAGTGAGTCAGATTAAAAAGCAGCCTAATAATCACTAAGTGATACTGGAAAAAATGACTTGCTCCATCATACACTTCACTTCCACAAACCCGCAGCCCCCTCTACCAATCTGGATTTGCACTTGAGTCTGTTCAAGTTCTTCTGTACAGTGAAAGGCCAATTCAAGACCCTCTATGCTCTTGGCCAAAGCTTCTGTCTATAAATGCTTAGCACCTCATACTGGCTCACGAAAACTCATTTCCAAAGTAGTAACAAATACTAAATGGCCTATTTAGAAAGTCCCATAAAATCTGAAACAGAACAGGGAGAGTCCGGACTGGTAGATTCAGTGTTGCATGCCATCTGGTAGGAAACTGCCGTTTCCGCCAAGGCCCCCTCTACCTACCTGAGACAGGCGGGCTGCCACTCACCCGCTGTTTCCCCTGATTGGAAACGATGGTGACCTTGTTGGTGAAGACCACTCAACCTAACTTGTGGACACTGCCTTTGCAGCCACTCCTCACGTGCAGATTAGGGACTGTGGAGGTGCACGGGACGCACAATGGCAGAGGTCACCCTGGCATTTCCCTCAAGAAAATGCCTTCCATGTCAGCCATCTCTCCTGGAACTCAACCCACTCTGAAGAAAGAAATGACTTCTTAGCTATGTTGGGGGCCTGGTTTTAAAGCAAGTTGCTGAGTGTGCTCTTGTCCCCTGCCAGACATTGGCACTCTGCATATTTAAATATTTGCTTGGATGCATTTCTCCTGGAGCCCTTGTTCTTAGCACAATTAAGAGGTGCTCAGAACATGCCCAGGGCCTCAATTTCCTGGAGGACGGTCCAGACTCTGGAGCCAGAGCGGTTATAAATTGTGTGACGTTGGGAAAGACATTCCATACCATCCATATTCCTCATTTCCTCATCTGTAAAATGGGATAATACAGGGGCTTCACAGAATATTTATAGGTATCAAATGGTTTCATACATGTGAACTATTTAGAAAAATGTCTGTCAAATACACATCCCTAGTTCTATCTAAGTTGTTTCATTTTCATTTGAAAGAAATATTATGGCCAGCTGAAGGTATGGAGAGCAGAGTGGTAGAATAAAATGTCATTTGGTGCATAATAGCAGCTAAGAGGAAACGGAAAAAGTCCTAGTCTGCCTGTATGCAAGGGCAATCCTGATGTCTCCCTGACTAGTTTAATCAAATATTGATTTTCCACCTCCCTGTTCTGTATCCTAAATCCCGGGGGTGTCTCCCTTCCTTCTTTCCCCACAGCCAAGACTCTCGGACAAATGACAGTGCTAACAGGCATAGCCCTCCTGGCTCCCTGCACTAGTTGATGAATCTTCTGGAAACCAGTCCCACCACCCTCGAGTATGAAATAGTTCTGGTGAAAGTAACAAGAACCCAGTAAAACTACTGGAACTAGGAAAGGTGACGTGAATAAGAAAGAACACAGATCCAGGAGCAGTGGCACATGCCTATGATTCTAATCCTAGCAACTCGGGAGGCTGAGACTGGAGGATGACGAGTTCAAAGCCAGTCTCAGCAATGGCGAGGCACTAAGGAACTCAGTGAGACCCTGTCTCTAAATAAAATACGAAATAGTGCAGGGTGTGGCTCAGTGGTGGAGGGCCTCTGAGTTCAACCCCAGTATCCCCAAAAAATAAATAAAAGAAAGAAATAACACAGAGAGAAAACTGTCAAGACTAGATGATTGACATGTAAACAGGAAGAAAGAGGGAGGGGTCCAAGGACAGAATCGAGGTTCTGAGCTTGCGGTGACCATGTTTAATCTGTGGAAGACATGTCTACACTCAAGGGTACTTGATGAATACTACACTCAGAGCCAAAAAGCAAGACTGCTCTCTTGGCTCCAGAGCTCATAACCATCTGCCTGCTGGGCATTTCCACTGAGCTCACACTGCTCTTTCATTTTTTTATTTTTTATTTTTTATTTTATTAGTTGTTTATTTTATTTTATTTTATTTATTATTATTATTTATTTTATTTTATTTTTTTATTTTGTTAGTTGTTTAAAACATTACAAAGCTCTTGACATATCATATTTCATACATTAGATTCAAGTGGGTTATGAATTCCCATTTTTACCCCAAATACAGATTGCAGAATCACATCGGTTACACATCCACATTTTTATATAATGCCATATTAGTAACTGTTGTATTCTGCTACCTTTCCTATCCTCTACTATCCCCCCTCCCTCCCCTCCCATCGTCTCTCTCTACCCCATCTACTGTAATTCATTTCTCTCCTTGTTTTTTTCCCATTCCCCTCACAACCTCTTATATGTAATTTTGTATAACAATGAGGGTCTCCTTCCATTTCCATGCAATTTCCCTTTTCTCTCCCTTTCCCTCCCACCTCATGTCTCTGTTTAATGTTAATCTTTTCCTCCTCCTCTTTCTTTCATGCCTCAGAGTGCACATTCCCCACCCCAGGGCATTTGCACGTATTTTTCTTTCTTCTTGGAACATGGCCTTCAGACCACTGAACTGTGTCTAACTAATGTTAAGTGAACCTTCAGGTCACAACTTCACATCACTTCCATAGTGATTCCTTTACACAGTCCAGTTTAGGTTCCAGCCCAGTCTTTTCTTAAAGTATTCTGTTTCTTTTTCTTATCATATGTTCATCATAATTTATTAAAATGCCTTTTACTAATTGGATATCTCAGTAGACAGTGTGTTTGTTTTGAGAGCTAAATTTTCAAGTTGAATTTCCAGTGCATGGCAGACCACAAGGCCTAGGAGAGGAGAGGATTGAAGAGGGACTGATGTAAATGTGCAATGTTGCAGGGCCATGAGGTGGTGAAGGGGGGAGGGCGAGGCAGAGAGAGTCCAGGGAGAGGGCTTTGAGAAATCCTGCATCATATCTAGCCCAGGAGGGAAGACAGGGAAGGTGGGGGGTGGAGGGAGAATGAACAAGAAGATTCAGAAAAGTAACCAAAGAAGAAGCAAGTTTTAAGAGAGGCTGGAAATAACAATGGTTTGTGCTCACTATTATATCCCCGATCTCCAGAAAGAAGCCTAACACAGAGCAGATCCTAAATGAATATTCATCAAATTAATAGCAAGGGTTAAAGTCTTCTGGAAACTAGCAACAGGAAATGGATAAATCCAATGTGACACCTTCCTGCTAACTAAATAGTCATGATGAAATAGCTAGTGAATATAAGTGAATATAGCCCAGCTCTCGACATTGTAAAAACAAACAGTGCTTTTTCTTTCTTTTTTCCCCATTGGTCCTGGGAATTGAACTGGGGGGGCTGAGGGTTGGGGAGTGGCAAGAGGGCTCCTCCCCAGAGCAACTTCTCTCTGACATTTATTTATTTATTTACTTGCTTGCTTTTTTGTTTATTTTTGAGACAGAATCTTACTAAATGCTGAGGCTGGCTTTGAACTTATGATCCTCCTGCCTCAGCCTCCTGAGTCACTGGGATCATAGGCGTGTGCCAGCATGTCAGGTAAACATTTTGCTTTTTGATAAGCTATGTTGCTATAGAGGTGCAAAAATGAAAAGGAAAACAATTGAACTAGGTAAAGTGATGTGTTCATTCTATAACTGAAGTTTTTGTATCCCACTCCTAGTGTTTCACTGCAAAACAAGATTTACAGCTGAATATGAATAAACTTCTACTTTCTCTCAAATTAAGAAATAACATAAATATACAGAGGGACTCAATTTTATTGCTCCGTTGCAACTGAGAATATGGCTGAAAAAACATGTCACTGACACATCTGAAGTCACTTGTTCCTGTGTACCCAAGGGCACACATAGATAAGTACATTGTTTTTTTCTTTGCATAACAAACGACTATTTTCCTTTTCACCTGATCCCAACAGCTGAATCCTCCCCTGGAGCCTAGAACTCTGTTAATGGTAGTTCCTTCACTTGTCAAGCTCTTCATTCAAAGAAGAATTCATGCAGGTCGATTGATTCTTGGCAAGTCATATTCCATCAGGTAATAAAGGTCAGATAGTAACCTTGTGTGTCTCCAGCGTAGCTCCTGAGCTGAAGGCTTCTCCATTTGCACATTTTGGAAAACTTTACCTTTCTTATCCCTCTTAGTAAAAAAGGGTTCTTTTCTCCTCTCAAAATCAAACCACCCTAATTCCCCAAACACTTGGCACAATAATGTTCCCATTTATTCTTTCATCAAATTTCTTTCTCTTTTTTAATTTTCACTTTGAGACAGGGTCTCACTGAATTGCCCAGGCTGGACTCCAGCTTGCAATACTCCTGCCTCAGACTCCCAAGAACCGGGGATGATAGGTGTGTGTGCCCATGTGCCTGTGAATGCTGATCAGTGAACACGGTGACAGCTGATGGATGTGATGGAATCACAGAAGAAACCTCCGTGGTCCTGCCAGGGTCATGAATCTAGAGAGCAGCCCAGTGTCCAGAAGGGGCCTGTGAGAGAGGACAGCCCAGCACTGCGGGGTGAAAGGAAAGCTGCGAAGGTCCCTCAGTGAGAAGGCTTGATCCAGATCTGCCCGTGGTCAGTCAGGGCAGGGAACAGAAAGTCACACTCAGGATGCACAGGGCGACAGTCTACCTCCACAGTGGAGTCCTGACCTGAGCCCAAGTCCTGCCCCAGACCCTGCTGTCCATGGGGTCTCTGCACCACATCCCCATGGGCCTGGGATTGCATGTCAGTGAACAGAACCCCAGAGGAACAGAGGATCAGAGCATCAACAGCAGGTGAGAAAACGGGCGCTTTCCCCGTGGCCCATCTTCCTCTCCAGAGCAGTCCTGACTCTCCTGCTGAAGCCAACTCATGCCTAGGTGCCTCGCAAGGGCACCAGACAGGGCCATGCGAGTCAGAATCCCTGCCACCAACACAGGGGAGGACCTTTTCTCTGTGGCTTTGAGGCTTTTAATAACCCATGGTTTGTAAATATCACGATTTTAAGATTCCCTGTGTCCTCACCAGTCCTGTTGGCCAAGACAGTGTTCCCATCACTGTGTGGTATTGGTCACTGTCCCCCATGAGCCTGCAGCTTTTGAGTATTTCTCCAGTGACTCCTCAGCATTACTGCCTGCTCTCCATCCCTGAAAACAAGACCCACGTTCCAGAGCCTCTCGAGGGCATGCAGGCCTGCGACTGACCAACTGTTGACTGACCATGCCCTTTCTCTGATGACCCTGCCCAGATTGATATATTTTGATGGCTCTCCTCCCTTTCCTTCCCCTGTCCTGTGTTTTATTGCTTTCACTGCTTCATGCATGTGACCACTCCATGTGCTCAAATCCCAAAGAACAGAGACACCTTTGGACTCCCTGCAGCGCCTGTCACAGTGTGAGAGTGGAGATCTCAGCCATATTCATTGTTGCTGATTGACTTGAACTTCACCACAGGTGGGGAAAAGCAGCATGCAGCCAGTTACCAGCTGGACGCTGAATTTAGTGAAAAGGGCTTGAAGCAACACACAGGAGTGAATTCACATCCCTAAATATTTGTCCCAGGATTTGCAAATTTATTTGTTTACAGTCTCGAGTGTAGTGAATTAAAATTTGTATGCAGTGAATATGGGTATATTTACCCATTAAACTGCAGCCCACGCCTCACCCTGCAAGGTACTTTGAGCTCTGTGGCTTCAGTGGGAGGGACTGGAGCTAAATGAGCCTAGACTCTCCCTTGGCAGACTGACCTGTCCTCCCAGGCCATGGGCTCCATGAGGACAGTGCCTGTTCACTGGGGTCCTTGGATGCAATAGGTTGATGAAGCTGTTCATGAATCTTCTAAATATGTGAGAAACAATGACTTCACCACGGGGTCACACTGAGGTGGTCATAATAAAGAATAGCTAACATGCAGCCTAGGTGCCAAGTTCCCTGCTGAGAATTTTATAGTCACCACATAATTCTGTCCCCCTTAGGAGCCTGTGAGGGGGACGTCATCATCCCTATTTGGGAGATGAATTGAACTGGCCAGCTGAGGTCACAGAGTCAGTAACTGTGAACGTGCCATGTGAACCCGGCTGAGACTCAGACATCTGAAGCACTGAGGGAAGAGGGAGAGAGGCGGGGATTCCTGGGGCCCAGGGTAATTCCTGGGGCTGGAGCTGAGGCTACAAAGGGAGGACCAGGGAGGAGCGAGAGGTATCAGAAGGTCAGACCTGATTAACAGAACAGGTTAACAGAGAGTAACCAAAGGAAAGGTCTGGCAGGAGGGAGAGAGGGGCAGCTTTAGGAATTTGGGGTTCTATGTTCCAAGGGAAAATCCATCTAGGGAATTAGAGTGTGTGGAACCCAGTGTGAGAGGCAGAAGGAGAGTCTGCAGAGGAAGACAGAGGAAGGAGTGTGAACTTTGGAACTACTTCTCAGAGATCCATGCTGGGGCCTATGAGCAAAGGAAAGATAAATAGACAAGAACATAAAAACAACAAGAAGCAGCGTGCATTCATATGTGCACGCACATGTGTGTGCACAAAACACACACACAGACACACACACACACAGACACACACACACACACACACACACACACACACACACACACCATTCATTCCCTGAGGGCTTGTGTCACATAGTTATGTTTCAGTGTGAATCTTAATCAAGTTCGATTTTCCTCTGATAGTTACTTTTCCCTGTTTCCGTGTTCTAGTTTAAGACTCGGTCTTCTTTTATGAAAAACCATATTCATACCAACATGAAAGTTCTTGTTTTCCATAGAGAAGGAAAATTAGAAAACAATAGAATTCTAAGAAACAGTTTCATTGTTAGGACTGATAAATCATACACTACCCATCAGTCCATCTATGGAGTAGCAGAATGTCACAGAAGTAGATCATTTGCATTTGAATAATAAGCAGCAGATCCTGTAAAAAAAGATTCCATTTAGCAGGGATGCATGACCCTGGTATTTTTCGGGACCAAATTGGTCTTTAACTGGCATTGCTAGCTTAGGCTTCTATTCTAGGTAACTCACTTGCTGGGAAAATAACATTGAAAAAGACTATTCAATAAATAACAGTAGAGGAGGATTTTTCATACTTGGGCTTAATGTTTTTGGGCAAATTATCTTCACCTGTGACTCACTTTCCTCATTCAGAAATGGGGAGAATAAAGAGTTTGCTTCCAGGACTGTGGGAGGCAGTAAGTATGCTCCTCTGCTTCCAAGAGCAGAAATGAGGAGGTGCCAAGTGGATCTTGTGCTGATGCTTCTATTATCCATGGGACATTTGGCTACTCACCCTGGTCACAAATTTCCTATGGACAAATCAGCACTCATGATAAGACTGACGCACAGCTGCTTCTGCCACACAAAACACGACAGAGTGCTTCAGGAAATTTTATTACCAAAGACGTTTCTTTGGTTTGCAGTGTGGGAATGCAAGTTCTGGAGAAAGTGACTGCATAGGACCTTCCCTCCCACCTTTCTTTGCCCTCCTTCTTCTTGTGAATCATGACTCCTCAAGCCCATGACCCCACACCCAATCCTCACCAAGGACAGAAAATGTGGACATAGATGGTAATACAAACCCACCAATCTCACTGTTCAACAGGTAATTTGTCTATAATAACAAGTCTCAACTGTTCAAAAATACAGTTAAAATTAAACATAATTTTCTTTAAAAATTGGCTAGTATTAGTCAATTGAAGTTTCATTTCTTTTTTTTCCCTAAATACACACTCATAATAGTAGGCTTTATCCCTCCTGCTAGCTGACTTAAAAGAATTTCAGTTGCATTTCATATTTAGAGGTTAAGTGAGTACAAAGACACTAATACTAAAGGGACAGAGGTAGCCACCTGCAGCTCCCTGCAGGAGCCAGCAAGCCCTTCCACAGGGAGGGGAAGGCACAGGCACCTCAGGAGCCCAAGGGGCACTGCTCAGATGTGTCGTTCATGGCAGGGCACAAGAGCATCCCAGGCAAGCAAGAAGCCCCTAGGAGAGGGTCTGAGCCCTGTGTGAAAACCCCTGATTCAACCCAGCTGCAGGGCGCCTGGCTTACACTTCACTTGTTACACTTAATCTTTGCTGCAATTAGGAGATGAAATATTTTGTTTCTCTTTGGTGAAAGGAATAAAATCTGTAAAATGAGCAGTTAAAATAACATCTTGGGTGTCTGTGTGAAAGCCTCATGTTTGCAAATACAGCTGAAATGGTACATGTATCTCATTTAGATAGATGCTATTTCATCTACCCTTTCATTTTGTCATTATTATTTAAAGGGTCAAAGCTGTCTATGTAATGTCTGGATTAAGATACCAATCTGTACCAGCTCTTATTTCATAAGACTTTTTGCTCTGTAGAAATCTGTGTCAACTTAAGTGAACAAATGACAATTTTCTTAGGGATCGAGAAAATGTACATCTGCTTAAATTTACCATCTATTATAGCTTTTTCAGACACATTTGTTCTCTAGAAACAAATTTGGCATTTGACTCTGATCTCCTGTGACCCCTGAGATGGTCTTAATGCTTCCTTTTGTTTAAGGTTCTAAGAAACACGGACTTAATTAGATCCAAGCACATGGTGATTGATTTCATTCATGCAGAACTTGCTCTATATTGTACTGTGCATAATGTTATATGGCACATTCACTTTTATTTTGTGCATTTATAATCACTATATGTTTTATATGAAAAGAGGTAATTTGAGCTGTTGAAAGAACTATGGTGATATTATAAAATAGAACAGCAGATAGTCACACCATAGAGGAATGTCATTTTTCACATTTTCAAACTCAAGAGTGTTCAACATTAAACTACTAGAGTTTTAGTACCATGTCCCATGTTCTATTTTATAGTATATACTTATTGATATATTGACATCTATATCTATTATTATAATACTATGATATATTATATATGTTATACATTGATATGGATATGATATCTACTGACATGCTTATCTATATAACATTCATCAGATATTCATTGTATTAGACTCAATTATATCTTGTAACTCAATACATCTTGCTAATATATTTGGTCACGTCACATGTATTACAAAGTCCCTTTGTAAGATAACTTTTTCATAGGACACTCAGAAATACACAAACATGGCTCTTGCACCACAAATCACAAAACAGGAACAACAATACTTAGACCTACTTGTGGAGCAGAGTATTCTTACTACGATGGTCTTCTGCATGTGGACAAGACTTCTTTGTATATTCCTGCAGCTAGGCGGGAAATAAAAACACTTTGGATTGTTTAAGTAAATACCAAGCTGTTACACATTAGTTCAAGTAACTGTATGAGATAAATATTGATTCATACATGTAATAAATCTATGAAGATGACTTTTCCGTGCTTACTTTGAAGAGAAATTCCCCAGCAGGGCAAGGATGTCATTTCCTTGATGGCAGATGCGGTTTTAAGACTTGTCAAGGAGGAAGCATGTCTTGCTTAGGCACCTCTGCTCTTCTCCAGCTGAGGAATGCAAGCCAGGGTGCACTATTATTGTTAGACTGCAAAGAAGAGACCACCCCAGTGGCTCGTGCGAACACTGTCACAGCTGCTCCTCTTCCCTTTGAAATCGTTCAGGGTGATGCATGAAGAAGGATGTGATTTTATCAGCCTCCCACTCAGGGCATGTTCAGCCCACTGAGGAAAATACTTGTGATACACTGCTGACAGAAAACAAAACATGGCCTACACTTCGGGCTGCTGCCAATCAAGGCCTGCAGCTGTGATGGGGAGCATCCACTGACTCCACAGGCTTGACAAAGGACCTGTGCTTCACTTATCAGTGATCACAGATCTCCATTGTCCCTGAGCAAGGGGAGCCCCTAAAAACCCCTGGATCACCAATGCTGACATGCATACATGGATGGATGGATGATGGATAGACAGACAGATAAGCAGAGAGAAAGACAGGATGAATGAATATATATATATATATATTCCTTTCCACAAAGCACATCTTTGCTCCCATTAGATTGAATCTAATGATTAGCAGAGGGGAAAAAGTTTGAGCTGCCAACTCCATGTCACCCCATTGGAATAGCATCACTCAAGTCCAGACTCCTACTCTCTCTCCCCCAAGCTACCAGGGTGGCCCACCTGCCTCTATGGCCCCTCCAGGGAGTTTATACTGTGCCACTCACCCTTCCCCAGGGACTCCAGCCATGCGTGGCTTTCCCCGGTAACCCTTACCAGACAGCTGCCCCAGCCTCCTGTGCTGGTCTGCACACCCCTTCTCTCATGTACCTGGCTTCTCCTTGGTCTTCAAGGTTCAGTCGCTTTCTATGGTCAAATCTTTATTAAATGCTGTCATTTCATTAGTGAGTCTTCTTCCATTGTACTTACTAATGTGTCAATAAGAAATGATCAACTATAATTTTCTATGTTAGCAATTCTATCACTGTTTATCATATCAATGAGCACAGGGTATTAAAGTTATGTGTCTCCCATTCCAAATTGCCAAAACATCATGACTTAGGACCTACTGTAAGCACCATGCCAAGCTCTGGGTGTGTGCTGAAGACCAAAACTGCCTCAGTCCTGACCCGCCCTTGTAAATTTTTTGTGGTACTAGGGATGGAACCCAGGGCTTTGCGTATGCTAGGAGAGTGCTCTCCACTGAGCTCTAACCTTGATCTCATGACCTTCCTACCTTGGCTCCCCACGTAGCTACAGATGTGCTCTTTTGATGCTTATAGTCTAAAGAAAAAAAATGACATTAAGTAAGTTTCAAGTTACAAATCTAATAGTGTGGGATGAGGTCAGGGGAACGGGGTGTGGAGGTTGAGGCTGGTGAGGTCAAAGCCAGGAGAGGGGTGAGGAAGAAGAGCAAGGGTCAAGGGTCGGGGCCCACAGGAAGGGAGAAGAAAACCTAGTTAAGGCAACAGCACCTGCATGGGCTTGGAGAAATACCCTTGAGCAAAGTGTGGAAGAAAGAACTGTGAAAACGAGTAAATGAAGTGTGGACCTGACCCTGAGGGTTCTAGAGAGCCAATGGTGTACACTGGCAGGTTTCCAGCGCTCAAAACGGTCTTCACAAATCACTGACACAGTAGATATGCATCATGAATGAAAGGCATTGAGTAGAGAAGATGCTACTTTAATATTTTAAAGCATTAGTGCCAGGTGTGGGGGCGCACACCTATGATCCCAGCGGCTCAGAAGGCTGAGGCAGGAGGATCGTGAGTTCAGAGCCAACCTCAGGAACAGCCAAGTGCTTCTCAACTTGGTGACACCTCTCTCTAAAAAAATACAACATAGGGCAGGGGGCGTGGCTTGGTGGTCCAGTGCCCCTGAGTTCTATCCCAGGTACCCAAACAATTAAAAAAAAGCCTTCGATGAAAACTTCAGTAAACTCAGAATTCCCATGTTCAGGTCCCTCTCATTATTTCAAAGCCATCTATTTGGGAAAACTTAGACCAAGTAACACAAGATCCACATTTCTATACAATTATATTTTATAATCTATAAAAAGAAAACTCCTCCAAAGTACACATTCATGAATAATGAATACTTTAGAAAGTCTAGAACAGATTTTTACATGTTGATATGTGTTTGTATGTATACATATAATATTCTATTTGAAATAATGCAACAGTGTACGTTATCAAACTCAGACAAAAATAACAATTAACATATTTAACAGCAGCAATATGTTAATGGGTCTGACTTATATATATTATATATATTATTAAATATCTTTTAATGGAGCTTATGAATTTGTATATATCTTATTAAATATCTTATTAAGAAGCTCATTACTTTGAATATATCTTATTAAGTATCTTTCATTTCTCAGTTTCATTAATATTCAGCCTTATATTCTTAATATTTTCTTTCATTCAATTTCAAGTGCTTGAGTTAGATGTTCCTGACTTGAGTCTGAGTGCTGACAAGCCCATAGGTGCCTTGCGACTCCAGACCGAGGCAGCCGAAAGCACAGAGGGAGATTCTGAAAGGAAATACATTCATTGCTCTTTTTTTCTTGATATGATGAATTTACTTACTGCCTTTTTAAAAGAGGCTAATTAGCTTTTTAGAAGCTGCTGTAGATGATACATATTCAGATGGACAGGACAATGATCTTCTCGGAGTCCAAACTTTCACTGTGCAACTGCAGGTTTCCACACACACTCTTGGTCACTTCCTCAGGTATGGGGAACTAGAAAGACATTCCTCCTGGCTTCACAGCAAAGCAATTTAGACAAGTCACAAGTTCAAGACTTTTTTGAATCTATCAGAGTGCTGTGGTCACAGGGCCACCATGAAGCCCCAAATCCAGGGAGAAAAACACACCTGCAGAGAAGCCAGCACTTGTCCTTGGGGCAGAGACCACAGGGATCGGGCGAGATACAGTCTGGAGGAGAAAGAGCAGATTGGAGCCCCGGGGGCCTTGGATAAAAGGGAGGCGGAGGGTTCGCATCCTCCATCTGACCTTCTCCACTGACCCCTCGGGCTTCATCTATGTCTTCATTGGTTAA
Organism: Urocitellus parryii; assembly: GCF_045843805.1. Taxonomy (NCBI): domain Eukaryota; kingdom Metazoa; phylum Chordata; class Mammalia; order Rodentia; family Sciuridae; genus Urocitellus; species Urocitellus parryii. Next base: position 5,023,602 of record NW_027553327.1, read on the forward strand.
ACAGCAACAGTGATGGCTGGGAAGCTCTGGGAATGAGTTTCCTCCTCAGACTCTTCCCCACACACACAACATGGAAAAACCTTAGGGAGAAGGGGGAATAAATCACTACTGCCCCAGGGAACCATCAAATAGGGGGCAGCCACAGCAAGGGAGTGGGCAGGACCCCAAGACCACCCACCCCCAAGAGCAAAGGGTACAATGTTGGCTAAATGGGAAAGAAGCCCCCACCCTCTCCACCACCCCACTGAGGGGAGGTTTGAAGAAAGAAGTGTTTGAGAGCAGCTAGGAGACAGAGAAGGAGTAAAACCACCTGTAAATCCACCCCAGGCCAAGCACAAGGTATCACCAGAGGGGGCAGCCGGCAAATATACCAACCCTGAAATCGCCTACTTCCTCCTTCATCCCCAATCTGAAGGCCCCACAGGAAAATATGAGGGTCTCACCTCCAGGTACAAGAATGACTTACTTCTACCTCAATTGTTTCCATAACACATTCTGCTTTCAACAACAATCATAAAAATCTAAAATGATAAAAATTATTGCAAAAGAGGACCAAAGTTGATGAATGTATACTACCCATTTTTGAGGTGTACGATAAATCTAGTGTGATCAAGACAGCCTGGTATTTGCTATAGACACACACAGAGACTGTAGAAACAGGTCAGCATTAACACAGGAAGCTAATGTTATACGAAGCTGCAAAGGTAGTCAATTGAATAAGGAGAAGTTTTTCCACAAATGATAACAACTGGATGTCCAAATGCAAAAAAAAAAAAAAATAGATGAACCTGGATCCATATCTCACCCTTCTTACAAAAATAAGCTCAAAATAGATCAAAGCCTTCAATGTTGAACTATAAAGCATCTAGGAAAATCATTTTGTGATTTTGAGTTAGGTAAACAGTTTTTAGACCCTACCCCAAAAGTAGGATCCACAAAAGAAAAATAAATTGAAAACTTTTATCTGTATCAAAATTAACTTTCAGACACTGATAGAATAAAAAGTTAAACAAAAGACTGACAGAATATATTTCAGATTGAAGACTTATATTCAGAATACATGAAGAAACCTCAAACAATAATAAAAAAAACTACTTTTATTAAATAGGAAGAAGACTGAAACACACACTTCAGAAAAGATACAGGGGTGTCATAAAACGCTCAGTGCTACACAAATTAAGGACAGTGTCACTCCCCTGAGTTTGACGAGGCTGACACTTTGCTACACAGTAAGTTGAAGGTTTGGTTTTTCAGAGGTAGATTAGCTTTTCTTTATACTTGATATCCAGAACAGTACTCATTCATTCCAGTGTTACATCTTTAAACATAAAAATGTTCAACATTATTAATTAATTAGGGAAATTTATAATTAGGGAAATTCAAATCAAAACTACCAGGAGATACCATAGACTCTCTGAACGGAATGAATCCTGAAAACAGCAAGGGTCTGGGCCACTACAGAGCATGCACACAGTCACCTCCACCTGCACAATCACTTGTGAGGTTGGAGCTTCCTAACATGCACCTATCAGGGCTCAGGAATCCCCCTTCCTGGTATTACTAACTGAAACTCGCAGCCACTCACACTCACACATACAAATATACATAAGTGTTAATAGTAGCTTTATTTATAATCCTCTAAACTGGGACAAACCAGATTTTCTTCTGCTGGTGAATGGGTAAACAAACTAAGTATCCATACAAGAGAAGGCCACTCTGTCATTAAAGGAAAAAACCCAATACCTCATACAATGTGGATGAATCTTAAATGCATTCTGTAAATGAAAGGACCCACATTCAGAAGACTGCATGTAAGACTGCATGCATACGACACTTAGACAAACAAAATTATAAGGACAGGTCAGTGGTTCCAAAGGTTGGCATGAGGGCAGGGTCCTACAAAAGAGAAACAAATGGGAATGTGGGGGTGACAGCTGCTCTGTATCATCACTGGGGAGGATTCAGGACTGTGTATCTGTCAAACTTACAGAAGTGTATTCCACAGAGAGTCAATTTCACTGAATGCAAATAAAACTGATAAATTACTACTGTTAATCTGTCTCTGAAGAAACAAAACCTGCAGCTCACTGTGGAGCAGCAAGAAGTCAGCCAAGTCAGAACTCAGGGGCTGACACTATCCTTAATTTGTATACCACTGAGCAATTCATTTAGAAAAGAAACTTGTTAATGGGATGTCTTCTTCCCAGTTGGTACCTGGAGGTTCCAATGCTCTTAGACCAGCTCATTTCCACGGAAGGTGCCATCTGCTCCTAGTAGCACACTGAGTCAAAACCTTGCGTCTCTGTCTTCTAGGACAGGACCAGCCATCGGCTCTTGGTCAGCGCACTCACCTCCTTGGAGAGCTCCTGGCTCTGGACACAGAGCCCTTCACATGTAGAACCTGCCCAGCTGTCTGCTCCCTGCTACAGTGTTCAGCCCTCTTCTCCACTCCCTGGAGCTCAGCCCAGGTGTCACTTACCAGGCAGGTCTTTGCGACACACTGCTCTAAAGCTACCAGGTAAGGATCTCAACATCTGTACTGCTAGAACAGCAATCAAGGTCCATCATGACTGTAATTAACTAAGGAACCAAGGAACTGGTGAAGAAGGAGCCACCTACATATCACTCACCATTAGATTTTTAGCAGTTAACAAAGGACCCTGCAAAAAAGTGAGGATCGATAAATACTGACTGAATGAATGAACAAGTATGTTTATTTAAGTGTTGATATCCAGAACAGTGCTCATTCGTTCCAGTGTCACATCTTTAAAAGTAAATCCAACAGTTCATTGCTGGCTCACACTCAGCTCCAAGGGAGCTGTTTTACTTAATTTCATGTGTTAATCTGGCTGGGCCAGGGGGTGCACAGGCACTTGTCAAACATTGCTCTGGGCATGTCAATGAGGGTGGTTTTGAGTCAGTGGACCAGTGAGCAGACTGTTCCCCTCCTGTGGGGTGAGTTGAAGGCCTGCCTAGAAGAGAGAGCTGATGTGGCCACCTGATGCCTGAGATGGGATACTAGCCTTTCCTGTCTTCAGACTCAAAAAATCAGTCCTTCTTGGGTTTAGAGAATGCCGACTTTCAGACTAACACTTCAACTACCAGCTCTGTGGATTCTCAGGCCTCTGAATTCAGATTGGAACTATCTGTTGGTTCTCCAGGTCTGTAGCCTGCTAATGACAGAAGCTGGAACTTCTAACCCTCCATAACTGTCAGCTAATTCCTTATAATAAATCTATTTGTTAGTGGTTTCTCAGGAGAACTCTAATATAGGACCTCCTATAAAATTTTTCCCTTAAATTAGTTACTTTCTTAAATTCCTGACATACTTGGACTTTTTTAGGCACACTCTGTATCTTGTACCTACAACGCATCCATTTTGCTCTCTACCATCTTTTCAGGGCTGCCCCCACTTCACTGTGTCTAAGGACTGAATATGGCCCACTGTGTGACTTTTTGGCTTGGGTTCTAGGAAGAAACAAACTAAACTGCTCTCCAGGGACCTGCTAAACCTACACAAAAACAAACAAAACAAAAAAATGTGTCATCATTAGAAAAGGGTACTTTTCAAATATGGCAAAACCTAGTGTGGTCACTTCAGAGGAATAGTGGGGACTGAATATTTTCTTTAGACTTCACAGGTGCTCTAAAGAAACAACCCTGTACGGACCCGGTATTCCAATCCGAGTTCAGGGGTCACAGAGTTCCTTAGCTGTCATGCTCCTGGTGAGTATGTAACCGTGTCACCATAAAAATCTCAAAGGCAAAGCTCCCTCCACACACCACCTCACCGCCACTGGCTCTGGCCCACTGTAATGTCAAGGGAAGTGCACCTTCTGAGAAAAGTCTGTTTTTTTAATATTCATAATAGTTCTATTTCATGCGAGCAAGAGCATTTTCCCAAACCATGTATTTCCAACTAAAAAGTTAAAAATAATAGATATTGATAACTAAAACTTGAACAAAATGTGGCTCACTACAGCCCTGGCCTACCATGTGAGGCCCTGGGTTTGTCCCCTAAAAACACAAAGTAAATGATTTAAAAATTCTAAAAAAGTTGGACAATACAAAAAACTAAAAATATTTGCAGCTATTTGAAATAAACAGCGTTACTTCTTTAAACACTTTTTCAACTGAAGGTCACAGTTTACTCCAACTAACCGCCACAGGCTCCCAACACTTCCCCAATCCTCCAATGCTGTTAGGTCTACTATTTTTGTTCAAATAATAGTACCAGAGAACTCATTTTCAATAGGAGGCAAAGTTATATTTCATTAAATTCATTGATCTTTGAGAGAGAATGTGAAACCAATAAACAAATACGGATAGAAAGAATTCACTGAAGACCACACACCCTAAGCAAATGTGTGTCTCCAGCATGCTTTCTGAGATAAACTCTTCAATCATGTTTCTTATTAAATAGCACCAATATGCACTGACTCAACACAAGGCATCTCTTTGTTATGGACTTGGGAGAACACGGTGTAGGAATGTGAGGAGGAGCAACCAGACAGGACTCAGACAGAAGGACAAGCCAGGTGGAAAGGAGCAAAGAAAGGTTCTGGGACTCACACTCTGAACAGGAAGCAACTCTCCCACTGCAGTGCACTTGGGACTCAGAACTCCTCAAGTTTCCTGCACGCACACACACACAGTGCAGGAAACTTTCCAGTGATTCTAAAAGTGAGAAGTGATTCTAAAAGTGAGAAGAATACTTCAATCTTTAACTCCATGAATGCTAAAATTCCAGTTATTTCCCTGGCCTATGAGCAAAGCAATATTGATGCAGTAATCATGGAATGTTACTGAAACACAGTTTTTAGGAGCGATTTCTCATTCTGCTCTAAATATACAAAGATTTTGATTTGTCATGCAATTGTTTACCCCTTCCTAAGTCTCCTAAATAGTGCAGTAAGAAAGAAAAATAGTTTTTATCTGAAAAACTGTGTGCATCTGGTGAAATAAAATGGGGGCAGAAGAGAAAATTTTGAATACAATAATAGCAAACCAAAATTACTGATCTACTTGAAAGCAGTGTATTATTTCAAGCTGCTCTACTTCCAAAAGTGGATAAAGAACCAAAATTCTCAAGTAATAAACACAGGGAATCATATGCGAACCCTGAGAAGTATGTCTAAGGAGTGATATAACTGGCAGCTGTTTTTAATCAGTGGCTTTCTCCTTGGATGTGATGGTTACAGGGATGTAAGGTATTTGTCTCATAAATCAAATATATTTGGTGTATATGCTAATTCATTTTCTCCTTCAAACACACCTGAAACTTGAACATATACAACCATCTAGCTATGGTCCAAATGTCTGCATTCCTCCCAAGATTCACAGATTTAATCCTAGCCTCCAACATGTCAGGGGTGGCCTCTAGGCAGTGAGTGGGTAGAGGGGCAGAGCCCTCAGGAATGAGATATTAGTGCACTTGTAAAGGAGATCTCAGAAGCTGGCTCATCCTTTTGCTACCTTTCGAGGACAGAGCAAGAAGGTGTCAGCAATGATCTTCTGTGATTTATCAGAAGGTGCCTTCAATACACAAAGACTGTTATGCATGTTCCATCTTGTTGCTGCATGATACATGCTAGCTACTGCAAAGTCACCAAGGTGCACCCACCCAAAGTACCCTCAGATAAGACACTGTTTAAAGTATCTATACTTTTTTCTACATTCATCATCAATTACCTTCATTTTAAGAAGTTTTAAAAATCAGATTACATTTAGGCTATGTTTTGGATAAATGTCCCACAAAGGCCCATGTGATAAAGGTCAGGTCCCCAACTTGTTGTTACTGGGAAGTAACAGAACCTATAAAAGGGGGACCTACTTGGAGGTCTTCAGGTCACGAAGGGGGCCTTTGAAGGAGACAGTGGGACCCCTGCCCCTTCCTCGTCCTTTTTCACCACCAGGCTATGAGGAGAGTACTTCTACTTTGCCACCAGTCCCACCCGAGGCCTAAAGGCAATGGGTTCACCTCATCAGGGACTGAAGCCTCTAAAACTGTGAGCTAAAGTAAATCTTTTCAAAGTTAATTAGCTCAGACATTTGTTACAGTGACAGTTGACTGACACCAAGTAGCATTAGCAGATTATCTATTTTGAATATTGGAGCTGAAATGTCATTATCATCTGGTGAAATTTAGCATCAAAACAGTATAAATCTAGGGGCTGTGCAGGGGGCTCAGTGGCAGAGTACTTGCCCAGAGCATGAGGTCCGCTTGCTCTAAAGAGCAGTCTGAGCACTGAGTACTTTCTGAAATCATTGAGAGTGCATGCTGACCATCTCTTCATAAACAAATTGCTAAATTCTCTAAAAAACCCAGACTTTAAAATTTAAGTTCCTACAGAAGATGAGAGTAAAGCAGAAAAATTAAAGTACTAGTAATTTTCAATCAATATATCATGTATTCTCTTGGAAAACAAACTTAGATTCTATCTTCTTTTCTTAGAAACAAAGTTATCCCAATCATTATCTAAAGCATGTGGAAAAAGAAGAAGAAAAAGAAGTATCATTAGTACTTTCAACCAGTTTGGGATGGAATGTTACCTATTAGTTTAAAAGAAAAACCAAAAGAACCTAGTAAAGGTACTTGAAAATTAAAATCAGGAAAAAGTTTGCCCAAAATGTGGGATAATATGTGTCCCTGAATTTTTGCCTAGTGACTACAATAGTTTCACACATTTTTTTAAGAGAGAGAGAGAGAGAGAGAATTTTAATATTTATTTTTTAGTTCTTGGCGGACACAACATCTTTGTTGGTATGTGGTGCTGAGGATCCCCCGCCTCCAGACTAGGACTCACTGTCTGAAACCAGAGCTGGGACAGGGGCTGGGCCAATACAAGAATAAAAGAAAGATGAAATTAAAAACGTGGGGAGTATGCTCAGTGGAGCACACAGAGCTAACCGCAGTGGAGACAGCAAGTGACCACTTCAAGTCAAAATTGAATCTAGAAGTCAGCAGCTTGCAGGAGGAACTTTACCTTCCCATTTGCAGCCCTCATAGTCGGTCACCCTGAGGACAGAATGGTAAGGTGATCAATAACCCCTGGAGTATGAATAACAGAGTTCCAAAGAGGGGGAATAAAACTCAGCACTCAGCAAGAAGGCAGCAAACCCAGAAGCTGAGCGTGTACTTGCATCTAAGCTAAAGTAACTCAGAAAATTGCTAAGGGCTTAAAACATGCATTTGTATTGTTCAGAGAAATAAGGGCAGGGGCAAAATTGACTTTTTAAAAAGGAAATAATTTAATAAGCAGAGGCATAAATCCAGTAAAACAAGGAAAGTCAAGGGCCTTCTGCAGGGTGAAGCACAGTAGGCCCCAGCACCAACCTCCCCTGTAGCAACTGGCAACTGAGAGAGAAAAATGACAACTGTATTTTTACCGACAAGAGGGGGTTGCTAAAGCAAGAAAATGAGATGAACTGGAACTCCAGAGCAGGTGCTCTTTCAAAGTGAGGAACAAAGTGACTGCTGGTTTGTTCTCAGGGGTCATTTGTTGATTTGGGGACACATGCTAATTCTATAGGTGCAGACTAAGAATTGTGACTGGGCTGCCTTAAGGGACTCTACCAAGGGAGCAAAGCCAGCAAGCTTTGTAGGAGTCAGTGTGTCCCTTTTAAGGAGCAGAGTGCATGTGTGATGGGTCCTGAACACAAGGTTCATTTTCCCTAAGGGACTTTGCTAAACTGTGGGATGTGCTTAGAAGCCTGAGAGACCAGGCCACGTGTATCTAAAGCCACCTTGAGGGCTCCACTGGCGGCATGGGAGAGAAGAATTCTGCTAAGCCAGAATGCTTGCTTTAAACACAAAACTCCAGGATGTGTAAGGAATCAAGGCCAAAAGCACCACACATTAACATCTCCCAGGGAAGTGAATTAGCAAGTCATCAGAGCTGAGCAGAGCTGACCAGCCCAACTAAGCCAAGCACAGACATGAAGCAGAGGCCTTCCCAAGGTCAGCAAGGACCCCAGCCCAGCTTGCTCTCACCTGCACCAGTTCCTCACCAGCCTGGCCAAGCAGGGAGGGGGAAAGCCTTCTCTGCCACCGTGATCATCTATCACCATCTGACATACAATTAAAATACTGTTAGATAGGAAAAGGCAAAGAATAAGAGATGAGTAATCTATAGAAAAAAGATAATTAATATAGGCTGAAAAATTATCCAGAGGTTAAAATAACTGTGATTAAAATATTGGAGAAAATAGATGTATATAAAAGGGTGAAAGATGGAGAATTCCAACAACAAATGGAAGCTACAAAAATCAGCAATGAAAATTCCATAAGAGAACTAAAGAACATAATTACTAGACATTAGGGATTCTGGATGCATTCACTACTATCCTGATTACAAACAGACAGAACAGAAAGTCACAACACACAGAACCTGACAACAAAGCAAAAGCTGGTGGCCTAGTGGAAAAATGAAAATTCATTACACACTACTACAAGCCCATAAATGGACAGAAGTTCCAAGGGCAGTTGGAGGCATGTCGCAGAGTGGAAGATGAAAACGCACACCCCACAGCCCAGCCACCTGGCCCCCAGCAAGCGAGCTGCAGCACCTCTCCCTCCTTTACTCCTAGTACAGGTTCAAAAGGATGCTTGAGAATGTTCTCAGCAGCACAGCACTGCTTCATGAAGTAAGATAGCTGCATACATTTCCAAATGAGTCACAACAAGACAACAGAGAACTGAATGATGGCTCACAGAATAGAATTCTGCCCATGTACTAGTTAATGTGAATCATTAGCCCCATGCAACAGGACACACCTAAAGGGCAGTGTTACACAGAAGGTGCAGCAGGGTGACACCAGGGGTGCGGCACCATCCACACACAAGGGCCGTTTGCTAAGTGTAAGCTGGATAGGCCTGGGGGACCCTAGGCCTCAGATCATTTCAAAAAAGTCACTCTCTACCAAGGTCAAGGTGTAGTTTTCCAGAGGCCACATGTAGAAGCAGAGCTCGAAATGCAGCTGTCCTTTAAGTCCAATATTTAAAACCATTTGCAAAGAATGAAAAAGCCACTTAAAAGTGCTGGTTTTGGTTTTTCATTCCCGCTTATTTCTGCCTTGGATAATATAGGTATTCTTTCATCAAAATTTTATTTATGTTTGCATATATAGTTTTATTATTCTCATTACATTAAAACATTATATAAAATTATCAATTTAAGTTTCAAATACAGAAAAAAAGCTCTTTGGATCCTCAATAAATTTTGAGTTTAAAGGGTACCTAGAATGAAGTTGCTTCAAAAGCATGGCTACAGAACAAACCTTGACCAGCCAATGTGCACACCTCCTCTGTGCTCAAGCCACGTGGCTGAAGAGCAGATTCACAGGGTGCTCACCTAGGGCTGGCCGGATTTAGGAGGGACACACAGGGTTCCTAAAAGTGTAGATTGTTTTCTTTAAAAACAAAATCAAATACATATTTGAAGCAAATATGGCAAAAAGTGGGTGGGTACGTGTATTTGCTTTTCTACTTATTTCACTATATAACTGAAACACTTGCAGGTAGGGAATCTATCACTTGCCCCACAAATTCCTTTTCTCCAACTGTATATTTCCTTTGGTGTAATTAATTTTCCCTGTGAATCCCACTAGGTCCACTGGGTGATGTCTACTTCTCTCAGCAACTTCACACACACACTAAGAGTAGACCTAAAAAGTTTTTCCCCATTTTCCAAATGAATGTGGATTTTTACTGATAATCTTTCAGAAATAGGAACCCCACAGATGAAATTATAGGTTTATGGACAGGTAAAAGGTGACCTCAGAGACTCCATCACATGACATAATCTGATGCAATGTCCTTAAAAAAAGGAGTCAATAAAAGGGAATGTCAACATTATTTGAAAAATAGAAATAAAATAATCAAAAGTACTGGTTTAAAACAGATCCTTTTCATCTACAACTATCTTTCATGTATATTTAAATTTCACTACACATAGACACACACACACAAAAAAAAAAAAAACCACAGATGAAAAAGGCTGACATGGTTAAAGCAATACAACTTACCAACTCACCAAAATGACAATGTTTTAAATTAAAATAAGTAGTTATCCATTAATGCAAGCAATAGTTACTGAGTCCCTAAGGCCTAAGAACACAGGAGGATAAAACAGGCATTCACTCTGTTCATTCCAACAGGCAGGCAGGAAGTGAAGGAAAAGAGAATGCACACAGAAATACTCCAGATCATGATAGATACTAAAATTCAGAAAGGAAACGAAGTAGGGTGATGTGGTTTTGACTGGACAGGGAGATTCCACAGGGCTCAAGGGAGAGGGAGAGGGCAGAGGCAGCCCTGAAGAGGGCACTTCAGCCATGACAGGCTGGCTGCCAGCCAGACCTCTCTTGGCTGGTCTCACCTCCTTCAGAAGGTAACAGGACCGTGAGGGAGGAGCACAGAGCAGGGGCACAAGAGGGAGACAGCAAGCTAAAGGGAGGGCGGGCAGGGAGCTGACCAAGAGGAACTCGGGGGGTTCAGCAGGGCAGTAACATGATCTGAGGCTTGGACTGTCTGAAGACAGAGGGACCCAGCATCAGGAAGGCAGGGAGCCAACCAAGAGGAACTCGGTGGGTTCAGCAGGGCAGTAACATGATCTGAGGCTTGGACTGTCTGAAGACAGAGGGACCCAGCATCAGGAAGGCAGGCAAGGAAGCCATTACTGTGGTCCTTCTGGCAAGAAACAGTGGCTGAGGAGCAACCATGGAGGGGAGGCAGGAGGAGGAGGACAAAGGAGCCCTGGGCTCAGGAAAGGGCTGAGTACAGCTTAGCAATCAACAGCGATGCTCAGATTCTTACAAAGAAATAATGACTTCCCCTTTGGAATATTATGTTCTCAGTCTGTGTTTTAGCTATTTTCTTGCAACAGTACAGCAAAATACCAAAACTCAAAATAACAATGATTTCTCCTTTGTTCTGTCTGTGTGTTTTGATCTGCTCTATCCTGGACAAAAGGTGCCAATGGGTCTGTTCCTCCTCACCTCTGTCCTCACTCTGGACCATCTCCAAGTCCTGGGTAGGTTCTTGTGCAAATGATGGTAGAAACACAGGAGGACAAATCCCATTTTAAGCCTCTGTTTGACAGGTCACTTTTGCTAATGTCCCACTGACCACAGTAAACCTCAGGGCTGAGCCAGAATCACATGGCGGGAGATACCCACTTCTCCATATGATGAAGACCATGGGTACTCGGAGGGACAAAGAACACAGGTAGAAACTCAGCCAACACAGGTCAGTGTGGTCAAATCAAGACATGGTGCACTAGGAAGGCAATGACATTTAGGTTCTTTATGAGATTAGGATAACAGGATAGAGAAATTGGTTTGAAATTTAAAAGAAAATGATAAAATCTGAAGACACCAATAAGATCAATAGAGGCTAAAATCACAACCAATCAGGACAGAGTTCAAAGAAATTTGTAAGAAAAGACAACAAGTATTCACTTATTTTAATTCATATAATTAAGCAATTGTATTTCATAAAATTAAAAAATAGCAAAATCACTCAACAAAGTAAGAGGCTAAATAAACTTTTAAAAAGTTTCATAGTTTCACCAAGTATATAATACTCTTACTTAACATTAAGAAAAATAAGAATACGCTTACTGGTCCATATCACTAAAAATGACTGTTTGCTATGCTTAGAAAATATTTCTTAAAAGTCATAGAAACACGCTGTGCACCTGAGAGGAGGCAGAACTGAGTCATGAAGAGTTTTCAATGCTAAGCAGAGAACTCTGCATTGGTTATGTAGCTTACCTCAGGCAAGAGGAAGACCTGAAGAAGGCTTTGGGCATCTGTGCACAAAAGAATCCAACAGACCGACCAGGAACAGGTGAATACAAATTCTAAATTAGTAAAGTAATACAAGAACTAATCCAAGAAACAGGTGAAATATCTTAGACAGGAGTAATATAATAGGAGAGAGTCAAAGAAAATGCTAGAATCCAGCCTAGGGCAGTGCTTCTCAATCTCAAGGATACTAGGGTCCAGTTACAAGGCAGATTCTGCGTCAGGAACCAGAGATTCTGCCTCTTCATCGACCTCCAAGGTGAGGCCAGCACTGCTATCTTCACGTCACTTGTGAGTAGAAAGGACCCAGAGAATGGAGCCATTATAGAGAACTTCCTATGCATCAGCTTTCCCAGGACTCCAGACACTGCAGGAGCATCTCATCACATGCTCTCCCACCATGCCATGGCCTCCTTCATGGCGCACACCAAACATAACTTGTGTTTCCAGTTTTGATGTTCTGTTCAGTGTACCTCCTCCCACTTAACTAGGTGCCTTACTTGGTGCACCACTTCAGCCCTGATGCTTAACGTAGCATGCATCTGGCACATGGCCTGCACCGAAGATTTAAGAAATGAATGAACAGAAATACTGGTAAAGAAGGAGGTCTGAACATTCCAGGGTCAGAAAGGGCAGTTGCGTGCAGAGAGATGCTACTGAGAACAGATAGAGGCTCTGGGAGCAGATCTGATTGCTGTATTAATGTGGACATTAGAGCCATGAAAGAAAATAATGTAGGGGACACACAAAGAAAGAACATCAAATGAAGCTCTCGGGGGTACTCTTGAGAGAACCTAGCAGAAGGGACAGCAAGGAATACAGTCAGCAGGAGGTTTTCAAAGGAAGAACACTCAAATAATGAAAAAAAAGTTTTAAAACACAGCCTCTGGGCCAAGGCAGATGGAACACTGAGCACAGCCACAGGCTAAGCCTCTGGCTGGAAATGGGAGATTCTAGGAGGTTCAGGAGGAGCAGGAGACAGGGAGGAAGGGAGGAGACAACACTCCCTGTTCACACCCAAGCCTACCTGCTGCCCATCTGAAGGAAGAAGCAGCCTGGTGTGTTTGAAAATGCCTCCAAGAGCCAGACTATCACACAGAAATAAATGAAATAAATGAAATGGTCTCTTATAAAGCAGGGACAGGGCTTGGCTCAGATCAGAGCATGCAGCACATGCCCCCTCCCCCACACAAATAGCAGCTGACCCACTTCAGGGGAGTAAGAATCCAATACTGTCAAAATGGACATTTTTATTTTTTGTCCCAGGAACACACAAAAATCGGAATATGTGTGTGAACCTTCCTGAATTGGGCAGAGAATATATTGAATTTGTAGTGTACCACTGTATTCTTTTTGGCCTACACAAACAAGCAAAAACCTGACTTATCCAAAGTGAATAAAAGTACAAGACTGCAGAGCAGAACGGAGAGTGTGGATGGCTTTGAACAGACCAACATGCAAACAGGGCTGATGTGTTGAGCCACCAAAGCACAGGTGGCTGAGTCTAAGGACAACAGGATCAGCAAGTGGCCCAGAGCACACAACAAAGCAGGAGGCCTTCTCTGTGAGGCCCAAGAACCCACCTAGCATGGAGAGAAAGGGTGGAGGAGGGGTGGGAGGCTTGGGATGAATGGATGTCCACCCTGAAGTCCACCCGACACAGCTCCAAGTCCAAAGCAAGAGGACCACCGTGGAAAATGGCCTCAGACTGGGAAAACTGTTTCTGAAAATACACTGATTTGTTTATTTTAAATTTGGACAGTCCCAATACTTTTCAGTGATCATTTCATCTGACAATATTTGAGCATGGACAGCGATGGCTATCTGAAATGGTACCAGGTGTACAAGACGGATTACGGATGGAGAATATTCTGGGGAGAAAACACTCCACAAGTGAGGGCAAGAAGGCAGCAGCCCTCCTGATCTCAGCCCCTTTGTTGACTGTGCCCAAAACACCAGGAGCCAGTTGAGACAGGAGACAGTTATCTGGCCACTTAAACTACCTGCACTGATGCCATATTCATGCTCAACAGCAGACAGCAGGTTAATAAATTAATCACCATACCAGCCTGGTCTGCAGTTAAAACTTACCTAAATCACCAACTACTTCTGTTTTCTCTTATGAAGAGTTTGGGCATTCTTTCAGCTAGGCTGTGACCATCTAGATGGGCAGCAGCATTGTATGTTGCTCTCCCTCAGACGACAGCTGGCATTATGGTATGTAAAGTGCCACCCAAAGCACGAGGGTCCATATAAAAAATTCATCAGAAATGATGTCATAAAGAAGCATATGCCTAACTGAAGGGGTACGAGATACAACATATGCCTAACAGAAGGGGTGCGAGGACAACTCAAGGTGGAAGTCGAGAGAGAGAAAAGTGAAGAACCATCAATGCTACAGAAACAGATAAAAAGCTGGGAAAGAACAGTCCATCATTGAGGGACTCTTATTTGACACAACAACAAGTGTCAGGGTGGTCTCCTAGTTCGCCATCTTGTTCTACCAAGCCACACTGCCTTCCACCATGGACTTGAGTTTCCTGCTGAACTCTCAAAACCTAGACAACTGATCTTAAATTATCATCACAGTTTCATTCTGTCTATGCTTCATATGGGGTGCCCTGAAGACACTCTTTCTTCCTACTCCACAGGGCGACACAGGAAGCCATGCCACACACAGAAGACTCACTCCTGGTCCTGCAGATGTTGGCCTGAAATGAACACAGGCTCTAACATGACCAGGAGGATGAGGGTCGGGAGTTCCAGCTCTGTGCCAGACACCTCCCACAAAGACCCCACAGTTCAAGGCCCGAGAGTAGGTTCACCCAGAGCTCCAACCAGACCCAGCCTTCAGGCACCCTCCAGCCCCTCCCCAGGTCCTGGATACTGGAAGGTGTCTTGCAGTCCCAGGTCACCAAGGGAGCTCCACTCTAAGCCAACTCTAGACAAGGGCCGTCCAACAAGACACACAAGGCCATAACAGAAGCGGAAGGGGCAGGAATGGAAGAAGCCAGTCCAAGAACGTGATCATTTCAACTTAGTTCCACTAACAACAGAACTGGAAAAATCATCAAACTCCAAAATTAGTTAAAAATACAATGAAAAAGCAACAACAGAAATTAATGTGTCTTATTTACCTCAGCTATTCTCGCTCTACAGAAATAAGAATTCAAGCTCCATGAAGGTAGGACTCTGCCTACTCTGCTCACTGCTGGATCTCCCACAGAAATCAACCTAACACAGCTCATCTGATTTAGTAATAGATACTTTTTTAGCTATTTACTTTTTCTTCAGTTTTTCTTTCTATTTTTCCCTATATTTTACTCTTGATACTAGGTGAAACACATAATATTGTATGAATTTTTTTTTATGAACTGTTCTTAAAAACACAGCATTTGCTCTCAATATTTGTGGTTAAGAATTAATGATATAGGACATAGGTAGCTCTGTATTTCCTGTTGAAGGATGACCACTCCAAGTACTAGTTCTTGCAGTTTTAGGCATCTGGGCAATTTCGAGGGAACTGATTCAGATTATCTCTTATGTGGCAGACATGACAAACCACTGTTTACTCCTTCTTAATCCAAAGCATTCATAAAATGCATTTTCAAGACAGCAGATTCTTAATAAACGGGTTGCTGGGTCTTAATATGTCCAGGTAATCCACAATTTCCATAAGTAACTAAAACGAAACAAACAAAAATATCTTAGTGCAAAATGCCATATATTAAAAGCTTATTTACAGTTCACCCATCAATCTCAAAAATCCATACATCTCATCTCTGACACTTTCAAGAAGTTGGGACACTTACCCCTCAAAGATACTCGTTCTATTTCCCTTTTGCATTATTTTCTTCTGTGGTTGTAATTCCTAAGCAGCCAGATTTTAATAATTTAATATCGATTTTTGAAATCTTTTCACCCTAGAATGGGAGAGAAAGAGACTTGAAGCACTTGATGGAGTGACACCCTTCATTTTGGCCAGAAGGCTCTGAGGCTAGCTTGGTGGAACAGCCCCTCCAAGGAAGCGCTCTCAGCTCGCCATGCCCAGCAGTCAGGGGCTGCCGACTGGACTCACCACACTTCTTTGTTGGTATTTTGCAAAATCTAGGAAAAGAACCCCAGGGTTGCGGGGGGATGGGAACTGGTTAACAGAAATGGGAAGGGGACGATCCCTTCCAAGAATGATGAATGAAACACACTACAGCGTGACTCCTTCCCCACGCTGCACCAAGGGCGAAGCGCAGGACAGGGTCTGACGCCACCTCCCGCTCAGCGCAGCGGCGAACTCCTCCAGCGCACAGGCCCGGGGCAGCGGCGCAGGTGGGGCAGCCAGAGCGTCCAGGAGACAAAAGGGTCCGGTCCGGCGCCCGGGCCACCGCGGCTGGCAACCTGGCAGAGACCGCGCCCCGCACAGCTGTCCTGCGGCCCCGCACGCCTGCCGCAGCACGCCCCGTCCCTGGGGTGTGTCCGCGGGAGGGTGCGGTGTCCTCGGAGCCCCCGTGAGGGCCGGCGTCCAGCGCAGCGCCCCCAACCCTCCTGGCCCGCGGCGCGGGGCGCCCCAGAGCGGAGGTGGCGCGGAGGGGAGGGGGGTCTCCGCCAGCCCCGCCACAGCCGCGCGCTGCCGACCAAGGGAGGGCCTCGCTCCCGCCGCCACCGACCCTGGGCACCGCGGCCCTTCCACCGCCGCCCCTCGGTACCTGGGGCCCCACCGCTGCCGCCACCGCCGCCGCCGCCGCCTCAGGCACTGGCTGCGTGAGAAGCCGCCGCAAGCAGCGCTCCCGGATCCGGCTGCAGCCGCCTCCTCTGCCGGCCTGGGGTGCGCTCCCAGCTGCAGATCCGCCTCTTGGCTGCCGGCGACGGCCAGTTCCGGCTGCCCCAGCAGCCCCGGCCCTTCAGCTCCTCACCCCCACCTGCCAGCGGCCGCCACCACTGCCATCAGGGCAATGACTGTCTAGGGCAGCTGGGACCCACAGGCTCCGCTACGCCACCAAAGCTCCGCCCCTAGGCCCCGCCCCGCCCTTTCTTCGCCCGCCCAGGCCCCGCCCACCCTGAGGCCTACACTCAACTCAGGCTTCCATGAGAGGCGGACAGCAGCTTCAGGCCCTGCCTTGGGCTGCTCCCCCTTAGAACCATCAACCAAAGGTCTGCCCCGCCCCCTTCAGAAGCAGTGCAGAGTGGCCCCAGGGAGAGGCCCAGCCAGCCCACATCCCAGTGGGTCTTGGGATGATTCCAGCCTCCACCACCATGAGCAGTAACTTTACGAAGAACCCCAAGAGAGACCAGGGAAAAAATTGTCCAGCTGAGCCCCCAGGAACCCCAGAAATATAGGGGCTGACAAGGCCAGTGATGTTTTGAGGCTCTGGGTGTTGGGCTTGTGAAATAGTAGTAAGTAAGTTAAACACTGTCAAATGGAAACAATAAGCAGCTTCATGGTCCACACATAGGCTGAACATCCTGAATCCAGAAATCTGAAGTCCCAAATGTTCCACATCTGAAATTTTTTACTGTTCCCATGACACTACAACTGTAAACTTCCATGCTTCATGGTTTGAGGACAGTGTAGGGTCACCACAGATAACTGCACAGGCTGGGTACTGCACAACTTCAGGTGACATTATTCAAATGACTGTGATGCACTTCTCAGGGACTAGAGGGCATCAGGTTGGGAACATAGAGGTTATGTTGAGTATGGGTAACAAAGCCCCCAAACAATGGTTTGATCATGAGGGGGTGTTTCTTTGGGGCAACAAAAAGTTAGGGAGGCCTAGTTTATATAGTGTACAAAGCCATCAGAAACCTCCCTGATGTCTTTCTTCTGCCATTCTATGTAGCTCAGCATGGTGGAGCAGAAATAGGGAAGCGGAGAGCCAGAGGAAGCCAGGCTGGGGACTGCCCAGGGAAGGACAGTGGGAGGCTGAAGAACCGGATTGTGGTGCATGCATATGATTCCCCAAATTGTCCATCCTGAAGTGCATCCTGGGGAAGGAGTGCCAGACAGCCAGGCCAGGTGGGGCTCTGCTAGTGAGACAGGCAGTAGGACAGGTAGCAAGGTTTCTTTTGGACTTTCAGATACTGGGGGGAAATTCTACCTGAGAAAATCAATGATCTCAAAGAGGTAAATTAATATTACTTATTTTTAGCCTATGTCAAGAATGTTTGCCTTTAATTTGAGATTCATCACATAATTCTGCTTTGCTCATTGAAAAATTCTAAATTTTAGAGGTTGGAGTTGCAGCTCAGTGGTAAAGCACTTGCCTAGCACATGTGAAGCACTGGGTTTGATCCTCTGGACTTCATTAAAATAAATATATGTGTATGTGTGTGTGTGTGTGTGTGTGTGTGTATACACACATACAAATACAAATAAAATAGAGTGAAAAAAATCTAAACTTTAAGGATAAAATTTTTGTGCTAAAATGAAACTATCTGTCACAATGATTTTGTTTCTCAAGCTAGAGCCTAGATTTCCACATGTGGGCTTCATTTCTCACATTAGTCTAGGTGAATTTTACCCCAATAGATTTTCTCACTCCTCTAAGCCAAGGAGAAAAAAAAAAATATTCTCAAGAAAAAGAAGAAATCAGATAACAATACAATGGAGGATATATCACCTGCAGAATTGGCTGCCTGTCCCTGAGAAATTGAAGATAGGTTGAAGCCTTTGACCTCTTACACTGATAAAACATTCTGTAAATTTTAATTTATTTAAAAATAAAAATACAATAAGTATAATTTTTGAATAGGAGAAATTAATTACAAATTTTCAAAGTATAAAAATAAACTTTTCTATTAATATTATTCTCTAATTTTTCTGAAAATGATGAATGTGATATTACCTCCTTTTAACACATTGAATAAAAAAAGATCATTAAAATGTTGGTACAGAATCTCTTTGTATATAGCAGTTTGTAAAGAAGGCTGTGCTTAAGTGGAGTTTTTGAAAGAGGACTCATTTTTTTGTACCAGCTTTTGGTGGAGGATTAGATTTTGGGACTCTGTGGCTGCACTGAATCCCTTAACCTGAAGCTTAGTGGCTGAAAACAACCCTTACCTATACTTCTCACCATGCTGTGTCCAACTGGTTGCTCTGATGACTATTGGGCCTCCTCATGCAGCTTCCCTGGGGTGGGGGGAGGTCACTGCATGTGTAGTTTAGCAGCTGAGAGACCCTAAAATCTGGTACTGGGTCTTCTTCTCTTCCTGGGAGTCCAGAGTTCCTGAAGGGCTGAGGGCAGTGGGGGAGGAGGTTGTGAAAAGCTGTGAAAGCTGGTGAGGTCTAGATTCTGAAACTGCCCCACATAGCTCCTGTCACATCTTATAAAAGTCAAGGCAGTTGACTAGGACAGCTCCGCATCAGAGGTGGTGGCAAATCCCACTGCTATTGGCATGAGGTTCACAAAATTACAGCTATGTTTTTTTAAAGACCACAAATGGAAACCTTTGAAAACTTGATATTTCATATTAATTCCCCACCAGAGAAAAACAAAAAGCACACATATACCAGTTCTCTGTCCATTTTAAAGAAAGCTGATCTTCTGTGTTACCTTAGAGTCAGGATGGTCTGATTCAAACAGCTTCCATTTTTATGGATTTGATTCTACGTACTGTTTAACATGAATAAACAGGAAAACCACAAGATAAAAACATTTGTCCATCTGTACCTTTTTCAGTGTGAGATTCTGTATTTATTAAAAATTGCCTTTTTATTCAATATAACATGATTTTTACAGAAGTTAAGGCTGAGAAACTTGAAATATAGTAGTTCAACAGAAACATAACTTTTGGAAAATATTTTGTTTCACCTCAAATGGAACATTGCTCATAGGAATGAATACATAACAAGATGATAGTACTTTTCAAGTTTTATAAAAAGCTTTTTATTTTAATCAATTTGTCATTCTGTCTCTGATTACAATCTTTTAATCTGAGGAGGTAAAAAGCAAATAGTTTTTTTATCTTCTGCAATCATGGGTAGAAGGAGCTTCCCTCAAAGAAGAAAGCAGATATTATTTTTGCTTAATTAATGTGCTTTAAAAATATGTTGATGCATATGAGCATTTTGCAAAAATAATTTAATAATTACTGTAACTTAATAATTGGCATCAGTTAAATCTACTCAAGATACATTTCTTATTTGATAGATTTTTTTGTAGTGAACTGATTTTATAATCCCTGTTAGTTTATTTGGGCTAACTTTAAAGTGAAATCAATGAAGAATATTTTATTAGCTTTTTTATGTGCATTCATTATTTGCTTCTGGAAGAATTTAGAAATGCCAATTACATAAGTGTCTAGCACTTCAGTCTGTAATTTGTGATGGATAAGATAAAAGCAGGACTTTCGGATATGTACACAAGTTACATAAAAGAAACCCTGGCACAGTTCCTGAACTTCAGGAGAACCAAGGTGCTACCATTGGATGCCACACAGGAACCTGTAGAGAAATACATAATCAAAATATGCTCAGATGTGAGCAGGGACAGTCATGGTAAAGTTCATTGTAGGGGATGATATTAAGAGCTCACTTATCACAAACTAAACTAAATGAAGAAAAGTCCCAGTTCAAGCAAGATTATACAACTAAGCCCCACCTTGGGGGTGACTGTCTAGGAGAATCTTTGTTCAACTGTATTTTGCCCCACTGTTGCTGGCCTTTAAAGATGGAGAGGACCATAAGTAGGGATTGGAGAATGGCTGCAAGGAGCCAAGAATGACCGCTGTCCAAATACCCCAGGAGGACATGGGAACTTTAGTTTGCAACTGCAAGGAACTGTATTCCACCAGTCCCAAGAATGGTCCTGGAAGAGGACCTGATATTCCTGAAGGAAACAGACCAGCAGGAACTCAGTTGTTCCTGCTGTAACTCCTTGAGCTGGGAACCCAGTTGAGTCCTGGTAGACGTCTGTTGCACAGAAACTGGGAGGTAAGGAGTGAGTCCTTTTTTAGTTTCTAAGTTTGTGATCATAGGTATGGAAGCAACAGAACACTGATATAAATTCTGGTACCAGCCATGCTACCATAACAAAACCTTAAATATGTGCAAAGTGTTTTGGAATCTGCTGGTAAACTAAAGCTGCTGGAATTTTGAGGGGAGTAATAATAATTTGAAAAGCCTAGATTGCTTTGAAAGACTGCTATAAATATGGACCCTAAAAGGACAGACAGCCACCAGGGAGCTTCTTGGAATGATACTTCAGCCACCCCAGAAGAAGCTGAAAATGGAAAAGGAATGACCTCAGCAAGATGTGAGCACATGTTCTGTCTCATGAGGCATCCAAGGGGCCCACTAGGGACTGGGCTGTCTCATCAGCAGGAGAGCTGCCTGTGGGAACTGACAGGGACAGACCTCAGGACAGGGGAAGATGCTCAGAACTATCCAGATCTCTGGCAGGAGGGGGCTGGACAAGCCATGTGGTTACTAACACAAGCTCCCTTCCATGCAGAAGCAAGAAGACACAGTGAAGCTCCCAGAGGGCAGAGATAATCCAGGTGGGATCTTCCTGGGCCTGGGGACCTAACATAGAGGAATTCCCCCATTGGATTCAATTTTCCCCGTGTTTAAAGAAGAATGCCAGTAACTGTCACTTTTCAACCCCCATGTAACAAATTAGCACAAAGGTAGTGACTTAAAACAGCACAAATTTTTTGGAACCTGCTGAGAGCCACAGCCAAGTCAGAATGATGCCTGGCATATTGCCGGAGGGAATGGTTGAAAGGTGAGGCCAGCGAACCATTGAGATGATGATTTGAGTTAAGCTGTATATAATTGCTGTGATGCTGGATTGATTGAGTTGTATATGGACCCTGTTGGGGGGGGATAGGGTGGCTCTGGTAATCTGCCTCGGGTGCCCCATACTTTGTAGTCATGTTGCAAGGCCCTTCTTTTGGAATTGCTTTCAGAGTTTATTGGAAATTTTTGAATGGTGACAAGTCTTGCTCTCTAAAGATTAATTAATTTTCAGCAGTAACTAAATTTCCAAAAACCAAAGTATGGTATATAAATTTGGGCTCAAAATTAGACAAAGGTTATGAAATTACTAGAAATCAATAGACATAATTTCCCATATGGCTTTTAACTGACTGTAAAGAAAACTCAAGAAAAACATTTAGAATAGTTGAAATCAGTTGTAACTTCCCATAATAACTTTGCTTTTATCTTAAAATCTAAGTACTTTCATATCATATCAAACATTTTAGCAGATAACACTAACTGGAATCAGTTACTCTTAGTTTCTTTACCTACATTCATTGTATTCATATAATAATAATGATAATAATAATAATAATAATAATAATAATAATAATAAATGTGTTAGGCACCATTCTGCTGCAAAGGTGTTTCTATCAAAATTTGTGTGAAATTACAGAAGGAAAGTAAGCTTTTACCTTGTAGGTTGAGTTCTGTTGCCTATTATAATAAGTAATTCAGCCTCAGGTGATTCTGTGCAGAGTTCTGTATTTGCTGTAATTCTAAAATTTTATTTATATTGTCAGAGAAGCTGACAGGTAAGGGATAAGTTTCATGGGTTACACTTAGACCTAAAGATCTTGAACTTTACTGAAATTGTTTAGTAGCAATGAATCACAGCCCTGCATCACCTGAGTCCTTTTCCCATAACCAGAACACTGTTGCTGTGTAGATTTCCATATAGGCTGCAACCAAGAGCAATTAATCTCCTTACTACAAACAGTAACTCTAGAGTTAAAATGTTGACTTTCAAGAGAATGTATGTGAGGCCAGAGACCTAACAGGTGACCCGATGATAGTGTACCACTCCAAACCAAAAATTTCACAGTAGGAAAAATGTGGCAGATTCCTAGAGTACAAAGTTGGAAGACATCAAATCCAGTATGGTTTTTTCTTTGTTGATAAACTTACAGATTTGTTCGGTAAGAAAAACTCTAAAGAAAGGAATTACCTTATTTCCATAGTCAATGTGTAACTGAATATGTTTTTCTGCCTCTTCTGTTAGTTTTGGAATGTCATTCAACCCTGACTTATTTTTATCCTTCTCTTTACAATGAATGCTATCAGAGCAGTCAGTTACTTTTATGTTCATGGTGCATGGCACAGAGAAGGTCATGAAGAAATCTTTTTGTTGGAACAAAGAAAAGAAATAAAGTATCTTACTGGATTTTGCAAGCTTAAAAATAGTTTTGCAGTCAAACTTTCTGTATTAAGATTTTATTTATTTTTATGATGTTGGTGAATAAAAAAAATATTTCCTCCTATTGAACATTAATTTCCTTAACTATAATACCGGGGTATAATTTGACCAATCTAAAAACACTGTTGTAAAGATTAAATGAAATAATACAAATAAAGTTGATAATATAATAACTGTAAATAGCTTTATACTATTTAGCTTTTATTACTTCAAAGGGATGTCATGAATCTATTAAAGAATCTAATGGAATCCCATCATCATCCCCTCATCATTTCATAGCTTTAGCAAGATCTTCAAACTGTCTAAGCACAATTCACAATAGCTAAATTGTGGAACCAACCTAGATGCCCTTCAGTAGATGAATGGGTAGGGAAATTTTGGTATATATGCACAATGGAATATTACTCAGCAATAAAAGGGAATAAAATCATGGCATTTGCTGGTAAATGAATGGAGTTGGAGAATATAATGTTAAGTGAAGTAAGCCAATCCCTAAAAACCAAAGGCCAAGTATTTTCTTTGATATAGGATACTGATTCACAATGGTGATAGGTGGGGAGCATGGGAGGAATGGAGGAACTTTAAATAGGGCAAAGGGGAAGGAGGGAACAGGAGAATCTATGGGGGTAGGAAAGACTGTGGAATGAGTTAGACATCATTACCCTGAGTTCATTTGTGAAGACACAAATGGCATGAAAAAACTTTGTGTACAATCAGAGACTTGAAAAATTGTGCTCTATATGTGTAATATGAAATGAATTGCATTCTGCCATCATATATAACAAATTAGAAAAAAATAATTCATTAAAAGAAAAACTACCTGTGTGCTCGATATCAAGAGTCATTCACTGACACTAGTCACATTTTCCCCCACTTACATATCATGATTCATTAGTGAAATGAAGTCTACTTATTTCATAGGGATTGATTTTATTTAGGGGGGGGGGAAGACTTGCCAAGGATTGAATTCAGGGGCAATCAACCACTGAGCCACTTCCTCAGCCCATTTTTGTATTTTATTTAGAGATGGGGTCTCACTGAGTTGCTTAGCACATCACTGTTTCTGAGGCTGTGTTTGAACTCGAGATTCTCCTGTCTCAGCCTCTGGAGCTGCTGGGATTATAGGTCTGTGCCACGGCACCCAGCCCCATTATATTTTTAACTAATATGAACAAACAGAACAGAGTGGAGTAGAGTTCAGTGGAGTGGAATAATAGAATAGAAGAATAGAGTCTATGTTTTGCATTTAGTGGGATAAATAAAGGTAAACATTTTGTGAAACTTGCCTTAAGATGTATGTGCATAGTATGCTTATGAGCCTATATATGTATGTTAGGTTCAAATATATCTTGCTTGATCAAGATGGCTCACACAGAGCCTCCTGCAGGTTTCTATGCCTTATCATTTTCATCACCCTTGCTGTTCTTAGTTTCAACTTGTTTGCTTTATTTCCCAACATCTAAGCACGACAGCTACATTTGCAATACAACTGATCACAGAGATCACATCCATTTAAAAAACAGATTAAACCAAACAAGTGATCACATTATCAAGTGATCACAATAATTGTATGCTAGCTTCACCGATAACACAAAAGGTCATGTTCAGAAGGCAAGATGCATCAAATTTTGAGTGTTCCACATAGATGACCCATATTCCAGAGTTTCTTAGACTATGACCTAGGAGCATGTTATACACAAAGCAGGAAAATGAAAGTGCACTCTTCTAGATGATGTCAGAAATTTTTCTAAGTCAAACTTTGTATCAGAGCATGATGCCTTACAGTAAAATTGTAATGAATAAATATTCCAGATTTTTGTAATTGAGATGCTTTAAGCCAATTTATCCACTTTTTAAACTTGAACCTAGAATCAGAATGTGAATCAAATATATCAAGTTGTTTTCTTACAGTACATAATTCCACAACTATATATAAAATGTTTTTTGTTCAAATGATATATAGTAAAGACTGTTCACAAAAAACCAAAATGCCTGCAGATGATGGAGACACCTTTGAACTTCTCCGTTCCAAGGACCATTAATCTAATTTTCTTCTTGAATTAATATCTCTTCAAAAAGGTTATTTTCTCATTGAGTCTCTGAAATGGAGTGTAGCTATTCTACCTCATTGTTAATGTCTTGTTTATTAAACTTTTTCATGAATTAATCTAATTAACATTGAGTTTACTTTTTAAGACTTGTATTGTTTCACCAGGAAAAGACATAAAATTATTTGAGGGGAAAATGCAAGCATTTATTGTTTTTTACCTGGTGCATTTTTACTCTGTTTGCCACATTAGTGATTTGATTTACAGTGAACAAACACAACTCTCCAATACAGTTTAATTTAATGCACCTAAATTTATATTTGGTAACATTGTACTGTATTTAGGATAGACACATTAGTTAAAAGAGCACATAAACAAAGTATTTCTTTTTGATATTCTATGAACTCAACCTTAGAGATTTTAGGAAGATTTGCCAGAGGAATTCCAGAAGTTATAAGTCATTATTTATTTATTTGCTCTTCCAGGGAATGTTTGGAACTTTTCATGAATCTATATCTCATGTAGATGCTTTCCTTAAATGTTGATTGAATGAAGAATTAAATAGTCAATGTGTTAGAAATTAAAAACATAATTAAACTTTTAACTTTAGCAATTTCTGGTGTGTTGACTAAAGATATATGGATGTTCGTTGAGGCAAAACATCTTTAATAAGCTTTAGAATATATATGTTTTTGAAGATTTGTAACTTCATATATATTATGTGAAAGTTGAAATATAGCAACTAACTATTCAAGCCAGATTAAGAGTACCAGGAAACATATCATTGGTGTAATAAATGGTGCTTTGTGCATGCAAATTTAGGAAATAGAATTTACAGGCATGAAATAGAATTTGTCACAATGGCAACAGAAGCCAAACAACCAGAATATAGTAACATGATATGGTTCCTTAAAGAGCATTATCTCAGCAGTCTGGAAGTCTTCATTTTATTTTTCTTATTGTCATGACTATTCTTAGTTTGTTATCTTTTGTAAACTGAACATCTAATTATAAAGGTGTGAAACAAATACAAATCAACGTTTGTATTTGTTGTGGGACAAAACACTGAAAAGGATTTGTTTTGGAGATAAGATCCTAAAGTGGTTGCTTTAGTCACAAAGTTCATATTCAGGCAATTATGACTACCCTTTTAATGTCTGTAATAAAATTTTTTTCTTCCAATAGCATAATTTATTATATCACCTCAAATGGTGACATTCTTGAGTAATTTTATAAGTACAGAAATTATAAAAAAGTAAATGTTCTCCAGGAATGTTTAAAACTTTAAGAGTTTTTCATTTAAATGCTGCCATTCATTCTCTCATAAAAACTGGACAGAATTCTAACTGCAAATTAAAAGAAAGAAGGATGGACAGACTCAGTCATTTTCATTTATAATCCTTTATATCCAGTCACAGAATATAATTTGGAGTCCAAACAGTGAGGGTAGGGACCACATTTATCTTTCACTGGTCAAGCTACCAGCCCCCAGTAAGATTTCAGTTAATATAGTTTGAGGAAGTGAAAGAACAAAACTATATCCAAGAAAATGAAACATGATAAAACCATTTGTGCTTTTAACATAGAAGAGCAAATCCTTCCTACCAAGCATTTTTCTCTTGAAATTTTCTATTAAAAATAGTATAAATTTCTTCAGAAATCTAAGCAATTTTTTATTAATGTATTGTCCATGAATTTAGAAAAGCTTGTGATTTTCAGAATTAAGCTAATTTTCTCCACCAATAAGAAGAGGAGGAATTGATACAGTAAGTTATAATGTCTTGATCCAAAAATACTGGATGACACCAGGCATGTAAAGGTCCTAACATGCAAAAGAGTCCAGGTCCTGAGCAAACCCACAATCAGACAAACAGAAAAGTTATTTTTCATGTACTCAGAAGATGTCCTATCACTCATGGCCTATCTTCTGTTTAGCAGTGGTTTTTAATTACTAGAAGCACAAATGAAAGGCTATGGGGTGGGATGGTCAAGTTTTGCAGAGCACTCTGGAGATGATGCACCTGCCTATACTATTTATCCTAGGGGCACCCAAATTTGGGTTGACACATTTTGAAGATAAACATTTGCAAAAGTAAACAATATTGACAGTGAAATGACCTTTTTATTAGAGTAATTTTTCAACTTTAAAATCTCATTTTAAACAGAAGTTTTTAAATAGAATATTATTTAATAGTAAATTTTGCTATTTCCAAGCTCAAATAATTATAAACTTTAGACAATTGGTAATAGAAACACATTCTGAGATTGCATTAAAAAGAAGAAAATAGAAAACATTGCAAGTGCAAGAAGAAAACATTAGATTAAAGGAACAAATTTCAGTGTCTCTATTTACAATTGCCATTGATTGATGAATACAGAGAGTCTAGGAGTACTATGAATGGGGTTCCTTCCTCTTTTATTCATCCTCTGAAAGAATCCAGCTACCCTTGATACTTCTGTGAAAAATGGCATTCAACTATACCAAGGAAAAAAGAAAAGAAAAGAAAAATGAAAGGATGCCTTCTTTTTAAAAAAGAATGAAAAAGGCCTTGGTTCTCAACGGCTCTTTCTTTTTCATTAATTTATTTGGACCTGACCAAGTTATGATGGAAAGTCTTACAATTTATTGTATAAGTTGTGCACAAAGGCAAGAAAAAAAACCAAAACAACACTTACTCCAAAATAAACTCACTCTACTTAGACAAATTGTTATAACTAAGTTATATTGAATTCTAAACAATAACTGATGTGCCTGAATTCATTTAAAAAGAGCTAAACATATGTATGATTTAACTATTAAGATATCTGCTTCAAAGTTCAGAGATGCATGGAAACTAATATATTTACTTTCCTTTTTTTAAGAGAGAGAGAGAGAGAGAGAGAGAGAGAACTTTTAATACTTATTTTTTTAGTTCTCGGCGGACACAACATCTTTGTTGGTATGTGGTGCTGAGGATCGAACCCGGGCCGCATGCATGCCAGGCGAGCGCGCTACCACTTGAGCCACATCCCCAGCCCAATATTTACTTTCATAGAAGTCTTTTTAAGACAGGGAGCCTGACACTTCTTCAAAATAGATAAGCCAGGTTTTTACCTGCCTTTTTACCCCAGGATTATTTACTGTAGGATTAGTATGTAATTAAATTAATTTATCATGTAAAAGTATTAAGTATAAATTCACATAATTTCTCTTGGTAAGTAAATAAGCAAATAAAAATACATAAAACATACCCCAAATCACCAGTGTATTTAGGGACTACAGCAAAATCATGATACCTTTGAGATAATGTCATTACCATATTCTCTCATGCTTTAAAATAACAATTTTCCTTACACATTTACACATACATTCACACACGTATACACACACAACAGGTTCATACAATCACATAAATACATCCACATGCATAGACTTTAATCCTTTTGCTTTACATTTAGACATTTATAGCTAAAACAAACCACTATGTGTCCTATATGAATAAATAAAAGTTTAAAAACTATCCTTTGGCGAATTGTTAATTTTTGTATATCATTGAAAAATTTATTTACTGCCTCCAATCAATTCTCTAGGAGAATCAAATGAGTATAAAGTAGTCTTGAAGATTTAAAAGACTGCAAAGAAGTTTGTAAGAAACACTGCATCCTGAATAGGAAAGATAACATATATGTAATAATGAAAATGATACACTTAGGCAAGGGAATTTGGAAAAAGTTGTAACAACAGAGAAAATAGACATTTAAACTCTGAGCTGGACCCTAGTATTTAGATTTTTCTTTTCAAAGTTACTCATATGTTAAATAAGGATAGTGGTAACTACCTCCTTGGTCATTGTGGAGATGATCAGGCATGTTAAATGACTAGCTCTGGAACAAGTATATTTATTAGAATTAGCAAATAAATGTTCATTATTATTAATGGTACTTGATGACATTAATAGTTATAATCATACTTGGTTGTGATCTTCTTCCCCAGCAACCCCCTCACACTGAAGCTTACTTTACACTTCTCTCATGATCCTTTTTATCTGTCTGATTATTAATATTCTGCTACTAGTTGTTGAACTGTGTGGGGTCAAGTATTATGATGAGCTGATGTGTGCATCCTACAAAGCAAGGTCTCTCCAACTACAATCTGGTTACCATGATTTTATTCTGTTTTATTTTCATTAAATTCATTTTAACTGATACATAAAAACATGAAAATTACACAGATTTTGGAGGCTATCATGTAATGTTTCTGTATATGTAAACATAACTTACTTATTTATCTACTTAACATACTGGGGATTGAACCCCAGAGACAAACTGACTCTGAGCTACATCCCTACCATCTATCCCCCCCTTTTTTTGAGACAGTCTCACTAACTTTTTGAGGCTGGTCTTGAATTTAGGATCCTCCTGTCTCAGCCTTCTGAGCAGCGGAGATTACAGTTGTGTGCCATTGCACTCAGATACATGTAAATACTCTCAATAGTTCTGGATGGAGTTCCAAGGTTTTGCACTTTAACAATGATTCTGGTTCCTCTCATCATGCTTATAGTACAAAGGTGCTACCATACTTACCACATTGCAAGATAGTCTATATTTCTTGAATTAAAATTACAACATCAAACACATGATTTAAATTGTAAACTTAATGTTTGAAACAACCCTTTTTCAAAGATGTTCAGAGGGAGAAACTACAGAAAAATTTATAGGAAGAGAGTTTTCTCAAGTTCTAAAAATTATAAAAACAAAAATGGTCAGGATAGAAAGAAAACAAATTTAGACTTGTAGAAGACTTTGAGCCAAATTATGGATGGAGCAGAATGGAAGGAATGTTCATGCATTAGTGCAGCCTGCATGCTTTTTTGAAACATAAGCTTTAGATTAGATTAAAAATAAGTTCAAAAATATTAGTTGATATAAATGTTTATCTGAAAATGAACAAACGTACAAAGTTTTTAAGTAGAGTCTGTGAAAAGATCATGATGTTTTTAGGACAGCTATTCCTTACAACAATATAAGGTAGTTAAGAGTAAAGAGAAATGTGGAAGACAGGTGCTTCAATAAGGTCTTAGCTTCAGCTTCTATCTGTATATTCAGTGAGATTGCCAGAATTTAAATGTAAGATATCCTTGCACATGCTTCCTATTGCTGTGTTAAATCTCATGCTAACCCAAAGACAATTAAACAAGAGTATTTGTATATTTTAGCCTCAAAATAAACTTGTTTATGGTTCCTTCTGCCAATTAAATATGTTAATATGATGCATTTTTCCTGATTTCAAGCATCTCCAAATTTTTGAGGTCTCTTACAACTTTCCTAACTGCATTCTATTGGGAGACTCATATTTAGCAAATATCAATGTTATTTTCTCATATAATAAAATTTCAATGAAACGCTTAAAGCATGAAACTATTAACAACCCATGGATGGGGTGTAAAAAGTAAGCCAATTGCTTACCTTCTGCAACAAAGTGAAAAAATAGAATGCAGCATTGCCTCCTATATTTAATAACAGAGAAAACAGTCATGTTTGTGGAAAGGAGTTTTGATTGTATTGTAAAATAATTGACAAGTTTTGACCATAAATTCTTAAAGTTTACAGCTGAAAAAAAACACTCATTAATATATATTTCAGTGTATCTAATTGCAGTTTTTCCTATTATGTGATTCATTTCTAGGGGGAGATAAAATGAGACTTGTCCCATATTATTTAGTAGTAACATCTAACTATAGGATATAGCTGGCATAAAATAATCGAAGCATAACTCTCACTAGTGATGTCTAAGATCAAGTGATTTAGTGTACTGCATCGCTTAGAACCAATGAAGCAAAGTAAGTAATTGGCAGAAAAAGTTTTTAAAAAATAGTGAAATGGCAAAGCAAGGCAACTACCATTAACAACAACAACAACAACAGAAAGTAGTGACCTTATTATAGACATTGTATGCCATCTCCACTCTAATTTTCACAACTCTGGATTCATTTGCCAGATTTGTAATAATGTTTTCTTCTACCACATAATTTTAACTTTAATTCAAGTGTAAAGTAAGAACACTGTTTAATACTGTTTAGATCTTTATTACAGGTTTTACACTTAAGTTGCAGTGTTTCATATGCCCATGTGCAGTATGGATTAATACAGTTGCTTTCCTGCCCCTTCTTTTCTAATCTGAGATATAGTAATTCATTTACATATAAAAGTCTGAAGGTAAGGATCCATTAATCCATACTATGTATGTGGTAGAAAAGATTATTTTACATGTGGAAAACTCAATAAAAATAACAGAGAATTCAAAAGATCATTGTTATAAGGCCTTTTAGAAATAGATCTCAGTTTTTTGAACTGTGAGATCTGATTTAAAAATTCATGAGAATAACTTTCCTGTGAGAAGGCTCAGGGAATTATGAGTATGACAGATAAAATCAAAATAAAAATAAGAAACTCAAAATATCTGGAATTCATTCATTATGTTGGTTTTATAGTTTATTATCACTGATTCAGATAAATCTTGGACATTTTTCTTCAGTTCACAAACTGAAAAGAGGAAGTTTTAAACTACCTGTGTAAAATTGTTTTGGAACCATGTAACTGTAATTAGATAGGTCAGGATATATGAAAAGACAATCATATGCAGTAAATTCTGTGATATTTTCTAATTGAACACAGATTCTATTTTCAACTTTTCTAACAGTGTTTATTCTTACAACAGTTTTTATTTTAAATTTAAGAACACTATTTAGAATGTGTGTTCTGCATTAATTTTTAATCATTGCATTTTCTTGGACTTTCTGTTTTATTGCTTCATAAATAAATAACTTGTAAATTTGTCTAGTCAATTTTTGTTTCCACATAGAAAACTTGACCTTAAAAAGAAGAAGTTAATGTTCTAGATATATAATGAAAATATTTGTGAAAATGTACTTTATCATTAAGCATTATAATAGGGGATACATAAAAGAGGAAGCACAGCCTCTTTTTTCAAATACCATACAACATTTTTAGTTGTAGCAATGATTGATTTAAAAAAAAGTAAGTCCAATTATTATTGTATATATCCACGTACATAATGTTTCTAATGAAAAGTAGGTTAAAAGAATGGTCATAGTTACATGGTGAGTGGCACACACCTATAATCCCTAGCAAATTTGGAGGCTGAGCAGGAGGATTGCAAGTTCAGAGCCAGCCTAGGCAACTTAGCCAGGTCCTAATCAACTTAGTAAGACCTCTATATTATATAGGGGTGAGTGTGTAATATAAGTGCCACAGTTGATCAACACCATCCAGTTCTATGAGTAGTAATGAAATAGGGCACCTCTGCACCTCCTGCTTGTATCATTATTAATTGTGCCAGTATTTTCTAGAATTTGGGGCTTTATTTGAAAATAAATGTTACAGTATTCTGCATTGCACAGTATGATGCAATTATATTTAAGAGTGAAATTTGATTCACTGTGTGACACTGGTTGAATTGTTGCCTTTCTCTTTGTAAGATTTTCTTCTTATTTTTAAGAGGTAAATTATATTTTTTCTGCCATATGCAACACATAATGTTGTTTGGAATTTCAAATTAACCTTAAGTAAAGGTGCTTTGAAAAGTGCACTGTCTTAAAGAAATACATCGCTATGAAGAAATTTCTAAAGAAAACCTCAGGCCTGTGTTCTCATGATCTTAAGTTCCCTCCCAGTGCTATGATGTGTACTCCAGTCTCTTTCTCAGAATTTGTCTAATATTTTATCTAGAATTGGACAACATCCACTCTGATTTGTGCACAGTAAAATTTTCATCAAAGACCACAAGGGTATTATATTGCAATATAACTTCAAATAAGTATTTTGTACAGCAGAAACCTAGATGGAACTGGAAATTGAATTCACCATTTCCACAAACCCTTAAACATCTGTCTTGTGCCCAACATTGTGCTTGTCACAGGAATACAGAGAAGAGTCTGCCCTTCAAGAGCTTTTTATCTAGTTGAAGACAAAAGCAAATGACATATTTTAAATATTATTACTCTAAAGTGGATAAATGAGATAAGTGAGAAATGTTTACTCATTTTAACAGTTTGATTTTATTTGATTTTAGGAGTTACCTTACGATTCATAAAAGAAGTTACAACTAGTAGTATGATTCCATTCCAATTATTGATTTATGCCAATTTTTTTCAAATAAATGCTATTTTGAAGAGTAAAGTTCCTATTGGATGTTACCCACTATAGTTTATTTAAGTTCTAAAAGAATAGATTTTTAATTTAATTCACTAGTCATTGTCTTTCTGGAAGTCAAATTGTGGGCTTCCCATTGAGCTAACCACTTCTATTGAATTACAGTGATATGTTTTGGTCTATACCGCAGTTTAAGATGGAAAGATTATGGCAATGACCCAAAAAAGTTTAATCAAGATTTTCATGTTTATAGAAATGCATACAGAATGTATAAGGGATTTAATATAACTAAGTTATATAAAATATAATAAATAAACAGATGGCATTTATAACTAATTATGCATAATATTTAACCCATTTATTAATTCATTGTAAGACAATAAGGAATCCATCTATTTACAGATACTTAATAATTACAGTTTCCCTCACTTTTGCTGGGGAGCCTTATAGGAATCCAGAGTTAAGACATCAATTATTCTATAATAAATAGTAATTGAGAAATTAAGGGAAAAATGGTTCAGCCAGAGAGATTAATAGAAGAAATGCACATTCTGGCTGTAAAAACGTTTTGCTCTGAGAAACTATAGCAGCATTTCTTTATAATCTAAGAAGCACTAATGGCAACAAACTTACAAGATCAAAATATTACCTTAATAAAATTTGCAGATATTTCTCAAGATAATAGGCATTCATTTCCTTTGCTATCAACAGCTTTGGAAGCAGTTGTTAGAAATACATTTAATCTCTTTTAAACTGCAGCTCCTTAAGGCTGATGTGATCACTAAACCAAATATTTTCTAATCTACAGATTTAGTTATCAGATGCAGTTAGCACTATTCTCACAACATTAACAGGCACATATACCTAATTTCAATTTCTTTCTTAAAAGATTGTAACAGAATGCTTCTGGCAAGAATGATTTTCATATTAACAC
This sequence comes from Urocitellus parryii, assembly GCF_045843805.1. Classification (NCBI taxonomy): domain Eukaryota; kingdom Metazoa; phylum Chordata; class Mammalia; order Rodentia; family Sciuridae; genus Urocitellus; species Urocitellus parryii. The sequence goes on from NW_027553327.1 coordinate 5,057,714, forward strand.
AACAACAAATGAGAATTAAAAACTTTAACTTAAATGTTTTAAAACTCTAAGAAACCAGATGGAGAAAATTCTATGAATGAGTAGACATTAAGCAAGATACCACAAATCTCTCATTCTTTCAACAGGTTGGGAATTCCCTAATGACATAGGCAATATGAATACATTTTATTAGTATTATATGGATATTTATTTACTATGTTTTCCATTATCAAATATTAAAAAAAAGTTGTTATGAAATATAACTGTCAAGAGTTTTTTTTGCTATAATATTTTACCTCCCATCCATGTTTTAAGGGATGGATTTTGATCAATCATAGCTGGATATTCCTATAACAAAAGCAATGGATATTGACATCTAAAATTTTGGATAGATAGTTTAGGGGAAAAAAGGACTTTTATTTAATCAAATAAATGCCACAGTAACTTGACTCTGAATCGGATTATTGCATATGCAGTAAGATTCTGTCTCACACTTCCTCCTTTAGAATTCTACAATATGTTGGTTAACAAAAATGTTAATGTTGTACCTGCAAAAGAATAACTGTCTCTGTATACTGGGGTTAACACAGTTTGGGTCTCACCCATCAATGTGAAAGTGACTTGCAAACTATTCTATCTGCAAATGATTCAGTGCTGAGCATTACAAGATGACTGTCTTACTGTCTTTTGAGACCATATCTTTTCACAAGAGAAACACCAAGATTGTATGCTTACCTTATTTATCTTCCCTAAATGCCAGTTTGGGGACTTTTTCTTTTGTTACAATCATTTTCTAGGTCTTTAATTATGATCTTAATGCTGATGATGCCCAAATTATAACTTCAAGCTCAACTCCTTCCTTGTACTCTAGACCGACATATCCAAATGCCTGCATACCAACTCCATTTAGATACTCAAATGGCATCTCAAAACCATGCTCTTAATTCCCACCCTTCTGTTTCAGTATGGCTCTAGTATTCCAGTTGTTTAAGAAGAAAACTTCAAAATCCTTGCCTAATTCTCACTCTCCAAACATTCCACACCCATCCAACAGCCTTCAATGTGTCCATGATCTAGTCAGGCTTCATTGCCCCAAGGAACACTCTCAGCGATGGCCAATACAGCTCTCACCAGCACTATGGCAATCACTTTCTAACTAACATGCAAGTTCTACCTTAACCCAGTTAGTACACTATCTTCATTATTCAACAGGCAGAGGGATTAATTTAAAATCTCTCACTAAGACTGTGGTATCTCTCTGTGTACAGTTGTTGTGATGTTAGGAAAGTTCTCATAGCCATCATCAGTGTTAATTGAGGGGATCTTGAATGCAGAAACTGCAGATTTCCTTGAGTTACTCTTTGAGCCCTCTATTTGGAGATCCAAGATATAGTCAGTTGATGCCTTGACAGAGGGATGGCCTCACCTCAAATGATTATTAGGAAGGTTTCTTCAGTCTCCTCTGCCAGGTGGTTGAAGAGAGGATCTCTGGTTCAAACCTGGCTCTGTCATGGACTAGCTGCACCATGCTGAGACTGATTGACTTCTCCATGCTTACTTTTTCACAGACAAAGAGATAAAACAAAAGCATCCACCTACAGGGCATTCATGAGGATTTAATAAGATAGTATATGCCAATTGTCTACAAACATTTTGGCACAGAAAAGAATGCTCAAGACATGTTTTTATCAATTATTATTATTTTTTAAAAGCATATTTTTTGTTCAATTGTCATTGTTTCTCCTCTTCTTTTCCTTTCTACTCATGCTAACACTCTTATTTTTTTCTCAGAGCTCTTCCATGAGCAGGAAATAGAAGGTCCTTATTTATTCATACCTTCCCTGAGACATTAGTCATTTATTGACAGTGAGAGGTGACATTGCAAAGTGGCTGGGCTGTGGGTCTTTAGAGGCTGATGGCTCTGTCACATCTTTGTTGTGTGTTCCTTGGCAGGATATGAAACTTCTTAGTTTTCATAGGTAAAAAATGCAGGTAATATTTGTGTCTGCTTCATGGGGTTATCATGAAGAGAAAGTATATAAAGTACCTGGTGTATAGATGTTCTGAGCGAATATTAGCTGTGGAGATTTTTGTTTGTTTGTTTTTTGTTATTTTAAAACAGAGAAGAGAATTGCTAACAAATGTCTGGCATAAATAGGAAAGCTGCTTGGAGGCAGATGGACTCTCTGTGTCATGACTACATCAAACCTCCAAGGTGCCCTGTCTTTTGAAGACCTTGCTTTAATGACTCTCCCAGTAGCCAACTGTCTTTCAACGTTTTTTTGTTGTTGTTGTTGTTGTTGTTTTTTGTTTTTTTTTTTTGTTTTTCCTTCGTTCATGGGAAATTTTCCCCAGGTTGCCAGTCAGTGAGTCACTTCTTACTCCCAGTTTTGTTCACATTTTTAACCTCCTGACAGTTGGTGAATCACCTCTCTAGTCTGCCTTATCATTTGCTTCCCTGCCCCCAGTTTCCCTAAAGAAACAAAATAGGGAAGAGAAAGACATCTGTGACCAAAATACTGAATACCTATGGAAACTCAATACCTTAAGTTCCTTTGGATAAAGCCTTAATCCAAATGCCAATAAAATAATCTTTCTCATTTCTTCCAATGTTAGAACTTATAATTCTAAACCGGTGCTCTTCTTCAAAGTCTCTAATTAAAAACTTGGATACAGCCTGGCATGGTAGCACATGCCTGTAACCCCAGCCATTGAAAGGCTGAGGCCAGAGGGTCACAAGCTTAAGGCCAATCTGGGCAATTTAGGAGATACTTTTTGAAAATAAAAAATAGAAAGGTCTGGAGATACAGTCCAGTGGTAGAACACTCCTAGATTAAATCTCCAGTAACAGAAAAACAACAAGAAAGAGAAAAAAAAAAAAACCAACCACCACCTTGGGTACACACACTCAGGTTTGTTAATGAGACATTTTCCACATTGAGAAGACATTTGGAAAAAGTAATCCTAAACAGAAGAGGTAGGTCAAGAGAAAACCAGAGAGAAAAAGAAGGTGAGGATGAAAAGCAAGGGATACCAGTAAAAAGAAGGAAAAGAGATAGAGATAGCATAGTTTAGAAAGAGGAAGAAACAGAAAGGATTTGAGGAGACTGATGAAAAAAGAAAAACAAAAAAATAAAGACTAAAAAAATGGAATAGTGTTTAGAATACTGATTGGAGAGAGAGAGTGATACAGCTCACATTACGGCTTTACCATGCACTATGTAACCTAGAGAAAGGTAGTTCCTCAGTCTCCTCATCTTCAAAATCAGAGTAATAATATTACCTACTGCACAAGGTTGTTGAGTTGAGTGAGGTAATGCATACAAAGCACTTTGAACCATTTCTGGAACATAAGTGCTCAATGAGTGTAGCTATAGTCATTATTAGCTGGAATATTTCTTCTTAAAATTGGGATAATTTTAAAATTTATTGCCTTCTTTCAATTATCAGTATTTACAGTTTCTGCCAATTCCTGAATATATACAGATCCAATAATTAGAAAAAAAAATTCTTACTAAAGATTTCCAATAGATTTGTCAGTGATACTGAATGTTACTATCTCACTAAGAATGTGCTAAAGAAAATTCAGCTAAACGAGTTTTTTAACAACTTGCACAAATGTGCTGTAAACACCCAGAGGGGGAAAAACTGAAATGCATTTTGTACTGGATGTAGTGTATCTATTTTAGAATATCTAGGTACCATGCAAGAGGCAGGACCTACCGTTTTAAATACTGGTGTCTAAAAGAGAAGCCTGTGCCTTAAATGTGTTTTCCTACATTTCACAGGGAGCTCACCCCACATCTCAGCATGTGTGTGTGACTGTCTCAGCTACCTGATGGTAAACAAAGTGGATAACTACTCCTGACTATTGAACCAACAAAAAAGTTCTAATCAAAAGGATCTTCTCATCAGATGTTCACATATTCAAAAGTTTACCACATCCCATAATGTGTTGACATGTTTACTGTGATTTGCTAAGAGGCAGGAGAGACTTTCTTCCACTTAACAGTAGGCTTCTACAATCAGGCTCCTGGAGGGTTTTAGCAGTTCAAGCAGGTGAGTGACAGACGTGATTACAATCCTCAAGAAATGGAAGCTAGATTGTCTGCATCTTCTCTTCCCACCACTCCCCTATAAAATATCTCACATTAAACTGACAAAATAATAAACTTCAGAAAATACTCACAGCTCAGTGACACTCACATATTCAAGCTGTTATTAACAACTAGTCAGACACCTAATATTGCCTTGCTTCGTGTGACTTGAAGACTGATGATCCTTTCCACTATCATCTGATACTGTCATTTTATAACAGAGCAGGACAGAAGAAGAAAAGACATGAACTGCAGTTTAGAGGCCTTGGTTAACCAGTAGTCATGGATTTGCCAATGATAAATGAAAATAATGGTCTTACATATGAGTAGTATTTTCCAGGAATTTTTCACATGCATGACCTCCTCAATTTTCTCCATGATCTTAAGGACATTTAATCTCTAAGATTTAAGTTCTATGAAATAATCTAGAGCTTACATTCTTGATGCTAACAACAAAGATACTAAAAGCTTGTGGAAAAATATTTGTGGCAAAATACATAGACTTTGGCAAGCCTGGTAACTGCATTACCTTTGTTATTGTGCCTTTATTTTCCTTCTCTTTCCCTAAGGAGTAGGAAGCTTTCAGGCAACAAGAGTCACCTTTGTTAAAACACAGCTATTTTGTTTTTCTCTATATGATTTTCTCTTGGTTCTCAAGTTTGTTCTAATGGAAAATTTGATCTTGCTAATTCAAGGTATCTCAGTCAGATCTAGATATACTTCAATCTCTCCAGTTCTAAAACTCCGTTATGATGTTCTTTTTCCTTTTCTCATCTCCCTAAGGATAATCCAGTTTCTGGGAGGCTCAGTTTCTGGCACCAGCCAGGCCACAGTTCTATATGAAGTATGTCATTGTTCATCTGTAATGGTCAATGCTGAGTGTTTTGTTCACTTGACCTTGTGGTACCATCTGTCTCTTGATACCTGTCCTCACCTGAAGGCCATATCCCATCATGGTCTGCAGTACCCAATAGTGTAAATCACTAAACCTCCTTTGGGATTCCAGGCCTACATTTAACTCTTGCTGCTAGGGTGCATGAGGGTTTGAGAGTCTTTCCTTATATCTATTCAGAAACCTCCTTCTGTCATAGTCTGTCTCCAGCTCAGCCATGATGAAGGTCTTAGGACTTCTCTGCGGTTGAAATGAAGCCGGCATGGAGCTCCACCATGGCTCCATCAGCTCAGGGACCCCCAGCACTTAAACAGGCTTTCCTTTGCCCTCTCACTGGGGTTTAGATGCCAAGGAATGGAGGAAAGACCCCTTTCTGGCATCCACTAATGTACAGTCAGTCCCTCTCAGATTTTTTTCTTCCTATAAACTGATAAGATTTTCATGTCTTTTAAGTGACAAAAAAAAGCCCTGATTGTAAATCATCTTGCATTTTTGCCAACTCTATAACTGATAGGATAAATCAGATATTCTGCACCCTCTTTATGCTCAAAACCCAACTTTTAAAATTTCAAGAAGAAACTATAGTCTTTCAAACAAGCTCAGACAAATAAAAACACTGACTTTTGAATTACTTATGGTTTCTGGTTCAGATTAGTAATAGTCTCCTTAGTCTCTCTTAGAATTAGTAATATATAATGGTTAGACACTTGGTCTCAAGAGCCGGAATACTTAGATTCAAATATTTTACCAATTATCTGACATTACTTGTATCAATCTCTCTGTAGTATTTTTTTCATCTAGAAAGATAGGCATAACAAAGGTTCCTGCCTCAAAGGGTTCCTGTGATTAAATAAATTAAGCCCTTAGAACAGTGTGTGGCATTTAGTAAGCAGTTATCTTTACTGTTAAAGTGCATCTGGCAAAAATCATAAGCACTTATCTTTACCATTAAAATTCTTGTTACTGAAGATCTAAAATATCAATAATTTGACTTAGGTCCTATTAGTTTCTCTTGTGTTTCTTATATTAAGGCAATAATCTCAGCCTACTTAAAGAAACATTCAAGCATATTATCCAGCTGTAATGAATAAAATCAAGTACCTTTTTAACCAAAATTATATACCACTTAGATATGCAGAATATAATTCATGTTGTTTTATGGATAAGATGGACCCAGTAATAGAGAACAGGCTACATTTTTTTCAAATGTACCTAGATTTATCTACATTTACATTAGGTGAATCTAAAAGAATTCATCTCAAAGCTCAATTTACTACATGAGGTCTTCTCTGATTAATACCTTGTACCTTCCTGTAGATTTCTAATACCCTTCCACCACACGTCCAAATTAAAAAAAAAAAAAAGAACATGATCTCTCTTCTTTGAATTCCTCACAACTGTTTCTATCCCTTATGTGGTACTTAACTTATTGCATATTGCATAATTATGATCTTTTTATTTGTGTATTCTTCCCAACTGGATTATTTACCCCCATTGCTTTTTCTTTTCTTATAATGTCTACTGTAATATTTCATAATAAGGAGATTATAAATAAATGTAATTGAATTCAATTTAGAAAACCATCTCTCAGAGAGGTAGCTAAGTTGCAGAGAAAAGATTGTTAAGAAATGCTGGATGAGATAAATGTAATGTAGCATCTTGGTTAACAGCATCTACATCAGGTAAAACTGCAACAGGTTTAAATCATAGTCCCAGATAGTTATGGGGATTACAGATGTGTGCAAAGTGCTTAGCACAGCATCTGGCACAAAGTTACTCCTAATTAATTGCAGCTACTAAGTCTAGGGAGGTGATGCAAAATATCCTGCATGAACCTCAGAATTCCAGCTAAATTCTGATTTAAATTGAGTAGAAGTTTAGAAGCTGTGATAGGCTAAAAAAAGGCCAATCTAGATACCTATGTCCTAATTTCCAAAACTTGTGACTATTACCTTATATGTAAAAATGGACTCTATAGATAGGATTAAGATAAGGATATTGACATAAGAGATGCTATTTTTAGATCAGAAAAGTCCCCCAAAACTTGTGTGTTGACAGCTTGGTCCCTGAGGTAGCTGTGTACAGTGGTGAGGTTTGGGGAAGTGATTAGGTGAGAAGGGCTCTGACCTCATCAATGAATTAATGCATTGATAAATTTATAATTTAATGGGCTATTGGGGGTGGAAACTTGAGGAGTTGATGCCTAGTTGGAGGAAGTAGGTCATAGGGGACATGACCTTAAAGGGGATATTGGAACCCTGCGCCCTTCTTTTTTCTTTCTGCTTCCTAGCAATCATGAGGTGAGCAGCCTTGTTCTGCCATTTGCTCCCCACCATTTGCCTTGCTATGGGCCCATAGCAATGGAGCCAAGTGCCCATGGACTAAAACCTCTGGACCCATGGACCAAAATAAGTCTTTTCTCCTTTTAAGTTGTTTTTTCTCAAATATTTTGTCATGAAGATAGAAAGGTGACTAACAAAAGAGACTTTCTTGGATTAAGTATATAATCATAGGGGTCTCAGGTAATCATAAGAAGGAGGTAGGAGAGGAAAGAGACAATAGGCAATATAAAGTCAGAAGCAACTAATTGTGATCATGAACCAAGGGATACGGGCAGCCATTAGAAACTGAAAAAGGTAAGATTTGTCCCTCATAGACTCCATAGGAACCAGACCTTATCGGCACCTTGAATTCAGCCTCAGAAGACTCCTTTTGTATTTCTGACCTCCAGATGATAAGTGTGTATTATTTTAAACCACTGAATGTATAGTAGTTTGTGTAGTGATGTTAATACAGAGGACATAAAACAAAAATCAGGATATAACTACTTCAAAAAATGATTTGGGAATTTATTATAAACACACATTTACTACATGACCAAACAATTGCATTACTAAGTACGTCCCCAGGAAAAATGGAGTTTTGTATTAAAGTATTCATAGTAGTTTTATTCATAATAACTCAAAATTTGTAACAACATATATGTCCAATAGATAAATGAACAAACAGAATTTTACATATTGGAATACAAAAACATAGCAATAGAAAGAAGCTATGATGTAATAACATGGACATACCAAAAAATATTATGCTAGCTGAAGTCAGGAACAAAAATGTACACATTGTGTCATTCCATTTTACAGGTTCTAAAAAGACAAAATTAATCTATCCTGACAGAAACCAGGTTAGTGATTACCTAAAAATATGGAAACTTTGGTTTTAGGGAGCAAAATATAGGATAAAGGAAACATTTTACATTTTAATGATGGTACTAAATATGTGCAAATATAACAAAATTCATTAAATTGTCCTGGCATTATTAAAGACCTTAGAGATGTTGAGGACAGAAGCCTACACTAGACTCTTAAATTCATGTGAAATCCAAATTTTCCACCTATTTCCAAAAAGCAGTACTGGGAAATTGTATGAACAAATATTTATTTGTATAATTGAAAATCTTAAAATGCTATTCCAAATATAGAAAACTTAAAGAATTGATATATTTTTTTATTTTTTAGGGTATCCTTTAGGGGGGACATGTTGTCCCTCTGAGTAAGCCATATGATTTAAATTGAATCACATTAAATTACCCTCTGTGTAGGTCAAAAAATCACATATCAGCAATTCTATATGATTAGAAATAGTGAAAAATCAATTTTCAACTAGTTCCAAGTATTTAAACATAAGTGATTTACTCTTAAAAAGTAAAAAAAATATAATATATCATTGAATGAAAATTCTTTTCCAATGTATGTGAATATCCTTTTCCAATGTACACTTTAAAATTCAGAGTAAAATTATTGTTATTATTTTATTCCATCAATTGAATTTCAAAGAGAGTATATATTTTTAAAGTATTTTTACATACAAAATGTTGTCGGTTTAAAACACCCTGCATATATTTACATTCTAAATCAGTGTCACTTTCATCATATGTTACCATAGTAGAGTGTTTCTTCTGTAGTGAATTTTTAAAAAAGAGCAAAAACAGGGTATTCTTAAGCAAGCAGACTTTGACAAGCTGCTCTGCACAGCTTAAGGGCATGTTTTTGATTAATTCAGGTATCTATAATTATCTAAAAAGCAATCTAGATATAACCAATTTCAATCCAATTCAGGTCATTCCGTCAATCTTCATGCTGCTAGTTACCGGTTAAAATGATGGTTTGGGCATGTTTGGAAACCACTGCTTCTCTGTGGACTGGGATAATTGATGAGGGCCTACTATAAAAAATAAAATTAAAAGGTCAAAGCATCTACCTATTCTATTTCTATTTGGTGGTAGAAGCTGTAATTGATCTGGGGAAAAGAAAGTCCTGGAGGCAACCTGTAACACTTATGTTTCTTTCTTGGTTCATCTCAATTGGTTTAAAAATAAAGGCATTTAGATGTACTATTTTAGCCCTTATGGAAGTATGCATACTGAAGGCATAGTCCTAGAAATCTTGTTTCTTTGGCTAGAAGGGACTTTAATTAAGTTTGGATTCAGAAAAGGAAAGATAATTCTGTAAAAGAAGAAGACATAGCAATTTTTCTTATTAAGATGAGAGATTTGGGGCCTGGAAGAAGTGCTTCATAAATCCTACTTTTAATTATGAAATAATACCTAAATTATTGAAAATAAAGCAAAAAGAGATAGTTCTACCACCATAATATTAGTTTTCTCCTTCCCAGGTTTTTAGAAAGTATCAAAAACACATTCTTTCTATTCTTTTTTAAATATTTTTTTTATTAATTGTTGATGAACCTTTATTTTATTTACTTATTTATATGTGGTGCTGGTAACTGAACTCAGTGCCTCACACATGCTAGGGAAGTACTCTACCACTGAGCCCAGCTCCATCTTCTTTCTATTCTTAAAATAATAAAATAATATAGATTAAAATAGGGCTGGGACTCAGCGGTAGAGCGCTCTCTCTAGCATGTGCAAGGTGCTGGGTTCAATTCTCAACACCACATAAAAATAAATAAATAAAATAAAGATATTGTGTCCAACTATAACTAAATTTAAAAAAAAAACACATTAAAATGTCATTAATGTTTTGTTCTTAATATTTTCAGAAAATATGTTCTCCTTTTTTGAATTGTAGAACATATTTCATAGAATTTTCAAAATGATTCGTGTCAAAGCAATAAATACCTTTCTCCTATCAGACTACAGCAGTTCTGTTTGTTTCCAAGATCTAATTGTCCTTCCTTTCTGAGTGGGTCCAATCTTCAGAATCCACTAAAATTGCAAATTAGCAAAGAAGATAATTCTTAAGCATGGTTTTATACTCTTGTTGGTATAGCCACGTCTACATAAACTCCAGTGACTGAAAATAACTGTGTTTGGGGGTAGGAAGACATATTTTAAATACCTTCTTTTTGAGATGAAAATAAAACTCCCTTGTTTGTTTCTTTTTTCAAGGAAGCTTTCTCTGATTAGAAATGCAGAACCAATAGAACCGAGGGCTATTATCTGAAATGCTTCCCTGGACCTTGTCTTCAGATGTCTGTCAGTGAGGACAGATACAATTGGTAAGCTCTCAAGTGGAATAACTAAAGACAAATATAGGAGGTTAAAGTGGTCCCCACAGTAATGGAGACAGATAAACCCAGACCTGCAAACTTCCTATTACCTATTTGCCTGTAGGCCCCAATACCTTAAACTAGACCTACTTTCATTAATTTGGCTTTGTTGTTTGTCCTCCTAAACTACCATTGTTGGCTCTATTTTAGTTTTGTTCTTGGATTTATCTTTCATCTTCCATTCTTTTAATTTCTCATTCTTTTCTTCTTGAATTCCTGTTATCATTTATATCAGCTACTGCAACTTCTCTTATTTTCTTCTTTTTATCTATTTTAGGATTTCTTTTCCTCTATAAATGTGCATTTATTAAAACCTTATGATTAATGAGTAATTTAATTCTTTTAGTGAAGTAGATTGTACTGCCAGATCCTAGTTGGATTAATTTTCTTCTCATTTAGGGAAAGAGCACTGAACTAATTAGCCTGTGAAGATGTTCATGGAGAAGATGGCACATGTCAACAATTGACCCAGAGTAGTGATAGCATGGGTGATCTTTACAAAATTCTTCTTACTGATATTCTTTAATTTTCACAACTAATTATTATTTATGAAGAAAGAAACACGACAGAATAAATTAAGCCCCGTTGCTCAAGGTCACACAGCAAATGGAAGAATAGAACAGAAGCTCAGGTCAACTGATTACAAAGATCATTATCTTTTTAATCTGTAACCTTGGGCAGAGAAGAATATCTAAAAAGTAAAAGCCTATCTTAAAACTATAGAGGATTTTTATGAAATATAAGCTTGAATTTAATGTCTTTACTTTGGAAAGCTTATGTAAATTAAGTCTGATTCCTATCAGTCTCCTTTAGATTAGATGTTGGCTAATTTTTTAAATTAGTGTCTGTTTTTGTAAAAAAAAAAAAAATTATTGAGACAAACAGCCACACCTAGTTGCTTATGTATTCTATCTGGCTGCTTTTACACTGTGATGGCAGAGCTATGTAGTTATAACAGGGATCATAGATTGCTGAAAGCTGAAAATATTTATTATTTGGATCAACCTTGCAACATCCTTGCCTTAAATAATTTTTCGGGGGGGGGCGGTGGGGGCAATTGTCCATCCTTAAACATCCACTGAGACTAGATTGTAACTAGAAAAGTATAATTTCCTTAGAAGTGAACTGCGTCTGTGCATGGTTACCAAATTAACCATTTTCAGTTTATTTTTTAATAACATTACATTCCAGTCACTCTCTGGTTGGCAGATTCTACTCCAGGTATTTATTATTGAAAATCAGTACTACTGATATAATTCAATTGTGGTTCAATACTTTTAAACACATAAACTCAAATTATAAAAAAAATTTCTGAGCTTCCAGGTTGTTCTCAGCAGGGCTTTTGCTGATATTGGCTAGTCTCCCCTAGACAAGAATTAATTGATTTGCTTAAGAAAGAAAAATATTGAGAAATGTTTCTGTGTTTTGCAGAGATTAAATCTGTTGGATGTTCACTGCCTTGTCTCAATAGTCACTAAACAATATGATGTGACAGATGTTTGAGAAACTTCATGTACTAATTATACATCTCCATTTTTAACTTCTCAACTAATGAGAGTATTGGTCTCATAGAGTTGTTTGTTTTTTTCCTATCTCTAATGAAAACCAAGGGATAAGTAATAAGAGTGCACATATAATATATATTTTATTCATCGATACGATGGTTTGAATGTATTCCCCACAAAGTTCATGTGTTGGAAACTCAGTCTCCAATGCAAAAAAGTTGGGAGATGAGAACTTTCAAGAGATGATGAGGTCATGACGCACGGCCCTCATCAAGATTCATGTCCTAATCTCAGCAGCAGTTTGTTTACCTCAAAAGCAGACTTGTGATAAATGTAAGCTCAGCTCCCTCTTGCTTGCTGCCTCTTGTCTCTCCACCTTCTGTCATGAGATGACACAGTAAAAAGACCTTGCCAGATGCTGGTACCTTGATATTCTGGCCTCCTGAACTATGAAAAGCAAGCTTCTTTCTTATAAATTAGTCTGTGGTATTCTGTTGTAGAAATACAAAATGGACTAAGAGTAAATGTACAAACATTATTTTCCCCTTAAATAAAAATTTAAATGCATACTACAGAATTCATAAAATTTTCTGGAAATTCTACTTTCCTCAGGAACTATCCATCTAAAAAATGAATTTCATAAAGCCACTCTATGCCACATTAAAATTTCCTTTCATTTTGTCTTTGTTTTACTCCTTTTAAAATAATTTCTTAGTTTTGTATACAAAAAAAAATCTTCATTGCTTTTGAAGGCTTGAGTTCTATTTCTTCTCAACCTTTGTCATTCCATATTGGACTTTAAATCTTCTTAGTCTAAATGTATGTATGTGGCAATATTGCCATTTTTCTTGGTTGTTTCAGATTTTTTACTTTTCATTTTCATTGTGTTTTTTTGTACATTACAATTATATATAATAGTGGAATTCAGTGGGCCATATTCATACACACATGTAGCATAATTATTGACTATAATGATCAGTCTATAATTATACCATGATTTTCTATAAAAGGAAATTCTGTTTCTTTCTTTCTTTTTTCTTCTTTTCTTTTTTTGTAATTCTAGATGGAAAGAAGGCCTTTATTTTATTTTTATGTGGTGCTGAGGATCGAACCCAGTGCCTCACGCATGCTTGGCAAGTGTTTTGCACTGAGCTACAGCTCCAAAATTCTGTTTCTATTTTGCTTCCTGATGATTTTGCTTCCATTGAATGTGTGCAGCATTCTCCTCAGAGAAGAGTCCACAATGATCCCTGAATTGTAATGAAGAGTGTTGTAGTCATTTTTTTTCACTGCTGTGACCACAAGACCTGACAAGAACAGTCAGAGTAGGAAGTTTATCTGGGGGGTCTCACTGTTTCAGAGGGCTCAGTCCATAGACAGCCAGCTTCATTGCTCTAAGAAAAACACCATGGCAAAGCGTGTAAGAAAGGAAAACAACTCAGGACATTACAATCAGGAAGTAGAAAGCATCCCTCACCACGGACAAAATGTAAACCCCTAGAGCATGCCCTGGGCAACCTACCTCCTCCAGCCACACCTACCTGCCTAGAGTTACCACCAAGTTACTTCCTATCAATGGATTAATGCAGAGTTTAGGTTAAGATTCTCATAACTCAATCATTTCACTTCTAAACTTTCTTGCATTTTCTGATGAATGAGCTTCTTAGGCACACTTCATATCTACACCATACCAGATAGTTCCAAGTCCATTACACTACAGGTATAGTTTGGATTATTTTCCTTCTAAATGCATTGGCTCACAATCTTATCTTTCTCCTTCTAAGGCTCATTTTTTTTCCATTAATGCAGTTCCATGATGTCTTCCTACAGTCTATCTCCATCAGATTGGCATTTCTTCAGCCAAAAATCTTAGCATTATTGGCAAACTTGGGAGTTTGATTGTGACCACTTTCTTTTCCACATAGTTAATAAGATCAGCCTCTGAAACAATCCCTGATACTAAATAATTGGATAGATCACTAAAATAAAACAATTTATGAACTATAATTAAATCTTACATTTTTATGTCCATGCCTAAGAGTTTTGAATCAAATTTGGAAAATAGATGAATTAATTCAGTTGTTGTAGAAGGTAAAGCAATAGTTAAATGGACCCTTGAATATTCAGTGAGTGTAGGGAACTACTATCATTCTTAACAAAAGGCAAATAATAAATATCTCTACAGTGTGAATTTGAGATTCCTCTTGAAAAATTCCCTTACTTAGAAGTCATTCCAGGATAGACCTTGTATGTGCTATTGTCCTTTAATACTAAGGACCAATTATGAACAAGTCTTTCACTTCATATCCATGAGTGTGACAGAGAATAAACTAGACCATGCCAACAAAATTTTATTTACTGCACAAGGGATGGATATATATATATATATATATATATATATATATATATATATATCTTTGAATCTATAGAATCTAATCTGTAAATCATGACTTTTTCTGAAGTTTCAATTACTCATTCTAATCCCAGAAAGTTTCTCTTCTGCTTCTACCATTTTATGACCTAGGCTTTCACACTTAGCTTCCTTCTTAGGGTTTCCACTCAAAGTCAGTGTACTACAAAGGAAATCTTGACTGGATCAGTAAAAAGTACAGACACAGATGTACAGATATGTTAGACAGTTCTGAAATTTGAAAGATGCCCAGTAATTTAACTTTGCTTTGTGAAAAAGCAAACAATTATTAAGCCATACAGGTCAGCAGGTAAAGCAATCATTAATTGTGTGAATGTAGCAAGTGGTTGTTCTCTTTTTTTCTGGATAATACTTGTAGAAGATGTTTTTGAGGCCTAAGCCACATCTTCTCAGTTCTTCTTGGGTTTCAGCTGCAGCTGTGGGATAAATCCTGTGCCAGCTGCAGGCATCCCCACACCCCTCAAGCTTCTGCTCTAACACCCCATCTTTCTTTATTCTGTTTCCACAAAGAGCAATCCAGTCAACTCTCCCAAAGACAATCCTCCTCAAGTTGAGGAGAATCAGTAGCAAATGACTGAACTCTTGGCCTTCCAGTGTCCTAGTACTTTGGTGGGGAGGATCATTCTGAGTGCATTCTATTTAGTTTCTAAGAGGGTCAGCATATGTAGTGGCACAGCAATGAATTTCATGTGTATATACCGACTCACTAACACAATTTATTGACTTTCTATGCTTCCTTGTTTCACCTTCCTCATTTCTAGCCAACTTAAGGGAGAAAGGATTTATTTTGGCTGTTTTAGAGGTTTTAGTCAATAATCAACTGGCTCCATTGCTCTGGTCCCGAGGTGAGGCAGGGATGAGACAAAGCAAACCTGTTTACCTGATGGCAGGACATGGAGGGAGAGAGAGAGGAAGGAGTCAAGGACAAGATACAGTCCTCAAGAGCACCCCCACAAGGACCCACTCTCTTCAACTAGGTCCCACTTCCTATGTTTCACCACCTCCCAATAGTTCACACAAATTATTAATCCATCAACAAATTAATCCACTGAGGATTAATGACCCAATCATTTCCTAAAAGCTCCACATCTGAAAATTTCTCCATTAGGGACCAAGCCTTCAAACACATGAAACTTTGGGGAACATCCCAGATCCAAAAATAACATCAGGCATTCTATTTTACTACTTGAAAAAAAGTGGCAAATTATAGTAACAGTATTTAGCAATGGTAACTATGGGCATCATGAATGCTATTAACAAATATGATAAAGAGAATTTTTGCTCATGAAGAATGATTTGATGAGGAAGTAAAATCATGGAAGAATGATGAAAAGCACATCATATTTCTTTGAATGTTGTGGAAATTTACACCAGTGTGGTAAAAAAAAATGCAAACTCTAACTCTAGATGTGAATTTTGTGGAAGAGGAACTATATTCCTGAAAAGATATCACATAACATTATAATTGTTACTTGTAACTACATTCAAAACATCAAAGTATGCCAGTAAATTTTCTTTATATGATATAAAGGTAGAACAATGTTAGGGTTGAAATAATAAATAACATCTTCCCTTCCTAACCTCATATTGGACTAATTAAGAGGAAAACAGGAAGCTGAGCATGGTGGCACATGAATATAATCCCAGCGGCTGGGAGGCTAAGAGAGGAGGATTGTGAGTTCAAAGCCAGCCTCAGCAAAAGCAATACACTAAGCAACTCAGTATGACCCTGTCTCTAAATAAAATACAAAATAGGAGTGGGGTAGGGGTGTGTGTGGCTCAGTGGTTGAGTGCTTCTGAATTCATTCCCTGGCATCAAAAGAAAACAAAGAGGGGGGGGGATAGAGAGACAGATACAAACACTGGTTACTGGTTACGGGTTAGACTGGCTTACAGGCCAGGACCTTTCTCATGCTTGTTCATTCAGTCACAGGAAACAATGTCCCCTCCTCCCACCACCAGGCATTCCTGAGTGGAGGGCCTCTTCCCGAAAAACTTAAAAGAGGAGAAGCCAACCTGTGTGTCTGCGTGTACTTTTTCTGCATGGCTAAATCCCAAGAAAAATCAAAGTTGAGAGGACTGTAATATACCTGCCCAGTTTCTCCTTCCAAACTCCATGATCAAATATAACTCTTCACTCTGTAGGAAAGGAATACGGACATGGAGACCATAAATGTTACACTAGTTAAACATACTATGTGGAATGAGACTCAGGACTGGGGAAAAACAAGACACATATGTACTCCCAACAGATTGAGCACAAGTTGCTGAACTCAAGTTGCTGAGGATCTGTCATCATCTGAAATATCACAGTCTCCTACAACTCTTGCCATTTTCTGCTTCTAGTTTCTATTAGATAATCAAATATTTGTTTGTTAAGGTGCATTTGAGAATGACATGACTAGATTCCAAAATAAGTACAGACCATTATTATCTATTTAAAATGTACTCAAGAATCAATTATTCTGAATTCTTTCATTCATATTAGAGTTCTTGTGCACAGGGAAGCCAGCTGAGAAATACAAGGATGCTGGAAGGCAACCGTCAACCAATAAGAAAGAATCATGAAATAAAAGGTTTGGCTTCTTCTACTTTGGACAGAAAAGTTCAAGTGCATTCTACATCAGTCTGCAAAGGATCTCCAGTGGGTTTGAGTTTAGTCACCCATAGCAGTAATCAGTTCAAAAATACAATCAATATAAGAAACTCACCTTTGGGCTGGGGCTGTGGCTCAGCGGTAGAGCACTTGCCTAGAATGTGTGAGGAACTGGGTTCGCTTCTCAGCACCACATATAAATAAAGTCCATTGACAATAAAAAAAATATTTTTTTTTTAAAAAATAATCTCACCTTTGACTTTTGTTTGTTTGTTTGTTTTAATGCTGGGGATTGAAACCAGAGTGCTTTACCACTGACCTCCATCCCAAGCCCCATTTATTTTTTTGTTTTTGAGACAGGGTCTCACTAACTTTCTTAAGGACCTCACAAGGTGGCTAAGGTTGGCCTCAAATTTGCAATCCTCCAGCCTCAGTGTCCAAGTCACTGGGACTACAGGCATGTGCCATCAGGCCCATTTCACCATTGATTTTTAACCAGTATTTGATATTATCTAGTTTCAATAGTTGCTATTAAAAGATAATCCAGTGTCACTTTTTTCTATCTTCCTCTCTCTCTCTCTCTGTCTCTCTCTCTGTCTCTCTCTCTCTCTCTCTCTCTCTCTCTCTCTCTCACACACACACACACACACACACACACACACACACATACATACACACACACACAGGAAAGTCATTAGAAATCAATCTAATGACTTTACAAGTTACAAGAGACCTGGACAGTTTAGATTCATTTAAAATTTTAGAAGTCCCTCATAGTTAATAGCCAATGTTGATAGACTCTTTAATGTGCAAGAAGCTTTAGTGTGTCAAGAATATTATCCCTAATGCCTAATTTATTTTCCTAATAAAATCATTAAATATATAATAGTACTTCAGGCATTAAAAGTTAACATTCCTATAAATATCTACACTGTACCTCATAATTAAGAAATCAATATTTCTCCAAATATTTGAACATTGACTACAAACTTATTTATTTGAATTACCCTACAATTCAATTTAAATCACAAACGTGCTATTTCATAATCTAATGTTCTAAAGCTTTAAACTCTTTAAGTAGTAGGACAAACACATGGATTAAATGATAATAATATGAATTTATTATTGCACTTTCAGTGAAATCAGTTAAATTTTTCTTGAATTTAAAACCATATATTTATATTCTTTTCTTTATTAACTTCCTTCATAACCTGTGGCATGTTCTTATTCTTTCATATGAGTCACAGTGAGTTTAGCATAGGTATCTTCCTAGCAACAACCTTGATAGTCAAAAATGAAAAAGTTTCATTTCTAGTTTAGGAGGTAGATTATGGATTATCTGGCACAGATTCCTGATTGGGATGTGGGACAAAGATGTACCTGCACTTTATTCTCTCAACAATCATTATTGATGTATCATTATTATTACGTCTGCTTAAAAAGTTATTCTGAAACAATAGCTTAAAACAAAACTATCCATTACCTCATCACTTCTGTGAGTCAGAATCTGGGCACTGCTCATTCCGAGGCTCAGGGCTTCTCTCAAGTCTACTATCAAGATGACATTCAGACATGCAAATCAAAACCACTCGAAGATTTCATCTGACTCCAGTCAGAATGGCAGCTATTATGCATACAAACAACAATAAATGTTGGCAAGGATGTGGGGGAAAAGGTGCACTCAGCTGGTGGGACTGCAAATTGGTGCAGCCAATATGGAAAGCAGTATGGAGATTTCTTGTAAAATTGGGACTATAACTACCATTTAACCCAGCTATCCCACTCCTCAGTCTATACCCAAAGGATTTAGAAACAGCATACTACAGGGATACAGCCACATCAGTGTTCATAGCTGCACAATTCACAATAGCTAAACTGTGGAACCAACCTAGATGCCCTTTGATAGATGAATGGATAAAAAAAAATGTAGCATGTATACATAATGGAATATTACTCAGCAATAAAAGAAAATAAAATCATGGTATTTGCAGGTAAATGGATGGAGTTAGAGAAGATAATGCCTAGTGAAGTTAGCCAATCCCAAAAAACCAAATGCCCAATGTTTTATTTGCTAAAAGGAGGCTGATTCATAGTGGGATATGGAGAGGGAGCATGGGAGGAATAGACAAACTCTAGATAGGGCAGGGGTATTGGAGGGGAAGGGAGGGGCCTGGGGTAATTAATGATGGTGGAATATTATGGAGATCATTGTCCAAAGTACATGTATGAAGACACAAATTGGTGGGAATATACTATGTATACATCCAGAGATATGAAAAATTGTGCTCTGTATATATAATAAGAATTGTAATGCACTCTGCTGTCATATATAAATAAAAAAAATTTAAATGTTTTTGAGGAAAAAAAAACAAAAGATGACATTCAGAGATAAGCCATTTACAAGGCTCAACTGAATGAGTTTCCAAGCTTATTAATTTGGCTGTGTGCAAAATTCAATTCCTCCTGGGCATTTCTTCACTTCCTGTTGACTAGAACTACCCTCAGTTCCTTGTTGCTTGGGCTTCTCCATAGCACAGCTCACAACATGGCAGTTGGCTCCACCAGAGCAAAAGAACCAACAAAGCTCAAGAGACAGTCAAGGGTAACTGTGGTGCAGATGATGGGCAATCATCCATACTGATCAGTGCTTTTGGTATATTTCTACTTTTTCATGAACCTTTTGTTTTAGTCACTCTTCTCTGTGTTACTCCTCTATATTTAATCAGAGAGAAACAAACAAACATGCAAAAAAACTATAACTTGTCAAGTTCATATGCACAAGAGAAGGAGCAAAACTTTGTCTATTTATTAGAATAATTTCTTTACAAGTAATCCTATTCTATTATATGTTCTTCCTTTATTATGTTCAAACTTTTCACACTTATAAATTTTTTCTCTTTGATGTGTCATTCTGAATTCATGGACTTTCACACATTCAGTTATGTCAAATTAACAACAATTATCATTGTTTTAATGCTCAATTTTTCATAACTTGAACAGTTGATCTTTCCT
Source organism: Urocitellus parryii (assembly GCF_045843805.1). NCBI lineage: Eukaryota > Metazoa > Chordata > Mammalia > Rodentia > Sciuridae > Urocitellus > Urocitellus parryii. The sequence goes on from NW_027553327.1 coordinate 5,077,797, forward strand.
TAGATGGGTCCTTTATCTTTTCAGGTCTTTCCTCAACACTGTCAAAAACATCTTTCCTCTCTTGTTGAAAACTGCATGTTTCAGATCTATTGCTTTAAATCGTAACTTTTTCCTGCTTTAAAACAATGAAACCATTACCCTCTAATAAGTCATGATTCTCTTTAGTGGAAAACGGTATATCAGGAAGGGGAAAAAAACCCTCTGGGTATTAGGAGTACACATATTTGCACTGTTGTAAGAGAGTGCTAATATTTGCTAAATTGTAGAAAAAGATATGGAATAAGTTTTTCTTTTTAAGGTCAAGTTTGATTTTTCTAATCTAACATTATATTTAGCATTCTGTTGTTTGTCCTATGTATTTAAAAAAATTTACAAACTACTAACAATTTTTACTACTCAAAATGCAAATCTGGTGAGTAAGATTCACAGTATGTAGTTTCCCAACAAGGAAGTAAAGAACTTCCTGAATTAGTCCAAGCAACTCACGTCAACCGAACCCTAAAACTCACTTCAAGTTAATAACCATTATTGAGCAATCTTTTTACTCACCCTCTCAGTTTCTCATAATATTGAGTATTCATTCCTGTGACTTCTTTTTATCTATGATTTAACAGCTTCTCAGTGATCGACTATGCAAAGTCTTTGCACTTATTCAAACAGAACTGCTTTTAAGTGAAGAAAGAAAGAAAGGTCTATATGAAACCACCAACTCCAAATCTTCTCCTAAATATAGACAAATATTCCAATTTTCATAACTTTACCATCTCCTTCAACAACCACCCTTCCATCCATTACTATTTCTGTACTTGAAAAGGTGACCATTATTATATTCACAGAAACTAAAATGAAATACACATGCACACAATGAAGGTATTTTTTTTTACTAGTACATAATAATTACACAGAATACTGGACTTCATTATGGTATTTTCATGTGTATAGCATAATCTGATCAATTTCAATCTCTAATTTTTTTTACATACTTTCTGCAGCAAACATTGCTGTTTGATTGAGCTAATATTCCCCTGTGTCCCACTCCTTTCTTGCTGTCTCCAATTATAGCAGGTAAGAAACTAAGTTCTCACTTGAATGATCAACAATGCAATTACCATGTGACTATTCCAAGGCATGGGATAGGAGCTGTTAAATCTACCTGCAATTTAATCCTTATGTCACAGTATTCTTCTAGAGAAACCCAAACTAAGACAGCATTGGGAGGAGTAATTCTTATAATACTGTAGCAACCCAATGTCTTACCATTGGTGAACTGAGTCAGACTACAAGGGGAAGAGGATAAACAGCATATACAACATCTCTCAGATTTGAGAGACAGAAGGACTGTAAAGATAATAAGACCTGGGAGGTATTTGGGTGTTGTGCAATTGATATGATAAAGAAAGAAAATTGAAAAGTCACATCAAGCAACCACCAACTCAGAAAAGAATGAGAAAGTAATTGGTCTGTGATGTCAGTATTTAAAGAGATCCTAAGCACAGGACAGACTGTGTTAAAACCAGTATATGTGGAATTTACTATGTTCCACTAACTCTCTTTCATTAAATGGGGGGAGTTATTTTGAACTGAAAAAAACAAAGATTATACCATAAACAATAGATTTGGGAAAGGGACAAATAATGCCTCATTCCCCTTCTACCCTGTTCCCAAGATGCGATGCCCAACTGAAGGAAAGGAAGTGTTGCAGAAGGAGAGTAGAATTAGGTGTGCATATGGAATTCTTGACTAGCAAAGATAAGAAGCTTCAAGGACTGTTTAGACTAAACCCCTGATGATATAGAACCATTTCAAAAGACAATACCTGGGTCTTAGATTCAACCTCCTTAAATGAGAGTGAAGTAGAACTCTGAATAAATTTAAAGCTACAATGACAAAATAATCCATAAATTCCTGGACTTAACTAAATGTCTGTAGATTCATTTTCTGTCATCAATTGGGAACAATGGATCTAGGCAGAAATTAAATCCAATCATGTGAAAGCTTTATAAAAGTTATCTCTCTATGTACCTTGGATGCAGGTGGCCAGCCAACCACACTAAGAAATGTTGTATACCCTACTGAGTAGTTCCAGATCCTCCCCTATTCAGACCTTGAGCATCTCTTGTAAAAATGAAATAATAATAATAATAATAATCACTATACAAAGTTAGGGTAAAGATTTAATAAAGTAGAATACTATGCATATATTAAAAATAATATTGTATGCAGTGGTATGCAACTGTAAATCCAGTGATTCTGAAGGCTGAGGCTGGAGGATTGCAAAGCCAGCCTCAGAAACTTAGCAAGACTCTTAGCAAAACTTTGTCTCAAAATAAAAACATAAAAAGGATCAGGGTTGTACCTTAGTGATAAAATTCCCCTTGGCTCAATCCCCAATCAAATGTGCATCATGTTAGTAACGGGACTAAATTATTTCTACATCAACAAAAAAATTAATAATAATATTATAGACTTCAAATTCTGACCAAGTTAAATAAACTGGATTTATCCTCTCACTTTAAACAACTACAAACATGAATAAATATATGAAGAAACAATGTTCAAACATGGAACAACAGGCAGAGCAGGACTGTGACCTACAAGAGATGGAAAACAAACCAGTTGAGACCTACACTTGCAAAAGCTTACTGCTTGGAGACAGTTTCCTGTCACCAGGAGAGGAAGGAAGAACCCTAACATAGACCATCTTATAACTTTCTTGAGGAGATACAGATTGGAATTCAAAGCAGCTGTAATACAGAGGGCTAAGTAATGAAAAGAAAGAAGCTCCATAGAGAACATCATAGGTGTGTTGATTAATCCTATTGAGTCTTTGGCTGAACACTGATTTATAAATATATAAGGAGAAAGTGTGTAGAATTAGGGAATAGTACACCAAAAGGGAATCAGCAAAATAATTCTAGACTCATAGAAGGCTGGAAATAGTTTGTCCTCCCACCAGCTATGGTGGAAAGAGCTGAAAATACATGATCATCAAACATCTCAAATGTGCATCATGTTAGTAATGGGACTAAATTATTCCTACACCAAAGGGTTCTCTATACCTACAAAGCTTAAAACTGTGAAAGATTGCAAGTAATTAACTGTTCCTAGACAAAATCCAGCACTACTTAAAACAGTAAGTCAAAATCTATAAGTCAACTACATAAATTCACAATATATGATTTCTGATAAAATTTATAAGGCATACCCTCAAACAAGAAAATGTGAACATAGCCATGAAAAAAAATCATACTTTAGAAATATATGCAGAAAGGCATAAATATAAAACTAGCAGAAAAGGATGTTCAAACAGTTCATGTAAAAGAGTCCATATATTTAAAAGAGTGGAGGAACACATAACCATGATAAAAAGAAAAGTGGAGAATATATTTTTTAAAATATACTTCCAGAGATGAAAAAGTACTAAATCTGAAATGAAAAAGGAAATAAATAAAATATGGTCAACAAAAACTAGTTGTTGGAGAAGAAAGTATTAGTGAACTTGAAGAAGACAAAACAATATAAAATTCTGAAAATGTTAAAAAAAATAAAGGAACAATATACTGAAAGACAACTGAGAAGAACCTCAGTACTCCGGTCTAACACAGAAGTGATTGGAGATTGAGAAAGAAGTAAGGGAGTAGAGAAATAAAACAATTTGAAAAAATAACATAAAATCCTCAAATTAGATGAAAATTCTTAAGTCCAAATATCCAACTAACGCAATGACCCAAAATAGGACAAACTTGAGGAAATTCATGGCAAGGCACATAAAAACCAAATTACTGAAATGATTGTTTTAATTGGTACAAAAAATTGTTTGATCAATTCAACACCCCCTTTAAGAAAAAGCTTTCAATAATCCACAAATAGAGACATCAGCCTGAAAAGAATATCTATGAAAAACCTATCACCAAGGTCACATTTACTGTGGATTTAGAATAAAATAAAAAAGAACATCTCAGCACTCTTTCCTCAACATTGTCCTGATGATCTTAGCCTGTAATCTAAGGCAACAAAAATCAATAAAATCATGTGGTTTGGAAAGGAAAAGAATTTTTAAGTTTCTTTTTTTTCTTTTTTTTTCATAGAGGATACATAGCAAATATAGGAAATTTCAAGGAATATACAGAAAATATACTAGTACTGCCAAGTGAGCTGAGTGAGGCAAAGTCACAGGATTCAAGGTTGATAGACAAATATCAATTCTATTTCTATATTCTAGCAACAAAAATTTTTAGAAATTGAAATTTTATAAAATATATTATTTACATTCACATCCAGAAATAAGAAATACTCAGAGTTAGATCTGATCAAAACAATATGTAAACCAGGCATGGAGGTGCATGCCTGTAATCCAAGCAGCTCGGGAGGTTGAGACCAAAGGATGACAAGTTCAAAGCCAACCTTAGCAATAGCAAGGTGCTGAGCAACTAAGTGAGACCCTGTCTCTAAGTAAAATACAAAATAGGGCTGGGGATATGGCTAAGTGGTTGAATGCCCCTGAATTTAAACCCTGGCACACACACACACACACACACACACACACACACACACAAATATATTTGTGTGTGTGTGTGTGTGTGTGTGTGTGTGTGTTTAATACACAGAAAACACAAAACATTTCTTAATGTTCAATACTTAAATAATTGACGGGATATATCTTAATTGTGGACTAGACATTTAAGTAATGTTCATTTGTCAATTCTTCACAAATTGATCTATGTATACAATTCAAGCTCAACAAATGTCCTAGCAGTCTTCTCTGTTTAAATTGATCATTTCTATTCTAATATTTATGTGACCATACAAAGGACTTAGAATAACTCCACAAAAAATAATTTAAAGCTAGCAATTCTTTCAAAATCATAACCGACTTCAAAATTGTATATCAAATTATACTAATACAGGGGTAATGGTAAAGATATAGATCAGTGAAACACAACAGAGCTCAGAAATACAAACAAAAATATTAAGTTCACAATACTAAAGCAGTAATTCTCAAAAGAAATTATTTTGCATCCCCCCAACCCCCCAAAGAACATTTGCAAATGTCTGGAGATAATTTGGTTGGTTGAAATGGGGAGGTACTATTGTCACTTAATGGCTAAAAGCCAGAGATGCTGCTAACCATCCTACAATACACAGAATAGCTCCCCACAAAAAAAGAATTACATGACCCAAAGTATACATAGTAGGGAGACTGGGAAACACTGAGCTAAGGCAGTTTAATGGGTAGAAGATAGCCTTTTTAACAAGTATAGATAAAACCATTAAAAATTTACACACAAAAAAAGAATCTTGACCTATTCATCTTTTGGGGGGCGGTGTACCAGAGATTGAATGAACCAAGGGTACTTAACCACTGAGTCACATCCTCTAATTTTTCATTTTTTTTTTATTTTGAGATAGGGTCAACTAAGTTGCTTAGGACCTCACTAAGTTGCTGAGTCTGTCTTTGAATTTGGGATCCTCCTGCCTCCACCTCCTATCTGCTAGAATCACAGGCATTCGACACTGTGCCCAGCCTATTCATCTTAATGAATACAAAAATTAACTTGAAATGAATTTTTGACTGAAATATAAGAACAAAAACTATAAAACTTCTGAAACCTGTGCTAGCAGTATTAGGCAGATTTATTAGAGACACAAAAAGTACAATTAAAAATGATTACTCTAGGGGCTGGAGCTGGAGCTCAGTGGTAAAGCGCTCAACTAACATGTTCGAAGCCCTGGGTTCGATTCTCAGCACCACATAAAAACAAATAAATAAATAAAGATATTGTGTACAACTAAAAAATAAATATATATTAAAAAAATAATTACTCTAGCCTGCTGCAGTAGCACATGCCTGTAATCCCAGCAGTTTGGAAAGCTGAGGCAGGAGGATTGGAAGTTCAAAATCAGCCTCAGCAGTGTAATGAGGCATTGAGGAACTCAGCAAGACCCTGTCTCTAAATAAAATATTTTAAAAAGGGCTGGGGATATGGTTCGGTGGTTAATCCCCCTGGATTCAAACCTTGATACCAAAAAATAATTTTTTTAATCAATTACTCAAACATCAATATTAAGACACTTATTTTTTTTTTGTTTATTTGTTTGTTTATTTTAGGTGCCCGGGATTGAACACAAGGGTGCTTAGCCTCATCCCTACCCCTTTTTATGTTTTATTTTTAGACATGCTCTTGCTAAGTTGCTTAAGCCCTACCTAAATTGCTGAGGCTGGCTTTGAACTTGGAATCCTCCTGTTCCTCTTCCCTAGCTGCTAGAATTACAGGCATGTGCCACCATGCCCTGTTTAAAACTCTTTGGACACTATTGTATATGAATATGAGTTAAAAGTTCCTTCAGCCACAATCCCTCCTTGAGAATGAAGTGACAAAAAGCTGAAAAAATATGTCAGGTAAATGGAACCATAGATGTTGCCTCAGGTGTTACTTCTAAATTTATCATTTCATAAACAAAATTTTTTTGATAGTTTAAGCCAATTTAAAATGTTCTGTTTCTTGTAACCACAGTCTTCCTAATCAAAGCAGGTATAAACCAAAATGTTAGCAGTTCTTTGTGGTGATAGGATAACCAATGGTTTCTAGTTTTCTTTTTATGGTTTATTGATGTACATTTTCTGCAATAATGGTGATGACATCTGACATTTATTAATCTTTCACTCTGAGAAATGCACACTTTACATACATAACCTCATTTTAGTCCTCTCAACCAGTCTATGATATAAATGTTATTATGTTCCCCTTTTTAAGATGAGGAAACCAGGCATCAGTAAGTACCTTGTAAAGAAAAAGAATAATCTGCCCGAGCAAATAGCTAAAGAAGAATTAATTCCAGACAATTTTACTACAGATCCTGTTCTCTTAATAATAATACAAAGCAGTAAATATAAATTCTCTTATAATACAAAAGCATTATTTTAAAAATTATAAATGCATGCTCGAATATTAAGGAATTCTGGAATGCATAAACTGAACAATGCTCAGTTCCAGGTACCAGCATTTCTGATCAAGTCAGTACCAATGGGGAGTTATGTGTTTCCTGGATTAGAATGATGAACACATGATGAACAATCACTAAAAAGAACTTTCAAGCGTTGTCAGAAGTTTCTCTCCCAGATCCTTACCAAGTCTTATGGAGCAGTCTCTCTCTTTGCTACACAGACTTTCTTTTTACCATTTGCTTCTAAACAAAATTCAAAAACTCAGTATTGATCTATATATGCTCTTAACTAAAAAAAAGCTACATTTTTCAAAAACCATTTTATTTATTTTTGACATTCAGAGGTAAAAGTGAACCAAAGCATTTTCACTACCAGTCATGAGATTCTGAAAATATCCCATTGAATTGGAAAGTTTGAGTCAAAAGTTTCCCCTTAAGAATACATCTCATAAGTAGGGTCTCTTTCTATTAGCTAAGGTGTAGTTTAAAATCTCAATGACTAACTGTTGAGAGCCACAGCCGAAGGGGCCCCAGCAAACTTTCAGACTTCCAGCTAATGATTGGCTCACAGCGGCCCCAGCAACTTCTAGCTCATTGGCTCCTCTGTGGTGATGCTCATTGGGCTGTTTCCCTGCCCTTTCAGACTATGGAGCTGCTCATTGGGGGACTTTTTTGGCTCCGCCCATGCGACCTCAAGAGCAGGAGGATTGTGGGAGGTGGAGAGGCTTGTGGTTTTGGGAGAGGCTTGTGGGAAGCCGGTGGTGGCAGTTGGGCTCTGAGGGTTTTTCCTGAGGAGCTGTTTTGTTTGGCGTGTGTGGTTCTAAAAATAAAGTTTGTTTCTTTTGACAAGAGGCTCCTGATTGTGCCCAGCCAGACTGTGGCAACTAACACAAACTAAGTTTATTTCCAATTCAAATAAAATCCATTCAGGTAAGACAGGACTTTCTGCGTGTAATTAGGCTGATAGAGTTTCAGCAATCTTCCAATGATGACACCATTAATAATCGTAGGCCATGACATATAGCCAGCAACCAGCAAAGACAAAGAGTAGCAGATAATATAAAATGATTTTATGGTCTAGAAAAATAAACACTTCTATGTACTGTCCTTTGGGCAAAACTCAATCCCATCTGTCCACCATGATAATGGGAGAACTGAGAAATGGTAGCCTATGGATGAACAGCTGCTTCTCAGCAACAGCAACCAAGGAAAGTATATGGGTCAGTCATAAACACCAAACTCATGATAGATTATCCAACAGGAATTAAATACAAGCAATTATTTAGAAGGAGTGAGAAGAGCTGGGAAAAAAAGGTTAAGAATAGACAATTCTGAGAATAGCAACCTCACAAAAGTGCAAGTACTTCTACACCCCTGAAGCTGAAGGAACAAAGGAAGGAAGCAGTGTTGTTGATGTCCAGGAGGCAGAGCTCTCTGTAAAAGCTGGAATCTTGGTTAATCTGTCCAATACATGCTGCAAGTCCTTGAGATTCACCCAAAGAAAATAGAGAACAGCAGAACTATCTTAGCTTTCCTTCTTGCCACCTTCCATTCCCTGCTTACAGCCTGTGCTTCCCCTTGGTCAAGTTTAGCTATAAATCGGTTGGTAAGAAATGAGCCCCCTGCATTGTAGATCATAGAAGCAACAAATAAATAAATAATCAACACTAAAAGGAGCATGCATCTTTAGTGACTTTTAAGTCACATTACTTATATGAAGTAAACAGACAACATTCTGATAGACTTAGTAAATAAAGAATCTTTCCTATCACAGTAGAAGGAGAATACATTGAAACATCTATATAACCAGTGATACCCCAAATCACTCAAAGAATGAGTAGCCCTTTTCTAAGTGTAACAAAAGCAGATGTAGACTTGTGATTAAGATAAGGAATATCAAATTTCAAGACCTCTTACTTACATGAGAGGTCCAAGTACCATTGGAAGGTATAGAAAAAAAAAAAAAATATATATATATATATATATATATATATATATATATATATAGTGACATATTTTTGTTAAATTTGTGAAAAGAAGATATTTTAAATACTTCTGCATCTTTTCACTCCAAATCTTCCATACAATTTCCCTGGTTGATAGTGTCCATAAAGTTTTTGAAATCTGACTAAGAGAAAGTTGAACAAGGATAGATTTAGTTTGGCTTTTGTAAGATTTATTAATGTTCAGAGTTACTGCCGGGTTTAATAAATTACTAACCCTCCCCTTGTATGCTTTACCATTAATACCACACCCCAGTGTGCTGACTTGAGATCGCAACGTGAAAGCCCAGATCAGTAAGTGAGAATGCCCTGCAGTATTTGGCACCACAAATAGAAGAATAGCAGAAGAAAAATAAGAGCAAAAATGTTGACTAAGAAGTTAGTCTGTGGAAATATCCACTACACATCAGCTATTTAATACCAGAAACAGAGGAGTAACAAACTAAACTCATCAATAAACTAAATAAAATTATCCTCATTGACAAATGTATTCAACAATGAAATTCATACAATTATAAATTCACCATATCTCTTTTTTATTTTTAATTAAATTGTATTTCATATAATGTGTAGAAATTCATATATTTGAGAGGCAAAAATCTGTAGCAGTACTGCAGATAGCAAGTACGGCTATGTGGAATTAGAGATTAATATTTATGCACCTACTTGCTAGTAATAAAAATCAAATTGCAGCTCTGGGGCTGTAGCTCAGTGGTAGAGCACTTGTCTAGCATGTGTGAGGCATTGGGTTCCATTTTCAACATCACATATAAATAAATAAAATAAAGGTCCATCAACAATTAGAAAAAAAATATTTTTTAAAAAAATTTCAATCAGTTATGCAAAAGAAAATTCTATTCTCTTTATTTAAAGTGACCCCACATTATTTTTGTCATAAAAGAGACAAAGTGTTAACACAAAAAAAGAAAATAATATATGTCAGCTATTGATTTTAAAAATCATATTATTTATGTTTTCCTGTATTTTGTGATTTTTGTGATATTTGTCATTTTTTCAATTTTTTGGTTTTGCAATCTCCTCTCTCCTTATTAAATAAATATTCACTATTGCACCTATTTTTCTATTCATTTTATATGCTTTTTCTTAATGAAGATTTCTAAAATCTAAAAGCTTCAGACATATTTACTGTATCCTTCCCAAACACAAATTTTAGGGTCTATTTCAAATAATGTCTATTGTGTGCAATTGAAATGTGAAGCACATTAGGAGATAGTTAAATATATTAATGTAACATTATGTATGCTTCCTTCCAACAGAATAGTTCTGAATTACCAATGAGATCTTTCATGGGAAAGCACTCTGAAAAGTAATAAGTGCTCTATCAATACAAACTACTGTCTTGATTATCCTTTTAAATACAAGCATCTGGAGCTCTCAACATTTGTTTGGCAAATATTTAGTGATCTTCCACTAAGTGCATGGCATTCCTGGGGTGTTGAGGGTATGAAGAGGAAGCACATTCACACTTGCCATCAGGGAGTTCACAGTCTCACTTGAGAAAAATGTACTGAATATAAAATTAAGAGAAAATTCCCTATTAGTAAATTTCAATGTTGTTTTTATTACAATCTACATTTTAAAGTGGAGATGGTAATCACACACACACACACACACACAAAAGAGAAGGTTTCACAAAGAACAATACTTATATATACTACATGCTATACTTATTTATAGTTTTCTCTTATATTTAATTTTATTTTTTAAATTCTGATTTTATTACCTCCTAATAAATTTAATTGATTTTATTACCTCCTAATGGATCACACTTTACCATTTGAAAAATACTGTTCTATATGATTGTCTTGTTCTATGGGTTCTAGACTTAAAAATCCACAAACATAAATTGAACAAAAATCCCCACTAGTTCTAACAAAATTTTAACTCTATTGAGTAAATTGAAATCCTAACAGACCCCTTTTTCCAATTATTCATATATATATATGTATATTTATGTATATATGTATGTGTATGTATATGTATATATATTAAATTATCTCAAAGACATCAGCTGTCTTCCTATACACACACATAAACATTCACACACCTTCATTTTCTGTGTCTATATGTTAATTTTGATTGCTTTTGCACAGTGACAACTGTAGAGAAAGCTCCCTGCAGAGAATCATAGGAGTCGGAGTGAAAGGGTTATTTTAGGGGTTCTTTACCATCCAAGAATTGCACTAAGCCACAAGAGCTTTCTGACAGGACTTGGCAAGCTTTGCATTATAGTCAAGATTGTTTATTCTGTTGGCAAATTTGTCATAAAAAGGTTTGGCTCTTTTCTAAGGTATTTGTGAATATGTGTGCACATATATGTGTATGTATGTATTTATAAATATTCTACAGAATATATAGATATAGATAGATACATAGAGATACTTTTAAAAATCTTTACTGGTAACATGTGTGCCTGAGTTTTTATGCATATGTCATTATAATTATAAATAATTATTTACTTAGAACATGCATCACAGTGATGGAATAGTGCTAAAATCCTCCTTCCTCACCATAGAATTTCTCTATATTTAAAATGAGCTCCCCATTAATTCTACATGTCTCAGAATATGATGATACACAAGAATAGGAGCAGTCATAATGGGAAAGAGAAAATATGTTTCAAAATTCAAGAGTATTGGGCTGGGAATGTGGCTCAAGCGGTAGCAGGCTCGCCTGGTATGCGTGCGACCCAGGTTCGATCCTCAGCACCACATACCAACAAAGATGTTGTGTCCGCCGAGAACTGAAAAATAAATGTTGAAAATTCATTCTCTCTCTCTCTCTCTCTCTCTCTCTCTCTCTCTCTCTCTCTCTCTCTCCTCTCTCACTCTCCTCTCTCACTCTCTCTTTAAAAAAAAATGCAAGAGTATTAATAACTTCCTAGTCTCATTGATGAACAAATGTTGTACTCAATTCATTTCTCTCTTGCAACTGAAGAAGAATTGATGCTCTTGCCTTTCTTAGTATTTTTCTCTTGACCAGAATTCACAAGGAGATTATCTCCTTTGGCCATTTCAAGAATGAACATAATCAGGCTGGAATAAGAACCTCATCAAGCAACTTTGGGGCATCTATAACATGCCACTGGTGTATTCCTTGGAGTGGTGCACAGTACAATGTGATTAAGTTAGTTGATTTTAAACTCCTGTCTGGTTTAACTCTGTCACAGTGGTATATAGACAAGTTTGGTAGGCATTTAGTGAGGTGAGGATCTGAAGATAAAAGGAATGGGGGGATAAGAGAGAAATTCAGAATTACAAGTATATGCTAACCAGTTACCATTTGGAAATGAGCCCAATTTTTGCTTTTAAGTAAATTTGTGCTTTGCATTTATTAGCTGAAATAGCACAAAGATTGGATCACCAATAGTTTTCTTGTTCTTTTAATTAATAATGAAATTTAGTAACTGCAATTCTCTGTCTCCAAAATCTCCAATTTTTACTTCATCTTACAGGATCATATTTACTGCAACCCATCTTTTCCATAAACGCCAAATTTGTATGCCCTCCTCTTTCTAATATGACTCAAGCCTTTTAAGACCACTAAACACTGTGTCCTTTGACTGCAGTGTCTATTTTCCCTTTCCAATCTAACATCCGTCAAGATCAAGGGTGGATAATTCTTCTGTGAAGCCTTCTCTGACAAACACAAATAGAGTGAATTGCTTTATCTCATACCATGAATAACTCTTACCTAGTTTTTTTTTTTTTTGGTGTTTCTCTTTTTCCTCCTCTATGCTGTATCATATTTATATTCTATTTTCTGTGCCTTTTATGGAAATTGATTCTGGGGTGTTAATAGGTTAATCAATTTATTAATCCATAATCAATGTGACTGTCCTGAATTCTTGACTGTTCTTGGGAGCCCTATTTTATTCTGAAGGCCTATTTTATTCTGTCATTTCAGAACTTCCAAAATATATTTATTAGAAGTTGATGAGTATAGTTTGCACATCTTTGAAGTCTGTCTTCAAAGGTATTGGGGTCACATCTCATATCCATTGATAATGAATCTGTCTTGATAGTGATTATATCTCGAGTATGTCTTCATTATTTTGGTTCCTTCTAAATCAGAGACAAGTTATTTTGAAAATTTACACTGCTACTCTTCTTTTATGTATGACTAAAGAACTTCTTTAGTAGAACAGATAATCTAACCGGATCCAAGTCAATAATAAAATCAGAATAGAAATTTATTGCTGTTTCTATTGCATCTGAGGATGCTTTCCTCTCTAAACCAGACATTTGTTTAAAGATGAAAAAAATAATTTTTAGTGGTCCCTAAATCAGCATTATTTCCATAAGTGGGGCCCAATGGTAGAGGATTGCTCATTCTTTTTTTGGTGGGATGGGGGAATTACTGGGGATTGAATTGGGGGGCAATCGACAACTGAGTCACATCCCCAGTCCTATTTTGTATTTTTTTATTTAGAGACAGGGTCTCACTGAGGTGCTTAGCACCTCGCTTTTTGCTGAGGCTGGTGTTGAACTTGAGATCCTCCTGAGCCACTGGGATTACAGGCGTGCACCACTGCACCCTGCAAGGATTGCTCATCTTTAATTGCTGGATGTTTGAAGTTTTGTTAGATCTATCATACCCGAAATAAGAGAAATTATTGTTATATGTATTTTTTTCAGGAACATTTGGAGCTGTTTTACCAATGCTGCAACTCAATTGTAACTTCTTTTTGTCTTGCTGGAATTCAGAGATATTATTTCTCTATTTCATATGTGGATCTAAACAAATCAAAATGCTAATAAAACATAATTGCTAAGCCAAAGAAAATTGTAAATAGATTTTATTCACTTTTTTTCCTTTTAATTCAGTGATAGAACTTTACAGAAAAGAGCTCAGTAACCTAGGCCATCTTAAGAAAAATAAAATTTATCAGTCTTACCTGTAGCCATGGGAAGAAAAAATTATTATTACGTGGTAGCAGTCCAGAGATCTCATAATTTAACTCCATCTATTAGACAGTCCAAGTCCTCAAGTGTCCCAAGGAATCAATCCTTCCAGATAGTTTTCACTCACAGGTAAGAAGAAGTTTGTCCCCCAACTCCAGTGACTGACAACAGGACTATAGTGGGCAATTTGAATAGCAGCCCTAATGAAAGTTCTGTTATCTTATACTAATTTTTTTTATCATAATTTTTTATCATAATTCAGTTTATCTTCCCAACCTTCTCTTAATGTCTTTAGCATCTGTTCTAGGTCATATCTTGGATCACAGAATAAACCTGGAAAAAGTTTTCTGACCCTGCAGAACACATTCCCATTTCCCTTCCCAGTGCTCTCAAATGATCATTGCTGCTACCTAGGAGAGTTATTAAGTTGTGTATTAGCTGAAGAATATTTCAATGATCTCAGAAAGAAATGAATGCCTGGACTGAGGCAGTGACAGTGGAATTGAAAAGTTCACATTTGAGAAACTCTTCAAGATTACAATCAAGATAATTTGGTAACCATTGGTGTGAAGGAAAGGAAAGAAGCTAGTTAGCAGAAATGAAAGTCAGACTGCTCTGGTAGTTACAGTACCTGGAAAAGAAAAGGTGCATCAGAGAGATGAATCCATTAAATGGCTAAGGAAAACCAAATGGGATGTTCTTACAGTAGCCCATTTTCAACATATAAAAATGGCAATTTTATTTGATTCAATCAAAAAGAATTAAACCAAAAGGGAGTAGTTATCATTGACCATCTCATCGGTACATTCACAATTTTCCATTTCCCAGGATTCCACCTAGGTTTTTGTGCACACAGAAAAATACTCAGTGATAAGTAGTACAAGGTCTCTAAACTACCAGGAAATCTAAAAATGCTTCCTTTTAAATAATAATAATGCTAGATAAGTATACTTTTACAAAGATTATGGCATATTATCCTCACAGTAATATCCCCACGGAAGATATTATCCTCATCCTACATATGGAAACAAGCTCAAAGAGGTTCAACGGCTTGTGATGACATGTGGAAAATAATGACCTCTTAGTACAGTATTGAGGTTGCTGCCTGGTGTGGACTGCCCGTCCATGAAACAGAAAGAGAAGCTTAGCTCTCTTGCCCTTCAGCTGTGTCCAACTCATCAGGAAAATAAATAAATAAATAGGGTCCATTTTTATTCTCTGGATCGTGATTATCTCAACATTGTGTATATGTGTATACAGGTTTGAATCCTTAAATCCTTAGAGCTATTAAAATTGTTACTATTTCCCTTTTCAAAGTAGTTTTTCCCATACACCTGTTCTCACATTACATCCTATAAACTTCGGTGTTGGGAAGACCCCTGGACAGCCTGACAGTGAAGTCACTTTTCTTGTTCTTCTACCTAAATTTGTATTTCCTGGTGTTACCTGCTTTTGCCTTAAGACAGTCATCT
The DNA here is from genome assembly GCF_045843805.1 of Urocitellus parryii. Lineage (NCBI taxonomy): Eukaryota > Metazoa > Chordata > Mammalia > Rodentia > Sciuridae > Urocitellus > Urocitellus parryii. Next base: position 5,093,142 of record NW_027553327.1, read on the forward strand.
AGAGAACATGCCCAGTACATTTTCTTTGTTTCACAGAAGAAGCCGGCAGAAGAGTTTGGATTTTAATTTGAAAAAATAAATAGATGCCCTTGAGAAAGGATGAATGAATTTATTCCCCTAAGCCTCTTTCATTAATATGAGCCTCATGAAACACAGAGTTCAGGAGTTAAATTCAAGGTTAGAGGCAGAAGAACACAAACTTGGAGAAGCCTTAAAATATAAGAGAGGAAAGTGTGGTTTATTAGTTATACTAGTTACAGAATGAACAGCATATTGTATGTGCTGTGTTAGAGGTATGTTATGAATAACAAAAGCCCTGGAGCATTTACATATTTGTTTTCAGCAATCCTGGCAGTTGGATTTCACCATTCTATGCCTCTTTGCCAGAATCACTAAACACTGGTACATATGGCATCTGAAGTACCGTATGCCATAGAAAATGTTAGCTGATGCCTATACTTCTATATTATATTTTTATTTCAGATTTTTGCATTTTGAACAAAGAATAGTAGAAAAAACAAAATATTGGACAAGCAGTAAACAGTAAAGTGAAAAAAATGCCTTCAGAGAAAGCAAATAAAGGAAATGAATCTACCATGAGTTAACATGGCTATATGATAATGAATCAGATATGAGAAGTAATTGTTTTGCATAAACAAATTTACATAGCCTTTCATTCTATTATTTTGGATCTTACACTGCAACATGAAGAGTAGAGGTTGACATATTTTCATACTTTATTTTTTTGACATTTCTTGCTAAAATAATAGTCTTCTTTTGATTGAAGCTAATTAGCAAGAGGGCTCTAATCAGCAACATCCAAAATACAGGATAAAAACAGAAGAATGCAAGTATCAGGATCGGTTTTTGCAATACTTATTCAAGTTTTTAACCAAGATTTTCAGTTAACATCTAAGTTTTTTGTTATTCTTTTTCCTAATAAGCAGTAAGACTATAAAATTATAAATTGACATAATTAAATAGTTAGCTTTCTCAAAACAAGAAAACAAGTAAAACATCCCAGTCCAATTTTTTCCCCAATAAGAAAAACATCAAAATAACTGGGTAGGTCTGGTATGTAACAGATCACCCCAATGGGATTGACTTGGTGAATATGTTAATCTCAGCAAAAAAAAGGGCTTATTCACAATTTTCCAAATGCAGTTTATTTTTCTAAATGGTGTCAAAAACTGGACACACACTACTTAGCCTAAATCTGGATGGTGGCTGGGAATAGGTAAGTAATCCAAAACTGTGGAAATCAACAATGTGTTAGGACAACCGAGTCTGTGGTTGAATGAGTAAGCCTAAACAGAATAGGAGAGGAAGAAACATGTCTATGTAACACAAACACATTGTCATATTCCACCTTAAAATCATCAAACCCTATTAATAGATCTAAAGTTCACTTTTGTAGAGCTTTATAGATTTAAAAGCATGTTCAAAGTCTTCCTCATGTAAAATAAACAATTCTATAAGTTGGACATCAATGATTTCCCAAGTCACAGAGGACAAAACTAGCTCAGAAAGGTTGCCTATTTTTGTCCTTATGTCCTACCCATATATCCAAATTGCATTCCCCGATTAAAGTATTCCTGCCACAAATTGGAGATTAAAAACAATACAAGTATCAATTTCCCAATGAGTATCTGTTGCCAAAATTGTATATGAGGCACAATCTGAAGTTTTTCCTAAGAATTTGCAGCTCACAGGTGCTATCAAGAAGGCTGGGTAACTTAGGGCTATATTTTTCCTGCCTCATTCATTCCAGAACCAAGAATCCCAGGCTCCCAAAGGTTCACAAATAAACCAAGTGTATGTCAGTGCTCCTCCATAATGCTGGTGTTATCCTCCCCATCAAAATTCTAAACCTAAAGGATAACAAGGTAGATGCATTTCTTTCCTATGGGGTACCATAAAAATTATCTCAAACTTTGTAGCTGAAAACACCAGAAATAAGTTATCTCATAATTCTGAACACTAAAAGTCCAAAACCAAAGTGCTGTCTCCCTAAAGGTCCTAGTGGAGAGTCCTTCCCTACTTCTCCTTGGTGGCTCCATGTGTTCCTTGGCTTGTGGCTGCATAACTCCACCGTGCCTTTGTCTTTCTGAGGCTTTCTCCTCAACTTACTATGTGCCACTCGTGTGTGTGTGTGTGTGTGTGTGTGTGTGCGTGTGTGTGTTTTAGAACACTTATCATTGGTTTTAGTGTCTATTCACACAATCCAGGCTGATCTCATCTTGAAATCCTTAATTTTGTTGCATCAAAATTATTATTATTCCAAATCAGGTAACACTTACAGGTTCTAGAGATTAAGATGTGAAAATACCTTTTAAGGGTAGCACCCTCAACCCACTACAGTCCATCCTCTGCCCCTCCCCAAATTCATCGGTTACACATGTAAAATGCATCCACACCATCCCAATGTTTCCCAAAGTCTCAATGCATTATAGCATGGACTCTAGGTACAAAGACTTAATTAAATTCATTTGCTCTAAAGTCCCAAGTTCATCATCTAAATCAGGCATGGGCTAGACTCTGGGTTTGATATCTTTGGGGACAAAGTTGTTCCCCATAAGTGGACATACAAATTAAGAAAACAAATTATCTGCTTCTAAAATACAATGAATACAATGGTGATAAAATATAAACATTAGATATGACAGGATAGAAGGGAATAAATGGGTCACCAATTCCAAGTAAGTTTGAAATACATAAAGGAAAATTCCATTAGGTTTCAAGGCCTGTGAATAACATTTTATCTTAAGATTCTGCCATCTGAGAATGTATTAGCCCAAAGCCTCTACCCCAGATGCAGGGGCTCCACTTTGGAGACATTGTTGCTTATTCTTAAAAGAATGACACTTTCAATTTCCTGCCAGTATAATTTTGGAAACTCAATTTTTTTCTCTCATGTTCTTCTTTATCCTTCCCTTTTTGTTTAAACTAGTAGAATCTCTGCTGTTACAACATTATTTAAAAAAACCTTGTCTCTCACATGTGTCACAAGGGGCCATGGCATTAGATAAGAAAGTAAGTCCCTCACAGATCTTTCCTGGATTACCTCATCTCTATTCCTGGTATCTTCTGAGATGAAAAGTGGATCCATATGTTACATGCCTAATTGTTTCAGCAAAAGTTTATCCAGCTATACCCTTGGGTTTCTCTCCAGAGAACAGTCTCTAATAGTGAATCTTCTCATTTTAGCATGATTTACCATATGAATAAGCCAAAATAGGCCTCTCAAATCATCAAGCACTGATTCATTTTTGCTTACCAGTTCCTTCCTTAAATTATTATCTTCTTACTGAATTTTACCAAGCAGAAAGGAAAAATCAGACCACACCTTCAATGCTTTACCTGGAAATCTCTGAAGCTACATATCCATTTTTGTCACTTTTTCTGTTTTCCCCACTACTGAAAAACATAATTCAGTCCAGCTTTCTTTCATTACATAAGAATTCCTGTTATATGTAAAATTCCTCCAGTGTCCAATAACATGTTCATCACGCCTTTCTGCTCATAGTCTCTTCAAGTCAACAGGCTTTTTCTATTACATACTTAGATTTCTTCCAGCCTTTACTTGGGTAAAGGTACCCACGTGTCACAAAATTAACCACAGGTGGCCTCTATCTACTGTCCTTAAGTTGTTTACTTCATAGCAGGTTAAGATCCATTCATTAAAAAGCCTGAGAGCTCCAAACTAATATTTTAACATACCCAATTGTTTTAAATATACTATAAATGAGCAGATTTTTACCTATTTAGAGGCTGCCTGCTTTGTAGAGCCCATCATCTTTGCACAAAACATCTGCTAGCCACAGAAAAGATAAACTCCACACCTGTGAAGACCCCAAACTGCTGCTGCCTTCTAGAATCCTCTGATTTGGAGAAACCTCCATTAGACAGCTAAGGGACATCACCTAAACACACACGTTTCCTCTCCCAAGCTCTCTGCCTCAAGACTTCCCTTTCCCTCCTCTCTTTATGAGTGGAGTTCCCCCACACCACAACCTCTGAACAGGGTTATGCTGGGAAACACTTCCACTACTAAGCAAATATGTCCCAGTGGAGTCCTACACTGCATGTGCTACTGCCATCTCATGGTCATAACTTTTCCTTGATTGGCCCCCTAAATACCTCCAGCCCCTTCCAACTAATGATGAGGATGGTGTAGCCACATCCATATTTTTAGGGGCTTGTTATGATTGTTCTCCGCTCTCCCGTACTATAACCTTATCCTTTTAAACATGTCATATAAATAAAATAAAACTATATAACTTTTTTAGATAATCTTTTTACACTCTGCTTAATGCCTTTGAAATTCACACTTTCGTTTCGTATTATCTCATTAGTTCATTCCTTTTTCTTGCTGAATAGTATTCCATTGTATATATTTATCAAATGTATCACCTATCAAAGATAAATTGGTTGTATTCAGTTTAGGGCAATTATGATTAGAACTATGAATATTGATGAATAAGATTTTGTGAATATGTAGTATTACTCTAGGGTAAGTACCCAAAATATGGTTATAAAGTATATACTTAACTTTATTCTAATAATAATGCCAAATTATCCCATAGTGGATAAACCATTTCACATTCCCACCAGCAAAGTGTGAGAGTTGCAATTCCTCTGCATCCTCATCAGCACTTAGTATTTTCAGTATCTTTAATTTTAACTACTTTGCATTGAAAATCATTGTGGTTTTAATTTTCGTATTCATAAAGACTAAAGATGTTGAACATTATTTCATGTGCTTCTTTGGCAAACATACATCCTTATAGTAAGAATCTACTCAAATTATTTACCCACATCATAATTGAGCTCTTAATTTGCTTACTGTTGAGTTTTGAGAGTTCTTTTTCTATTTTAGTTACAAGTCCTGTGTTAAATATGAAACTGGCAAATATTTTCTTCTGGCTTGTCTTTTCATCCTGTCACCAGTTTCCTATGGCTAAGAAGTAAGTTTTATTTTTTTGTAAAATTCCATTTATCACTTTTCAGTGAATCGTTCTTTTGGTGTCATGTCTGAGAACCCTTTGACATCTAGCCTGAACTCAGGTCATGAAAATTTGCTCCTACATTTCCTTCTGAAAGTCTTACTTTAAGTTTTACATTTAAATTTGTGATTTATTTTGTTACTGCTGGTATAAAATGTGAACTTTACTGTCTTGTTTTGTTTGCATCTGGATGTCCAAGGGTCCAATAACACTTACTGAAAAAGTCACTAATTTTTCTCCATTTAATTATTTCATAACTTTGTCAAGAATCAAATGGCAATATTTTTTATTGATCTGTCTGGAATTTCTATCCTTTCTTCCAAACTTCTGTAGACTGTTTTATGAGTTTATGTGTTTGCCAGTATCAAACAATCTTGAACATAATAGTTTTATAGTAGGACTGGAAGTGAGGTGCTACTAACTCTCTAAGTTTATTTTTCTTTTTCAAGGTTTTAATAGCTATTCTAGTTCATTTGCCTTTTGATATAAATTTGGGAATCATCCTTTCTATGTTTACAAAAATGCTGAATTTTCATTATAATTGTATTAAATCTTTAAACTAATTTGGGAAGAACTGACAACTTTCTTTTATTGGATATTGTAATCCATAAACAAAGAGTATCTCTTCATTATGTAAATCTTTTTTGATTTTCTTTGTCAGCATTTTGTAGTTTGCATTGCATAGATACTGCAATGTGGTTAGGTTTATTCTTTGATATTCATCTTTTTTGTTGGGAGCTTTTCTAAATTTTTAAACAAAATTTTGATATCGAATTGTTCATTGCTAGAATGAAGAATAATTATTGTTTTGTTGTTGATCTTGTGAATCTGTGTTCACTGACTTTCTTTCACTCATGTTTATCCTTGGATTTTAAAAATAAGCTACTGAGAATGTTTTATATTGGAAATCCTGTCATCTTCAAATAAGCAGAGTTTATTTCCTCCTTTCCACCCCGTAAACATTTTATTCATTTTTATTGATTTATTGCAATTGATAGGGCTTCCAGGATGATGCTCAATAATAATGGGTGAGAGTGAAATTTTTGATTTTTTCTAGTCATAAGGAAGAAACTCAGTTTATCATCAGTAAGTACAATGTAGCTGCAGATTGTAGATGTTCTTAATTAGGTCAAAGAAGTTACCCTCTATTCCAAGTTTGCTAGACATTTTTTATCAAGAAAGCAAAATGAAATTGGACCTTTACCTCACCCCATATATATGAAAATCAACTCAAAAAGGTCTAAGAGCTTAAAAGTAAGTCTTAGTAAAACTACTAAGAGAAAACATAGGAAAAGATCTTGACATTGATCTCAACAAAGATTTTTGAATATGTACCTAAAAACACAGGCAGAGAAAGCAAAAATAGACAAATGGGATCCTGTCAAACTAAAAAGGTTCTGCGTTACAAAGGAAATAGTCAACAACCTGAAGAGATAACCTATGAAATGGGAAAAAAATTGCAAATCATACATCGGATAAAGGGTTAATATCCAAAATATATAAGGAACTCAAATTAACTGAATACCAAGAAAACAAATAACCCAATTAAAATGAACACAGGATCTGTATAGATATTTTTCAAAAGACAGTCAAACAGCCAACTGTTACATGAAAAAGTACTTAACATAATCATCATGGAAATGGAAATTAAAACCACAACATCACCTCACATCTGTTAGACGGTTTTTATCAAGAAGATAAGAAAAAAAAGTTTTGCATGGTTGAAAATGTGAAGAAAAGGAAACACTTGTACACTGTTGGTAGGTATGTAAATTAGTACAGTAATCATGGAAAACAATATGGAGTTCTGTTAAAAAGTGTAAAATAGAACTACCGTATGTTCCAGCAATTCCACTTTTGAATATATATCCAAAGGGAAAGAACTCAGTTCATGGAAGGAATCTTTGTACTTCCACTTTGATTGCAGCATTATTTACAATAACTAATATATGGAATCAATCTAAGTGTCTGTCAACAGATGAATGGATAAAGAAAATGGGCTACATATACATAATAGAATACTACTCTATTATGAAGGAAATTCTGACATTTCCAACAACATGGATGAGCCTGGAGAACCTTGTGCTAAGTGAAATAAACCAAACACAAACAGACAATACTGCCTGATCGTATTTACATATGGGAATTAAAAGGATAAACTAAAAGGAATACTTGTTACCAAGGGTTGGTTAGGGATAGAGGAGATATAGAGCACTGTTGGTCAAAGCGAATTCGTTCACTTAGAAGCAAGCATAAATTCTGCTATCTATTATCCAGCAACGTGAGCATAGTTAGCAAAAGTATACTTTGTATTTCAATTTTTGATACAAATTCTGTTTTTAAATATTCTTGTCACAAAGATAATTATGTGATGTTACATATATATTAATTAACTTTATTAATCATTACACAACATATACATTTATCAAACATTGTGTCATACTCCATAAATAAATATAATAAAAAATTAAATAATATATTTGAATTTTGTTAAATGCCATTTCAAAATCAATTGATGTGGGTTTGTGTGTGTGTGTGTGTGTGTGTGTGTGTGCATCAGTAATTTATTTTTGTTTTGATTAATACTATATTAGATTAAATGTTTTTTAAATTGTTCTTTTTAGATATGCATGACAGTATAGAGTGTGGTTTGACATATTGTATATATATGGAGTATAACTTATTTTAATTAGGATCCCATTCTTTTTTAAATATTTTTTAGTTGTAATTGGACACAATACCTTTATTTTATTTATTTATTTTTATGTGGCACTGAGGATCCAACCTAGCACCTCACACATGCTAGGCAAGCACTCTACCACTGAGCCCCAGCCCTAGCCCCTAGGATTGTGGTTATATATGATGTGGTGTTTCTGTGATGGTGCATTCATACATGAACATAAGAAAGTTATATCTGATTTATTCGACTGTCTTTCCAATTTCTACACCACTCCCCATGTGGGGTTTTTCTTCTTTAGAATGTTAATATTATCTGTTACAAACTAATTTCCAAATTAACCCATTCCTTGCATAAACTCTATTTTCTCTTAGTTTTTTCATTTTATGTTGTCCTAGATTCAATTTATTAATATTTTTCTGGGGACTTTGTATCCACATTCATGAAAGATGTTTGTTTGTGGGATTTTTTTGGTATTTTTCTGAATTTCGTATGTGACCTCATAACATGAATTAAGAAATATCTCCTTCCCTTCTAATTTATGAGAGAAATAGTATAGAATTTGTATTATTTTTAAAAAAAAACATTTAGTAGAATTCACCAATAAGGCCATATCAACATAGAGATTTCTTTTTCAGGAAGTTGTTGATTTTTAACTGTGAATTCATTTTTTGTCTTCTTTCTTTTCATTTTTAAGTCTTGCTAGAAGTTTGCCAATTTTATGAATCCTTTAAAAGAACCAGATTGTGTTTTCATTGATTTTCTTTATTACATTTATTTTTCCATTTACTTGATTTTTATTCTTATCTTTAGTGTTTCTTTTCTTCTGTTTCTTGTAGGTTTATTTTTCCTTTTTTTTTTCCTAGTCTAAGATGGAAACTTAGACTGTTGATTTGAGATCTTCCATCTTATTTAATATAAGCATCCCAATGTTATTAATTTCCAACTAAGCATTGTCTTCATAGCATTCAAAACTTTTTATGTATTTTTATTTTCCTTCATTTCAAAACTGTTTTTAACTTCTCTTGAGATCTCCTCTTTGACACATGATATTTAGACACATATTGTTTAACTTGTAAATAGAGATTTTCCTGCGAAATTGCCAGTATTTTTTCTTGTTTAGTATCTACTGTGGTTGGAGAGTATAATCCATATTTTTTGAGTATGTTGAATTTGTTAGCTTTGTTTTAGGTTCCTGGATAGGATGTATCTAGGTAAGTGTTCCGTGAGCAACTGGAAAGACCACAAAATCTCTTGTTGTTTGGTGGAGATTTTACTCTTTTATATTCTTGTTAATTTTCCGTCCACGTGTTCTCCTATTACTGAGAGGAGTAATTGTAAATCCAATTACTTTTGTATAATAATCTATTTCTCCTTTTACTTCTGTCAGTTTTTGTTTTGTTTAATTTAAAGGCTATCATTAGGTGTATATAGATTTAAGATGGTTATGTCACAGTGATACTTTGACACCATTATTATTATACACTGATCTTTTTATGCCTGGTATTTTTTAAACTATAAAGTCTATGTCTGCTATTAAAAGAAAAAAAAAACTATTGCTTTCTTAGGTATCCATTTTTTATCTTTCTATTATTAGTATTTCTCTATCATTACATATGAAATTACTGACTTTTAGACACCATAAATTTAATTTGTAGTGTTTTTTTCCATTAATGCATCCTTACCTTTTGTCTTTTCTATTGGTATTTGTAGAACCTTGTTCTCTATAGGTTTAATGCAATGCCAATCAAAATCCCAACGGCATTTCTTGTAGAAATAGATAAAGCAATCATGAAATTCATATGGAAAAATAAAAGACCCAGAATAGCAAAAGCAATTCTAAGCAGGAAGTGTGAATCAGGCGGTATAGCGATACCAGATTTCAAACTATATTACAGAGCAATAGTGACAAAAACAGCATGGTACTGGTACCAAAACAGGCGGGTGGACCAATGGTATAGAATAGAGGACACAGAGACTAATCCACAAAGTTACAACTATCTTATATTTGATAAAGGGGCTAAAAGCATGCAATGGAGGAAAGATAGCATCTTCAACAAATGGTGTTGGGAAAACTGGAAATCCATATGCAACAAAATGAAACTGAATCCCTTTCTCTCACCATGCACAAAAGTTAACTCAAAATGGATCAAGGAGCTTGATATCAAATCAGAGACTCTGCATCTGATACAAGAAAAAGTTGGCTCCGATCTACATATTGTGGGGTCAGGCTCCAAATTCCTTAATAGGACACCCATAGCACAAGAGTTAACAACAAGAATCAACAAATGGGACTTACTTAAACTAAAAAGTTTTTTCTCAGCAAGAGAAACAATAAGAGAGGTAAATAGGGAGCCTACATCCTGGGAACAAATTTTTACTCCTCACACTTCAGATAGAGCCCTAATATCCAGAGTATACAAAGAACTCAAAAAATTAGACAATAAGATAACAAATAACCCAATCAACAAATGGGCCAAGGACCTGAACAGACACTTCTCAGAGGAGGATATACAATCAATCAACAAGTACATGAAAAAATGCTCACCATCTCTAGCAGTCAGGGAAATGCAAATCAAAACCACCCTAAGATACCATCTCACTCCAGTAAGATTGGCAGCCACTATGAAGTCAAACAACAACAAGTGCTGGCGAGGATGTGGAGAAAAGGGTACTCTTGTACATTGCTGGTGGGACTGCAAATTGGTGCGGCCAATTTGGAAAGCAGTTTGGAGATTCCTGGAAAAGCTGGGAATGGAACCACCATTTGACCCTGCTATTGCCCTTCTCGGACTATTCCCTGAAGACCTTAAAAGAGCATGCTACAGGGATGCTGCCACATCGATGTTCATAGCAGCACAATTCACAATAGCTAGACTGTGGAACCAACCCAGATGCCCTTCAATAGATGAATGGATAAAAAAATGTGGCATCTATACACAATGGAGTACTATGCAGCAATAAAAAATGACAAAATCATAGAATTTGCAGGGAAATGGATGGCACTAGAGCAGATTATGCTTAGTGAAGCTAGTCAATCCCTAAAAAACAAATACCAAATGTCTTCTTTGATATAATGAGAGCAACTATGAACAGAGAGGGAGGAAGAGCAGGAAGAAAAGATTAACATTAAACAGAGACATGAGATGGGAAGGAAAGGGAGAGAAAAGGGAAATTGCATGGAAATGAAGGGAGACCCTCATTGCTATACAAAATTACATATAAGAGGTTGAGAGGGGAATGGGAAAATAAACAAGGAGAGAAATGAATTACAGTAGATGGGGTAGAGAGAGAAGATGGGAGGGGAGGGGAGGGGGGGATAGTAGGGGATAGGAAAGGTAGCAGAACACAACAATTACTAATTGGGCATTATGTAAAATTGTGGATGTGTAACCGACGTGATTCTGCAATCTGCATTTGGGGTAAAATTGGGAGTTCATAACCCACTTCAATCTAATGTATGAAATATGATATGTCAAGAGCTTTGTAATGTTGTGAACAACCAATAAAAATTTTAAAAAGAAAAAAAAAGGATGCTGATAGAGGGAACCTTTAATAATGACTTCAAGTGCTTATTGACTCAATAAGGAAAAGACTCAAAAAGGAGATAATTTTCCCCAAGACTCTCATTCTCAGAAATTTTTATTTGAGTAAGAGCTATTAGCTCACAAAGGAAAGAAAAAGTAATCACATGTATAAGACATTATAGAGGTTCTAGGGGAAGAGACTTCCCCCACCGCCCACCCAAATCACCAGGATACCTATTACAAATGCAGATTCCTAAAGGTACCATCAGAATTTGAGGACTCAGAATCTTGCATTTCCAGCACTCCTCCCTAGGCTATTCTGGAGTAGGTGGTTCTTGATGCACATTTTGAGAAACACTGAATGGTTAGAATTAGACTTAAAATGTAGGAGTTTATCAGAAATTAAGGATAAGTTGAACTATATGTTATAAATATAGATGGGGGTACTGGTGATTGAACCCAGGGGTACTTTATCACTGAGCCACATCACCAGTCCTTTTTAAGACAGGGTCTCACTAAGTTACTTAGGACCTCACTAAGTTGCTGAGGCTGACCTCAGACTTTTGGTGCTCCTGCCTTAGCCTCTTCAGTTGCTGGGATTCCAGGTGTGTGCCACCACTGCCCACTTGGATTCATTTTAAAAATCTTCAGTGATGTTCTATCTTTGCTTCAGATTGACTTTCACATTTTACCCTTCCTTTCCCACTGAAGTCTGAGTCATTACTAAGAATAGTAAAAATTGTAAATATATGAGAAAGCCCTTATTTAAAGAAAGTTTTAAACTACATCTTTATGGGAAAATTTTAAACCATTCATATATCATTACCCTCTTAGGAATTTCCTTTTTATCACTGGGTTTTGATACATGATCCTTTCTAAAATTATCTAAAAATTATTTGTATGCACTGTTTATGACCTTCACCAATCCAGGCTTTGATTCCAAGCTTCCAGGAGCCATGTTTCCTAGCCCATGGTTTTTGGATGGCTAATAGCAGCAGAATAAGAAATGTCTTGAGCTCCAGTTTGCTCTCAGCACCAGGCCACCAGTTAACCACTTCTGCTTCTCTGTCAGCTGTGATTCCTGCACAGAGGCTGCAGCTCTGTGATGGTGAGTGGTTCTAAGTCTTTGTTGATTCAGAAGCCATCAACATCTGCTGCAGAAGCTCCTAGTGCCAGGGAAGCAAGTCTCTATTCACTTCATGTACTCAAGGCTTTATTGCAGTCTCCTTCCATGAAGGACTCAGGCCTGAGTCTGGGGAGGCAGGGCCAGAAGAACCTAGCAACACTGAGGCTAATGCAATACAGCCTGCACAATTCCCATCAATTCCGAGTAATGTTGCCCGTTACTCTCTAACACTACAGGCCCCTGAAATGCATCTTTTATATCAACAGAGCTATGATAATCCTGCTACCCTAGGCTTCTGTTTATGTCAGAACACGCCTAAATGAAAAGATAGGTGCAATCTAATACTGGGATCATAGCTGTGAGTTCATTTTAAAGTCCCCACAGTTCTTTATAAGCATAGAGAATTCTGAAAAAAGAACAAACGAAGTCACATCAGATGTCAGGAGATCTAATATCCAGTCTCATTGTGCCTCTTCCATTTACTACTTGTGTGACCTTAAAAGAACTAACTTCTCTAAGCTTCAGATTTCTCTCCTGTAAAATAAGAACATGAGATCAGAGCGTCTCAGGTTTCCGGGTTCATAACAACTACTAGCAAGCTAGATAAATGTGTTTTTTTTCTCTCTTTTTTGGAGATTCAGATATAAGAATGACATTGGCTGGGGTATTGGTATTTAGATTTTAGTAAATGCTCTGGGTGATACTCTAACCATGTTTAAGAAATCTTTCTATCAGTGGTTCTCTATTTAATCTTGTATTAGGAACATACAAAAAGTTTTAAAAAAAAGTACTTTGACTGGTTCCACTGAAAATAAACACATAAGACTCTCTGGGAGTGAGGCTAGGGCCTTGGTATATTTCTAAAGTTATTTTCTGCAGCAAGGGTTGAGAATGGATTAATAATCTCTAAGAAGTTTCCTAATCTTTCGAAGTCCAATTTTTAACCTAGGTTTTAGACCATAGTACCTCAGTTTATAAATAGGAGGTGTGTTGTATATGCAGATTTATTAATTGCTTTGAGCTAAATTGTGTTCCCTCCCTAAATTTGTCTCTAGTGGTCCTAATTTCTAGAACCTTGGATTCTGACTTATTTGGAAATAGGGCCTTTGAGGTGATTACTATAAAATGAGGTCCTTGAAGTAAGTCTTAATTCAATATGACTAATGTCCTTACAAGATAGGTAAATTAGGACACAACTAACACAGACAAAGAGGTGACTATGCAAGAATACAGTGAGAAGAATACAGTGGGATTCACTCACCTGTGAGTCCAGGAGAGAGGCCTCAGGAGAAAGTGAACCTGCCAACACTTTGCCAACACTTTAAACTTCTAGCCTCCAGAACTGTGAGAAAATAAATTTCTTTTGTTTAAACTACACCATTTATGCTTTTTTGTTGTAGCAGCTCTAGCAAACTTTTTTTTGTTATAGCAGCTCTAGCAAAGTCAAATAGTTTACTGAAACTCATTGGACTTTAAAGAAAATAATGTTCATTTTATTCAGAAACAACATATTTCTAAATATGAACACAAAAAAGAAAAAAAATAAACTATACAAAAATAAAGAATGTGATTTAATAGGGCTCCCCCTGCCACAAGTCATACTAAAAACATGCTGTGGAAATAAGTAAATCATTTTCAAATATTATGGCCTTTTCTTATTTATTTATTTTCTATTATTTTGTGGTACAGGAAATTGAACCTAGGGGCATTATACCACTGAACTACGTCCCCAGCCCTATTTATATTTTATTATGAGACAAGGTCTCACTAAGTTGAAGAGACTAGCCTTGAATTTACCATCCTCCTTCCTCAGATCCTCAAGTCTCTGGGGATACGGGCATGAGCCACCATACCTGCCTTATTATGACCTATTTTTAAGTAATAGTACTAAAGAAGAGCAGCCCTAAGAAATTTTTGGTGAGTTTTGTTACCAATGATAATAACAAATCTAATTTCAACTAAAACAATCACTATCAATTTTTTAATATAATCACCTAAGATTTAACATAAATTTTAATTATGAGCATACGTGAAGAATTAATTATTTTAGTTTTGATACTGGGTTTTATAAGATATTTCTATTCCCAGGCCTCATATATCCCTAATTTCCAATGTCCCTTTGTTAAGATTTTCTTAATCTTAATTTTTAATTTTGTTCTACTCAGGGAAAAAATACTAAATAGGTCTTTTCATCATACCCTCAGGAAAAATCATTGATTGCAAAGAAAAAGATATATTGCCACCTAGTGGAAAATACGCAGAATCTTCTGGTTATAATTCAAGTTTTAAACCACAAAATGGGTAGAGCAAAAAAATGTTTTAAATGGTTTTTGATTGTAAACAATGATGCTTTGTTGATTAAAGGACGTGGTCCACATTTAACTTCTCTGTCACCGTTGACTTTTGAGTAATTTATTTAAAAAAATTTTTAACCTCAGATGCATGTGCTACTGCTACATGTTGAGTGATAAAGTCAAACATAGTCTTTCTCAAAGACATTTAGCTAAAATTACAAAGTAATTTATAGGGAAATTCAAAAAGTGTTTACCACCCACAGAAGGTAAATAGTCTAGTAAACAGACACTGTAAATATAGTTAACTGAGCTTGGGCAAGTCACATCTCTGGACATATTTCCTCATCTGAAAAAATAAGGTTTGACCGAATCATTTATATTTGCAGTTTTAATATGATTAGATAATATATTTATACTATATGCTTACATTTTTAAGCTCAAGATCTTTTTTAGTAATTAGGTGAGTACCTAGACTTGGTTTAGCAACTAGTGTTGATGAGTTAATATGTGTATATCTTTGGAATAACATTTCAGCATAGAACTAAAAGCAGCTTATTAATGGGAAGGAAGTTCATATCTATTTATTTGGTTGCCAGGTTTCCAGCGGTTTTTTTCCATAAGAGTAAGGTGACCTGGCTAATTTTAACTTCGGCAATTACATTCTGTCCAGCTAAGTTATCCTTGCAACTTCTATTTGGATATAGCATCCTTTATTGTTTCCTGTCCTAAAGTTTTAGGAAGTTGTTATTAACTGATTTACTGTTCCTGACCTTTAACAAGCAAGGAGAGTGATACTAACTCCTTGGTAATTCTACAAGAGCCTTTCTTACGGTAGTTCAAGGAAGGAAAGGAGAGTTTAAAAATACTTCCCTTTTAGTAGTCCTTGGTATGTCCCAAGAATGTCACAATCCTTAATTAGTTAACCATACTATGTGGATGCCCTCTGAGGGGTCTTATTTCAGATGATGTAATACTGGAAGCTTAAGTTATCAAATTGTTTTGGATCAAATTGTTGGATAAAATATCCCTTATACATCAAGATAGAATTATCACTACAAGGCTTCCCTTTCAAACAGGAGAGACTTAGTGTGAAAATAAGAACAAATCTATGGGAAATAAGAATGTATGCTAAATTAGCAGATGTCATGAAATACTAAAGATAGTTAGTTGGATACAATCACTTAAGTTCTAAATAATTTGTGAGAACCTGCATATTGCATGACCATTAATAAAATAGGGACATGAAAAAGACTGATGTTCTACTATTTTTGATAACTTACTTCCCCTTTCTTCTATCCAATTACCATGAAACTGAGGGGTGAGTGAGGGAGGGAATAAAGGAGGGAAGAGAGAGGAAAAAAAAGTCAGGAGGAGGAGGACAAAGAAAAAGGAGAGAAAAATGGTAAATTTTCTAGATATTATTCACTCTAAATAAAGTCCGGAAATATTTCTTCTGAAAAAGAAGTCAGCGAGGGTCTCACTTTTTCCTGTAAACTATTTTTGTGTGTTCTTTTAGTAATAATTGATTCTTAGGTGCATGTCTATAGTATTTATTGCCTGTTTTACCTATTCTTTCTTCAAACTAACAGAATACCAGAAAAAAGTTAAGTTCCAAATATAAGGCTAAAAACTACCTACCTGCCTTCTTAGAATGTCTGTTTCTCCCCTATTGCGTTATATATATATCTTAGTTTTAGGTGGATACAATATCTCTATTTTATTTTTATGTGGTGCTGAAAATTGAACCCAGTGTCTCAGGCAAGCACTCTACCACTTGAACCACAAACCCAGCCCTCCTCTATTATGTTTTCTTTGCAAATACGTTAGCAACCAGATTCACCTAGTTTTAGAGGTTGAAGTTTTAGTTTACAATGTTAAAGTTTCTCTATTTTATCAGCTTCTATGGTTGCTTCATATCACTTTCATTATCAATGTCACCAGCCAATTACATATTGTCTAATTTCTCAATTAGGCAGGTAGCTTCAGCAATAAAACATGGAAGAGGGATACTACATGCCTGAAACAACAGTTGGAGGTGACAAGGACAAATTAAAGGTCATGACACATGTCATTAGGGAAACAATTTCTATAGGTTTGAAATAAACAACCTCTCAGATTGATCTATGACTTAAATTTCAACATGATTTAATATATCTGTTCCTTGAACAGACACATCTGTCAACTGATTACCATTATTATTCTCCTAAGATGGCATTTCCCTCTGCATTGTAGCAGAGTGGTACTCAATAAACACAATGAGGAGACGATGCCTATCCAGTACCCTTCCATCACAACATTCTGTCTTAAAGAAGACATGTTAAATGCAGATCCCTGCAATGGATGCTTGAAAAGGTAACTTTGTTTTGACTGTATTATTTATTTTTCGTTTTATTATCCACATGCACATTTGTTTGATAAGCATTTCAAGGACGCTGCACTTAGAAAGTTAAAGGTGGTTTTCATAATAAATGAGAAAAGATTTTTAAAGTTATAAATGTTCAATTCCAGGCGTTTTCTATGGCTTAATAGAAGTTTTAGTATAATGAAGCACTTCAAAATGCTGCAGGCACTCCGAATTTGGAAAACATTAAGATGGAAAAATGTTGGGGAAACATCCGCAAACTGACACTGGTTCTTTCTGTTAAAATATTGGTCTGTTTAGGTATAAAATGTTTTCTTAACCTTCATTTCTATTGTAGTCAATTGTACATATGCATGATAATAAGCTTATTTATATTCAACCAAACATTCATTTGGCAAGCAGCCTAGAATATTCTAGTGTTCTAAGAGTCAAACAAATGCCTCAGAGATTCAAAGTCTTTGTTTCTTTTTCAATATTGCAACGCATAACAATTCTTTGTCCTCTTGTTGCTGCATTCTATAAAGTATAATAATTGGCAAGTAATACAAGCTACCTCGTTGATTTCCATATCTACCTTGAAGGTAGAGATTTCACTTGGGAATTAGACCTGGTATCTTTAATAACTCTGTGTACTTGAGTGGATATATTTGACTTATAGATAGCTGGAAAAAAGTCACAAGTCATAGTGTTGATTTAATTTAATTTAATTTTTTTTTAGTACATTGGGATAAAACTTTAGTCAGAGTTCCAAATTATTGGTTAGGCAGTTAATGAGAATGACTATTCAGTTACTGAGATTCCTGATACTTAAGGAGGAACCATGACCTTCCTTTCTTGCCCTGCTAGCCTATGTTAGGAGGCAGAGTAGAAGCAGGTACTGGAGACAGATCCTGGCACTACCACTCAGTGGTTCTGTTTTGCTGCAATGTGTACTACTGGCAAGTCCCTTTACTTTTCTGAGTCTCCTTTTGCTCCCCTGTAACCTGGAATATTAGAAACCATATATGATTGGAGATAAACTATGGAAGTTTAAGTCACATTGTAGGCACTAGATATATTAAAAATTATTATTTTCACAATCCCCCTTTGCAGGGTTTTGTGAATTTTCCATTACCTGCATACTTTTCAAATTTAGAGGTAAAAACACTTTTCTTCCAGTTGTGAATGAAGAGAGGCATTTCTGGTGTTCTCACTATACAAGAAAGAGGCTGCTGCTGGAAAACTGTGAAAAATGTTCAAGGATACACACTGTTCTTTTTCTTGAGAATGGTAGATGGGAAATTAACTAAGACAAAGTCTTCTCTGAACTTGAACTCTTCCAACCCCACCCCCCAGTAGATTCTTTATCCTCCCTAAACATCTTGGGTAAAGATCCTGGTTTGGAGGCTCCCTTCCCTGGTGGTCTGTTGGAGCCCAGGAATGCTGGCCTTTAGGGCACAAGGCCAGACCTGTTTGCTCACTCATGCTTGGAGCGAGCAGCATGGGAGGTCCTGATAAGCTGGCTACTTACTTAATGGCTATAATATGCTTTCTGAACATTTGTATACAGTGGTAAGACAAGTTGTCAAATGGCCCTTGAGAAGTCTGTATCCTAAAAAAAATTAATAATAAGAAAAGCATGAATTTTATTAGCATATTACCCTATGAAAGCCCTAAAATGATTCTTTATAAAATATTTTTAAAAGTCTATGTGGCTTTGGAAATTAATCACCCAATCCTTTAAAATCGCCCTTCAGATTTCCACTTTTCTAAATTACCAAGGTGCTAGAAGAATCTCAACCAAAGAAGCTGTTTATAAGAATGAAAAACTCATGGCATAAAAGGGAGTGGATTTTAAGAAAAAATAAATCACAGAGGAGAGGGGAATGTTCTATGTCTGTTTAATTCAGTCTTAGCCTGAATGAAGTTTTAAAGGACATGTGAAAAGCAGACAAAAATAGCACTAAGCTTGCCCCCATCCCACGTTCATACTTCCCTAGGTAGAGTGGTGTTGAACTAGCAGCTGAAGTTTCATTAGTCCTATAAAGGCTTTGTATTAGTTTGGGGAAGACCTGTAGGAGTTTGGCTTCTAAAAATTCCTTAACTCAACAAAACTACTGATGGGACAATTTTCCTGGGTTAGAAAAAGTAAGCCTATCAGAGTATTTTCCTATGCCATTTGGAACGTGTGCAGCATTTGTAGGCTTGCATAGAAACAGTTTCTGAATACATTTCCCTTTTTATTCAATAGATTTCATCTTAGAATTTTTTTTTAACCTTTGGGGAAAAGCAACTATCCTTTTAAAAGACAGTATTCTTTATGGTTTCTTTCAGAGAAATTAGACTTTTAACTTGGTGAGAGTGTCTTCTACTTCCACTATTTCATTATACAGCCATAAATCAACATCTTATTTACCATGTTTACTTTTTAAATGAATTTCTTTCACCACTTGAAGTCAGAAAACAAATGGTGCTGGGTCAAGGCACTAGTTCACCAGGGGATCTGGGCCACTGCCAGAAATTAGCCTTATTTTAAAATTTAAGAAACCATCGTGTTCTGTCTGGTCAATTTTGGAAAGGTGTGCTCTAGACCAGCTATGTGTCAGGTAAAAGAAATGAAGCATCAGTCCGAGCAAATGCATGTGCTGATGAGAAGCCCATCATTCATTTCTCATGAATCAAAATTGTATCTGTTATAGGTTGACTAGGCATGCACTTTTGACCAATAAACACTATGTTATGTGTGAAAAGTTCTTATTAAAGTTCACCTCATCTTAAAAATTAGATTACCTCAAGAGGATTTGTGAAATCATTTTGAAATAATGATTTTTAAATATTGAAAGCCATCAAAATAAATGTTACTTTTTTAATGTTATACAGATTCTATGCCCGTGTTGATTTATATTTATAATTTAAAAACTTTTTTTTTCCCAAAGTGAAAAGAACCAACTTTATGAGCGAAGTTAAGAGCCCACTAGAGGTCACTTTCTCAACTTATTTCCCTTAATAACTGGAAAATTTGGCTTTGATTCTTGTCACTGAATCTTTCTTACATGTCCTGTTGAATTTAGCATTCATGTTAGAACTTTTGTTTCCTCCCAGAAAAAAAACTTCTGCTGTTTCTCCAAACTACTCTCAATTATGCCCTCGTATCACATATTCTTATTTTTCAAGTACAACTTCTGTAGTGACTTTTTAAAACGATCTTGTGTATATTTCTGGTTATTAAAATGCTATTATTTGAATGTAAAATGTGTCTATTTCCTAAAGTTGTAATGAACTTTATAATGCTGTGTTAGCATAAAAGAAAATGTACAGCCTTCTTAATTTCTGCCTCATGCAACAAATGCCAGTGGTGCTGCAAAATAGTCAACATCAACACCTGTTGAAATGAATCTCTGCAATTCATCATTCTTGATTTAATTTCCCTAGTGGCCCATCAAACTACTTTATAAACTACTTAAAAAAATATTACCCTAGAATGTGAATGCCTGATGTACTTGATTGGACTGAAGGGCATCTTATCATTTTTTTCTTAAACTTGGACATGATATGTTCACAAGCTGTTATTAATTGTTAGTTTCACTCTTTGAGTATAAAAATTAGCATAACATAATTTTGTGTGTTTTCTATTAGGCCATTAGGCATAAGATTACAATTCCCTGGCTTCTTAAATGCCCATTATATCTGTCCTATATCCATAACCATATTGATCTTAAAACATTTTCTTAGCTACCTCTTAAAATTCAACTAAAATCAGCAATCTTTTAAACTCAGAAATAGTGTAATATCTCATTTTCCTACAAGTGGAAGCATTCATAAGAGAATCACATGCAGAAATTTATTTTTCCTTCCAAAAAATGTCTATATCTTTATGTTATTTATCTATTGCTCACCTAAATGTCCTATATCATATAAACAAAATTTCTATCATTTTTGGAAAGATGTTATTGAAAGAAATATTTAATTTTGTATCTGAAAATAAATAAGAGAGTTAAAATATCAGGTATGCTTCAAACTATTATACATATAATATCTAACTTTAACAGTATTACTTGTTATAATTATTTTCAGATAAAATACTGAAGTATATAGTCTCTGCTTTCTACTAGCCCTAACCTCCATATCTTCCCAAAGGTAATTCTATTTTTATATTTTCCCAGATCTTTTGACAACTGTTTATATTCAAATGTATATATATCTCAAATATATGCCATACTATTTTGTTGTTTTATATACACTTGAGTTTTAAATAAATGTTATATAACACTGAACAAGTTCTTCCTTGTGTTTAATTTTTTATTCAATAATTGATGTTGGAGATATTTACATGATGTTGCTCTCAAATCTCTCTCCTTTGAACTACATATAGTATCACTGAGAAGGAACACACCCACAATTTACTCATTTTCCTTGTGAACAACATTCAGTTTGTTTCTGCCTTTCCCCTTTTACAGTGTAGCTGTCTACACATCCTTGTGTGCTTGGTCCAGCATCACTGTACAGGAGCACTGAGATAGGATTGCTAGATCATAGAGAAGAGGCACTTAACATCCGAACAGAAGCCAGCTACAGCTCCCAGAGTAGTGCACAATGTCTTCTCCATCAGAAGTGGTTGAAGAGTACCAGGTTCCTACACCCTTGCCAGCATTCACTCTCAAACTTCACATTTATTGTCATTTCTGTGGCACCTCATATTGAAACTTTCCTAGTTATTAGTACTAGTTAGAGTCATCATCTTTTCCTACATTTAATAGTTGTATTTTCTGTTTTGTGGATTGCTATTCATATTTCCCCATTTTTTCTATTGTACCATTTTCTTTTTCTTAATCTCTAGTTTTAAAATAATTGGAATACAAATTCTTGTTTGCTACACTCATGTAAATATATTTTCCAGTCCACCTTTTGCTTTTTCACTTTGGTCATGGTTTCTCTGCTCTAAATAAGTTGTTATTTTAATGCTGCTGAATTTATCATTTCTTCCTTTTATGAATTTGCTTTTAGTGTTTTGCTTCAGAAGACCGTCTCTATTCTCAAAACAAAATATATGTTTTTTATTTCCTTGTAGTTAAAAATAGTTTTATTTTTATTTTTATTGCTTAGATCTTCATATTTTCTAAGGATTATTTTCATGTGTGATATATGCATCTAATTTCATTCTTTTTTCCAAATGGATAACAAATATCCTTGACATTGATGAATAGGCCATATTTCTTATGAATTTAAAATTTCACTTTTATTATAATGGGAATTTTCTTATGTTCACAGGGTTCCTTTTGGGCATCTATTTGGTATATTTTATTTTTATAAATGTATACAATTTTCTACATTTAATTTATTATTATTATTTTTATTACTACTACTATCATTATTATTCAGGAATCCCTGTGTAATACTATATATTCAAAATTAGTACATATTTTGCTAACTGGTAGATCCAGCACTTTCTTCTGAATTTTTGTCAAAATCTTTGCCATGGAATCAGCAATTCTACTGAAGGTATAAATTGCACTGAATTCACATATTAATCTGGGAAAAGGTGGCATAGAGAGTCTCTCACCAATAAATATAGTATATCTTAGAAGTTATATGTCATAAACATTCTTCAGTTAACTTTTTTTCCTAATAGACTGGTCTTTTTTTTTTTTTAATCCAGTCCTGCTGTCTGTGTAAGTCATGTTACTGTGAATGGAATCCTTTATCCTTTTTCCATTTCTGATTATTGCTGGGATAAAGAAAGCCATAGATGTTTTTACTTATTTATATATTTGTGTCTTTTATTATGGTGCTGGGGATTGAACCCATGGCCTTCTATATGCAAGGCAAGCACTTCTACCAACTGAGCTATATCCCCAGCCCCCCATAAATGTTTTTAAAAATGATATTTTATATGTCTACCTGAAAGGATTAATTTCAAGTATTAATTTTGAGAGCTTGTCAGGTGATCCTCTTGGACAATTTTTATTTCAATGATCATATCATCACCAAATAATGATAATTTTGTTTCTTCCTAAAATATGAAATTCTTGATTATTTTTCTGGTTTACTGCATGAATAGATCTTAAAAGCGTTGAGTAGAAGGATTTTTTGACTTCCTGTCTTTTATTGACTTTAATGAAAAAATTTTAATATCTCATTAAACAATTAAATTAAACAATTAAACAATATAGGGAGTGTGTGGTTCATTCAACAAACATTTTAAAAATGATTATTTTGTGCTAAGCACAGAAAACAGGTACTGAAGGTTGGAGGGAAGGTATGAGTCTGAAAAGGTAAGAAATTCATTCAGTGGTCATTGCCCTATTCTAGAAGTAGACACAGACATTTGTTTTACCAACTGGAAAAATCCTAACCAGGTTAAGTTCAGTGCCTCACTTATTGCATATCAGTACATACGTATACAACCAAACAAGTCTGGGAAAAAATACACAATCATGCTGACTGGTCTCACTTTAAATTTAGGTGCTCTGATCTCTGGCGGTCTAAGTGCTATCTTGCAATCCTGTTTTACTTCTGCAATTTGAATTCATACGTACATTGTCTCACACAAACTATCTGCATCTGTGCTCACCTATCCTGCCTTGTAGCTCTTCCTTTTGATGAATTATCTATACAACTATCTGATGATAAACTCTCTAGTGGGTCTCATTCTCTTTTATCTATTCATGTACTTGCTACTGAAATTGTTCTATTGCTCTCTAATCATCAAATTTTCTTCCATTCCTAGATCATTCTCTTCAATAAATAAAAATGTGTCAACATATCTCTTAAAAAAATTCTCTCTTAGTCCATATTCCTTTTTAACCTCCACCTCATACTTCTGCTATCTTACAACAAAGCTCCTTGAAATACTAGTTTTTGCTCTTCCTCTTCTCACATGATTTCTTGACTCCAGTCCATAAGGCTTTCTTCCACACCACTTCCCTGACACAGCTCTTGGCAAGTACACTAACAAACACCACATTGCAAAATCCAATGGTTATTTCTCAGTTTTTAATTAACTTAAACTATTGACACTGTTTATATACTACTTTTTTCATGAGACATTTTCTTCTTTTTTTCTATTAATAAATAATTGTTTTTCTTTGATTTTTCAGTACAAATTAACAAATCTATGTATTAAAACCTTTCAGCTGCTTCCGTAGTTTAAATCCCCAGCAGAGTATGGGTGCTCATCATGAGTGGCTCTTGGAAGGTCATATATAAGCTGCAATTCCTCTTCCATTAAATAAAGCATCTCTCGTGAAGTGTTTTCTTCATTTGCCTCTGGAACGCCCATCTCTGAGAACTCCCCTGCCTTCACTGGTTGCAGCTTTTCAGTTTCCTTTGTTCTTTCTTTTTATCTCACTTTAACTTTGAAATGTTCCACTTTCACATCTAGTTCTATTTCCACTTTCTAATCTAGTTCTATACATTGAAACATCATTCACAGACTGGTAACTCACAGATGGTTAAACCAGCTTGGACCAATGTCCTAAAGTCCAGATACATCTACGTCCAACTCTTATTTGACATCTTACTTGGTTGTGTCATAGACAATTAAAAATTTACATGACCTAGACACAGTTATAGTTCTATTAAATCTTTTAAAATATACAAGTTCCCTTTTACTTTTTCCCTTACAATTAATTCATGAAGAAACTGGAAAATTTGTCTTATAAAATATCTGACATTCTATATTCTCCTTATTGCATTACTGTGGTATCAAAAAATCATGGCTAATAAATCACCATTATTTTCTGTAATCTGGCAGTTAGATCTCTAGGGACTTGATCAGAATTTTTCATAGGTGGTATTGTGAACACCCCTGAGTGTGGTTGTCTCCTTTAAGAATAACAGTGATATCTATGGTCACTGTTGTGACCCACTATTTCCTTAGATGTTAAAAAAATGGTTATAGCTCTTACTCTAATATTTCTTCTTCTTATTCAGTTAGCTGGAATATTTCTATCTATTCTGTATTTACTCCAAGGTATAGAGCTTAAGTCAAAGGTGTAAATGCAGAAAATTTATAGATAGTGATTCTGGGAAACAGGATTGGGAAGAATTTAAAAAGGGAGAAGAAAAAGTCAATACAATGGTGTGTTGAATTGCTCACACACTGTAGGCAATTAAGATTACAATAACACTGGGATTTCCTGAGTAGCCGGATATAATGTGCTTCACAAATTTTTTTGTCAAGCACAGGACAGGCAAATCTGTCCCTTAGTTCTGGTCTCTCACTAGCCCATTGCTGATCCATGGAGTATTAACTGCTTTCCATTTCTAGGGTGTATACTCAATGTACTGAATAAGTTTCGTCGAGTGGTCCACACTAAAATGACTGAAGCCCCTCAGAGCAGAAAGAATAAGACACTCTGGGCACAGTGGCACACACCTGTACTCACAATGGTTCAGAAGGCCCAGGCAGGAGGATCACAAGTTTGAGGGCAGCCTCAGCAACTTATCAAGGCCCTAAGCAATTTAGTCAGACCCTGTCGCAAAATTAAAAAAAAAAAAATGACGGGGGGAAAAGGATGGGGATATGTCCCAGTGGTTAAGCACCCCTGGGTTCAATCCCTAATACAAAAAAAAAGGAAGAAAGAGTCAAGAATGAGTTCTGTGTTTGGCTGGAGCAATGTGTTTTCAGGTTACAGCTGCTTGGTGCAATCCTAAGTAATGGCTAGAAAGACAATACAGTAAGAGGTTATGAGGCAGTACGAAAAAATTATATGAAAAGGAAATTTTCTTATTTGATCACCTGAAGGTACAATGAAAGTACCTTCAGGTGCTTTCAAAATAACGAGTTGTTTCAGTAACCTTTAAAGATGATTCAGGTATGTTAGCCTGTGTGTGTGTGTGTGTGTGTGTGTGTGTACGCACTTTTTAATATATATATATATATATATATATATATATATATATATATATATATATTTTACATATCACAATGAATTGTTAATATAAGCATATTTGATAGATAAAACATTTCGACAGCTAGCCGGGCTGGTTACCTGAGCTGGGTTCACAAAAGCTGGCTACATCAATAACTCAGAAAACAGGGAAGGAAGCACACAACACACAGAAATAATTTTTGCTTGCAGGAATCAGGGCTGACTCTCTATCTTCAGGGTCTGTTGAGAGAGAGAGAGAGAGAGAGAGAGAGAAAGAGAGAATGCCTGAAACCCTATTTATTGAGGGGAAGACACTCAAGAAAGTTCCACCCAAATGAGTCAAGAGATTGGGCTTCATGGGGTTGTAGCCCAGTCTCATTGGGTGACACCCACTCCCAGAATTTCACTCCCCTGCCAAGCAGAGGTGAGGTCCACCTGCTTTCGGCAGCAGCAGAAGCCAGTTCCACACCTCCGTCACTCAAGGCTAAGGATGCTCAGCTCCTGTGTGGCAGCTCCTGTTTGTCATGGCCCCAGACAAAACATCATGTTTTTATAATTTATATTGATGAGATATTGCTATAAATTTGACTAATGATCATATCTTCAAGTGGGCTCCTGAGTCTTTGATGGTCTTTGATAGCTGCCTTACACTCAGGTTTAAGGAGAGAGCAGAATTTCTGCTCTAGACCTGGGATCAGCCAGATCTCTAAGAAGCACAAGTTCTTCTAATAAGGGTGTTTAGAGATCACTTTTTGGCTACTAGCTATGGATATGTTTTAAAGGCAGAAGCAACAGGACTGGCTGTGGAGCACAAATGAAAAGAATTGTAATAAAAAGATATCTCTAAGATGTTTGGTTTGTTCAGCTAGAGAATTTGAATCTCCAAGTGAGATGGGAAAGGCTGCAGGCCATGCAGGTCTAGGAAGTAAAGCTGGAACTAGATGGGGACATGGTGAGTTTGCAATTCTATTAGAAACTTAAATGTGAATATGTAATTGGATGTAGGAAACTGGATCAAATTCCCGGGCATATGTATAGTATTGAGAATCATGAAAATTTTTTAGCTCATTAACAAAGAAAATATAATTAGAGGAGAGAGAAAGACCAGTGATTGAGTTCCCACCCCACACAGTTCTTACTCAAAAATAAGAGGTTGGTGAAAGGAGTTGGAACCAGAAAAAAGGGCCCAGAGGGAGTGTTTCCTAGCAGAGCAATGTAATATTCTAGAGGGTAGATGAGGAAAGTGCTTCTCCTTGGAGGTGGTGACTAATTGTGTTAAGTGTTACAACAAGGGAGGGTGCTGTGGTGCATGTCTCTAATCCCAGGGGCTCAGGAAGCTGAGGCAGGAGGAATGTTCAGAGCCAGCCTCAGCAAAAGCGAGGAGCTAAGCAACTCAGTGAGACCCTGTCTGTAAATAAAATACAAAATAAGCCTAGGGATGTAGCTCAGTGGTTGAGTGCCCCTGAGTTTAAACCCAGTACCCTCCACCAAAAGAAAAAAAAAGTGTTGCAGAAAAGGCAAGAAAGATCAGAACCTGAGAATTGTGTGCTATTTTTAGCAACTTGACATCAGTAGTGATATTAAAAGAAGTGGTATGTTGGGAATAAGCATAAAACTGGATCGTGTATATGTATGACCATTATATTTCAGTGATTCATTTATCTATGCATGGGCTTGTACTGCAGAGTCTTAAATACTATAACTTAATAATAAATCTTATTATCTAATAAAGCAATTTCCTCCTCCTCACTTTTCAGAGCATTTCAACTATTCTTGGTCCTTTACTGAACTATAAATACTTGTATAAAAATGGTTGGATTTCAGATCAAGATATAGAAAGTCAGTTGTACTCTTATATACCACATACTGCAGGCAAGAGTCAGAAAATGTAATTAACAAAAACACATTTTTACAAATATCAAATATCTGTGAATAAAAAATTGTGCAAGACCTTTAAGAGAAAAAAAAATATCAAAATGTATTGAGAGTGGGGCTGGAGTAGTGGCTCTGTGGTAGAGTGCTTGCCTGGCATGTGTGAAGCCCTGAGTTCAATCCTCAGCACAGCATATAAATAAACAAACAAACAAAAAAAACCAAATAAGTAAAATAAAAGTATTGTGTCCATTTACAAATGAAAAAAAATTTTAAAGTTCGTGACTCAATGGTTTTAAAAAATGTATTAAGAAATGTAAGAGAAAAATAAATGAAGAAATATACCATGCTAATACAACAGAAGATTCACTATTATAGAGAAGTCCAATCTTCTCACCATATTATAACATTATTAGTGAAGAAGACTGAGGGAGAGCCTTAGGGAACATTTGCACTTGGGAGTGGGAAGAAGCAGGCAAGTTAAAATACAACACCTACCTGATGCAAAGAGTATTTTACTAAGAGTGCCATGGGAGAATATGTTGGCAAACAAGGCTGGAGAACATTTGGAGGGCCGAATAACTACTATAACCTGGTAATACCAAGGCTGGATTAAAAAATAATATTTAAATTTGACAATTAGGAGGTCATTGCTGTGTTTTGAGAGGTACAAGGAGAGGTATAAATGGGAACCTGGGAAGGGGAGATGGTGGAGTCAAAAGATGGAAGAAAGAAAGGACCACAGAGGTGCTAGTTTAAGGTCAATTGATATTTTAGGTAAAGGTATTTCTAGAATGGGCCATCTTAGGTTAATATTTAAGCAGAGAAAGGACATAAAATAATAGAGACTATTTCATGACCACAAGAAAATAATACAATAGAATGTCTACCCAAATTGTTTTTTCTGAAAGCTGTCAGAAATACCAAATTTCACTTCATTTCTGTAAACCAATAGAAACTTTATAGTTTCTAGAAGCCTCATAATTTCAAATGTAACTATAAGCTTTGTAATTTTGTTGATTTTCCATGATTTTTAAAAGTTGAAATGATCCTTTGAGATTTCAAATTTCTGGTCTGTTTAAGTAGCATTGACCTATATTATGAGTGAAGAACTAAAAAATATTTGCCTTTCATAATTTTAAACATTTAACTATCATAAAGTGGGAGTAAACTAAGGCTGTTTTACTTAGCCATAAATAACTATGATGTTGCCAGTATTCCCAGTTGTGTAGCTGTGGACACGAGGAATGAGTGAGTCAAAGGATATGCATGTGCAACATCACTTAATCATCCTTGCTAATTTGGCACACCTGAATATTCTGAATGTCAACTGGTCAGGATTGGGCCACAGGATATATAGCTGGGGTAGGAAGGAGCAAGCAGAAATAATTATCAGAGTTCGTAATACAAGAAATATAAAACTTAGATGTTTGTTCCTGGTTTGACTTGAGGATTTAGGCAAGAAGTTCTCTCTGTCTTAATTTTTCATGAAGAAATTATGGCTATCTTAAAAATGAGAGTTTAGGGCTGGGGATATGGCTCAGTTGGTAGATGGCTTGCCTCAAATGAATAAGACACAGGATTCAATCCCGAGCACCACAAAACACAAACAACAACAAAAACAACAAAAATAGTTTAACTTTTTTAGTTATATATTTTTTTTTTTTTGCTGAGAATATGATTCAAAAACTAGAAGTAAACCCAGTTGCCAGCATGCTAAGGCAATCAGTCTGGGAAATTCACATAATAAATTTGGGCTGGTTTAGAAAGGGCTGATTTTAGAAATATAAAAGAAATTGGTTTAATTTTAGAAAAGAGTTACCACTTACACTCATTCATTATTAGTGCAGCCAATGTGGAAAGCAGTATGGAGATTACTTGAAAAACTGGGACTGGAACCACTATTTGACTCAGCTATCCCTCTCCTGGGTCTGTACTCAAAGGACTTAGAGTATGGTCTGCATCAACACCCAAACCTATATTTAAAATCCTACATTTTACTAACAGCATGGTTTCAGAAAATTCATTCAACCTCCAAGTTTATTTTTCTTCATTTTTATTTTCTTTTATTATTTTTTTTCTTTTTCTTTATTTTTAAAATGACAGTTATGTGGATACTCCATGGGCTTGTTATGGGATGTTAAAGGAATAAAATGAAAAGTATTTAGCAAGAGTGTTTTACACCATAGGTAGGTTTTTCTATTCCCTGTTTACTTCTTCCTTATACTTCTTCTTGAGAATTTTATTCACAGAAGTGGTTCTGCAGAAAATGAAGCAGCTCATTTTTGCATCCCAATTCCTTCACCTTTGAGGTATCAATAACTTTTTCTGTAATATTATAAAAATCTGTGTAGTTCTGTAATTAAGCCACTTACATATGCTTAGTGTGGATTTAATTACACTTTCTTTTGAGCTTGAAGGATTATATATCTACAGATAGATGATCGAGTCATTTTACAGTGAGAAAATTTAACAGTCAGAAAATGTAGATAATTTCCCCCAATGCACATGGTTACAGGGCTGGGACTCAATCCCTCTTCCTGAAGTCAAGTCCACTGTCTTCTTTTTGCATTTTCAATTGTCAAAGGACCAGCTGTATTGTTATGTTAACAGAACTTGAGGCTCCAGTAAAAATGTGTGGAAGGGGATTTGGGTTCCAGTTGGGAGGTGGTATATACATACATCTTGAACAGATCTGGTTACATAATTTACAAGGTCTAGTGTAAAAGGGAGTGTTCAAAATTCAGGATGAGTGGTACTAAAGGTGATCAAATTAAGGTTTTTCTTTTTCTTTTCCCTTGCTTCTCCCTCTCAATGTGTCATGCTGCTTTTACATTAACTATTTTTTAATTAAATTATTTATTTATTCTAATTTGGTATACATGATGGCAGAATGCATTTTATTTCTTATTACACATATAGAGCACAATTTATTAAGTCACTGATTGTACACAAAGTATTTTCACACCATTCGTGTCTTCTTACATGTACTTAGGGTAATGATGTCTAACTCATTCCACCATCATTCCTACCCCCTTGGTCCCTCCCTTTCCATCCCTTTTATATTAACTATTTAATGCTGTTTTAACTAAAGAAAAATTAAAGTTTTAAATTATTATTATATATTTTACTGTTTGTCTTCACATCACACACACAAAAAATGCTAGTTTTAGCCATAAATGTAAGAGCATTTAACTAGTTTGTAGAATCATTGAAATAGCACAATTATCTTTTCAACCTGGTACATATTTTGCCCTTACAAGAACAGTGGAAATCTCACAAAATTAACCTTTATTGAGACACACAAGTTTCAATATCATCTTCTTTTTGCTTACTAATAAGTAAGAAAAGAAAGGGAAAGGAACTGTAAGTTGTTCTATCTTTCCCTTTTCTTCCATGTCTTAAACTTTCAGTTAAGTGATTGGCAGACCCAGGAAAGTAGCTCAGTACCATTGCCCTCTTTCTGCACTCAAAGCAAGTTATGATTCCACCTGAAAGCATGGCCTCCCATGTCTGTCAGGAAGTCAGGAATCCCCCCTCCACATTTACTCAGTTTTAGAAAAAGGAAACTGACCTTCTTTGACTTGGAGTCTCACTGAATTCCTACACCTTGGGTGTCCACTAGAATTCTATGCTCCTGAGGCATTACAAACACTACATATGAAGGGGTAGCCACTAACAGTGAAAGATGCTTACATTGCACATGTCTCCTTTGCTCACTCATATGCTCCATGTCCCATCAGAATTCATTTCCAAAGCATGATTTGATGATAAAAATTATTGAGAATTTCAAGATAGCAACAGCAGAACATTAAACTGAACATGGGATCTTTCCAAATCTAGGACCCTATGAACTGCACAGGTTGTATGTCTATGAAACCCTACTTCAGATGCTCCTGAAATCAGTCAGGCAGATACCTGCCTTTCTTATGAAGTGGGACAAAGCTATCTGGCTTCCCTTCTTCCCTCTTTTCTTCAAGAAGCTTTTATCCAAAGAAACTTTCTTCATATCTTATACTCATCTTCTACAGAGTTTCTGCTGCATGTTGACCTTTTATGTTTTATTTTATCATTAGGATCATTATTTACTAGTCATAAATTATCTGAAGTCCCCTCTTTACTGAACTTGTCCATCTTTTCATAATCATTTAATAGTATTGAATATTATAACAATATTCTTGTTTGCCTATTTTTAATGTTTTTTTCCTGAAATGTGTCTTACAAATACAGGCTTCATCTATACATTTTTTTCTCATAAGTAAACCTAATAAATTTCAATTTTGGAAGAACAATTGCAATAAATACTTTGCATCTTGGAAGTTTGGTCAACATTCCTTGTTTTTTCTCTTTAAATATTTGTAGTGTCTTCTAAATGTGTCTTTCCTCTCTAAATGTGCAAGAATGCATTGTTTTTCTTTAGATGTATTTTATCACTTACTATTCCTGTTTACTTAAATTATCAGTAATGCACATTTATGGTGACTCTGATTTCAGGAAAATATTAATAATAATGGAGCTTAAATTATCTTAAGGTCTCGTAGTTATTAGAACATTTCACATATATTTTCTCACTTGATCTTCATGGTGGCCTTAATAATGACCTACAATTTTTTTTCAGTCTTCAAATCAATAAATAAGGCCTAAATAGCATATTAACACATTTATTTCTTTCATCCTAAGGTTTAAAATTTTATAAGAACTTCGTTGGAAATTACACATTGCCTCCCCATCTCTAACAGGCTTTTGTGGGCAACAAATAAAATAGTTATTTGGGGTTCACTATAGCCAGTTAGGTTGGTAGCATACTTCACTCGGTCATAGTCTATAACCACAATAGAATGCCTTTAAAACAAACGATTTCTTCCTTAATGCATGTTTAATTTTCCCTGTGTTATTTCCTCAGTTAAATAGAGATAACAGTAAAAGAGGAGGCAGAGTAAATTAGACCTTGCCCATTCATTAAGGCCTCTGGGTTAAGTGGAATTTAGCATTTTACAGTTGCAAAACATAGGTACAAAAAAATATCCTAAAACTAAACTCAAGCCACCCATTTTCTTGAAAATATTTCACATATTATTTTTCTCCAAATTTTAAATTATATATTCTCTTTCTTATATCAGAATTTTTTGCAAACTATTGTTTCTTACTATGATAACATCCAAAAAAAAATTTGGAGAACTGCTCAACTTTAACAAATCAATGTTTCTCATTACCGTGCAACACAGTAGAATCCTAAACATGGTTCTGTCCTTACTTTATCACCTGTTTTAAATTTATTAGAAAGTATTTTTATGTAATGCATTATATTTACAATTACATGACACCAAACATAATGTATAAATATCCCTTTGCACTTATATTTAAAGTAATTTGACAGATTCTCTTTCCTATCTGTTCCTAAGGAAGTTTTAACAAAGATTTAACTGCTTGCTGTCTTCTTTAAATTTTATTCTGATGACCTATTTCTATTTTGAATTCAGATTCTTTTCCTTTGCTAGCTTTCCATGCTTCCATGGACACATCCATACTTGGAATACCTTTTCACACTCATACTTCCTCTCTCTCTGGTTTCACTTTCCTTCCTTTTCCTTTCAGGTGTTCAGTTTCTCTATTCTCAGGTTCTTCCATAACCCCTCCTCCCTGTCCCTTCTTTCTAGTTGGTATATCTGCTAGGAAGACATCAGATTCCAAAAAAGGGAACAAGAAGGCATATTCATATCTATACTTGATGGCTGTTCTTCTGCTGTTCTCCTTCAGTCTCCAGGCCATTCCCTAAGCCACCACTTTTCCACCTCCACAAAACTCCACCTTCCTCTCTGGCTGCTAATTCCTTTTCTAGTATAGACTATTTCTTCTTCCTTTCATAATTTATTGTAACTACAACTGGAATTATTGCAATCAATACTTACTTTCCCTTGTCCTTTATATGATGGTCAGTCACCATTTTGCAGCTTTAGGGATAAAAAGATAGAATTATTGTTAAAAAGATACATGAGACACTGAAGTCACTGGGTAAGGGTCCTGCTGACAGTTACTATCGCAGCCTAGGGTGGAGACTGTCAACCTCCTTCCCAGACATTTCTAGTACCCATACTTCTTGAATATTAAGCCTCATTATGGTGGACCCTGACTTGCCACTGTCAAAATCTACACTAGAAGGGAGTACCCTGTTTTTGGCATGAAAATAATATTATATAAGAATAATCTGCATTTATAGTAGAAGAAATAGATTTTTTCTTCTCTCTTGTTCATTATTTGTGGATATTGTCAATGTCTTAAAAAGTATATCTACTGAGCATTAAAAAAATCCTTGAGGATATATATTCTTGATTCAATTCACACATAGAAAAAAACACTTACACTTTATTCTCTAGGGCTCCCATGAAAATGATTAACAAGAAACATCCACAGTCTGGCATCAGGAATTATTCACTCAAAGCCAGAAGAACTGAGGGCATGCATGGTCTTCAAGTGGCTGATGTGCTATTCAATGACACAGCAACTAAATAAATAATTTCATTTATTTCCTGAGGATGTCAATTGGATCAAAAGCAGAATATTTTTTTACTGCTATAACGAAAGTAAGGAGCCAGGTAGCACCTGTAATCCCAGCTACTATGGATGAAGAGTTTGAGGCCAGCCTGGGCAACATAGCAAAACCTGGTGGAAATCTTCTGCCAAATTATACATTTTCTTCTTTATTCAGATTATATCCTTATTCTATGGCTCAGCTACATCAGGTGAAAGGGGGATGTTCTCTGTCCTTCAGTCCTGGCTTGATATTTTAACTAGAACTTGAAGAAATTTATTAAATCTTCAGTAACAGGGGTCCTCAACTAGGGATGATATTGTTCCCCAGGAGACACTTTCCAGAACTGGGATACATTTTTTGATGTCACCATGTGGGGTGATGTTCTGCTAGGCAGATACCAGAGATGCTTCTAAATAAACATCCTACAATACACAGGACAGTTCTCCATGACAAAAATCATTCCTTCCCAAGTTTCAAAAGTGCTGAGGACAAGAAACCCTGGGCCATCAAGACAGTAGCCTGACTTACAAAGCTAACCTTAATTGCCCCTGTTGCTGAATCCTGTTTTGCATGTCAGAAGCCAAACATTACTTCCTTCTTTCTCTTCATGTTTTCTGTCAAATATTTGTCATCCTTTCCTTCCCAGGCAGTTGGATATTGGGAGCAAGCTTGATGAAAGCCATATATCAGAAAGATGAAAGAGAAATCTATTTTTCCAATTTTTAAAATTTGATTTTTGTTAGAAGTTAGAAGTATTTTTTACCATGAATAGTCATAAATTGCTTTCTAATATGATTGAGTAATAGTTTGAGCTATTAATTTAAATAATTTTATCTTTGTATTGCCTTTTCCCCTGATCTCCAGCCAAATAGGTGGCTGATTATACTTCACTGAGCTAGAGGACTAAATACATACCATACAATATGCAAACACTTGGGAGAGCTCAGAGGATTTGGATAAATATAAAATAATACAGTGAATTCTCAGGTACTGTTATGGTTTGTGTCTGGAATCTCTCCCCTAATGGCCCATGTGTTGAAGGCTTTTTTTTTTACTGCCCTTTTTCATCCTTTTCCACTGCTGCAACCAAGAGACCTGACAAGAACAATTTTAGGGGAGGAAAAGTTTATTTGGGGGCTCATGGATTCAGAGGTCTCTGTTCATACCCAGCCCACTCCATTCCTTGAGCACAGCAGGTGAGAGGGCACATCATGGCAGAAGAGTGTGGCAGGGAAAGCAGCTGGGAACGTGGTGCCAGAGAGCAGACCGAGAATCCACTCCCCAGATACAAAATAAATATCCCAAAGGCACACCCCCAGAGACTTGCCTCCTCCAGCCTCACTCTACCTGCCTATAATTACCACCCAGTTAATCCCTATCAGGGGATTAATTCACTGATTTGGTTAAGGCTTTAATAGCCCAATCATTTCACCTCTAAACCTTCTTGTATTGCTTCATACTGTAGAAGTTGGGCCTAGTCTGAGGAAGTAGGTCATTGGATGTGCTCCTTGGAAGGGTATATCTTGCTATGGCTCCTTCTTCTGGTTCTCCCTCTCCCCTGCCCCCTGCTCCTTGGCTATCATGAAGTGAGCAGCTTTCATCTGCTGCACCCTTCTGCCATGGTGTTTCTGTCTTGGAGCCAGCCAACCAAGGATTGAAATCTCTGAAACTGAGCCCAAATGGATCTTTTCTTCTTTGAGTTGTTTTTTCTAAAGTATTTTATCACAGCAGCAGAAAGTTGAGGACACAGGCAATAACAGGGTATCTAGAGACTCAAGGGCAGAAGGAGATCCCTCCCTCCCAGAGATTAAAAAGACAGCCTTCAATTTTGTAGGAGAGGGCAATCTGCAGACAGATATATGAGAATAAAGATATCTCAGAGCTGAGAGGCACTGGTTGTATTCGAACTTAGAGGAAAATGTCTAGTGAATCCATATGCAGAAGCAGAACACACATAGTTTAATAATCTCAAAGGGAAGCAATGGTCATTCTGATGGTATGTTATGTTAATGAAGAGCTAATAACCAAGGTCTCCTAGCTTACTCTGACCTTGCTCTAAATATGGTGCCAGGAATGGAGAGCCCAATAAAAATGTTAATATTTTGCCAAGCTGATATGTTAATAACTAAGGTATATAAATTCAATGGTTGCATAAAATTTTAAAAATTACTTTTCTTGCACTTGTGAAGTTAGATATTCATATTCATTATGAGAGGGCTGTACTTCAATCCTCACTGCTGAATAGTGTTTAGGAAAAAGCTGCTCTTCAAGACCATTTACAATCTCAACTCCACACAATCTAATACAGCATTTTTCAACATGCTCAGTATGGTCTATTAGTGGGTTGTGAAATCAGAATAGTAAGTCACAACATTTTAAAAAGAACAGTGCAGATCATGAAAAGAAAGAATATACAGAATACATCACACATGGTTAGCTTAAGCATTAACTTGGTAAAAGTGTGTGCCAATGCTGCATATAATGTACTCAATACAGAATGCTTTAAAGACACTGTTCCAAAACAACATTCAGACATATCCCATTGTGCCCTACATTCCAGCTTACTGCATCATCATAGGAAAACTCTCATCTCTATACAACTCCATACACTCCTTCATCTCACCTACTATTCTCTTTCTTCTTCTTAAATACTTCCTACAGTGCCATCTGGAGCTCACATTGTACCAGGAGGAAATTCCATTATATCTTCAACTGCATTTTAAAATGCTCCTTTCATCTTCCTGTTCTAACTCAATCTTCACTCTCCTCTGAAGACTTGCTTCCTCTATAGCTCTCTCAAGTCACAGCTGCTACTCTCATGCTCCTTTGCTGTTTGGGCCAGAACTAGAGTAAGTGTTCCTCCAGATCATTGCCCTTCACTTCTTCCTAACACCCCCAGCTTTGCTGCTCATGATCAGATCACACATCTTGCTGCCCTCCTTGTTGGAGATACCTACAAATGCCCATTTCTCCAGATCTCTTGAAGATATTATCTCCTGGTTCACCCCTCCATGTTATTTCTCTCCTTTCTCTTATTAATTATTTCCACATCCATATTATATATCTTTCAATATCCTTGTCTCTCAGTTACTTGATCTCTTTTCCCCTGATGAGCTTCTGCTCCATTCACAATCTGTCTTAATGCCTTAACCACACCAATTGGTTTTGCTTTAAATACATTACCAGTATCTTTAGTACTCTCTGATGACCAAACTATACTCCCCTAGATGGCTCACCTCCCACTCTCCGGGGTGCTGCTTCTCTCTGCTCCAATCTCCAATGCATTCTTTCCTCTTCCCACTCTCAGATGCAACAGAATCCATTGGAAGTAATTCCATACAACATTCCCAGAATCCCATCTTTAAGATTGACTGTATCTATAATCATTTACTCTGTCTTTCCTCCTGAACAAGAAGATGAAATGCCTGTCCACTTATATAAGACCACGTCCTACACAAATGGTTCTCAACCAGGAGTGGTTTTGACAAAGTCAAGGAAAATTTTTGTTGTCACAACTTAACTGTGCAGAAGCGGGTGCTTCTGGCTCCTGATGCATAGAAGTCCCAGGTGTTGCTAAATACACTACAGTATGCAGGACACTCCCCACAACAAAGAATTGATGTCTATAGTACTGAGGTTGAGAAGCCCTGCCCCATACTGGTACTCCGAATCCCCCTTTCATCACCTCTTCCTATCTCTCCCACATCAAATTTTTTTTCCTTACTGTATCAATCCTATTCTGATACAGGCATACTGCTAATATCTCCAATTAAAAAAAAAATCTTTGTTCTTGTCCCTACAGTCCCTTCTCACCACCTTCCTGTTTCTCTGATTCCCTTAAACAACAATATTTATAAATGAGGGTGAGTTTTCTGCTCTAAATACCTCTAAATCTTTTTTTTCTCTCTCAAGTTCATTGCAATCAAATTTTCTTTCTCACCATTCACAACAGTAGAGTATTGTGTCAAATTTAATGGCCAATTCTTAGTTTCCTTCTGATTTGACTACCAGCATCTAATATAATTGATCCCTTTTTGCCTCTTGAAATAATTATTTCCCTTGATTTCTGGCCACCTTTCTTTCAGTTTTGCTTCTACCTCACTGGCTGGTGATTTTCAGTGCCATTTGCTTTCATTTTATTCATAGCTTAACTTTGAAGTCTTTAGATCTCTTTTCAATTTACACTAGTTTACCTGAGTGACCTCTTCTAGTCTCATAGCTTTAAATTTCATTTCTATGCTGATGTATTTCTGCATTTTTATCCCTAGAACCAATTTCTCTTTAACTCCAGACTTTTTGTAATAATACCTATTCAACATTTTTTCACATGATCATCTAATAGGTAGACAAAATAGGACTGCCCATTTGTTTCCCAGACCCACTCTTCCAGCAGTCTTTCCTATTTAAATTAGTGAGATATTCATTCTGTCAGTTGCTTAGCTCAAAAAACTTGGTGCTATTTCTAGCTTCCTCTGTTTCCCTTGTATCCATTCTATCCATCATCTATTTCTTGTGATTTATAATCAAAATGTATCCAGCGCCCAACAACTTCACTTCCCTATAATGCAGATATAATAGCCTAAACCACATCATTTCAGAAATTCTAGCTTAGACACCTGTGTTCCTCACAGTTGAAGTCTATTCTTTATCCAAGAGTGATTCTTTTGAAAATTAAACCAGACCACATTGTTAGAGTCAGTAAACAAGTCAGGATGGCACCTGGCAAATGTTAAAGTCTGTAAACAAGTCATGATGGCACCTGGCAAATGTTAGAGTCTGCAAACAAGTCTGGATGGCGCCTGGCATTTTGGCAGAGGGAATGGTTTGTGAACTAAGGCCAGGGAGCCATTAAGTGTGGAGATTCCTTATTGGTTGACTGCTGTATCTAGTTTATGCTAATTAAGATAAGCTGTGTGTAATGTATAAATACCTCTGTTATCCTTCAATAAACGGCTCCCACTCCTGCTGTATCAATCTACACAAGTTGCTCGTCAACCCCTGGGTTAGTTTGCTGCAGCCGGACTGCGGCACCACATAAGTTTGCTCAGACCCCTTCAATGATTTCCCTTATCTCTCAGAATAAAATCTGCAATCTTGCCATCATCATTAAGGTCACACATCATAAGCATCCATTTCACTTTGACCTCTTCTCTGAAAATTCTCTCTCACTCGATTCAATCACATTGGCCTCTTGTTCATCCTGGATCACACCAAGCAGTTTCTCTCCAGAACATTCTGCACAGCTTGCTTCCCCCATTTTCATGTCTCTGTCCAATGGCAACTTACCAAAAAGTCCTCCTTTCATCACTCCATATAAAGTAGTAACTTTCTGTCTTCCTGCCTGACATCTCTTTCTACTTATTATGTTCGTATTTTATTTTTTAGTGTTTATTTATCATTTGCTTCCTTTCATTGGAATGAAAGTTACATAAAGGTCAGGGTTCTTTCACTGTTGTTTATTATCATATTACTAGAACCTAGAATAGCATCTAGTGCAAAGCAAACACCAAAAGTAAATATTTTAAAAAATGAATAAATTAGTTTTGCCTTAACCACACACTTACATTCTAAAACATCATCTTTGAAATTATCATTAAGTATACCACAAAATATGATCTGTATCATAAGGTACATACTGTAA
Organism: Urocitellus parryii; assembly: GCF_045843805.1. NCBI lineage: Eukaryota > Metazoa > Chordata > Mammalia > Rodentia > Sciuridae > Urocitellus > Urocitellus parryii. Next base: position 5,133,031 of record NW_027553327.1, read on the forward strand.
TATATTGAAATCCAACTCTGCTTTGCAAGTCAACTCTCCCCTGAGCAGCATTGACATTTTTGGAATACTATCCTCCTAGAGGAATACCTCCTGTACGAGACAATTTGTCAAGGCAAACATGATAAAATATTGATGGAATGCTATCACATTGAATTAAAATGTCTTCACACCGTAGTGTCAAGGCAGTATCAAAATCCAGCATACAGCAGTCCTCGGTGACTCACTGTCTTTTAGAACTTATGCAGCAATCTGGCATCAGTAAATATTTACTCAATTGAATCATATGAGAGAAGAATTTTACAATCATCCGTAATTAGCCATCTTGGTATACGGTCTTAACATGGCTATAGAGCTGCTAAAATCAGGCTTTAACAAGATGTGCAATCTCTGATTCACAGCCTAAGAACTCTGGGTTTTCAGATTATATGCCTCCCCATGTAATGCTCCTCTCCGATTGTTGTTCTTGTGTTAAAAAAAGAAAAGCATCCACAATAAATGAAAAATAAATATCACTAAGGTTCATTTCTCTCTGTTTTCTCCTCCCCATGGTGGCTGTCGCCTATCAACTGCCTTCTGGCAGTTAAGCTCTGGGCAACTCTCAGGTCTGCTGGAGTTCCACAGGCTTCCCTGTCATCATGGTGTGATCCTCCCAAGCCACATTGGGGCTGCAGGCCACCACTTCCACTCTCATCACGTTCCCTGTTTGTGCTTGTTCGGGGGGACCTGTCATCCTGCTATGACAGTCTGTTCTGCCTTGCTCTTCTGTCCCTGTCCCACCATCTCTGTAATTTCTCTGCAATCAGTAGTTCCTGAACTCTGGTTCCTACAGCTTGCCAACAGCACACTCGGTGCCCTTGTCATCTCTAGCCTATCACACCTGCTGCTGCCACCTGTTCCGGAACCTTGCCAACATCTCCCCAACTGCCTTCAGTGCTGGCCATGCTCCTTCAGGAGGAGGAAGGACTTTTTTCTTTTTTTTCCTAATCAGTGGCTGCTGCTGGACAGTGACACAACTAAATAGTGACATCTGGGAAATATCAAGTTATCTGTCCTTGAGATGGTGTATCTCTCTCATTGTTGCCAAGACATTTAACCACAAATTCTGGAGTCTGTGGTATTTTCTGTTCTAAGAATATTTTCTACTCCTGGATTTCTAAGATGTAACCCCTCTCCAAATAAATTCTAACCCTTAGTTAAAACTACTTCAGTAAGTGTTTTAAAATATTTAAAGATTGCTCCTTTGATTCTCCTATAAAAATTTAGTTATTGGGAAAAATAAAGGGGTATGTGCTAGACAAAAAATTTATTCCAGGATCATTGACATTAGCAATGATCATAGAAATAAGTATAAAACAAAAAGTCCTGTTCTATTTACTTGCAGGTCTGAAGCAAACATTGAGGTTTTAAAGTGAATATTAAATTAGTAAATTATCTGTAAAATATAATGAATTAGGATGTTGGTAAGAAAACCATACACTCCTGGATGAATGGTATGTTCCATAATATTGCTTTTCTCTAACATGTCAAAGAGGTACTGGGGAGAGAGTAGAGGAGAGAGAAAGAGGGAAAATCAGAGACTAAATTTGAAAATAATATGAATTCTTACTTATATCAATAAAAACTAAAATAATATCATTTCAAAAGGGACCCCTTCTGCATAATAGATTAATAAAGACCCAAAGGTTAATGGAAATCAAAACTTATGAATGTGCTATATAAGCAATAAGTTATTATGCAAATATGAGGATTATTTTTAGGAAGGTTGTTTCCACACTTTTTTTTTTTTTGGTGGTGGTGGTGGGGATTGAACCCAGGACCTCATATATGCTAGAAAAATGCCCTACCACTGAGCTAGATCCCCAGAAGGAAGGTTATTTCCAAAGCATAGCTTCCAGGAACAGTAAACTCACCTCTTCTTAAGGCAATATGCTCCATTTATGAGTATCTCTAATTGCTAGAAAAAGAATACTAAGCAAAAGGCTACTTTCATTTATATTAATTCTATGTGTTATATGACAAAGGAGTCTCATTTCTTTCACAAATCTCTATTTAAGTAGTTGAAAACCCTTTAAAAATGTTGTAGACTTCCGAATTGCCATGTTCCTGTAGAAGAATCGAGAGTTTCATGCATCGCTGGAGGAGTCTGTACAGTACTGCAAAGATTTTTGAAAAGCGATCTGACAGTTCACATAGAAAAAAAAAAACACATGATCTTTGACTCAGTTATCTTAGTTTGAGGAACTTATGTCAAAAACAAATTTATTGGTATGTTTGAAGGTTTATTAGTGCATCAAAAGTAAAGGGTAAAAAAAGGAAAAAACTTGAATAACTATGAAAGAATATGCATTTATTGTATGTTATTCTATGTACCAGAATTCTTTTTTTTTTACAAAGAAAATATTTAATAAAAGTAATTAGATACATATTAACCTAGTTCAACAGGGCTATCCTTAGTATATTTTTATGTGAGGAAAACACAACTTGTGTGTTATTTGATACTATTTCTTAAACTTAACAAAAATGACGCAAATATTTATGGGGGGGTAGATGTTTGTCAAAACATAGAAAAAGGCATCAAAAAATATGAAACATATTACAGACTGTTAACACTAATTATATTTTTAAAATATATACTTATTTTGTTTGAATGATTTCATTTCTTTCTTTTTTATTTATTTTTATTCTAATTTGTTATATATGACAGAAGAATGCATTACAATTCATTTTATAAATATAGAGCACAATTTTTCATATCTCTGGTTGTATACACAGTATATTCACACCATTTCTGTCCTCATACATGTACTTAGGGTAATGATGTCCATCTCATTTCACCATTTTTTCTACCCCCATGCCCCCTCCTTTTCCCTCCCAGTCCTCTGCCCTATCTAGAGTTCTCTTATCCTCTCATGCTCCCCTCCCAACCCCCCAATGAATTAGCCTCCTTATATCAGAGAAAACTGAATGCTTTAATTTCTTTATAGTTAAATTATTGAATACCTAAAACATGGCATGTATTTTTAAGTGTAAGCTCAATCTATGATGTTTTTTGACTATGTAACATTATAGTTGCCTCAAAGATTTCTTTTGGTTTGAAAATTATGTGCTTATTTTCCCAGTCATGATGACATATTTACACCTAAGGGACCCTTGATTTATTTATTTCATATATAAATCATTCAGGATCTTGTCAATAGTTGTTCAGTTTTAATAGCTTTATGGCACTAAGGTCTCTGTCACTTTTGAAGTACACACTTTTATATTTGAGTTAAAATTAGGAATATATCCAAGCAAATGTTGTCAAACAAAGTTAACTCTAAAAACAGGTATAACCCCCCAGTTCTTCTGTTTTCTGTGATAAACTTGCTCAGATATTTCAACAATTCAATAATACTCTCAGATATTTTATAGCATGTTGGTTGTCATTCCGTAGTTCTATTATAAGATGTGTTATTCTTTGAAATATTTATACCTTTTTAAAAAAGAAATATCCAATATTGTAGAAATATTGTCTTTATTGATGTTTATATTGAGAGTGTGGTAAGTTTGTATTGTGGTGTATTTGCAAATATTTCTACCCAAAATTTATTAGATCCTCTATATCTATATTGTATTCGAGCAGCTTAATGTTTTTTCACATAAATGCAGGACTTTTCCATTATCCTTTATGAATTTAGTTACTTTCACCATGTTACAATAAAAAGGAACTGTATTTTACATATCGTATACTTACACCTATACAAAAAATATACCTACTTGTTGAAATAAATAAAACAGAACAAAATGATTCACTGTGAGTAAGGTTATGTATTAGAACCACAGGAGTAAGGTTATGTATTAGAACCACAGGTAATTTGTTCTACCCTCCTTTTGGTGGTTTCTTAATTTTCTTAAATGATATTTAAATAATAAATTAAATATCATATTATTTGCAATAAAAATTTTAAATAACCTTTATCTTGTTTGTTTCAACAAACTATTCTCAACTTACCTCTTCTTTGGTCTGCAATAGGTGTCAATGAATAATGCCAGCTATCTTTTTGAGCTTTGGATCACTCAGAAATACTGTCAATATGGCACCAAGCAATTAATGAAGTGATTGCTGAGCTGAAGTGATGAGCAATGTAAAGCCAAGCACAGAGACATATATTTGTGTTCTATCTTGGATATATGAAAAACCTTGGTTAACAGCTCATTGCACTCAAGAAAAGTTTCAACCCACAGACTCTATGAAAACCCTTGACACCTACTTTAGAATTCCTGGACATCAGTGGGAGTCACTTCACTTTAAGGAGTATCTTCTCTCAAGAGGGAAACATGCAATAAACACATAATTACCAGACAATGTGACAGTGTGGCAGATGGTGGAGTGGCACATACCCAAACTAGGAAGACAGAAAGACTAGAAAATGCTTCTGGGAGAAACAGACAACCAGTAGAAATCCTGAAAGAAGATAAAGAGTGGAGAGGCAAAGGGGTCTGAGAAAGGTGTAAGCAAAGGGAGCAAGTAGAGGAAATGAGACAGAAAGTGGCCTGGAATTTAGAATAGCATGCAGAGCTCATTATGAAAGAAACAATGAGACTGCACAGATAAGCAAGGGCCAGCTTGTGAATGGCTCTTCATTTTAACTGGAAGAAGTGCTGGACTCTATCCTGAAGACCCTGGGAAATTACTGAAAGATTTTAAGTAGAGAAATGACACAATCAGATCTGTAATTTGATATCTCTGCTTTTTGTCGATGTGGCCAGAAGACCTGACAAGAGCAACTTAGAGGAGGGAAAGTTGGCTCCCAGATTCAGAAGTCTCAGTCTGTAGATGGCCAACTCCATAGCTTTGGGCCCGAGGTGAGGTAGAACATCAGGGCAGAAGGCCGTGGTGGAGGAAAGCAGCTCAGGACATGAGAACCAGGAAAGAGAGAGAACTCTGCCCACCTGGGACAAAACATAAGCCCCAAAGGCTCACTACCAGTGGCCTTATTGCTCCAATCATACCCTACTGCCTACAATTATCACCCAAGTGGTTTATACCAGTGGATTAATCCACTGTTTAGATCACACCTCTCATAATGGAATCATTCCACTTCTGAACATTTGTGAAGTGCCTCATACATGAGTTTTTGTGGGACTTCTCTCTCACAATGGTACACTTTTTTTTTTCTTTCCAGTGCCAGAGATTGAACCCAAACTAGGCAAGCAACTGAGTCACATCCCCCAGCTAGGACATCTCATATCTAAATCATAACACCCTGATAACACTGTGGCAAAAGACTGTTCTTTCTTTCACTTGTGTTTTTTGTTTGTTTGTTTGTTTTTTACCCCTTGGGGTGCTGGGGATTGAACCCATGGCCTTAGGTGTATGGGACAAGCACTCTACAAACTGAGCTATATTCCCAGCTCTCTGTCACTCATTTTTGATTGTCATTATCACTGGGCCCTTTGTACTATTTTACTGTTTAATTCTGAGACCTTAAGAAATTTTAATAGACAGAAATTTAATATTTTCTTTCTCAAACAGATTCTTTGTGACTGTAAACAGCTCTAGTTTCTTTTTCAGAGTCTTCTGTCCCTTTTGAGTTTCTCAATCTAGTTGCTTTGAATAATTGAATCTTCTCCACCTTTATTTCATCAACTACAAAATAGTATTCTTTAAATAGAATGTGAAAGAACATAATAAAAAGTATTTTGACTCGGCCCAGTCTTGCCAGTCTAAGAGAGGTTTGCTCTTGTAACAAATAGGTGGGTTTTTCTTGCTTTCTTTTTAATTTTTAAAATACCTCTAGGAACCCATCCTGTCCAGGTGACATATCCTGTTTGTTGCACAGTGTCAGAAATGTGATTGAAATCTGAAAAAAAAAAATTCCAAAGGCTAAAAGAAATCCTCCAGAATAGAAAGCTATTTGTGTCTTGAAAGAAGTAAAAGTGTTCAGCTTGAATCAAAATTCCTTTCTTAAAGAGAAAAAAAAATGACAAGTTTGAAAGATGACATGAGAATTGATCTATTCTTGTAAGTTAGGGTACTCTTCCTCTATGTATGACAAAGAATGCTGTGATCATGCTTCCTTATATGAATGTTTACACAAGCACCAGGACCCCATCTCCTGGATATTATTTTCTCCTATACTTTGTTTCTTCCAGTTGTATACTTACTCTCCATTGTCTTTTTTCAGAAATAACTTTTCCCTATGGATTTTAACCTGTTTATCCACTTCAAAGACTTGTTAATTTGACTTAAATTTAAAGAGTATTATTGGAAACTTGATAATTGAAAACACATCAATTTATGGATTTTGATTAAAAAACACAACTTTAAAGAAAACATGTAAAAAATCTAGAATAATTGCATGTTGATGCTGGAGTACTAAAACATACTCTATCATTTAATGTAGTTTGATTGAAGCAGGTTAAAATATTGCAATAAAGCCCGAGATTGAGTACTCTTAAATTACTTTTTCTTGTTGATCCGACATTTATGATATCTGTTCAGTTTTTTCTATGTACATTAGTGATCATCTAATGTAATCATCCCTATGGACTTTACACTTTACATGAAAAAGACAAGTAACTTACCTGATTAAATGATTAATAACTGACAGAGCCAGAACCATTCATTCATTTACTCACCCATGCAGTAGATGCTTTCTCTGTGCATTTTCTACTGCAAGAAACATGCTGAGTGTGGGGAATTTGATTCACTAGGGACCAAAAGTAGGCAGAGTTCTCCATTCCCATGAAGTTCTTCCTAGGCCATGGCTGGGCTACTGTATATACTGTGATGACATAAGAAAGGGAACTTGGGAAAAGCAAGAATTCCTAGTATGTAAAATCTTGAGCAGTAATGTGGTCCTCCCCACTAGCCTAAAAGTATAAAAGAAGTTAGCCTACTCTTTTGGGACCTCTTACCTGGTGGGTTCTTTGAAAATTGGAGTAAGCCTGCATACGTTGCATGCACAAGTCTGAGGAATTAGGAAGCACCTGTACTCCCTGGCCACCTCTTGTGGTACATGCCCTTTGCTCTCTTTGCTTGCTGGTTCTGTAGTAAAGTGAAGACAAACTTTGTGAGTGCCAGGCTTGGGTTCATGCAAGTTTTCAAACTCAGATCCACTTTGTGGACCAGCCTCGTTTAGAGCTTATTGTCCAATAGAAATTACTATGAATTGTAGCTCATAATGGAGTCTCGCCCTGGGCAGAGTGAGACTGGCATCAGGTCTTGTGTCATTTGTTGTTTGGGAAATAAGCTCAAAAAAAAAAAAAAAAAAAAAAGCTTCCACATTTAACTTCCTTATATGCTGCATAAATCAGACTGCCAATTTTTGTTTGGACACACTGACTCTTACTTCACATAGCTTTTGTCTAATCATTAGAGATATGTTGGTATGTTATGGCTAAGAATTTAATTAAAAAATTGGGCTTATTTTAATCTAGTGTCTGAGGAAAAAAAATGTTGAAACAAGTGTGGGTTTTGGGAAAGACACACAGACCAATTACACACTCCACTTTTTTTTAGCATAGGCAGTGTGGAGACAAATTAGCCAATAAAAAGTTATGTAGAAAAAATACTATATAGATACCATTGTGGTAAGTAGAGACACATTAAAAAGAGTGAAATACTTTGAAAACCAATCATGATTTAGGGTGGGAGATAAGTTGGGGAAAGTTCTTTTGAGAAAGCAGATTTTAAGCTGAGATATTAGAAAAATAAATAAGTAAAAGAGAATTTGTGGGGAGTGGAAGATTCATTTTAGAAGACAGAAATGCAGGGATCATTCCTCTAATATTTTCCCTAGTGCTTTATGTTCTCCACTTAAAGGATGAAATTTTATTCACTTATTCATTTAAAAGTTGCATTACATCTTTCCCAGGGCCAACTAAAACCAAATTAAATTTTTTAATAAGTTACATGACAATGCATTTGTCAAAATTCAAATAAATACATCAAAAAGAATGAATTTTACTGCATGTAAATTTAAAAAAAATACAAATTAAGTATATCATTGACTACTGTTGTCCAGTTGCTCTTTCAACTTCGAGTTGAAAAGTAACAAGTAATGTGTAAGTGCCACGGGATTATGTGTGCTTCCGGGAAACTCGAATCTTTCCCTGGTGAATGGACTGTTTGCTCCTGTTTTTGTTTGTCTGATTGTTTTATGTTTCTAACTCAAGAATATGGCTTTAATATATAGACTGGCTAGGGAAATGCCCAGAAGAAAAATGTGTTTTGTGATATACTGATTTGACAAATGGGGTGTCACTTCATGACAGGTGTCTTTGTTATCTAGCAGAGATATGACTGCACTCACTGGAAGAACACATGATATAGGTGTCTGGATGTCATCGCTCCAGCAACAAGAAGACATGAGAGATCATTATTTCATAACCTGTAAAAACTCATGTACTATTGTTGTTAAATTGGAGGACTGTCATTTCTCTGAATGTCATCTGATGGCATTCTCTCTGGTATTTATGACAAAAGAAATCACTTGTTATATTCACTACTTAGGTTAAATACATTTTCTTTACTTTTTAAAGAAGAAATCTGACTTAGATAAGTCAATTTTGATGTATTTGTTATCTTGCATATGAAACTTCCTCTCCTCTAAAATGATTTCTTGCAAAATCTATTAGTTGGTTAAAGGAACTGAATTTTGGTGGGCAATGATATTAAGACTTACATTGTGCCAGGAATGGACAATACTGATTCATTTATGTGCATTAACTTCTTAATAATGAAACAGCATAATGAGGCAAAAGTTATTGCTGTCTCCATTTTACAAATGAGGCAATCATGGCTCAGAGAGGTTAATAATAAATGTGGCCCAGATTGCAGAGCCTAGAATTTAGAGACAACGTTGGCTCTTAGAGGGTTGTATGCTGTATGTTCTCATGTCAGGTGTGCTGGTGGAGAGGGACCAGACTGGGTAGCTCACCCAAGCAGCTTCTAATGCTGATGCTTAGTTATAATGCTGATTTCTTCCTGTTAGATGTGTCAGTTCATATTAAGATCTCAGAATTTCTGGTTCCCAGCATTTACATAGACAGCAGCTTCCTGTGATCCCTTTTAAGAAGCTATAACCAAAGAGTCCCCTGAGTTTGTTAAGTATCTTGCTTTCAGTGGTAATATATTATCTACAAAACAATTGCAAAGGGACAGTGCAAAAGTTTTCCCCTCCTTATTAATAAATAAAAGGGCAATAAATATTCTTAATAATAATTTCAAATGTTAGTAACAAGACAATGACAAAGTTTAACCTTGAAATGAACAATTACTTTATGATTATTTTTTGTCTTTAAACACATTGACCTTTTAAACTGTTATCTTTTTTTTAAGGCCTGGCACACCTTTTTTTAAAAAAAAAGAGAGAGTGAGAGAGGGAGAGAGAGAGAGAATTTTAATATTTATTTTTTAGTTATTGGCGGACACAACATCTTTGTTGGTATGTGGTGCTGAGGATCGAACCCGGGCTGCACGCATGCCAGGCGAGCGCGCTACCACTTGAGCCACATCCCCAGCCCCTAAACTGTTATCTTTAATGTGATTAAAACTTTCACTAATGTGACCTGGTCCTGTTGTGCATCTTTCTCCAAACAAATCAAACACAATGCAAACCACATTATAGACCAAACAATCCAATGAGAGGCCCTAAAAGACTTTTTAAAAAATTTATTAATTAATCATATGTGAGGGCAACTTTTAAAGTTTTAAGTTAGTTTCTTGGTTCTTCTAAGAACAAGACAGGTGAAAATGAGTTACAGTTCGCTCTTTTCTAGCAACACACCCTCTGTTGATGTAGACAGACAACAGAGGTTGTCTGTTTTATTTTAAGACACATAGCTTTAACTATCATGACACAAGCATGGTTACTACAAAGATATTATGACATGGAAACCTGAAGCAAAGTCATTTTCTTTTAAAGAGTGGACAAGTTATCTCCCTAGATCCACAGGCCCTGCAAATTGCTGCACCTGCTGAAGGCCTGAGAGTGAGAAAAGATGATACACCAGTGATTCTTGCTGCCTTTATATAGTACAAACATGATCACTATCTGAAGATGGTTCAAAATACAGATGGGTTTCTATACTTCAGTGACCTTCCTTTCCTTTAGTGCTGTCCTTCAGAATAAGGCAGATATGTCTCTAGCATTCTGTAAACCATCAATTTTCACTACAATTGTCTTTCAGCTGCTTCAATACCTGGAGATGCATAATCCAACATTGTAAAAAGCTACTGGACTAAACTCTTCCTGACACAAATTATGGCATAAAAGATCATTAATTTTATTTGTTTTACTGTCTGCATTTCTTTAAGGCAAAATTAACTGATTAAAATACTTTTATACAAAATACATGTATGAAGATGTGAGGAAAAAAAAAAAGAACAGCATTACCCTAGATTAGATAGAGAGAAGTGATGGGAGGGGACGGAAGGAGGTGGGGAGATAGGAAGGATAGTAGAAAGAAACAGACATTATTATTACTGTGTGTATATATGTGACCGAATGACCAATGTGATTCTGCAACCTGTATACTCAGAAAAATGAGAAATTATATCCCATCTGATTCAAATGTATGATATGTCAAGATCATTGTACTGTCATGTGTAACTAAGTAAAACAAATAAAAATAAATAAATAAAATACTTTTATGCTTGTACACTAGTTAGACTTTTTATATAATGGGAAAATACATGATTTTTACATACTTAATAGTAAAATTACATTTGTGTAATTATTTTACATTCACAGTAACACCTGTGCTAGCTTTCTTCTAAAAGCAAAGGACATCAGAAGAGAAACTATTACCCTCATTTTTATAGATGTGAGGATAGGGCTTTGAGGTTTGACAGAGGTGCACGTGCATAAACATGTTTGCATATTTATACGAGGAAGTGGTCTGTGGAATTCTAATTCATGCTCAGGGGTTTTTATTAGGATATCTTTTCCACTGTTACCCTCTGCTGTGTTTAAAAACTAAATTTTGAATGAAGCAGTGTGGGCTTCTACTCTGCTGATTTTAAAGAGATCACGAATATTGTTTTCTTTTGAAAGAGTCAGCTACAATCCTATCACATAGTCCCTATCTTCTGGCTCCAAATTCCTCTCTGTGCATGTCATTACTATGAAATTTACACAGGAAGTAGGGTTTCATGGGCTAAGTGGTGTTTGGTATGAATGCCCAAGAACAAGAGCGAACACCTCCCGTCCCACCTGCCCTTTCCTTCCTGGGTTCCTCTCAAATTTGCCTTCTCCATTTACAGGGTAGAAAGAGTGAGACAGTTATAAAGGAACTTAACAAAAACAGAGAGGAATCAAATCAGCATCTCTGGGGCAGTTTCACACATTCAAAAATTATAGTGTGCAATAATATTTAGATTTATCATTTCATCAAAATGCCATTTCTCCCTATTTTAATTTGCTTGAAGTTTCATAGAGTAAATACTGAGGTACCTGGGAAGTGGATGTTTGGGCCATGAGCCTGAAATGATATATCTCAAGCTGGGGAAGAGATTCTTCATTATCAAGTTCATTTATTCACTCAACAAACCATTGGGAATCAGCAATGTATGGAGCATCACTGCAGGAGTTTGGTAAATACTGTGAACAGAGGAAAGATTCTTACTCCCATTGAGTTTAAATGCTGGTAGAGTAAAACAGACAACAGTGCTCACAATAAAGAACTGTATCCTATAGTAGGTTAGGAGTTAATAAAGTGCACTGAAGTTGCAAGAGTGTTGCTCCTCAAGCTGAGTCTGAACCTCAGCTCCACCACTTCCTATTTCTGTGACTTTAATAAGTTACTCTACCTCTCTGTGCCTCATTTTCAAATGATCTGAAAGCAACAATAGTGCCTATTTCCTCTTTCTTTCTTTTTTTAAAAGGGAATTGTATATTTATTTATTTATATTTTTAAATTGATTTTTTATTTATATGTGACAGCAGGATGCATTACAATTCATATTACACACATAGAGCACAATTTTTCATGTCTCTGGTTGTATACAAAGTATATTCACTCCAATTCACATCTTCATACATGTACTTTGGATAATGATGTCCATCACATTCCACCCTCATTTCTAACCCCATGCCCCTTCTCTTCCCCTCCCACCCCTCTGCTCTATCTAGAGTTCATCTTTTCCTCCCATGCTCCCTCTCCCTACCCCACTATGAATCAGCCTCCTTATATCAGAGAAAATATTTGGCATTTGGTATTTCTTATTGGCTGGATATTCACCCATAAAAGTGTTCATATCTGTTAAAAAGCATTAAATAAACTCATACCTGGCCTGAATTCCTGGTTTGCAATAGGGGCTCTGTAACTATTGATTAAAAAATAATCATTGCAGAAAAAGAATTTTTTTTTTAAATGTAGCATGGATATAAGGATTTGTAAGGGTTGTATTGAAGGTGTAGTTCTATATAGCATGCTCGGGTGACATTTGAGAAGAACACGTTTGAATGGAGACTTAAAGGAGGTGAAGAAGTCAGTCAAATATATTGAGGAAGAGCAGAGGAAGTGGCCTCTGTGAACACTGGAGGTGAGTGTGACTGCTGAGCTGGAAGAATGGCAGGGAAGCCAGCATGGCTTGGAGGGAGTGAGTCTGAGACCAGGTAGGGGCTTGAAGGTCACTGGGAAAATTCTCGCTTTTATTTTTAGTGAAATGAGAAGTGATGGATGATTTTAAGGAGTGGTATAAACTGACTTTTATCTTTTAAAAAAGATGATTCTGACTGCTGTGTTGAGAATAAATTGTAAGAGGCCAAGGCCAAAAGATATGTAATTGCAGTTACCCACATGAGAGGTGAGGGTGTCTTAAACCCGATTGATTGCAGTGGAGATGGTAAAAAAGGGTCTGTATCCTGGATATATTTGGAAGATAAAGCCGAAAGGAGTTCCTCATGAATTGCATATAGGAGTACAGAAAAAAGAAAATCGAGGATGAGTCCAAGATTAAAAGTTCCCTTAATGATTTCTCCTCTCTGTTCTTCTTCCTGCTAATATTTATTTTCCTCATCCATCCCCATTTCCCATCTGCCTCCAATGCTAAGAGTATCCCCAAACCGGAAAAATCATAATATCAGGAAGGGAGAATGGTACTATGAGAGATAATGGTGCAGAAGAGAGCAGCAGCATCCATCCTGAGGAAGAAGGCAGGCTGGCAGGTCCTCCCACAGAGTACCATGAGAGCAGTTCCAACTGGAAAGAGATACAGATGGATCCTTATGGTACCCAGCTCAGTGGGTAATCTTTCACAAGATAAGGCAGGTTCCAGAAGTTTCCCTGAGTGTGTATGAATTTCTATATATCGTGAGCCTGGGGAATAACAGGTTAGGGTAACTAAAAATAATTGGTGGTGCTAAAATCTATCTTTGAAAAAAATATGAGCTTCTTATTTTTGCTCTTTATCCTTCCCAAGACTATTTTTCCATTTTGTTCTCTTCCTTCTCCATATGTGGGTATAAGCCATATCCAAATATCTAAGCTGTCAAAGAAAAACTAATTACTTCAGGAATTGATTCTGACTTTTCCAGTGAGGTCTACTAAACTGAATCTACCTGTCTCTATGAAATGCCATTACCACCAATGCACTCAAATGGTTATTTTCTGAAATTATCATATGGAAATATACTTCTTTATCTCATTTTTTATGTCAGCATTTCTTTGCTTCCCCTCCTTTTTCTTGTGCCCTCTCCTCCACTCTTATCAGCTGGATATTCACACATAAAAGTGCTCATATCTGTTAAACTACTGTCTCTTTTAAAAATCAATTTTCCTGGAATCTGACCATATTTATTCACTCATTAACAGATGTTGCAGCCCCAGGCTGCATTTCTCTGGAGTAGGCAGAGGAAGGAGAACGGATTCATCGACATCTTCTGTCAGAAGTCAGTAAGCTGTCATTTGTCCCTCCTGGGCCCTAGGCAGGTGCTCTTCATTTCTTCTGACAATCGCAAAGATTCCCAAGACCCGGATGACAGCCCCTATGTCAGAACTTAGTGGCTCCATTGACAGGTGTTTCTCTGTATAACCAGACAACAGGTGTTTTCCCAGCACAGCCTGCCAAAAACCAGGGATCTGGAGTAGAAAACAAAGCCCGTTTACAAAAGTGATTACTGTAATTAAGAGCTATGGAAATGCAAACATTGAAAATACAAACACACAAGCACATATTCTGGAATCCTCTGGCTCCTTGATTGAGAAAATGACAGACAACAAATCAGCTAGCACTGCAACATACTTTTCAAGGTTAAACTTCTCACTTCTTTTGGGGAGATATTTAAATAACTATTAAGCATCTTTTGAAGCCATTCCTAATAAAGATCTTCATCAAGGATTTGCATAATTGTGCATTAGGAAATTATAATGCAGCACATGCTGAAAAAGATTGCCTTTGAGGATTGTATGGTTTATTTGAGACCATATACACCCATGAGAAACAATTTAGCAACTAAGCAATAATCATATCACAATACTACATTCGTTGATGACCCTATGACTGTGTCTCATGGCATGCCCCTGTGGCTGTCTGCAGGAAATCACTTCATTTACAACCAAAAAAGTCTTAATTATATGTTGCATGTTTCTCAATCCTTCCCTTAAGGATTGCATAGGAGCTTCAAGAGTAGGGCAGGTAGCAAGATGATTTGCATTAGGTAATTCTTCCTTTAAAAAAATCTGGAAATGTGTTCTATCCCCACCCATGTTTAAATCAAGAGCTAAGTGAAGTTATTCATGTTGCTCTGATCTGAGTCAATACTGGAGTTAAAAACAAATATAGGAAGTCATAAACTTTATTCACATTATTTTCAGATTATGTATATAAGATCAAAATAAGTTACATGTGTTAGGTCCCTGTGTTTATTTTGTGTGTATTTGTGTGGGAGTAGGAGTGGTGGCATTTTGGAAAAGTTCAATTCTAGTTGCTACATACTATCATTTATCAAACATTTTTGTATTACTACTGAATAAACAGTCCAAGATATTTTTGAGCTAATTGTGAAAGGGGAAAAATTGAAAGGATCAAAAAGGACTGTTCACAAATTACTCTCTTCCTAGAGGCCACAGTAAGGCATGCTTTCTTTTTTTATTTCTTTTCTTAAGAACATTCATACCCTATTTGAATCAAATGTATGATATGTCAAGATCATTGTATTATCTTGAGTGACTAATAAAAATAAATAAATAAAGGAATTTGCAGTAAAAAAAAGAACATTTGGTTTAGCCAAAATCACTTTTTTGACTTCCCAGAAAATGTATACAAGGAATATATCTCTAGAATGTGACACATATACTTTCCTTGGGGGAGGCAGGGGTTGGGAAGCTAAACCAAAGCAAATATTAATGTGCTGTTGTTGAAGACATCTTTCAGGTTTTGTGCATTCCCTGACCTAACAGTTGCATCTCCAAGTTTTGGTTCTTCCCTTTTAACACTGTTTAACACTGAAGAAAAATAAGTACCTTGCTATGGGAAAAAATAAAACATGGTTTGTGTGTACAGGCTCTCAGACTGTCTGAGTAGTCAGCTTTGATCAAATTATTTTCTGAACAAATGGCTTTTGAATGGGTTGGTGAATAGAGAGTACATGTACTACTATTTCAGCAGCTTCCTATCTGTTTATTGCTGGTACCAGCCTTGTCTCACTTCTGTTTTCTTCCCGCCTTTCCTATTTGGCATAAAACTGATGCCTAGAGGAGGACACTGTGTTTCCTTTCTCCTTATCCTCCACCCACATTTTTCTTGAAAGACTGCCTGCTTGCTTGCTTATAGCCTGTCTCTCTGGATACAAACCAAACATCCAGATGCTAAAGTAATTTGATTAAGAGAGCCTCTCCTCTTCTTTCTTCTCCTTCTTGTTACCTCCCAATGCACTCTGCTTATATGGTATTAGGACTGACATACAGCATTTCTCATATATCCAGAATACTCATATTCATATTATTAGAAACAGACTATGCCAGTGGCAAAACCCATTACAAAAGGTAGAGTGGGCTCTGGGGGAGGACTGGTGGCATGGTCTTGATCATGACTTTTGCACCCCTGTGTAACAAGCACAGGGAGCTCTATCTTCTATGGTTGGCTGTGTAGTCAGTAGGCTAGTTGGAAAGCACAGGAGCTGAGATTTTGGGGGACAAATAATTGATTTCATTGAATTCATTCAGGTCATAAAGATCTCTTTTTGCAAAAAAATAGCAAAGGCTATTTTATTTTTTGACTCCACAGATGTAGAAGAGAGAAATTACTGGTGGTTATTTCCAAATAGCTCCCTCCTCAGGGGAAAGTAATAGAACCTGGAGAAAGTGAAAGAGTCCTAAGCTCAGGATGTGCCCTTTTAACCACACCATAATCACCTGCATGTGTCCTCTCCTGCCCCTCTTAGTCTGATTTCTTCTCACACAGCAGGCCCTTCCAACCCTTCCCACCCTCTCAACCTACTCAGCCTGCTCCGTTAGTCACAGGCTATTTGCTGTTGTAGTTGCTGCCAACTGGGCTGGTGGAATGCCAGGCCTGGAGGAAGTAGAGGGTCCTGGCATGAGCAGGGACTGTGCATCCCACAGGTCATCTCCTGCTCCTCCCACAAGGCTACAGGTTTTTGTCTTAGGCAGCTCAGGTTGCTGTAACAAGAACACCATAGATTGGATGCTTAAAAAAACAGATGGATACCTCATGGTTCTGGAGGCTGGCAAGCCTGAGACAGGGAACTAGCACAGACAGGCTCTGATGAGAGTCTTCTTTCTGATTTCCTCCCATGGAGTGGGGGAGGGGTGGGCGAAGCCAGCTCTTTCCTATCTCTTTTTATAAGGCATTAATTTCATTATGAGGACTCCACACTTTTGACCTAATCACCTCCCAAACTTGCATCTCTACATACCATCACATGTAGAGATGTTGACTGGAGTTTCAACACGATTTTTGGAAAACACAACATTTATTCCATAATAATCTCCATTAAAAGTGGTATGACATTAGAGGTCACTATGGGTCTGCCAGGTACATGGTTAGCAAAAGGTGGTACATATTGTGACCTGGGCACAGCCTCCCATATGGTAGAAAGGTGGCAGGGAAGGAAATGGAAGGCCACAGAGTCCTTTAAACCTAGGTTTGAAGCAGCTTGTTCAGAACATTCTGAAAACCTCTGGGCTTTTGTTTACTTGAATCAAAGGAAGAAAACCAGGTCTTGCCTTACAACTGTACAACATGACAAACCTTGAGATAGACAAATCTCATAGTGATTGTATCTCCAGGAGCAAAGAGGCCTGATTTAGGCTTTCAAGCAGAAGCCTATGCAAGATCCACTGGACAGGGCAGCAGCTTGCTTCACGGGCTGCAGAGTCTCCCAGGATTGGCTTCACTATACAGGGTTGCTATTCCTACCCGAGGATGGACCTCTTGGCCTCCTCTTGACCCCAGCATGATGTACTATAGGATGTAGAAGCCCTGGCCTGACCTTCAGAGCCCTGGTTTAAGCTTAAGTCCAAAGGAAGGTTGTAGAGAGTGAGCTTGTCCTTTAGGTGAAGGGAAGCATGGGCACTGACTCCCTGACACTGACCTCTCTCTTCTTAGGTTTTTAGGTTCCAGCCTAAGGATATGGTAATTCTGTCTTCCTTTGAGTTGATTCCTGTTGCTAGTTACCAGATCACAGTTGTAGCTACAGAAAAGGTAAGGGGAATTCATGGCTATGTTTTTCTCACAGAATTAGGAAAGGCCTTATAGGGAGGAAAAAGCTCAGATGCTGGGGTCTAGGAAAGATGAACCTGAGGTGGTGGGGCTAGGGAATGTGAAGCCAGGGTGTCACGTAGCTGACACAGGTGAGCCCTAGGGGATGAAACTGTGGACGTTAAACCTGAGAAAATAGGGGCCAAACTGACTTCAGCACAGAGGCTGGCACCTAGAAGACAGGTGAAACTCATTGTTCTCTCTGCTAGTTTGGGGATAGCCTGTTAGGTGTGATGTGTGCACACTTGTCTTTGAGAATCTTTAGCTTCACCTCTGCAGCTAGCAAGGAGCAAGCATATACCTTCTCCATGACCTTTCTCCCCGGGCTGGCAGAGTGGGAACCAGGAAACAGCGCTGCGCACTTGCCCTATGGGTGTGAATCCTGTAAGTCTTGTGGACATTGACCAGGCTCTGTGACTTGTAAATGGACTACCCGAATGTCCCCAGTAGGGGGCTTTGAATGATTTCCCTTTCGGAAAGTCACCAAAGAAAATGTGGCACAGTTTTGCGCTCTCTTTTGGGTGAAACTTACGGGAGTAAAGCCTGGAAAAGACGAGACAGTGAAATAAGATCGCCCACACACATATCCCACTACACACTGGCTGTGAATGCAGGTTAGGCGGAGACTAGCTACCGAAGTTAGGCAGGTTGTAGGCCAGAAGTGAAAGCTCGGGAATGCAGGGGCGACTGCTTCCTGTCTCAGCGGAGCTATAGAAGGAGGAGATGGGCAGCTCAGATCACCAACAGGCGCGCTGTTGTCTTCTCATTTCCACTGTTCAGCTTTTGCAGGGCTTTTTATATGACCCCAATTCATGTTCATCCTGTTCATCCTCTTGCTATAACAAGAGTAAGATATGCAAAACCCATCGGACTAACTTGCTTACTTATTTCTTGGGAGGAATCAGATAAATTAGAGCAGTGCATTACACTCACAGTAAGAAATTTTGAAAGTTGAATGGCATTCATTCTACTTGCTTATGGACATGATGAGGTTCACTTCTAAGCATATGTGGAAGAATTGAGTGTTTAGATCTGGTTTGCCAAATTTAATCCCTGCCCACAACAGCTACCCCTTCCCATCTGCTGCTCCTCTTCTTACATCCTGGGTTCCAGAGAGCATATCTTTCACCTTCCATACTGAGGTAGACTACAACCTCAGCAGCTGTCTTGACCTTCCTGGGTTATGAGACAAGGTCTTTGTTTTTGTTTTCCGTGCTGGGGATGGAACCTAGGAACTTGGCAAGCTATACTTCCAGCCCCAGACAAGAATTTGCTCCTAAACATGGCTTTTGCAGGGTAACAGACTGATACAAAGACTGCTGTTTCAGTGCAGGTGAGGTTCAAGAAGCTAAGAGAAAGGAGAAAAGAGAAGAGATCAATCAGCTCTGGAAACCAGGACCCCAGAGTTCTCTTGTCCCACCATTCCACTGGCGTTATAAATATCCCTCTCTCTCTCCCCCACTCCCTCTCTCTTCCCCGAGTCTATGTCCACCCCGTGCGGGGAGGGGGGCAGCGCCAGAGGCACGCAGCCTCGCGGGGGCTACAGAGCCCAGGAGCAACCCAACAAGATGCACTTAGGACCCCCGCGACTGGAAGAATGAGCTTGTCCTTCCTCTTCCTCCTCTTCCTCAGCCACCTGATCCTCAGCTCTTGGGTTCACGGGGAGAAGCATCTTGCCCCCAAAGGGCAATCCGGACCCGCGGCCACTGATGGGAACCCGGGAGACTCCGGCAGCCGCCAGAGCACTAGTGGCACGACCTCTTCCAGGTCTTTTCCTGCCTCTTCTTCCTCCCCTGCGGCTTCTCTGGGCAACCAAGGAAGCGGCTTGGAGTAGAGCAGTTTCCAGTGGAGCCCCTCGGGGCGCCGGACTGGCAGTCTGTACTGCAGAGTGGGCATTGGTTTTCATCTGCAGATCTACCCGGATGGCAAAGTCAATGGCTCCCACGAAGCCAATATGTTAAGTTGCTTGATCGCCTACAGCACATGTCCTAGGCAGGCTATGGGAGGTTCCAGAGGGACAGCCAGTATTCTTTGGGCCAAACCGAGCACCTTCTGGAGCCCCATCTCCTGGTACACAGCTGGTCCTGAGAACAGCCGGGCGGGTTGGGTGTACGTGCATCTACAAGGCACATTCATACGCACTCCTCTCCTGGGCTGGGCATGAGGAATGGCTATTCCTGAGGTGAAGGTTACCCAGAGACGGGTGCCCAGACAGGCACCTTGTTTCCACGATGCTGGGCCCCCAAGATGATCCTCCGGCCATGCCTTCATAAAATCCCCCCAAATTTCTTACTTTTCCGTGTTCAATTTCTCTTTACTTTCTGCTTATGAACTATGTTGGTATTTTTCATTAGGCATCAAAGTGCATTCCTTTTCCCTGTACATAGCTGAAGTTAATTTTTTTTTACAGGAATCAAATCTCAAATGCTTCCCTCCTCCAACCATAACCATAAATCCCGAATTAATATAGTATATGTTTATATTGCACATATGTATATACATAGGTACCTGTATATGTGCATAGAAATATATATGGAAAGAGGCAGGGGGAGGGCAGAGATTTTGCCTGAAGAAGGCAGCTATCTGGAAAACTGGACACGTTTGGAGAGGGAGATGTGATGGACATTGCAAGTATTAACTCCAGTGATGTTTAACAGTTTCGTGTCTTGGGACCATGACAATATCTCTTTAGAAGTGCGGACATCCTTGGTCTTGAAGGACAATTAGGGGAAAGTATTTTAAAAGAAACAGAGAGGTTCCATTTGTTGTGGGTACGAATTGTGCAGGATTTTTTTTTTTTAAATCAAGTTCTTAATTTTCTTTGAGTTTTTTTTTCATTAGCATTCTCTTTCTTGCTTCTTTCTTATCTATTCTTCCCATCCACTTCATCTGAGTTTCCAGACCATCACAGCCACTCCACGTATTCCCCTCCCTGCTTCTAGACAACTAAGAGAAGAGGTGATTTGGGGCTGTGTGGGGTACGGGGGTGGATTAGAGCAATCTTCTGCGAGGCTTTTCCATGGTTGGTTCCAATCGCTTTTCCAGAAGGGGTTTGTTCAGCAGATAAATCCATTACCGTGGCCTCTGAGATATGCAGGAAGAGCTGAAAAGTGACCAGGAGATAGCGCTGCCTAGTCATCTGGAGTCAGTCGGTTACTCTCAGGTGTATCTGACTTGTTCTGCCTCAGACCTAAGACCCCACAGGCCAGTAGACTCCTCAGGCTGTGGAGGAGCACAAGCTTCTCTACAGGGCTGACAAACTGTCGGGGGCCTGTGTAGCAGGATTGGAAGAGCACACATCAGCGGATGGCTGGTTGAAAAGCCTCCTCCGGTGGGTTTTAGAGGGCCCGGTGTAAAACCTGGAGGTTTACTCCAGGACAGGAGCGGTTCCACGCTTGACTCCTGAGCCTCTTTAATCTTTTGGGGTGGACTTCAGCTGACTGCAGCGTACTGGTGAGATGTCTGGAGCACCTAGTCCAGAGGGCTCTACCCACACACCCCAGGGAATCCAGCACACTTCTTAGAGGAGCCTATGTTCATATTTTAGAGATCATTTTACTCTGATCAAATAACTTCCACTTTTGGTGATAAAGGGCACTGTCTGTTGGGGTGAAGAGCAAATTTTCTGAAATTTCAGGGGCAGCCAGAGTTATACCTGTTTTAGTATTTTTATTTATCCTTCTCATTTGGTCCAATTTGACTGTTTCATCAGACATCAGAGCTTATTCTCCACTTCCAGCAATCTTCCCTCCTCTTATTTATTTATTTATTTTTAAACAGGAAAACTTTCTGTATTCCATTCTTCTTTCAGGTTATCCAGAAAATCAGCATCAACAGGATAATCTTTGTGTGCTCAAGGGAAGAAGTCCCCACCCCCCAAATTAGTAGGCAGTAAGCAATAAATTGGAGCCAGGGAGCTTAAAAAAATGTGTCTAGGTCGGATTTTGGTGTGCTAGGGATCTCTGAGAGTAATATTCATTCCCTAGATAATCACCCTATTCTCCTCAGAGACAAGACAGGAGTCAAAGATTTTTTTGCAGTTTAGGCCTTGCTAGTAGAGGAAAGTTGTGGGAAGGGAAATGAGAACAGATCAACAAAGTTAAGAAATCACCACTACCTGTAGTTTCCAAGGTATAATTCATTTTAAAATCCATGTCAAAAGTTACCTACAAAAGAGCAGGAATGTTTACTAAACAGTGCCTAAATAAAACTTTAAATAAAAATTCCTAATTTATGCCAGTTTTAAACAGTCTTTCACAGTTTTAATCTATATCTTTCATATGACTTAGTTTCATTCACTTATTCATTCATTTATGCGCCCAATATAGTATGCCTACCTCACTAAGCAGGATATTTTGGTTACTTATGTGCAGTTTTGTTTTTATTGTTTTGTTTTGCTTTCCATAGATTCTTCTCACAGAGAAAAGCACAACTTATACATTCATGTCCTAGTTATTGGCTGCTTTGTCAGGGCAGGAATGTTAATCCTACTTTGTAAAATTTGCTACCATTGTTCAACTAAGAATGTATATAGGATGTCTCATGTTTTGTACAATGGCAGGTAATTTGGAAATTTAAAGTGGGTCCCTGCCCTTACATAGCTGTGAAAGAGAAACAGCATCTTGCTAACTGCTGTTGATCATTTACCTCTTTGAAGGTAGGCACTTGGTGGTTTCCTGATATTTATGTAAACTCAGGTGGTTGGTCCTGAACTATTGTTTAGAACATAGGAAGAAACATTTGTCTAAGTCTCATAAGAGAGACTAAGCTGGGTCAAGGGCATATGGGGTACATCACTTTTATTTATCATCTAATTCTATTGTCTATGAGTTGGCAGTGACAGAAAAACATATTCTGTTTTCTATAAACCAATTACTTCAGAAAAAAGACAAAGTTTTAACATGAAACTTCATTTAACTGATTCTTTTAAATATAATAAGATTTGTTAGATGGAACATATGTTTCACAATTTTCATTTGATAATGAATACTTTTGCAAATTGTAAATATTTCCTAGTTTAACTATCAGAAGCACTCTGTGGTCATAGATTTTGAAACATAATTTCTGTAGGTGTATCAACTAGTACAGTCTTAGTTTCTCTTATAAGATGAAAATTCCAAGTTTTGAAGGCAGGAAGTGGAATCAAACTTACTGTATAGAAACATTATTATATGGAAATAATGGGAAAAGATGAAAAAAGACAAGACAAATGATAAGATGCAACCATTACACAGAAACACAAGGTTTGCTTTAATTTATATGTTTTCAAATTTAGTTTTAATACAGTGCTTCTGTTGACTTCTCTTAGGTCACTGAAGAATAAGAAATCAATACAGAAAGGAAAAGTTTAAGGCTGGAGCCATACAAAACCAAAGCAATCACATAAAATATGAAAATTATAATAACATATTTTGACTAGTTGAACCCTCAATTTTACTGACTTTTTAAAAAATCTGAATTTACTATCAATTTTGGTGTTATGTAGAGTCATACAAACTAGAGGGTCAGTCAAGCCTAGATAAACCAGAAACTATCTGTGCAGAAAAACTCAAGTAGAGATTTTGTTACAAATTTAATCAATAAAGACTACTAAATTGAATATTTCAAGATTCACATTGATAACTTTGCACGAAATATCTGTTGCTGTAAGGATACAAGTAGAGAAACTTCAGTTTTAAATATTTTTCCCTGGGAATTTTCTGATGGATTGTTGAAAGCTTCTGAATACATGGGTTGAGATACCTAAGTTTTTCCATGTTTATTCATCAACTCTAATACTTGTATCTGCTCAATAGAGCACTATTATATTAAAAAATCTATAGAAGACTAAGTTTAAAAACCTATATAGGTGTTTTCTTATTGAAGTAAACTTACTTCTTTAGGAATAACTATCCCTATACGTAAGTGGATTAAACTGTGAGCATCACCTGAGAGATACCAAGAAATTCTTGCTTCCTTCAACCTAGATGTCAACCATGAAATTCTACCAAGAGAGACTACCTACTTCTTTTAAGCATTGCCCTCTTCTTTTAATATTCTTAAATAGGAACATCATAGTATAAAAATATAAAATAACACACCATCTACTAGTACTTTAATTGAGATAATTTATATTGAGCATCTCCCCACACCATAGGAGTGGGCTAGAATAACAGAAGAGTGAGTACTAAAACATGTGTCCCTCCATGAGCACAAAAGGAGTTTTATCAAAAGAAAAAGAGAGGTAGCCAGTGGTCAAAGAAGACAGTTCAATGTAGCGGACATTCATTGACTATCTGTGATCTGTGACACAAGCTTTGTTTCCCACAATTTTGTGTAAGGATAAAGTTTTGGCATCTTTAAGTTTCCATCAAATTTATGATCACAAACTCCCAATGACAAGGGTCTGGAAATCACTGAAATATTTTTTAAAAAAAGGTCAATATTAGAGAAATGTTTCCTGGGATTTACCTACATGTGATTTAATGCAGATGGCTATAAAATATGTAGAATTCTTTAGTAAGTTACTGAGATTTGGCATAGTAAAATAGATAAAATAGGCCTGTGACCTCTTGGGGTAGGGGAGCAAGAATTTAAGGTGTATGTGATGCCTGTAGAATTTGTTCCAGTGTTCAAGAAAATAAGGCATTGTAAACTCACTGCTGACATTAATGTGGAAATTATAATCTTAACATGTCCCCAATGTTAGTCCTTAATTACACTGAAATTTAAAAAGTCAAAACCGAAGTTGCCTGTTTGAAAAACAATTCTTTCATCTAATTTCATCTTTTCTCTTTCCTTTCTTCTTCATTATATTGAATAGAATAGTATATGTGAAGGTGAAAATATAATTTTCTTTTTTAAAAATATTATTTTAGTTGTAGATGGAGACAATATCTTTATTTTATTTATTTATTTTTATGTGGTGCTGAGGATTGAACCCAGTGCCTCACACATACGAGGTAGGCGCTCTACCATTGAGCCAGAGCCCCTAAATATAATTTTCTTAAAATCATAAAATTTTTCCATTCTTATGTAACACCTCATTTTGTAAGAAAATAAACTGTGCAACATGTAATAAAATAATAAATTTCACAAATATTGTTTTATCTTTCCCATATTTAAAATTCATTGCATTGCAAAATGTGCATAACATGCATACAGAATGTATTCTGTGTTGAGATACAAGTTAAATGATTCAAAATGGGTCTTTCTTAAATAATAGAGTATACTAGCTGTCAGAAAGCAATAGTTTACTTAGGAAAAGCAGTAGTATTTTTATTCAGTAAATATTTATAAAGTTCTTTTATCTCAACATCTTTAAAGTTAGGCTTCAAACTCATATTGTACTGAAAATTTTATCTTTAATACTAACATACATTTGTTATTAATATACAGTCAGTTTGCATTTAACAAACCAGGTAATGTCACAGAGAATGGAATCAAGAACATCTAACATTCCAAAACCTTGAGTAAATTGGGAGAAACACAACTAAGTGTCTTTCTCTAGCAACTCCAAATTGTCTCTTTTGTATTTATCACCCTACATATTTGATTTCTCATGTTTTCCCTTTCTTGTTTTATTTGAACATAGTACTCACAAGCAGGTCCCCAACAATAACTAATGCATTTATGATGTTTTTTAATATCATTCTGTAATTCTGATAGAAATAAAACTTTATATGATGTGTTTCAGTTACATTTTAGTAATAATGTTATTAAAACATATTGCATCTCTGTAATTTAATTCTGTAAAGTTAAAATACTACTTTTGCACTACATGTTTACTAAAGCAGTGTATATATTTATGTATACTGCTATCCACGTAGTGTATTTACTTTTATCAAGCATTTTTCTGTGCTTTGCTACTATTCAATAAATTGACAATGTTTCTAAACCTTTGAGTATGTAGTTCAGTCCAATAGTTTTTATAGAAAAATCTATTATAAATAGATGAAAACATTTTGAAGGAAAGAATGTATGGGAAAAAACGTTTCTTTAATGGTTTCTTTCTAAAAGCAAAAGTACTTCCTTCAAAACAGTTTTGTGTTTTTCTATTTGTATATATTAAAAGAAACACTAATACATCAGCAGCTTCAGTTTTTCTGAGCTGTGTTTTATTTCCTTTGGTCTAAAAATGTTTATAACAAAAATAGTTTTTCAGGTATTCCCTTTTCCTGATGAGCTTTCTAATCAAATATTTTAAAGAAACCAAATTGAATAAATAAGCAGCAATATTTGTTACAGTTAGAGGTGCTCAGCTTCCAATGTGCAATGTATTTGCTCAATAATTTTTTTTCATATGAATGTGCTTATTTTCCTTCTTGTAAATTCAATAATTTTACATGTACTTCAAGTACTCCAGAGAAATACTGCTATTGCAAGAAATCAGGTAAACTTTTCTACTGAGCAGAGTTTTATGGTTATCCTAAATAAATATGTATGCTTGGAACAGTACAGACTGGAGTGTTGAGGTGTTGTTTCCTCTCTTCTTCCTTGCTTCGTTCTTTTTTTTTTTTTCTTTTCCTTTGTTCTTCTCTAGGATAGATCTTTTTCTAGCTCTAGTGGACTACATCATTTCAGTCTTTTTTGTTTCTCTGCAATTTGAGGTAGGTAACCAATAAAAACATTATGTTTTTCTCATCTCTGTAATACATTATATGAGAGTTTATGATAAACAGGTAGCCTTTTCAATTGTATGCAGATTATAGGTTTCATCTTTTTAAAATACTCTGTGAACTGTGATGAGCAATTCTTTTGACTCAGTGAGTGTGGACTTAGAAAGTATTGTAGCAGAGAGAGTGACATTGACTTGATAATGCTAGATATGAAATATAAAATATAAATAATACTGTAATAAAATATCTCATTAATTTTTTTAAGGAAATGATTCAAGTACAAGATGTTTAAAAACATAGTCCATAAAACATGTGTTAAGCCAATGTTATTCATAACGTTTTCAGTATCTTGTTATGTGTAGTCTTTAAATGAGCTACTTGCTAAATAATTGAATACTGTATATATTTATTTACACTCAAATTGTGATGATCAGAGAAGAAGGATTTATTTTTTTATAAATATTGTTTTCCAGGCTTTCCAATGGTTTATATTAATTTTGAGAGCACTCTATGACTTTAATGTTAAAAATAGCATGTTATCTTTGATGGAAAAATAATGGATGGGAATTATTTTTTAAAATATTTACCAAACGTGCCTTTCTGATTCTTTTAGAACCTGAAAAGATTCTATTGCCAAACATAGTCTACTAAAAGCAGTTTTCATTTGAAAAAAAAAAAAGGATTACTGATGATGCAAAATCAGATTTTTTGAATCTCGAAATTAATTATTTAAAAGAATACTTGAATGATAGCTGTTTTTCCATATTTTTATTGGTGCATGATAATCATAAACTAGCTGTTTTTTCAACAAAGTGAATGTCACAAAAATAAGAATGTTAAATACTAAATTCTTTTTTTTTAACAACAGTAATAAAGAATGGCTAGAATCTATGTAGAAATTTAATTCTTCGCAATGATATATAGAAGAGTCTGTGTTTTATTTTGGGATTTCTGTCATCCTAGGTATTTGGGAAATATTTGCTGTGTCTCAGGGGATTGTAGGAATACGAGGAGTTTTCAGCAACAAATTTTTAGCGATGTCAAAAAAAGGAAAACTCCATGCAAGTGTAAGTAGAACCACTTTATACTTGTTCAAGTTGTTATGGAGATTTTACATTTGTAACAAAGAATCAATTGATCTTCCAAATTGGTAGAAAAGACAAATGCCTTGCTTAGAGAATTTGTTTTTGGTAAAATTATACGTACATAAAACCAAGAGAATTCTATGTGGGTCTCTAAGCATTTACTATTTTTTTGACTTGAAAAGGTATTAGAGTCTATAAAAAATTTTCAAGGTGAATGTATTTGGAAATAACTTTTTCAAAGTGGTTGCCATCTTTTATTTCTTAGAAGGGCCCAAATGTGGAGCAGTATTACAATACTGCACAACATTTAAAATTTTCATGTTTGTGGAGATGGTGTATGTTCAGTAAATGAATTTCTTGTTTAATTTTAAAAACTATTTACAATGTTAAAAAATCGAATCTAAGTAGCATAACATATTTTCACATTAACAAGTAGGAAGGGAAGAAGCCAGTAATAAGAAGCCTTTAACTTCCATGAAAATTTTTTATTTGAAGAATTTGAGGAGTTTTTCCCCTGTATTTTGTCACATCAAATACAATGACTTCTTAATGCTATAAAGACTATTTTTGCACTTTAAAAATTGCTTCACATCACTTACAAGGTTTGGCATCAATTTATAAATTATTTATTTTTTGCTTTGTTATTAAAACACCCTTCACATGGGAAATATTAAAACATTTTAAAGGTAATAAAATACATGTAACTTAGCATTCCCACTCTGATTCTGTTTATTTATATTACTATGTACACATGGCACTTAAAAATGATTTATGTTTTCTCTGTGGTATACTAACTTTCCTCACATTAAATAATTTAAAAAAAATTATTCTTTGAAATTAGTTTTTTAGCTCATATTCTTTTTAATTCTTAATAAATTAATTGTTGAAATATTACCTTTCCTATTTTCAAAGTGTAGGGAACTTTTAGTTGAATGCAGCTAATTGAAAGTTACTATTTATTATTTTTATTTTATGTGGACTTTTGAGAGTTGCACTTTGTTAAATGTGTAAGACCTTCATAATTTTTCTTTCCTTTAGATAAAGGTGATTTGTTAATAATTTTGAAGGATTCTCTAGAGTTGGAGCAATTTCTATAGTCACTTCAGGATTAAATGAGATAATACATATAAAGTACTTAGAACAGTGTTTGTATATTGGTATTATTGTGTTGAATAAACACTACCTATTAGTATATGTAATAAAATAAAAGTAGTATAAATATAACAAACTACTAGAATCTCAGTTTATTAAGATACATAGAAAACCCCTTTGTTTTAAACTTTAAATAATTAATTGCAAGAGTTATAAAGTTATTTGCCTATTTTATATTCTGAACTCATTATTATGCTCTAGCAAGCTATAATATAGTATTTATAAAATAATTGTTCTGATGGAGCAATTAAAAATCTTTGATTTTTTTTATTTATGTATTTTAAGGGACAAAATTCTGCATTACTGTGGAAAAAGACAAACATTTCATTTTATTAAAAAATAACATTTGATTTTTAAAAATCCACATACAGATTTTGAAAATAATGATTAAATGCCTCAGGACAGAGTAACTTTTCCCCAGACTACTTTAAGGTTGTAAAAGATTGAAACACCTTCAAAATCTAAGCATCAGAATAATATATGATGTACACAAGGGAATTTTCTCTCATTGGTTTGTTGGTTATGCATGAAAATTTTATCTTTGAAAATATTCTGATTTATGCACATTTATACATGCAAAAAATAGATTCAACTTGGATCAGCTTAAGGATAATTGCCACAGAAAGCAAAGTATTATAAATGGATGTCAATTAGAAAGGTCAAGCTGAGAGGTTAGGATACATGATTCCTCTGTCAAATGCAAGTAACAAATTTCTAGAAATTTGACCCAAATGTCTAAGGATGACTGGTGGAAATAATGCAGATAATGCAAAAACAGCATCTGTTATTCTTTTTCATCTTGGCAGGCTAAAGTTATTTCATGGAATAATGACTTTTAAACAGTACAAAGCAAGTCTTGCTCTTGTCACTCACTGAAGCTCTTTGATATAAAAGTCATTCTGATGACTTTGAGCTGAATTGTAGATAAAAAAATTAAGCCCTGTGATTATGTGGATTCTTTTAAAACCAATTGTTCAATCCCACTTTCTCTTATCTGAGCTTTTATTGGCACTTTCTCTATATATGGAAACCTAATTAAATTATAAAGTGATTTATTTTTTAAGAAGTTGAATTCAGAAATAGCATTAATCCTAGTAATTATCACTTTTATGCCCAGCTTTCCTGTTTTCAGCTTCTAGGTAAACATGTTTTGAAAACTGTTTTCATAACTTAAATATGATTATTTGATGGAGTTTTGATTTTTATAAAATCACACCATCATCCTAAAGGCCAACAACTCATACTTTTAGGAATAGAAGTATAATTTGTGAGTTATTTTAAACTAATAATTGTGCAGAAGTATTTTAAGAGTTACCTTTAAATTTCTATCCACAAAGTAAATATAGAAAATAAGTGTATAAATGTAAAATATTCATTTAATCCTGGGGAAAGTAGTCCCCCACTGCACTGGGAAATATTCATGAATAGTTGTAGGTTTTCAACTTGGTTTTTATAGTAACAATCAGAGTATTAAAAATTAGTTACTAGGCAGGCATAATGGACTTTCAGAGTCCTGTAAAAGCTCTTTCATTCACATTATCTCATTAGATAATGAGGTGAGGAAAGAACCTGAGATGTTAAATTATTTTCCTAAGGTCACACAGTTAACAAGTTATTGAACCAGACTATATCCTCTTACAAAGTTCTGTCTCTTTTTAAAACACTGTAGTGCTTGGAATATAAAAGTTAGCTTGAAATAAGACATGGCATTTTGGAACCAATTGCATTGTTTTCATGTATTTACAAGGATTAGTAAGTGCATGGCTTAATAAAATTTTCACATAACTTATAATAAATTAATACTATGGCATATTCTTGGAATATTTATAGTATTTTTAAAATACCTAAACAAATGAATAATTTTGGATATGTAAAGTTGCACATTTCCTTCTAGCGCTCTCTCTTTCTGATTCCAAACACTTTTATTGTACTGACTCCCCTCCATCCCTGACCCCTTTACATCTCTCTTCCAGAGAGGAAGAGATGTGTCTGCCACAGAACCTATCAGAGACTTTTAAAAATGTCGGGTATCCAATGTGATGATGTGTGGCTTAGGGGAACCCTCTCAGTTTGAACTTTCAAAACAGAAAAGATCAGTTTTGTCCACAGAAATCTTTTAGTAAGTGCTTCATCTATCATCAGTGGACCCAGAGATGTCCAATTGAAATGGCCCAGAGTGAGTAGATTTAGGCAACGTGGATGCAGATTTCATTTTTATGCTGAGTTTTTAAATTCTGAAAGATAAATTTCATTTGAACTTTAGTTGTTGTAAATACGCTGGGCTCGCTGTTCTTTCGAGTCTCTCAGTCACATATAACTTTCCTTAAAACTTTTGGTTTACTCTAAATATACAACACAGTCAAATTCCTACCATGCAGGTTTTTTCAGCATTCTTTACAGGATGAAGGTGTATGGTCTTCACCTTGTCAAAATGCGTCAGGAGTCATGGCGAGTAGGAAGAGATAATTGCTTCCCAGAGAGCCATGAGTGTTAGTCAGAGCCATCGCTGTGGCCTCTGCTCTTTTTCTCAACACTTTCCTATGCTGAGGCACTTTATGAGTCTGAGTGTCATTCTCTGTTTCTGCTCTCCCTCAGGTTTGGGATATTTACTGAAAGACCCCTTAGAGAGTCTTTCTAGATTCTTATGAGAATGTGGTTAGATCACCAAGGCTGAACCCTGCTCCACTCTTACTGTGTCCTTGTGCTTATTCTTTCTATTGTTGGCTTTATCAACCAATAATGGTAGGAAAATTACAGTAGCAATCTATGGGATGATTAAGTGAAATGAGATAATACATATAGAACGCTGAGAGTAGTGCTGGACAAGTGTTCAGGGCTTAAAAGTTTAAACGGATCTTCCTGGCAGCTGGTGGAGGATCTTCAGTCTCTTTCTTTTGGATTTTGAGGTCAGTTATTTAGAGAAGACCCCAGTCCTATTTGTCATGGAAGTTATCCCCCTTGTATCTAGACTTTTTGTGCATACAGTGAATCCTTATCTATCTACTGAGTTTTCCTTCTTCCAAGGAACCTAATTTGAAAGCAAATTCCCAAGTTTCTGCTCTTAAAAGGCGAGGATTTCCTAGGGTCATAATCTTGTAATTCTTAGTGTCCATCTTTTCTCCCCCACCCCCTGCCAAAATGAAATCCCATGAAAGGTGGTTATTATGTATTCTTTAGCATTTTCGTAAATTATGTGTGATAGCTCACTGTCTATTGGGGGGAAACATGTCAGCTTATTTTAAAGATCCAGAGAGAAGCATGTGTTGGAATTATTTTTGTTTCATAGGGTTTTAGGGGATCATGTTTGGAAAGAAAGCTAATTGCAGAGTTTACGAAACAGGCATGGAATGTATGCTTGATCAGCCCTGAGCAAGGACTAGAACATCCTCCTTTCCTGGTTCCAGAGGGTGCCAGCTGGCTTGCTAGGATGAGAATCTGGGCTGGACTTCCTGTGCTGGGGGCAGAGTGAGGAGGGGTCAGCAGCCCCTAAAGTTGGGCACATTCACTAGAAGGGGAAATGGAGGCTTGAGCAATACTTATCTTCATCCTTAAAAAAATAACCTAATAAGCTTCTCTCTTCCAGTCAAGACCATGAGCTTTATCAAGACCTTGGCCTATGGGCTGGGGTTGTAGCTCAGTGATAGAACACTTGTCTCACATGCATGAGGCACTGGGTTCAACCCTCAGTAACACATAAAATAAATAAACTAAAAAATAAAGATATTGTGTCCATCTACAACTAAATGTGGGTATATACATATATACACATATGTGTGTGTATGTGTGTATGTGTGTGTGTGTGTGTGTGTGCATATATATAATATATATATATATATATATATATATATATATATAAATATATATATTCACTTCCTTTAAATTTGCCCTGTGTAAGTCTGGCGAGAGAGCCTACTTTACTGAGGAAGTTTGCCTAAAGCAAGGGATGGTGTTACATTTCTCTGATGGTTTGGGAAATGGCACTTGTTATTTATCCTTGTTTTAACATGAAACAACTTCAGAGCCAATAAGATCCCATAAAAGCTGGGGTGACAACCTTGGTTTGAATAGTGTTGTAGAAAGAGGGTTAGTCTAGGAATAAAAAGATGAAACCTAATTCACAGGCCCAATCTGGCACTGGATAAATGTGGACTTTAAGTGAACTATTTTCTCTGATTGACAATCACATAATACTATTTTAATAGTCATGAATTATTAGAAGAGGTAAGTAATATAGGTAAGCTGTGAGACACACAGTAGCCTTCAATAGCCCAGGTTTTATAGAGCTATTAAAGACATCAGAAAGAAAGGTCCCATCTTCTACCATGTTTCTCCTGATGTGGTCCTTATCTCACCTGCATCAAAAAGCTGGGATGCTGGTTGACCATAAAAGCCCAGGCTCTCACCTCACACTTACTAAAACATAGTCTCTGGATATAACTCATAGGATCTGCATTTTGAACTGGATTCTTTAATAATTTTAGTAATTCATGAAGTTCAGAAAAAAGATCCTGTGGTTGGTATTCCTCATTGTGTTACTTTGTTGGTTGTGATTAAAACCAGGTCTATATTTCTTTGGCAGTCTAATAGGAAGAACTGAGATATAGAATGGGTAGATGTCTAATGTTAAGCAGGAATTATGGCCATGCTCTGAAGATATCATGGTAGGATAGGGCTACAACTGACCCATGTGTGGCTTAGGTGGTAAAGAGTAAAAAGCAGCCCTGAGGGTGCAAAACCCTCAGAGCAAAACCATACAAAATGGAGTGGGCTTTGGGTTCCTGTTCAGGGCAACCTCATTGGTGGGGTTAGGGATAGAAATCAAGGAGCAATGAATGTAAATATAAAAACCAGAACTAGTAATGCATGCTGCAAGAAAACTTTACTTAGAGAACAATGATCATTTTTATTGCACTCTATAATAACAGTTGAATTGGTGAATGATGTTAGTTCATAACACTTTAATTATTTAGATTTAGCTGATTATTTCTTCATTTTATATGTTCTTTCAAGAGAAAGAGGCAAATCAAAAGAAAAAAATAGTGAAATAGAAAACTTCACAGTCTATGATTTATACAGGCATTAATGCAAATTCACTCCTATCTCCATACCACATTCATATACTTCCTGCTTACTTCTATAGTTGCACATAAATAAGAATTGGCATTTGCAGAGCCTCAATTCATTCATTGTAAGATTCTCAATCATCATAGAGCATGGTATTTACTAAGGAACAAAACTATGTTAAGGCTTTAGGGAGTTTTTTTAAAACAATGTTGTTTTATAGAGATTTTCTACTTGGATTAATTGATCCTCTGTTTAATTCCAATTTTGTAGAACTAGTCTTTTCTGAAATATCCTAGGTAATCTTAAATTTTGCTTTCTTTAAAATGAATTTAAACTTTTAAAAAACATTAATTGTTTAAAATATGTTCTTCACTGTGAAGAGATAGGTAGAATCAAGAAAGTGATTCTTAGTTTGGACACACTGGTACATGACTGTAATCCCAAAGGTGGAAGCCAGAGGATCACAAGTTTGAGGACAGCTTTAGCAACAGTGTGATCCTGTGTCAAAGTAAAAATAAGAAAGGGCTATAGATGTAGGTAGAGCACTCCTGGGGGTTCAATCCACAGTAGCACCAAAAGAAAAAAGAAAAAAAGAAGGAAAAGACAGTATCTTCTGATGAAAAAGTTCTTGTTTCCCTTAGCAGTGTGCTTCCCTACCTTGAAGTAATTTGGTTATTCCAGGAAACATAGTTTAATGTGTTTAAGTTTTATTTGTTTTGATAATTTGGAGTATAGGAAACTACCTAAAATTCATTGATTTCAACATTTTGTTTTAATTTTATAAGCATGGCTTGTTGAAGGTAATTTGAGAGATGAAGGAAAAATTAAAGACAAAATACAGATCACTTAAATCATCAAAGAACCTGGGAAGGACCATACCTCTATAAAGATAGAAACCACCATAGTGCTTAGGTGTTACATAGTCAATAAATATCTATTATATTTATTATTAAAACTTATTCAAATTATATTTGAAATAAAGCTAGTTTTTTTTTTAACAAACATTCTAATGATTGTTTCTGTTGTAGTGGCCGATGGTAGTAGGGCAGTGAAATGATGGGAGTTGTGGTTTCAGTAGCTTATTTGAAATTTGATCACCTCCCTACTTTACATCTTAACTACAGAAAAAGTCTGTATGCCATCCTTATTTTTCTATGGAAATAATGCATCTCTATTATTTGAAAGTGTATGGTTTATTAAAGAAATTTATAAAAGTCAAAGGACAATTTAAATATGAGAAGTAGCCTGGAAATTTTATTATGCAAAATTATCTAGTGGTAAATGTATATATTTTAATACTTACACCTAATACCTATGCTTCTTGGTGACTCTTTGCAATAAAGATGCTCCCGGCATGACATTACATGCAAAGATGTACTTCTGAGGGTCACAATCTTATTGGAGCAAGACTGCAAATGCTGACAAGAACAGTCAATCCTTCAAGAAGAAACTAGATCTCCTGGTGGAAAAAAATAGCTGAAGTAGTTTTCTCAAATGGTTCTGTTCTGTCAGAGCTGGAAGACTTTTTCAGACAAAACATTAAATTAGAAGCCAATTAAGAAAGCCAAAACAGTCTGACTGCTTTACTCTTGTTTTCATGTAGGCTTTGGGGTGCATGAGGGGCTGTGAGTGTGTGGGTCCTTAGCACTCTGAATATATCTCTACTCTGTGGGACAATTAGATAACCCTTGAAAAACTGATAGTCTGACCAGCCACATCCTAAAAAGGCTCCTTCTAAGAAAGAACTTAAAAATAACAATCTTGAGGAAAAAAGGAGAATATTTTTTTTAGGTAGAGCAATTTTAATGGGTGGGGTAGCTAAATTTTTCACTATTCTGAGACACTTTAAGATGGAATTGACATTTTTTGAAAATATGTGATGGTGTGTGTGTGTGTGTGTGTGTGTGTGTGTGTGTGTGACGATCAGCCACATTAACTGAAAAATTACATGTTCTTTAACATAAGGATAAACAAGGTTAAATAATGTAATACCTTTAAAAATCTGGATAAAGATTGGATAAAGCAATTACTGTTATTTTTATAAAAGAGAGGTAAAAGTCAGGTCAAGTTATAATGTTGTATATATACATAGTACATAATATAATGCATTATCTATACATATTCAAAAAAGTTATACAGCTATATTTTAAGAAAAACTCTCCACCTCCATCCCTTTAACCACTAAGCTATGGGCCCAGCCCTTGTTCTCTTTTTAACGAAATGCTCTTTGCCTTTCTAAAATGCTTGTCCTGTTATGGAGCCAGAAATATTCCAGATGGCTACAATTTTTATTTTAAAATAAAACTTTAAGATTATCTAATTAAATGGAAGAGACGTTTTAAGAGCTAAGCACCAGCTATAGGCAGATACATATATTTAACTTGTAAGAAGATCTTTTAAATAAAAAATGAGAACAATAACTATGATTTCTAAGGTGACATCATCATTGAACTCTTGGCCTAGGCATAGGCTAGTGTGTTGTAAGGCAGAAAGAGAGAAATGCCACACGTTGAGGTGGTTCTTTTAACACACCTGCTCCTAGCCTGCTGGAGATCAAATCCAGGACATTGACCAGAAGACTTGGGGAAGACCTAGGTATATAGCTTCATAGCCCCGAAATAAGGAGCTGTATTGCACTTGAATGTAAATAACTCTGGTGAAGTATTGAATATATGATAAATGTGCTGTTGTAAATGCTCTGATCCAGGTTGTCTTCTGTAATTGTCAGTACAAGTCCAAAAGTCCATGGGTATTTCAACTGTGTGTCTAGTAAATTGCTTTGCATTATCTGGACTTTTGGGTTATGGTGTTATGATCTACATTGCAAAGTTTGACATTGCTAGAAAAAGCAAGAGCAAAGGATACTTTTATTCCAGCATAGAACATCTTGCCTGAAATAGAAATGCACGGCTTTTAGTGTTTTTATGTATGGGGGAAAAAATATTTGGTATTTCTAACCTCAGTATTCTATGCCATGGAGCTCCATGAACCATAAAATGTAGGAATTTAGACTGGTAGACACACTCTTAATTCCTTGAAGGTTATGGACTCTTGAGTTTGATGAAAGGTAAAGATCCCTTTCCTACTAAAATATTTCTATTTTCACAGTAACCCTGTGGGGTAAGGCTTGTGGACAAGGGACCTAAGGCAAAGAGCTCCAGTGGCAGAATTGGTATTTGGTAGCATGTCTGGCCCTACGCTCACACTCTTTCCCCTACCATACTCCTTCCAACCCTAGTTCAGCAAACCAGGCCCTTTCTGGTCTGGTATTGATCTACTTTGTCAGCCTTGTCTGTTGTTTTTTTCCCTCATGCCTCCCACACGGAAGTCACACCAAACTGCTTAATAGGCATTCAAACTGTGACGCTGACCCTTGAATATGTTCCTGCTCCTGGGAAATTCTTTCTCATTTCACCTGCCTCCGTGACATCGGCTCAAATGTCAGCTTTTCAGGAAGACTTTCTGCTCTCTTCGCTTCACCTCTGCCCTCTTAGATGCCTTTCCTCTAAGTTGTCATTGTAACCTCTGAAGACTTTCT
Organism: Urocitellus parryii; assembly: GCF_045843805.1. NCBI lineage: Eukaryota > Metazoa > Chordata > Mammalia > Rodentia > Sciuridae > Urocitellus > Urocitellus parryii. Next base: position 5,170,177 of record NW_027553327.1, read on the forward strand.
ACTCATAATTCCACTTATTAAGATGCACCATGATGATGTCTGTCTGTTTGCTTTTCCACTATTGTGTGAACATTTCAAGGTCAGTGTGTGTGTGTGTGTGTGTGTGTGTAAGATATGGCTAAGGTGTTAATACTGACTCCAGTATGTTTTTCTTTCTACACTCTCTCGTATCACACATTTAAAGCTATATTTTTCTGAAAGATCTCTTAACACATGCAATATTAATAGGGCCATATGCTACTTCTCTCTCAGCAGCATGAATTACACTGATAACATTGAAAATGGATGCTTGTTTCAAAGGAACAGTTTGACCCCATTTCTCCAAACACAAATTTATGTTTTACTAGGCAATTGTTTCTTAGTAGTATAGTTCTATTTATTTTCTTGGTGACCTAGAGGGGGGAAAATCCTATCTACAGATTTTTATCTATATGATTTTAAAAAAAACAACTATAAATGTCAAAGTTTTATTTAAATAGTAACAATGTTTTAATGTATTAGGAGTTCTTAATGTTTAAATGAGGAGTTCAAATTATCATTAGAATACATATATTAACATTGTGTCACCAAGTACACTGTGAACAGAAATCATAGTTACAAAGATGAATAAAGAATAAATATGTAAATAAAAGCAGGAAGTTTAAAGCAACTTAAAAAGAAGCAAATATGTTTTTATAAAAGGGAATAAAGTAGGAGAGCGAGGGATCAATAGAATTCTTGGTTTTTCTTTTTTGGTATGAGACATCATATTTCATTACATGCTGAAAATATTACAAGTTAAATTTTCTCTTTTTTTCCCCATTTAGGCCAAATTTACAGATGACTGCAAGTTCAGGGAGCGATTTCAAGAAAACAGCTATAATACCTATGCTTCAGCAACCCACAGAACTGAAAGGACAGGGCGGGAGTGGTACGTGGCCCTGAATAAACAAGGGAAAGCTAAACGGGGTTGCAGTCCTCGGGTCAAACCCCAACACATCTCCACCCACTTTCTACCAAGATTCAAGCAGTCTGAGCAGCCGGAACTTTCTTTCACTGTTACTGTTCCTGAAAAGAAAAAGCCACCTACCCCTGTCAAGCCAAAGGTTCGACTCTCTACACCTCGCAAAAGTCCCAATACAGTGAAATACAGACTCAAGTTTCGCTTTGGATAACTCTGATCTAGGCCTTGCGAGAAAGCATTCTTTTCCCTCAGGAGATTCTACAGGTGTCTTTGGAGCTCTGGAGAAAAATCTTCAGTCACAGCTTCGGCTGGACTCACTCTGTATGAAAAGTCAGGTCATTTGTTTCAGTTTGAAGCAAAAACGTTTTTTTTGATAGGAATGGAACTGGAATTCTTTGTACTTACAGGAGGAGCACAGCACTTCCGTTCAGAAAGCCTTTTGCTTTATACTTAGGGGATATTTAGAATTCCACATTTTCAGAAAGTCAAATAGCCTGGACTATGTATTTTTCTGACTTTTACAGCTCAACCTGAAAGAATATACATGATACATTTTTTGTTTTTGGTTTCCAAAGAATATTTTGATGCAGATAAAATATTTTATTAACTTTTATTTTTGTTTTTTAAATTACTTCTGCATTGTTCATATTTTCTTACTTTTGCTATTTTAACTAATATGGCATAAGCAATCGTTTTAATACTGTTTATGAATTATAAATGTGTTTAGAGCTTATTTGTAACGTGGATTTCTTTTGCAATTTTCTACTCACTGCACTATTTTTATTTTATTTTTGTTTTTTAGCCATACCTCAGCTAATGTAAATTTAGTTTGACGTTTTAAAATGTTTAAATTCTCTTCCACAGCATCAAAGGCTCAGCTTGGATTTGTGTGTATGCGTGTGTAAATTTATGACATTATGTGAAAACCTACCCCTTTAACGGCTGGTTAGAAATTAAGGAGGAAAAAAAAAGAGTATTTTAATGAAACTAACAGTTGTAGGTAAGGAAAAGAATTAGAGGTAAAAGTACTCTAAGTTTGTAGCATTTTTTGAGATCTAATTCTGTCTTGCCTTTGCTTCTCCTGTTATCTTACCCCCTGCCCTCATTCTGGAACAGCTGAAGGAATACATTTTATTCTGTCCATCAAGCATACACTATGAAATCGGAGTGCTTAAAAATACTTCTGTGACCCTCTGCAATGCTTGTTGTATAGATCTACAGGGAGTAACCACTTAGAGGGAAATGATGGAGAACTGAAGGAGATGAATCGCTGAACAGTTATCAATGTCAAGTCTGGTTGTCAAAAAATGTTCTTATTATTCAGTCAAACATGCTTTGAGCTTCGTATCCTAAAAGTAACCATTCCAGTGAATAGATCTGCCATTTTACAAGGAAATTTTATGATACATATAGATAGATAGATAGATAGATATAGTCTATCTATCTATCTATCTATCTATATATATCTGACATACATATATAGATACATATACATTATATATATATACATATATATATATATATATATATCTGATATAAATAGATATTTAATCTCATCTTGTGATATGGGAGACCTGGGAATTTGATGAGTTGAAATGGCACTTCATTCTCAACCCAAATACTGAATGCTGAACATAAATTGCAGAAAATATAACTCATGGAATTTATTTTCTTGGATAATCATTTTTATTGAGTTCTATAAAATACAAATGTTCATCTTACATTTGGAAATGTTGTAATAAAAAAAGCATAGCTAATGGTTAGAAACATGTCTTTCATAATAAGAGCCAAATAGTTCATAGAGAGTTGGTAGTGTGCACTGAAGTATGTTTACAGAATATTGATAAGACTGGGGGTATAGTTAGTGATAGAGTGCTTGCTTGCCTATTGCTAACAAGGCCTTGGGTTTGTTTCCCAGTATGCACATCATAATCATAATAATGTTAAACTTATTTTCCTAAAACAAAGTTCAACTTATTATGGTGCATAAATAGGGTGAACTTACCAATATTGAATTTAGTACCATACACACAGATTGCCTTATTTATGTGTATATTATATGTAGCATATGAAAATCTACCCATGAATTAAAACATCATGCATGTACTTTTACATATACTTTTAATCACTTATTATAAAGTCAACAATCTGTTTATTGCTCCTTGTTTTAATGTGTGATTTTTTAAAATAGAAAATGAAATGCTACAAAAGTTTTAATTAGCTTAGACTTTAGAATACCCCTAAGTTAAATAATGTTTTGCAAATAAAGATATGCCCAACTACTTTTCAAGTGGCATATCATCTTAGGCATGCAGTATAAAGCTATAAATACTATTCTAGTTCACTTTATTCTGTGGTTAAATTTTGTACACTGAATATCAAATTCTTACTTAGGATGCATGGAGAATTTAGATTGTAAAACAGGAGACTTGTAAACATGTTTAAATGAGCAAGGAAAAGATAATTATAATGATGATTAACAGCAAACTAAATTAAACTAATGCATGCATAAGGCTAAATGATACTCACAGTTTACATTAAGTTAAAAAAATATTAGCTTATCTGGTCCTCCTTGTTTGATTTCATTAGCATCTGAGGGTTAAAATAGGCTACCAAATATATATTATGCAAGTGAGGATTAATTAATTTCAAATTTTAAAGCCAGACTAAAGTTTAAAAAAATAAATTACACTTAAGTTTACTGGTCATATGCAATTATATTTAATTAATACTCAGTGAAGCATAAAGTCACCTAAATTAATTAATTAAATGAACTCATGCACAGGTAGCATGTACAAATATAACGCCTTACATAACTTTCTAAAAGTTCATGGTTATGTGGTTTTTGATGATTTTTAAGTAACTAGATCTAACCAAACTCAAATAAAGTTTTAGTCAATATGTTAATATAAAAATATCAATGAATTTTACACTAATATTTAAGAACCTAATTTGTTTCAAAGACAAATGACAAACATTTTCAGACTGATATTTCAGATTTATTAATTATATTATATATAATTTTTAATTTAAGATGTTCTTTATCAGGAACATCTATAGAGATACACAGAGGTTTCCAATGTAAGAACACTGTGGATTTTACTTTCTTCTAAAGAAACTAATTTGTGAGTATGGTATATATAAAATTATCTGAGTTCTTTTAGCTTAGTTATAGTAATCTAGCAGTTTGATCTAATAAGGAATACAGGCCAAAGTTATTTCCACATGCTATGTGTGTATATAAATATATATTAATAAATATATAAATGTATACACTATGTTAAATAAACATATAAGATAAGTATGTATATGTTTATATATGTATGTATATATTTATAAAACATAACTTATTGCCAGATAATGTATATGTATATAAAGGTATATATACATATATATTATAAATACATTTATAAAACACCATAAATTACATATGTAAATCTACCATAAAATTGATTTTAAAAGACAAAACTGAATGATTTTCTTACCATTAATATTTCTCTTTTTTTTAAAGAGAGAGAGAGAGAGAGAGAATTTTTTAATATTTATTTTTTAGTTTTCGGTGGACACAGCATCTTTATTTTATTTTTATGTGTTGCTGAGGATCAAACCCAGCGCCCCGTGCATGCCAGGTGAGCATGCTACCACTTGAGCCACATCCCCAGCCCACCATTAATATTTCTACCTTTCAAAAGGAGGAAAAGACAAAGCCACGACTTTAATAATAAAATGAAAGTATGGCACTGACCAAAAACTCAAATTCTGGCACGGTTTTTATAGTTGCAACAAATTGTCTATAGGCTAATTTTAATAATAAAAAGAATGCTGTAGACATAACTGCAATGGGAAGCAAATAAAAATGACTTATCAATGGAATTATAGAACTCCTTTAAGATTTACTTGCAGCATCTAAATTCTTATCATGTAAATTTTTTTTAAATTTATTTTTTATTTTTTTATTGGTTGTTCAAAACATTACAAAGCTCATGATATATCATCTTTCATACATTTGACTCAATTGGGTTATGAACTCCCATTTTTACCCCAAATACAAATTGCAGAATCACATCGGTTACACACTCACATTTTTACATAATGGCATATTAGTGACTGTTGTATTCTGCTATTGTTTTTTAAGTCAATGATTTTTTAAAACAAGTTTTAAAACACAGTAACTTTTAGATAAATGAATATTGCTCACTTATTTCAGTTGTACTGGCCAGTTTCTGAAATAAGGTTTTCATGTGATGAATCATTCACAGAGAAAAAAGTTACCTTATTTGTCACACTCTTTGTTCTGTTTGAAAGTCTCAGGAGAGAGAAGCCATCAAAGTCAGTAGAAGCCTTTCACAACCAAGAATCACACAAAGCATGAGATCAGTCAAGTGAGCTATGAGTCATCAAACAGCATTTAAGCAATTTTAAGTTTAAAAAATTCATATGTATCTTAGTTAGAAATCAAGGGCTCATATATTTTTAATTTAATAAATTATATATATTTTCTGTCTTGACTCTGCCATAGATATCACAAGTCACTCTCTAGCCCTAATTTTGGACTCTATCATTTGATCTCTAGCATCATTTCTAGTTTTACCATCAGTTATTGAGTTTTAATATGTTGACAGTTATTAATGTCCAAAATAGGGACAAGGTTCTTCCCCAGATGAAACTAATATTCTATGTCCAGATGAAACCGGACAACCACATGAAATAAACTTCCAATGAGTAATACAGGTATTTTAAAAAGATGTTTGTCTTAGTTAGAATGACAACAGGATCAGAGCCGGGATACAGCTCAGTGGTTGAGCATTTACTTAGCACAATGTGCGGACTTGATCCCCAGCAAAGAAATAACTGAGTAAGTGTAAGGTTGGATCAAATTGAGATCAATCCTGAGCATAGCATTTTATAAAGGACATCAAAAATTTGAATTAATCCAGAAAGTAATGGTCCGCTGAGTATCACTGTATGTAACAAATAGATCTAGAACCTTAATTAAACATGTAATTTTTGAACACCTCTTTTGTGATTAAAATTCTAGAAGCCTTCCAGAAATTTATGAAGAATTATGATAAATTTCTTTTTGATACCACTCCTCCAAATAAGGATAGTTCATGACACAACTTTCTATTGCCTTTCTCTTACATTCCTAATAATTCAGAAAAGTTTTTTCTTTTTCTTTATCTTTTTTTGGGGGGGTGGGGGGTGAAGGGAGGTACCAGGAATTGAACTCAGGAGCACTCAACCAGTGAGCCACATCCCCAGCCCTATTTTATATTTTATTTAGAGACAGTGTCTCACTGAGTTGCTTAGGACCTTGCAGTTGCTGAGGCTGGATTTGAACTGGCCATCCTCCTGTCTCAGCCCCACGAGCCACTAGGATTGCAGGCATGTGCCACTGCACCTGGCTCTGAAAGTTTTTTTTTTTTTTAAGACCCTGCCAGGCACAAGGCACACAACTAGTGAGGCATCTTTTATTTGCTTGATACTTGCTCAATATATTCTTTATAATGTTTACATTAGTGTACTCTCATATTTTGAATTTCTGGAGGGAGTATATCCACTTAAAAATTGCCATTTGCCCAACCTAATATCAGGATTATCCATGCTCTTAATTGATAGCCCTTTTGAATTATGTGTCCCTATGATTTAAACACTTTCTAGAGGCTATTGGTTATTCCACTTGTTCATAGAATTTAGTGTATGCTTATATTTCTATGTCCCTGGTGTACTTCAGTTGCTCAAAAATGCTTTTAGGATGGATATATCTGCTGAATAAGATTTATTTGATGAATATGACGGATGACAGGAAGAGAATTTCATGTTAGGCATGAGATAGCTTCTACCATAAGAATATCCACTGCCCCTCTCATTATACTTGGATTTCTTAAACACAAATTCTGAGTTCAAACCAAAAAATATGAGACACTTGCAAGCTGCATTTATGTATCAGTAAATTAGTCATCTTAGAATACTCAGATTTCATTGGCAGTCATAAAAATAGGTTACTATGCAAATACTTATGGTTTTGCTATTTGTAGGCCAAACAAGTAGTCCAGTGGGATGTCAGTAGGTGTCAGTGGGAGAGTGAAGACATTTCTTTTTGGTAATTTATTTCTAGATGTGGTTTTTTTTCCCTTTTCTCAGATAAACTCTCTCAGGGAAGATGGACTTTTTCCGTACCCTACAGAGAGATTAGTGAATGCATAATCACACTGTGACAGGTCCCGTTCCAATGTGTTTCTCATTAAATTCTCTGTTGTCCCCTCTGTGGGAAACTGGAAAATTTATCAGATTTTCATTTGGGGAGGTGAATTTCTGCTGAGGAGGCAAGACAATGTCTTTTACTCTCCAGAGAGCAATTATGGCTGTGCTTCCAACAGCAGTACTTCATTATATGATAGGGTCCTCTTTGTAGGATGTGTGCATTCCATAGCCTGTTTCCATACTCTGGCCCAAGTTATATATTTACATTTCTAAAATTTTGCTAGTTGTCCTACATTTGCCTCAGTAGAATGCCCCTGAGAGTACGTGTATCTGTAGACTAGCATATTAAATGTATAAGGAGAATATACAATGACTACCATAGCAGTCTCCATCCTAAAATAGCATTTGAGAAAATGAGTTTAAATTTTGGAAAGGAAAAGAAGCATAAAAGTAGCAGGGTCTCAGTCAATTCTTTTCCTTTTTTTTGCATAAAAGATCATTAAAAAGGGCTGAGAGTATGTTTTCTGTTTAAATAGTGAAAGAACAATATTTATCACAATGACTATTATAAAATCCTTCTGAGGCCTGGATTTCCTGCAAAAGATGATTAGGGGGGAAAGTCGTGCTCATTTAAGTTCTGACATTAGTTGTTTTGCTGTGTATAAAATTGGGTCAGTCTGAGATCGTTTGTTTCCACCTTAGAAATCACATTGTCTAGGATTCTTGGCCTTTCCTGACTGGAGAACAAGGGAGTAAATGAGAGAAATACATACATCCCACCTTGCTGGTGCAGTGCACAGAAAACAAGATTTATCTATTAGTCCAAGGAGTCTAATGTTTAATGATGTGAAATCAACTGGGTCTAGCAAAACTCTGAGGTCCCAAGGAGTCAACTTAAACTAAAAGAATAATGATTTCTTGGTCACTAGTTATACATGACAAAAAACTACTAATACATTTCTAATAAACATATTCAGTTCATTTAGCTCCTTATGCCTGGCATTGTGCTAGGGTTCTGGGATTAGAATTAAATATAATACCACCCCCTACACACACATACTACCCTCAGTCCTGGGAATTGAACCCAGGGCTTCATGCATGCTACAAGTGCTTTACCACTGAGCTACATCCCCAGCCTTTTTAATTCTATTTTGAGATAGCATCTCACTAAGTTGCTCAAACAGTCCTCAAACTTGAGATCCTCTTGCCTCAGCCTCCTGGGACACTGGGATTATAGATATGTGTTTCTACACCTTGCTATCATATCTGTTTTGAGGGAAATTTATAATCTTGCTTATATTATCAAGCCAGTGAATCATATCATTGGATGTTATATCCAGTTCTCAGTAGGTCAAAATGACACTTATTCTTGTCAAAGAAATTTATTATGTTAGGACACTGTTTACCATAATAGACCCAAAAAATTATGTTGTAGGTTACTTTACATATATTGGTACTAATTCACAAGTTCCTTTGGTGCTCCCTTTGGGAATTTATAGTATGTTTTCCATGCTTATTGACATACAGGGTGTTGCCAACTGTTCAAGATTTTTTCCCCTGTGTTCATTTAAATATAACTAAGGATCCATCAGAGTATAGGAAAATCATATGTAGGTTTTTAAAGGAGACCTCAAACCATCTGTTATAAACAACATTGACCTGATAGCTAGAAATGGTAAATCAATGACCATAGGATTTCTCAGAAACTGGAAAAACTGACCTGTGCTTTCCAGACTCGAATTTATTTTCTAAAACAAGGATGCCTATACCATAGAAACAGTGAATTTAAAAAATCAAGGCATGAATGTGGCCCTGTGTCTGACTTAAATTTTCAGCTCTTTTTCTACCTGATTGCTGAAAGCAAGAAAATTGTTAACAATTTAGCACATTTTTTTTTAATAAAACATCACCTCCCAGTGTTGGTCTTAAACAAAGGATTAGATATCAGACTCCCTTTGAGAACAGCTGCTGCTCTTTGGACTGGTAGGATTAGTGCAAAGCAATTCTCCCCCAGGACGTTTGAGGGGCTGGCAAATGTTGCTGTGTCTACCTTGCGTGTTAGAGGCACCCTTGCAGTGCTTTCAGCCAGCGTTCCTGTAACTTTGGCCTACAGTCAATAAACTATTATTTCACGTCTCTTTCCCTGAGGGTGTGCTCAGAGGACCACCCTGCAAGTGTCTGCCTCTGTGGTCACAGCTTCAGGCTGTGGGCGTAAAGGTGGGTGTGGAGCCAGAGGCAGTATGAGCGGGCAGGATCTAGTGTGGTTAAAATTCGGGATCACTGGTCTGCCTTTAGGGAATCTGGAGCCTACTTCATGTCAACACTCATTCTGGGTAGAGAAGCATGTCCACCAGAGGATTATCATCAAGCATCAGCATGACTCACTCAAGGGTTAATGCAAGGAAACATTCATAAGAGGTGAGGTTGTAGGGTGAGAGAAAAATAGAGGCCTCTTGTACTTCTCACCAGGCAGTGCTGAATGTCTTCTTCCCTTTAGGAAGGAGATTCTCAAAGTTTCCAAAAGCTTTCAAAAGGGCTCCAAGTGACCCCTTTCTTCTTAACTCTTTAAAACATGTCATTGAAAACAAGTCATGATTCATCCATCAAAACAATAATGCATTAAATGAGCATCTAAGGAACTGAATGATTCAGGGACTGGTCAAGAATCTAATTGTCTAGTAAAGAAACTCAGAGGCTGAGGAGAATAGAGACAGTTTTGTATCACTTAAGAAAATAAGAGGAAAAATGAAAATCATGTCTCATATTGATTTGGGGGCCTAGTATCAGCTCCCCACCATTCTCTAAAAGGGCATATTTAGCTGTTGTCAATTATAGTTTGGATGGCTTCCTTATTTATTCCCTGTTTGTTTTCCATAGACATGGGTTGAATCCTTATTATATGTCAAATACAGAATTAAATATTGAATACACAGAGATAAATGAGACATGACTTCTTCCCTCAAGAAGCTTAAGGAACATGGACAATGATACAAGTAAGCTCTATTCTATAGTGGAGGGGTTGGGACTTATAGACAGTAAAACTAGTATTAGTAACTTGACTACTATAATTATGACTACTTTACATTTGGACTGTCCTTTAAAGTTTGGCACTTTTAGGTTTCTGAATATAGATAGCATCTCTTATTTAATTAGATGTAGAAGTAAGTCATCTGAGAGGAAGTGGATAGTTTTTAAGGTGTTGGCACTCAAACCTGAGATACTCTGGAACTTGGTCCAAATTCCCTCTTCAAAGTGTGACACTCCATCCCCACTTGCTGAAAACACAGCTACTGAAGGTTGTGCTTCTTCTTCTTGGGGAATTGCTGTGGGTACGGTTACACCCACACCACAGGCAATGAGGTCTTTGGCTGATTCAGAGATACAGTGGCCTGGCCTTATGATCACACTTTTCAATAAATATGAAGGACTATCCCAGCTTTAAACTCCACTAGGAGAAGCCAAGATCTCCGTTGCAACCATGCAAAATCACCTTCCTCCTCTGCCCTGTCCTTTTTCCTTCCTTCTGGGTAGTGATACAGGTAGACTCCAATACTCCCGTTTAAATTTGAACACCAGATAAATGATTAATAATTTTACAGCCTAAGCATATTCTAAATATTGCATAAGCAGCCTCTATTTTTATTTGCTGAGTCTGACAACCCTTGTTATAAGTATCACTCTTCAGAGTACTCCTCAGAAAACCTCACTGGGATACTTTCAGCCTCATGTTTCTAGGGAATCTGTTCATATAGGCATCATATGGTCAGTGAAAACAAGGGACTACCCTGGACTGACAACTTCATGCAGAGTAAGAAAAGGACCCTATATTTATATTTGGCGGGGGGACATGGTTCAACATTCTTGTGAGCATAGTGAATTTTTACGCAACATCAAATTTAAAAAATTCAGTGGCTACAACAAACTGTAAAATACAATGCTATCTATCCAAAGCAAGATTTTGAAGCATTAACTCCTTGTCCCATCTCCCCAAACAATAGGTGGGAGTATGTGTTCATATTGGCACACATGGAGTTTATTTTCCTCAAATATACAAGGCATGTCACCAATCTGTGACTTATTGCCAATGTTTCTGAAAATCTCTGAAAACGTGACTTACTCCATCCTTTATGAAACACAACTTTTACTTGTTTTCCAAAAAAAGGCCCATGCCTTTCAGCTACCGGCTCCTTCCTTATCTGTTTGGCTAATGCCTCTTCTACCTGACCTCTAACCCTGGGACCCCAGGGTTCAGTTTTTGCTGCTTTTCTATTCACTCCCTAGACTCACTTCCCTGTGATCTCATCTTCACTTTAAATACCACGTGTGGGCTGATGACTCCCAAGTTCAAATCTCTAGCTTCAGCCTCTCCCTGTGCTCCAGGTCCACATCATCAACTGCCTGCTCTGAACTGCTGCTTAGATGTCTAATGGGAATCTCAAACCTAGCAGGTCTCTATCTCAACTCTTGTTCCCAAACCTGTTAAGCTTCCAGCCTTCAGCAGTTGAATAAACAGCATAATGATTTATTCAGCCACTTGAGCCAAACATCTAGGAATCATCCTTGCGTCTTCTCTTTTTCTCATAACTCTCATCCAATCTACCACAACTCCCAAAATAAATTCTGAGTCTTATCACTTCTCTCTCTCAGTACTGTAACCTTAGTCCAAATCACCCTCATCTTTAGCTTGGTCTATTTAAATAGCTTCCCTTATTCTCATTGTGGTGAATTTTACAGAGAATTCAGAATGAAATTCTAAAAAGACAAATCTCATCATTTTCCTGCTTAGAACCCTTAAGTGGCTTGCCCACTGGAAAGGATCTGATTCTTTCCTCATTCTTCTGTTAACATCTCCTACTCTCTGCAGCCTCAGGAACTCTGTCCTACCTTTCCTGGTTCTTCACCAACTGCTCAGAGAAGCCTTCTCTAGTAAGGGTCTGAAGTGTCTTTTCCATATTTTCATCAGAGCCTTTTTTTGTGCTTCCTAATCAATCTTACATACTTCTGTGTTCACTGGTTCCCCCAGGGCAGGGCATGTAAATGGTCTGTTTCTCCCCAATAAAATAGACAAACTTTGTTTGCCTGATTAACTACAGTATCTCTGGTGCATGCCACAAAGAAGACACCCCCAAAGTTATTGATTGAAAGAATGAGAACACTCAGTTTGGTTACAACACTTTTTTGACAACACTAATTTCTCCCAACACATTTGATAAACTAGGGAGCAGTTTGAGTGTAATGTGAATTTTGTGCTGGCTTATATGCAATTTCATTTGTGAGAAACACTATTTCTGCTGGACTGAGCTGTCTATGAATTCACAGAATACAAACACACACCTCTCAGGATCAGTGAGCCACAGCTGACTGCACCTGGTGTTATAACTTCCCACCTGCTTTCAGGTAACTCTCCTTTAGCCATGTTATGGGGTGAATTTTGTCTCCCCCTAAAATTCATATGTCGAAGCCCTAACCCCCAATGTAACTGTATTTGGAGATATGGGCTTTACAGATGTAATTAAGGTTAAATGATGTCATAAGACTGTCCAACAGTCCCTAAAAGTGGAGGAAGAGACACCAGAGCTCTTTTTCTGCCCATGTGCAGAAGAAAGGCAAAGGAAAGACAAAGCCAGTTTGCAGACCAAGAAGAGAACCTTATCATAAACCACCTCTGCTGGCAAGTTGATCTGGGACTTCCAGTCACCAGAACTGTGAGAGAAGAAACTAGATACTTAACCCACCCAGATGGTGGAATTTTGTTATGGCAGCTCAAACGGATGAATGAAAAACAATTGAGAACATCTCACAGGCAACAGCCCTGTTTCCAGCGCCACCTTGGACTTGTGGCCCAACACCTTCCCACCTTTTAATTTTCCCCTCTTTCAATCTTTTTGAATATTTCTATTCTCTGCTCTCTCACTCTCTTTTCCCCTATAATAAAAGTTTTAATCTCCCTTCTATGTTTTCTTCTCTTCATCTTTTACCCAGAATACACTAAAGCTTAAATGCAAGCAAACTTCAGCCCTTTTTAAAGGCAAGACCTCATACTTACCATACTATTCATATATTTCTTAACCATTTAACATATGCGAAACTGTGCTGGTATTTTTGTTGGGTTCCAATCCTTTTTATCTGAATGTTATTCGTTTAACCTAATTTCCCCATGGGTCCCATAGCTTTTATTAAGCAATTTTACATACAGTATTGACATTTAGAAATGAGTGTGTTGGGCTATAGCAGAAATGACTGCTATATTCTTTTATTCTTACAAAAATTCAGTGAGCTAGATTTATTCTTATTTTATAGATGAAGCAGAAGATTGAAGTATTAGGTATAAGCCACCATGTGTTCCTTACTGCGCCAAATATACTTCTGTGGTGCATCTTCTGATGTTAATTCTTATTTTTAAATGCTACCAGTTTTAATCTGATCATACTCAAAGTAAATTTCTCTTTGTGTTATATTTACCTTGGCAAAAGGAAATGAAGATAAGTCTTATATCACTTAGGTCTAAAGTCTATGATTAACAATACATTCTAGATTGAATTTTTAAATGATATATCATTGTTACTGGGCTCAATAAGTTGACAATTGCTTGTTGCATGCCTCATTTTATTTTTAGGTCATATATACATTAATTATTAAATAATATCAGTTGCAAGTCACATAGGTCAGCAGCATTCTAAAATAAAGTCCATTAATATATAAATATCCATTTTAAATATAACTTTAAGAAGCCATACATTTTTATCAGATACTATTTATCAAATTTACTATATACAGATATGTAAAAATGATGACTTATTCTTCATGTATATTTGTGTCACCTCATTGGTCATATAAGTTCTATAAAGGGGAGCCATTTCAATGCCCTCTCGATATTGGCGAAAGCTAACTGGCAAATAGAAGTCTGTATCTGGACTTAGCCTGGCTATGAATTAGCTGGAAGGCCTTAGAAATCTTATTGGGATTTAGCCTCATAACTTGTAAAATTCCCCAGCAATGTGATCTGGGTCTGCGGTTTCCCCTTCAGCCAGTTTCCAAATTGTATGCATGTAGGGATACAAAGAGTTCTCCAAGGTGTGGATGAACTCTATGCTCCCCCACCATAACTCTGCTGTGGCTGCAGGCTCCCTTCAGAAAGACCCTATGGATAGACATGAATAAGGGAAAGCCTTCTCTTATAATACCCAGACACTGAATGTTCTGCAGTCAGAAAAGGTCTATTTAACAATTACAGATTACTACTACTGAGGGGAAGGGTTGGATGCCAATAAAACATGGCTACTGTGATCAATGTAGTTAAATGAATGGTTGAGAAGATCAACAAACACTTCATCTCTTCTGCTAGTGTACATTAGTTCTCAAAGGTGTTTTAACATCATTCCAAATGATGTCCAGGTGGGGACAACCAATGATTCCCACTTAGAGGTAACCAAAGCCTTTCATTGTTTGTACTAAATTTAACATTTGGCTCAACTTGACTCTCCTAAGATAGATTGTTCTTCCTAGTGTGGCTCCCATTAATTTCTGATACAGAAGCTAAGTTCTCTTCTAAAACTCTTTCTTTCTCAGAGATAATTCTTTCCAAATGAAAAAAAAAGGGAGAGGGGGAAAATATAATAGTTATAAATATGACAAAAACCAAGGCAAAGACATAAAGATGCACACAATGAAGATGGAAGTTGAACTAAATTGCTGCTAAGGCACTATCCCAATCTTAGCTTTTAAAAGAACACATAAAATGTACTCCCTAGGTCATAAACATGTTGATTGACCAGCTGCTACCTTAATTATAAGTCATTTGATCAAGAGCATATTAAAGTGGAATACCATAGTAATAGCACCTAGAACCTTAACAATGTGCTTCAATATTTTGGTGATATGCCACACATTCAATAATAAGGTACTCATTTATTCAGAAAGTTTATGATCTTGTCTCTCAGGGGTTTGATAATACTTATTTCCCACATATCCTGAGTAGGAGAAATGAGAACACCATCATCAATAACAACCAAACAAGCAGATTTCTGAGTTCTACAAAAGATGATTTGTTTTGTCTTCAAAATACCATCAATGGCAAAAGAAAGGGCACTGGAAAAATGACGTGTATTTTTAGCAGAAGTTATGACCACTCATATGATTCAGTGTAAAATGTGTCACTTCTACATAATAGGCTCATACTCCCTATTGTGCTAATTGAACTATGTACATTTGATGCATTCCCTATTCATGTTGAAGCCTGGGGAACAAATGATACAAGTCAACAGTCATGGCAATTGGACACACTGGATATCTTTCTTCTTTGACTCTGAGTCAGTCTCCTCAGTGGATTACTAAACACATTCCAGAAATATCATAAGTTACTACTGGTCTAAAAATGGATATAATTAACCATGAGTAAACCTACCGCAGTGCTTGATGTAATCTTTAAGCTAATTAACACAAGCTATTTACAACAGACTTATTCCACATTTCTAAAGGTTGCACATACCTTACTACAAGTTCATAGACATTGCCATTACAAAAAAAATCTGCTCCCCAACATATTTGGACAAAGACAGGAGATAGCTGCATTGTAACAGATCTGGAGGAATAACTATGTTAACTGTGATCAGAGCCAGCCCAAGATGTGGGAATCCTATATGAAGTTCTTTATTTTAAGGATTCACCAGTATATACCTCTGGGTGTGGCCTTACTATGATCTGGAGCAATCCGATGCTTGAGATCTGATTGCTGCAACTCAGTTGTTTTTATTGCTATGCTACCAGCTGCTTTCCTTGGTGGAGAGAGAGATGATTCATTCTTAAAATTCTCCTTCTCTTCAGGTCTGACATTGCTATTAAATTCTAGAAAATAAGGCTCCTTTTTTCGCTGTCTCCTAACGTGCTCCTAGCTCAAACACTATTTTCCATGGGAAAACCTTTAATTCTATGAGGACTTACTAAAAGACACATGGGACAGGGTAGAACATTTTTGCAAAATTTGTAATCTTTTCATTCATGTTCAACCAAAATTTCTTTTCTTTATTTTTTGTTTCATTCCTTATTTTATAGCTAAAATATATGCTATTCTTTATGTTTGATAGTTTTTGAAATCCAACAATGATATGGATCAATCTTCATACTTTTTTCTTTTTAGTGCATTATAGTTGTACATAATAGTTTGGTTCATTTTGACATAATCATACATGCCTGGAATTGAATTTATTGAATTGAATCCATTTTATTCCTGTCAACCAGTATTTTTTGTGGGCCAGATACTGTGCCTCCGCTCACTTTGACATCATCTCGTCAATCTTCACAACTACTGCACGTATATAGTAATTTCCCCTTTTTTTAGGATGAGGAAACTGAGGCATTGCATAAACCTCACAGGACTGCAAGCAGAGCTGAGAGTAAAATTCAGCTTAAAAACTTAGCCAGACTAAGTTTTAATTTCTACATTGTGTTAATCCTTGAAACTATATTACATAGTTCAAAACATAATTTTTCCCTTTTTTTTGAGATAGCTATGGGGGTGCTTTAGGGTTTAGAAAAGAAAACTAAATGGTCAGGTGTAAATTTGGTTTGCGGAGCCTAGACATGGAAAATGAATGGTTTGCGCACTAGCATATATGAGACATGCACCCAGCACGCAGGAATAATGATTAAATGAGAGGCTGGAAATGGGTTATAGACATTAAAGTCGATCTGCTTTAGTTCCCCTGTACTTCCAAAGGTGCCTAATGATGTTTTGGTACATTGATTCATTTTAATTCATTCTGATTTTTGAAAAATAACAGAATTTTCTTTCCAAAGTTACACCTAGAGCTATGCCTAGATGTGTTTTCATATCACAGAATAAAATTACCTTTTTTTTTCTTTTGACATCAAAAATCCAGAAAATAAATTACAGGAGTCAATCACCACAAAACCCAAGACCCAAATACTATCTTTGAGATACCTTGGCCTCATTATAATTTGACCTGATCTTATTTAGGAGTAGTTGAGAATATTTCCCTTTTTCTTAGCTGTCAAGATTCAGTTGATACATCACAGATCCCTAAAGCTATGTAGGGAACTCTCCCCTTAATTCCATCAGCTTCATTTCTAAGCATCTGTAATAGTCACGGCTAGGTTCAGTGAGAGTTCTGCTTGCTCTGAGCGTGAGATCATTCGCAAAGTAATTACAGTGAGTGTGCAGTGAAAATATGTGGTGAATATAATGTCAGGAAATCATGCAAATTTTATTATCATCAGTGAAGTGGTGGCTGGTGGAGAACTTGTCAGTATTTGCAACTTGAAGCCTAATTACCTTGATTTACTTGTAGTACCATTCATAACCTTGCTGCCGTGCTGTTCCTGACAGCACTTCAGCATTTTACAAGAAAGGAATAATGTCATGTAAATAATTTAAAAACAATAAATCATTTAGAGTGGCTTTAAACCAAAACCTAATGCAGTAGCTGGCTGAGTACTTGCTGCACTTGACAGGTAGCTGGCATGCAGACTTCATCCATGTCTAAGAGGTATTTACTCTTAAAATCCACAAATTCCAAACAGGCAGATAGGGAAAAAAAAGAGACCAAAAGCCTCTTCTGACTTGACTAGAACTTTCCTTTTTTAGGTGATATAGAAAATAAGGAAATTAAAATCTACATAGGATACTTCTACTTCAAACACAGAATTGCTGAGTTATGCTAGGTAAATGACTAATTAAGGCTGATTCTCCAAGCAAAGCTGACTGAATGTTGGAGGGGTACTTAACATGCCTGGGGTGGCACCCCTATCTTCAGCCACCCCCACAGAGCTGGAGGGAAAAACCTGAAAGGTGGGGAGTAGGATGAAGGCACTAGGCTGACAGTCACCAACACTGGGAGGGCAACAACTCTTCTCTCTGGTCAGTTCTATTCACACAGAGCAGATAATGAAAAGCAAAAACTCAGCAGAAAAAGCTTCTACTTAAGGAAAAAAGGTAGGATGGCTTCCATTATGCCAGAGGGAGAGCTGGGGCTGCCAGCTGCTTTTGGACAATTGCCTTCCTACTGGGTGCCAAGCATGTCATTATCTTTTTCAATCCTCACAACAATTCTCTGAGGTAGGTATGATTATCCCCTTTTATAGATAAGGACAAAACCTGAGTTAGATTAAGTAATTTGCCTGAGATCACCAGCTAGGAAGTGACTATCAGGATTAAGTCTGAATCTGTCTGACTAAGGCTTCTCCTGCTGTATTCCCTTCCCCCTATAGAAATGAGTTATTCCTTAACTTTATCTACCAATTCACTTACATTTTGAGGTAATACCAGAAACATTTAGAATAGTGGAACTCCTGTGGTCAAAGAGATCCTAAAGTCACAGTCAGGCTGTGTCTGAAAACCCCACCTCCACCTCCCTGAAGGAATCTCCTGGCTTATTCTGCCTGGACAAGCCCATGGTAGGGTATTTGTACATGTGCAGCGTGCCTGATACAGGGGCCAGTTCCATGTCTTCTTGGGCATTGTTCCCATCCCCTAGGGTTATTCTCTCCCCCCAAGTTCCCAGTCAGCTTGCTTCCATTACTGTGTACTTCTCATTCAGGAAAGATTTCACCAGCTCAGTTAAAAATCCAGTGTCTGTTTATTTTTTCCTTCGGAAACATCAACATTTGAATACGTCCTTTCTTAGAACAGTGATTCTCAAACTCTGGTCTGCTAAGAATCATCAGGAGGGCTTGAGAGTACACAGATCGCTGTCTTGTGAATTAAAAATTCACAGTGTAATTCTTTGACTCACGGTAGGAATTCAGTAAATGTTAGTTCCCTTTTTACTGTAAATCTTGAATGTTCCAAGTACTTTCCTGATTGTAGCTTATCCTGGTGTTTCCCAAACTTTGGGCTTCAGTTTCCATTTTCCAGCTGCTAGCAGTTCCCTTGAATTAATGAATTCAGAAAGAAGAAAGTCAGGGGTTGTTTTTACTGATTTATTTATTCCGTGTGAAGAAGCAAAATATAACATGCTTGTGCCCACCCATGTGCATACAGCACAGCGAAAAGACACTGTAGTGTAAAAATAGTGGTGTTACATATGTAGAAAATAGTATGCCTTTAGAAAATCATTCATTTCAAATGCATTTGAGATGTTTTGAGGAAAAGACGTTTATTCTCAAGCAACTAAGAGCAAATGGCAGAGTCTAATCAGTATGGTCTGACAGCTTATTGATGTTTTGATAGGTGGGTCCATTTGCTGGAGTTTGGGCACCAATGAGGAGGGAAGTATACAGGGTTTGGGAGTGTTAGTTATCAGAGTCTTGCCTTCCATTGGAAAAAATCATTATGGAAGAAGGAACCTGGTGAGCTTTTATCAAATGTTCAGAGTTCTCAAATTGCCATACCCGAATCAGCAGCTGCAGCACCTGGGATCTTGTCAGAAATGCAAATTCTCTGGTCTCATCCCAGGTTTACTGAATCAGAAAGTTTGGGCAGCAGGCCCAGAAATCTGTTTTAGCAAGTCCACCAGTGGATTCTGATGAACAGAAAAGTTGGAGAATCTGAGCTCAGAGTAACTTTTACAGAAAGTATCAAAAAGGTTAGAAAGGGCATTGACTTAAGACTTTAGCTGTAACTCTACCACCCCCAGTAAAGTCTTTTATAAGAACATTTAAAAAAGCAGAAGGGCAAAAAGAAAACTCCAAACAACTTTCTTCTGGAAAGTGGTAACACTTGACCTTAACTGCACAGTAGAATCACATGGAGATGCTTTTAAAAACTCCATTCTGGTGAGTTTCTTTTTCTTTTCTTTTTAACTACAATAGTAAATATAGGTATGCAACACTTAACAACAGGGATACTGTTGGTTCTGAAAAATGTGTCATTCCACAATTTTGTCAATATGTGAACATCATAGAGTATACTCACACAAACCTAGACTGGATAGCCCACTACACACCCAGACTATATGGTATGTGTGTGTGCACGTGTGTGTGCGTGTACGTGTGTTTGAAAGAGAGACACTTGTTGCTTTTAGGGCCATGATGTGCAAGTCAGCATGAGATTAAATCAAGCTAAAGGGAAAGAAAATGACTCCGCCAAGAGATGAAATAAATAGAATATGTGTGAGGCTGCAGTTAGCATCACACGGCAGGCCGCTTTATGGAGAACTTATAAGTAAGAGTATATTCTAAAATGAGAATAAGATTCTAGTAAACACATAAAACAGGAACAGTTGTTTAGTACCATTCTCCAGTGCCATGCACTGTACACAATGGTATATACTCTACCTTTATACAAGTGGAAGTGCCATATGTTTGTTTACCCCAGCACTCATAAACATGAGTTATGTGTTGTGCTTTGACTTTACTGTGATGTCACCAGGTGACAGGAGCATTTTAGCTTCATCATGACCTTAGAGTACCACCATTGTATACTTGGTCTGTTGCTGACCAGAATGTTAATCATGTGACACATCACTGTACCATTCCAGGCCACCTCCTAGCAATTCTTTTACTGTCCTGAGATGGAATTGTAAATGAAGTAGAATTTCCCACAGGTTTCCATGTATGTAGGAGTTCCTCAACTGACTTTAATGTGACCTGGGCTGAGAATCACTGTTATAGGGACTTAAGGCTTGGAATACCATAAAATTTAAACTACCATGAAAAAAAAAGCGATGTTTTCTTAAAGCACAATTTAATTAAGTACTAGATGACAACAGCTTCTATTCAGCGGGGGTAATCAGAGCTCTTGTCACAATGAGGAGACCCTTCAGACTACAAGGCCACTGATATTGTTTCTAGTAGAACCTAGTATGTAGACTTTATAGGGCTTTTTTGGGCCCACACATAAGTAGAGATGGCCATCCTACAACCAAGCCCAGTATCCCCATTTGCTACTCTTCTCTGTGTGAAGGGAAACCAGTAAAGTGCATGGGAAGAGCTTTTGGTTTCAGTGAGGAAATTGACTTTGGAGTACTTTCCTTGCCATCAACAAGCCCCGAAATGGGGTCTTTAAATTTAAATGCTTCTGCACCTGTTTCCTCATCTATACCGCCCAGTAAACTTCCTTTAGCTTTGAAGTAAAAGCTGCACGCCTAGATTTTTTTTTTGTTTCATGCAAAGTGACCATTTTTATATATATTTATTATGAGATCACGTAGTCGATTGCACGACAAATCTTGATCCTTGAGCCTCATTCCTTTAGCCTTTTCATTTATTATAGTTAACCTACCACTTTTCAATAAATTAAGACTGATGTTCTAAGGGAAATGCAGACATTGCCAGAATTATGTCCACATGTGAACCGAGAGGATCCACTTTATGTCTTCCAATTGTAAAAATCATAAAAGAAGAGAAACCTATTAAGTTACCTCTAAAATCAAGTTTTTGTGAAAGCAGTGGTATTGCCCACAGAAAGCAAGACTCTGTTCAAGTTGCATTTTGAGACTACTGTTAGAGTGCTTGCATTTTATTTCATGACTCTTTTTTATTGTGAAGCAAACTTAGAAGCAGAGACTGGGAGGAGCTTGACAGCAGCACATTCCTTTCCTCTCATAAATGATGCTCCAGATAGTATGTGATTCTGAAAGGTACCATATGAAGCATATCACACAATTATTACACTCCATTCATCATGGTTCGTTTCAACTGCTGGGTTTGGAAGGATCAGATTCTAAATGGAGTACTTAGGAAGGAGACAGATATAGCCTCTATCTTTATTATCCCTCTATCTCTCTTGTGTTTCATGTTGTAAATATTCCTTCTGCCGCAGCATAAAAGATCTTTTTCTTTTTCCATCTTTCTCTTCCCCTTCCTTCTTTAATATATTTCCAACTATTAAACTAAAACTCATTTTGGAGTTTCTTGTAAACTCTTATTTTTGTTGAAGCACAGATCAATCAACAAATGTCCATTTTCATTCACGTGGTTTGGATGAACTTTGATATATATATATATATATATATATATATATATATATATATATATATACATATGTGGATGTACCATGTATGTATTTGCAGCCTCCTTAGTAAACCATTTTCTACTCTTTAACTAAAAGATGGCCATCGAGGTAATCACATGACCCACTACTAGAGGGGGAACTGAAAAGTACTGCACCAGAGGAAAGAAAGACAGAATTACATAAAGATGCACACAACCTTCTATTAAGCATGAAATAATAACTATTTTCAGGGAAGTCAGAAATTTATTTTCTGGATATCAAAAAAATTACATAGTTGGCAGATGAGATGAAAAATGGTATTGCAATTTAGTAAGCAGAACCTACATTACACTGATCTCATTTAGACCTTTGCAGCTTGTAAATAATATTTTTTCTGTTATAACAGTTATTTAAAACAACATATTGAGCCTGAGTGTGGTGGTGCACACTTGTAATCCCAGCATTTTGGGAGGTTGAGGCAACAGGATCTTAAGTTTGAGGCTAGTCTGGGCAACTCTGTAAAAGCTTTTTTAAAAAAGAGAAAAGCTCTGGGGATATAGCTCAGGGGTAAAATGCCTCTGGTTGTAACCTCAGTACCTCAAAATAAATACTGAAACATCTAAATTTACAAATATAGCTTTAACTTGTTATACTACTTAGGGTTAAATCAAGAGTAAAAAGTCATATTTCTCTCCATAAAATATTAATATAATTAGAGCAAAATTATCTCAACTCAATAACTAGCAACAATTTTTAAAACATTTGTCTTATCTTTTTCAATTTCCATTTCATGTATATTTACAACACATTACATGAAATATATGATACATATATTGCTTATACATTCGCATTTCATGTTTGTAAAGGAAGACCACCTTTCCTGGTGATGACCTAAGACAGAATTTAGTAACAAAAGAAGATCCTAAGTGGATGAGTTACAATATTGGGACAATCCATGTGAAAAGGCAGCTGTATTCCTTTCCTTAAAAAACAACTAACCAAATCTAAAAGTAATAAACACCTCTACAAATTTTATTGAGAATTTAATGAAGATATGATTGCTTTTATAAAAAAAAAGAGAGATGTAAACTGCATATCAAGTTCTCCAACTATGAGTTTTGAAGGACTTCAAATAAAATAGAATTTAACAAACAGTTACTTTGATGAAATAATTTGTGTGGTATTTATGGAACTTGGGAAATTGGATACCTAAGAGACTCTCACAATCTATTTTATGTCCACTGATCATCACTAATTCTCCTGTGTGCCTTTCTTCCATCATATCTAGTTAACAGAACTTTCAAGCTGAAAAAAAAGAAAAGATGAATTGATCAATAGATCAGTGGGCAGAGGGATGGGAAATATTTTAGCACATTTCTCCCCACTCCCTGAGTGAGTCTTCATACCTTTTAAAGTTAATCCTATTAATACAAAGTTATTTGGGTCCACATCCCAACTTTATATATTTATTTATAAATTATATGTAAATACCACCATAGCAATATGTAATTATCAGAAAAAATATATTAGAACAATGTACAACATTTCATATTGCCTTATAGCATGTCTAAGGGCATATTTCCCTTGCGATAGTCAGCTTTGTAATCTACCTACTCTTCTTTTATCAGGAGATGTAAGTCTTGATCACTGACCACTTTTTGAATTCTTACTGTGTCCTAGTTACTATGCTAGATGATAAATTAAGTAGGATTGTCATATGTCACTTTGTGTGTGCCAAGTGCCTCTGAAAAAGACACAGCCTAGACATAATAGCAGCTGTTAAATTAATGTGGGCATATGGTTCAATGTAGGCTGTTTATTATCTTCTTGTCCTCCATCCAGAGAGTACCATCTTCCTGGAAGTAAAGGGGGAAATAAACCAAATGCTATGTTAGAAAAGATTGAAGATCATATATATGTATAGAGACACACATATATACACACATACATATGTGTGTGCAGATATATTTATATAATAATTAAAGTGTTTCATTGATATCACTAGTAGGTATTGTCAATGGAAAATGAGGCAATTATAGTATAATCCTATTAGATTTCAATTATAATTAAAATTAATGAGAACAATGTATATATATATATATATATATATATATATATATATATATATATATATAAATTATCAGTTAATATTTTCAGGTAAGTAGAATTCAGAATTTACTTGAGAACTTATTATGTACCAAGCACTATGCTCAATTTTGTATGTTCAATTTCTCATTTAACCTCTAAAACATATTCTAAGTTAGGTACTTTTATTTTCCCAGTTTACAAATAAGATAACAGACTCGGGAAATTTTGTGCTTTGCCCAGTATGACATAGCCATAGAATTGTAGATCTAACATTTAAATCCAGATCATCCCAGTTAATAGGTTTGGAAGTCACTGATTTTTCTAACTGTACTAATATGAATGTTGCAGTGCTTCATTGAGATTAAAATCATTGAGATTAAAATCAGAAGTATTTAAGTATCATTTAACTGGGCATGTTAGGATAAGTCACTTGCAAGAAAAAAATTCTTGTGGTTTGCCTTATTATGAATTAATGATAACTTAGGCTATCAACTATGCCAAATTTTAATATACATTCAATAACTGTTTTTATAACAGTTAAAAAGTTAGTCTTAAAAATATGCATGAGTGGGTAACTGTTAAAAATATGAAATGCCAGGCTAGAAGACTAATGGCTTCATTTTTCCCATGATTCCACACATTTCCTTTATAGTAGCACATACTGCCAACTGTCTAGAAAGAGAGCTAAAGCTGTATCACTGACTAATCCATTTATTTTGGTGAAAGGCTCAACATTTTCCTAAGAGTAGCACCTCTTTTGGTCTCTTTTTGTCTTCCTTTCTTCGTCAGTGATAAAACCAGTAAAAGAGACAATATTTTGACAGAGAAACTTAATGGCTATACTCCATGTAGCATGCCCTGGGTTCTGGAGGCTATGGTCTGAGGTCAAGAGGTTGCCCCTGCACTCAGTCCCCTCTGTGGTAAAACACTAGCCCATCAGTTGAGCTGCTTAATGAATGCCTCAGAAACACAACTCCAATGCAGTCAACCATATGTGGTTGATAGATGGATGTTGGATAGAAACAGAAAGATATGTCGAAATCTTCATGGTGCTCCCAGAATCATTATATAATTCTTGACTAATTTTTTATTACTTTGCTATCAGACTTACACCAGATGCTGGTAATGTTTTTTAAATTTTGTTTTAAATTTAATGTGTTACAAAGTGATTTTGAGAGCAGTTTTCTATGTAGAGAAGAAAAGTAGGCATACATGGCAAGTATTTACATTCTATGCTGTGGGCACATATACATTAAGGATTTGTTGGTCTTTGAAGACAGATGTTCTATGGTATTATTTACATAACTACAAACTTTCTGCCATCTGGATGTCACAATGCTTTTCTGTACTTTGCCATGTAAAATGATCTTATAAAGAAATTTGTCTTATTTTATCGAATCAAAGACTACTGACTCTATGATTTGTTAGATAATATACTTTTAAACATCGTAAGCAGAAAAGTAGCATTTTCACTGTGGGAAAGTAAAGTAGAAATAATTGTGAAAGCAATTTATATTAAAGAACAGAAAACAAAAAGAAGGGAGAAAAGGCATGTTTTGTCATAGGTAATCAGATAATAATAAAAATTAGATTTTCATAAAGATGAAAAAAATCCGGATAAGTGTTTTAACTTCTCACATCTGAATGTCATACACTTAACTGTTTAATTTAAAGCTAGAGTCTTATAAATTATTGTTTTTTTTAAAGCATTACTAAGAAGAAAAGCTCTCTCTATTTGAGATGATTTGGTTGTACAGCTGGAAAATCCTAAGGAACCCATGGAAAAACTATTAGAACAACAACTACAGCAGATTGTGGCATGCAAAATCAAACTATAAATCAATCCTATTTCTACACACTTGCAACAAATAGTCCAAAAAACATTGAGAAAGTCTCATTCAGAATAACATCACAGTGAATAAATGCTTTCTTTGTTAAAGGAAGCACAAAATTAATACTTGGAAAACTACACATTGTTGAGAGAAAGTAAATATTTGTATATATAAAAAATATATCCTGTGCTTATGGATAGGAAGACTTAATCTTTTTAAAATGACAAGTATTGTTTGTATTGTTAAAATTGATGTAGAGATTCAACACCATTCCTACCAGCAGCCCAGCTGGCTTCTTTATAGGTACGAATGGTAAAATGCATAGAGATGGAGACATATGGACCAGTCATAGCAATTTCAAAGTAGAACAAAGTAGGAGGACTAGTGCTCCCCAATTTCCAAACTTAATACAAAACAATAATAATCACGACAATGTGGCACTGGCATAGATATACAGAATAACCTTCAGAGTCTAGAACAAACCCATATGATGTGACCAGCTGATTTCCAATAAGAATATCAAAACCATTGAAAGACGAGAGAAATCTTTTTAATAAATAGTTCTAGGATAACTGGAAAGCCACAGGAAAAAGAATGCAGCTTTGTACCCCACATGAAAATTAACTCAGAATTTATCAAGGAATTAAGTATAAAAGATAAAACTATACAACTCTTAGAAGAAAACACAAAGGTAAGTCTTCATGACCTCAGATTTGGCAATGGTTTTCTAGATACATTACCAAAAGTATTAACATCAGAAAAAAAATATAGGTTAAATGGATTTGATCAAAATTTAAAATTTTGTGCTTCAGATGGTACTGTCAAAGAAATCAAAAGATGACACTCAGAATGAGAAAAATTATTAGAAAACCATATATCCAATAAGGAGAGTATTTCTAGAATATAGAAAAACTTCTACAATTCAATAATAAAATAATCCAGTTAAAAATGGGCAAAGGCTATTAAGACATATTTCTCAAAAAAAAAGACATACTAACAGACATACAAAACAAATCTAATATTTTTTACCTTTTTTGAGGGGTTGTACAAAATTGATTATATTAATTGCTTGCATAAGTCTGTGAATGCACTAAAAGCATTATACAATGAAATTATACAAAATTGGAATTATACCTTCAAAATTTGTGAATTGCATAAATGTGCATTATATTTTAATAAAGCTATTGCCAGTAAAAGTATTTTTTTTCTGTCAAAGGTTGCACACTTTTTAAAAAAATAAATTTATTTTTTATGTTGCACACTTTTAATTTCAATTATCCAACCCTTTCATCATGTGGTTTCCAGTTACACCTGAGCAAAGTTGGGTGAATTGTAGACTATGTTTTGAAGAGAACTGAACTGTATTTAGCTGGGTGAATAAATATCCAGTAAATTTCCATAATCCAGATTCGTGTAAACTTGATTTGCCACTTATAAGTATTGTGAAATGAATGGTTGAAAAGGTCGAGAGATGTGAAATAGAATAAATTCTCTAGACTTTTTTTTTCTTTTTAAAACAGGTACACTCTTGCCCGAGAAACAGTTGGTATAACCCTTAGATCTGTTTTTTGGTTGTTGATATCTCAATAGAAAATGCTATTTTCACAAAGTGTTTTCTTGCCAGTGAATTATACATTTACAACCTATTCTTCTTATCTACCTATGAAAATAATTGTAGGGCATCATACCAGAATCCTGAAGAGCTGGCGTGAGAGCCAATTCTGCTTGCTTCTTGTTTCTCTTTTGCCTCTGAGCCTTTCTACTTAAATCTGAAAAATGTATTAGTCACAGTGGTTTGGATTCTGTTTTCCTAAAGCTGTTGCACTTCTGAACTAAAATTTTCCTGCTCTTTGCCATCTTTCACCCTGTGATTTTCCAGATCTAAAATGTCAAAGTACCAGGCAGATGGAATTACATTTGGAGCACTGGTTTGGTAGGGAATGATTCTATGCTTTCAGCAGCTCTGCAGTTGTATTATTTAGGGAAAAAAATGAGCTTTTAATAAAAGATTCATTGAATCCAGTTCCTGATTTCAATTAACTACTGTATTTAGATAAAATATTTGATAGTATAAAATAAAATCAGCATAGACCATTTGCTAAGGTGTCTATATAGTTTTAATATTCCAGATTATTTAGTTATTTTTTAGAGGAGAAAGATTTTAGGTGCACTTACATATACTTTAGTACCTTTTTATTTGGTACAGGGGTGCATCTGGGTTAAAGTGGCTGAAATACTTCCTCTGACCCTGTTTAAGGAAAAGGTAAGAATGACTTCCTGTTTGCCAGGGTTTTGTGCCCAAGCAATATTAAGCAAGGACATTCTGTATGCCCATTAAAAGAACTAGCATTGTAGTTCTCTTAACTAGAAATGCACAGAGACACATTCCTGTGATTGGCAGTTCATTCTTTGGGCTTTTATTTTTGCTTTTCCCCCTCCTTTCACAGATTGAATTGTGGACTCACATAACCTACATGAATTATGTCTCCATATATTACTGAACATGCTTAGGGAAAATGTACAATAAGTAATGGAAAAGCAACTGGTCAAAAATCCTTCTGGCTTCTGCCTCTGCCTCTACCACTAGCTCTGACCTTGAATACTAGTTCCTTCATTCGACAAATATTTTTAAGCACATACCAAATGCAAGCTATTGTCCAGAGATCTAAACTCATTTTATCCCAGTTTCCTCATCTGTAAAGTGAAACATGAATGAGGCTCTAAACATGACTGTTTGGCTATGATCCACAGAACAGAGGTTAACACATTCGACTGACCTTTCTCCAAAGAAATCAAAATTTTCACCCATATTTGCATCTTTCAGTACAATCCTTTCTTAATGAGATATCCCATTTTTGTAAGCAGTGTGGTGTTAATAGAGTCTCATAACATCTTAAACTAAATCTGAAATAATTTTAAGCATGAAAATTGTGTGGGTGAGTATAGCACTATACAAGGTCACCAACTGAGTTCTGACATTGGGCAATTTATCATATGGTGTCATGATTCTAAAATGGCTGGGAAATTCATTCTCATTTAATAAAAGGTAGATGAGTTATTTTGGTAGTTTTGAAAGAGGGTTATATTTGATCCCCCCTACTCTACTACATTTCTCCCCCTTTTGAAGATAAAACAAAAACAAACAAACAAAAAAAAAACACATGCAGATGAGGAACAGTTTGTTGGTAGCCCAGTAATCAATGGCTACAACCACATGTTGTGATGTGATTGAAATGTAGGAATGTTCTTGTTGTAGATACAGACAAATCATGGTGATATGAACAATTTTATAAAGTGCTCTTCAACATCGGTTGTGGGTACTGTGACCTTGTCAATGTGTTTCTTCACTGTGTGGGAGATAGAGATGAGGAGTAACTCTGGCCCCTCCTTCCCCTGTCGTGTTCTTCCCAATGAGAGGAGTTCACATGACCAAAGGACCTGTCCTCCTCGGTCCAGATCTTTCTCTACTAGCTTTTGAGAACACAAGGTTCCAAAATTCTCTGTCAACAGTGCCTCTATGAGGCTGCACGTGTATGAACTCTGCCTGAGGGGTGCTCAGGACAAGGTTGGAAAAGGAAGAGTGAGCTCTAAGCCAGGCAAATATTGAGGACGATCAGGAAGTAGATATTAACTCTGTCATGGGAACATCCTCCTATCATGTATGTTTCCATGATTGCCCCCTCTGTTCTGCAAGGAGCATAGATACTTATTTCAGAGCAATTTAACTGTAAACCCAAGGCAAAATGGTTTAAGTAAAAAATGGTAAAAGTGTTTAAGATCACACTTTGGTCTTTTGTGCCTACCTTTATACATTCTTCACTCTTGTTGGAATTTTCTTCTTAATACCCTAAACAATCATACCATACTCTCATGTTTGCCCTTGATTGCTCTTAGTCCCTGACTACAACAGGTTTTCTCACCTGGACTGTGCCCTGTAGTTGGATTCTTTTCTTCTTACTCCGAATCACCCTGGATTCCATTTGTTCCAGGAAATACTATACTGTTACAAGTGGTTTGATCAATTAACTAAATGAAGCTTTGATGATCTATTTACTAATTCATTTGTTCTTTCTTGTAGGCAATTAAAGGCTTAATCTTGTTTAAATCCAAGTTGCTAATAAGTCATTTAGCAGGAGAATAGCCTCTACAGTAAAGAAGAAACTCAGAATATCCTAGCTTTTAGGGAGAAGAATTATCTGGTAAGATCTGCTTGATACTGTCCCTTTGTGTCTGCTTGGGTTTTTCTCATTTCAATTACAGTTGTCATTGCTTCTGCTACCATCACCCCTGAGAGTATATGATCCTTTCCTCTTAGCAAAGAAGTCAAAATTTTAAAATGCTTTTTCCCATCTAAACACTAAAGTAGAATACAAGGGAGGTAAACAGGTTACAAGAAACACAAAATCTTTGCTTACCAAGTACTGTCTGTTTTGCTGTCATCCAATTGTTGAAATCTTAAGATACCTTGAATTTTCAGTAATCCTGTAAGAAAACAATTATTTCAGTGGGAGAAGGTGGGAGTGGGGGCCAGAAGGGTTCAGATTCAAAACAACAAAGTTATTTTAAGAAGCAACACTAATGATCCTTGGCTGGAATTTCAGGTAAGCTGTCGGGGGAGTTTTTGGCTGGCAGGCCTGATGCCCATCAAACCGTATCACATTATGGCTCTTTCACCTGTGGGAAAAGCTAATCCTGCAGGGCATCCTGGACAGAGAAGCAGCAACTGGATCTTGCTTTTGGGCAGGGGAGACTCAGGCAGGAGCGCCACCCACAGGAAGTTGGGCTAAATGCATTACTCAGAAAAAGTTAAGCAATATACAGTACAGAATAAAAAATACATCCCTAGGCTCGAAGTAACAGTTAAGGTCATAGCTGGGAAGGGAGAGTACAATATGGTGCAAAACACCAATTTCAGACCGTAAATGTAAGAATTACCGAATTTATCAGGAATAGAAAGGTTGAAAACAGGCTGGGCCACATTGTATAGATCAGGCCAGTTGGTTCTGGACCAGGATCCTGAACAGCGTGACTGAAAGGTGGCTGCTTTGGAATATTTTGGGTGCAGACCTACTGAACCAAGAACCACATGACTTCAAAGAAAAAGCAGATAACATGGTCTCTGTTTTGTGTAGCTAATTTCTTCCAGTTAACTTCACTGTTTAACTATAACTTGAAGGAAGCTATAATTCATTATCACAGTTTCTCAATAAAGATACAAAGGGGTTATAGAATTGTCCCTGGTTCCCAACTAAATAAATGTAAGAACTAAAATTAGCCCTTGATTTTCTAAAATCTAAATGCACACTATTTATCTATTAAATGTTTGCTTCTTGAAAAAATTGTCTTGAATATTTTTTTCTTGACCTAAACAAAAGATTTAATTACTTTTATTTCTGTTAGTATCCAGAGACCTACATAAAAATCACATTAGCTTAGAAAAGCAATTAATTAACATTAACACGTGGAGGAACAAACTAGTTATGTAATCACATATAATATAATGGTCAATAAATTATATAGGCCTATAATGGAAAGTGTGCAAATATTTTTAAAAAATCATTCTTCATTCTTGAATAATTATATAGCTCAAATTTCTAGAAATCAGTAGTTTAAGTTTATTTTTAAATTATATTTTAAGTTTGTTTTAAATTAACAAGTAAATTTTTCCCTGTGTATCAGTAATTGTTTGAAACCTCTAAGTGATTTAGGTTGATTGGAATGATTATCACTAGTCAGTTGTTCTTGATAGCTTCTATTGCAACAATGCTTCAAGGTGAGTACCAAATTTTTAACTGAAGTAAAGGGTGATATTATTAAACTACATTTAAAAAAAAATCCCCAAACTGGCTTTATACTCTTTCTGGAATATATAATCTACAGGTAAACATTGTGAAAGGACATGAGGTAAATAACTGTTTTGCTTTCCAGAATGGTTCTCATGAAAGGCTCTCAAAGCACTCTGCAATCAATTTTTATTATCGGCCTTTTACAAAAACCCTCAAAGTTCAATAATTAGCTCATAAAACCAAATAGTAAAAGGAAAGGGGAAAAAATTAAGAAGCATGATACATTATACATGGTATCATAAACAGAGGCCTAATTCATCATTACTAATGCATTTAGTTATTGATAAACTTGCATTAAGAATCACATTTTAAAACTTCAGTTTTAATTTTTTTTTCAGATTCACTAATAGCTAATTCAGTTGTGTGGCTGCAATCATCTCATTCTGTCTCAGTGTTCAATCATGGAAATTCAGGAACACTAACACTGATATGCCTTGGGAGAAAGCCAGTTTTGAACAAATGAGAAAATCTGGGAGTAGTTACAATTAAAAAAGAAGAAGAAGAAGAAAAGGATGTGGGTTAGCAATTATATATTGGAATATTCACATGACAGTAGATGTTTTAATGGATGTGGAAAAGGGCCCATTTTGGGGAAAAGGTAAAAAAAATGTAAAAACAAAAGTGTTAATGAAATAGTGACAGTAAAGGAAACAATTGGGCATTATTTAACATTGTCACATAGGTACAAATTTATTTAAAATAATGTGTCATGTCCATTAAAATAAATTTACTTACTGTTGAAACATAGTGATAACAAGAAATACTCACTCTTGGTCTTTGTTTTGGGTATAATTTCTGTTTTATTGCCTGTCCCCCTAGGATAAGAACCCCCTAGGTTCTTTTCTTCAGTCCTTAAGGTTTCAGCTCCTGACAGGCTTTGATAGAGGTCGTGGGGGCAGTGCTAGTAGGCCTAAATCAGGGTGGACATGTTGGATACTTTCTGGTTGCACAGAATCCAGTTGTTGACTATCTTCATGTGAATGGCACACTCTTTCAGCAATGAAGCTTCACACACAGACTGGGAAGTATGTCTGACACTAACTTCATACATGCCTCCAAAGGCTGTGTCCTCTACTGTGTTAAATAAGGAACTTCTTTTCTTTTTCCTTCCCTCCCTCCCTTTTTTCCTTTTCCTCCCTCCCTCTGCCCTCCATCTCTCTCTCTCTCTCTCTCTCTCTCTCTCTCTCTCTGTTCTGGGAATTGAACTCTACCTCTGAACCACATCCCCAGTCTTTTATTTTTTATTTTGAGACAGGGTACAGCCAAAATGCCCAGCCTGCCCTCAAACTTGTGATCTTCCTTCTTTAGCTTCCCAGGTAGCTGGAATTATAGGTGTGTGACACCTTGCTCAGTTCAATGAGGAATTTCTTTTTTTTTCTTTAATTTTCTACATTTTTTATTGGTGCCTTAAGTTGTACATAATGGTGGGATTTATTGTTACATATTTGTGCATGCACACCATATAATAATATAATTTCTTTAATATACATAACTCCCCCATATTTCCTCCTCTCATCCTAACCCTGGACTGTTTCCTCTATTCTACTAATCCCTCTGATTTTCATGAGATTTATTCCCCTCTTCCTTTCTTTTCCTCTAGTTTCCATATGTGAGTAAGAAATACAACCCTTGACCTTCTGAGTTTGGTTTATTTTGCTTAACATAATGGTCTCAAGTTCCAACCATTTTTCCTGCAAATGACAGCATTTCATTTTTCTTTCTGGCTGAATAAAACTCCATTGTGTATATATACCCCATTTTCTTTATCCATTCATCCACTGATGGATACCTAGGCTGGTTCCACAGTTTGGCTATTGTGAACTATGCTGCTATAAACATGAGTATGCATGCAGCAAGATATTCAGTGGTTAATCCAAATTGTCAACTTAGTAAATGATTAAAGACTTCTGGTTTTCTCTGTGAGGATATTTCTAGGAATGATTGGCATGTAGGACAGCAAACTGTAGCAGAGATCCACCTTAAGTGCTTCTGTTGGTTCTGCTCCTCCTGAGAATCTTGACTAATACACTATAGTATGCTAACTTTAATTCTGTAGGATAAATCCTGAGGAAAAGTATAGCCACATCATATGTTTCCATTCCTAGTCTTTTGAAGAACCTCCATACTGATTCCCATAGTAGTTGTACAAATTTAGAATCCTACCAACATGTAAAAGTGTTCTTTTTTCTCCACATCCTCCCTCTTCAGCATTTATTATTTTTGTATTCTTGATGGCTGTCATTCTGAATGGAATGAGAAGAAATCTCAATGAGGAATTTCACAGTGGCCTTGTCCTTTGATAGACATCAAGCACTAATCCTGCAGCAAAAAGACTGCATGTGACCAGGGCCCTTTTAGATTTGACAATTGTCCTTCTTTTCCTCTCCTTTCTTCTTCTCTCTCTCTCTCTCTCTCTCTCTCTCTCTCTCTCTCTCCCTTTCTCTCTTTCCATTTCTCTTATTCCCCTATTTTTCTATCATTTTGAGTGACAGAATGGTTATTGAAATCAATATTTTTGTGTTAATTTGGTTAATGTCAAACACATCATTTTGGCTTATGAACTTATAAAAGCTTTTCATTTTTATCCACAAATACATTCTAAGGTATCATCAGTTTGTTTGGTGTTAAGATTTTTTAACTAGTGTTACCATTAGTCATGTCTGAATTTTCCTAAAAATAATATCCATTTTATCTATTTTTGCATTTGAAAATTAAGCTGAAGATGGTAAATATTTTTTTTCTTGCAATGACTACTATTAATGACCTTCTAAGGTAATATTTGAAAGGCCTTCTCTATTTTGATAAAGTAACATCTTTGGTCCAAATTAACCTCTTAAATTTCTCTGCCACATTGTTTCTCAGAAGTCATACCATGTTGCTGGAAAATTTAATTACCCTTTTTATGTGACTGGCTGCCCATATGGACATATATTGTTGAGGAATGCTTTAATAATGCTATCCCTGACAGTCAGAGTATAGAAAATAGCCCTATTTCCCAAGCCTATGTGGATGCAGAAGAGAGTATCTTCTTACATTATCTGTAGGGCCCTCCACCTTAAATGGAGATGTCTCAAGAAGTAAAAGAAAGTCAGCTGAAGTCTCAAAATTGTGAGAAGTGGGAGACAAAGATTGATGTGATAATTCTCTAGACTCCTACCTATAGGCTAAAATCTATTCAAGCAATTTTACATGGTAGTTTTCTTCAAAAATGATCATTCTATTTATCTCTAGTATTTCCATTCCTATTTATTTTAATTACCTGCATATGAAGATGTCCCTTATGAAACTCTCATTAGCAGATTTTGGGAGGTTATTCATTCTCTCATTAGTTTTTCTTATCTTCCATCTCATCAAGATAATGTGTCCCTGTATCCCTGAATAATGTCCCTTGAACTGTATACTTGCATTTATTTTTGTATCTCTGTGGTAATGTAGTGTGTGTGTGTGTGTGTGTGTGTGTGTGTGTGTCCTATGATGTAGGAGTGTAAAGGATAATTTGAATTGTCAACTTGAATAGATTAAGAGATACCAAAGATTAATGGGCTTCTGGGTGTGTCAGTGAGGGTGTGTCTAAGAATGATTGGGATGGTGAATTGAAGTGGAGACCTTCCCTAAACATGGGCAGCACCATCCAATAGGCTAGAGGCTTGGATGGATTTAAAGTTGGAAGAACAAGGAAGCAGCAGCAGGTCCAAGCTCTATTCTTCTTACTTGCTGCTGCAATCACCTAAGGATATCAGACTCTTGCTCCTTCACTCTTCCAAAGTGGACTTGAACATATTCTCCAGGGAGTTTCCAGAATCCTGAAGATAAGAAGGTGTTGTTTTTCCTGTCACTCGTCACTCTCAGGGCCTGGCATGGTGCATGACTCTGGTGACTTTAAATGATTGAAGTGAATACATTTGGCCTTTGCTTTATGTTGAAGTCAGGTTTTTTTTTTCTACTGTGACTTAAAGACCTCAGAAAAACACTTTTAAGGAGGAAAAGTTTATTTGAGTGCTCACAGTTTTAGTGGTCTCACTCCATAGATAGTTGCCTCCATTCCTTGGGGCTGGAGGTGAGACTGAATATCATTGTGGAAGAGTATGGTGGAGGGAAGCAGCTCACATGATAATCAGTAAGAAGAGAGAGAGAGAGGGAAACTCCATTCACCAGATAAAAAATAAATATTAAAATTATAAATAACCCCAAAGGCATACTCTCAATGACCCACCTCCTCCAGCCACACCCTATCTGCCTTCAGTTACCATTCAGCTAATTTTTATCAGGGAATTTATTCACTGATTGGATTAAGGCTCTTATAACCCAATCATTTCTCTTCTAAACATTCCTGCATTGTCTCATACAGGAGCTTTTGGGGGACACCTCACATCAAAACTATAACACTTAGGTAAGTTAGAGTCAGTAAGGAAAGATAGATCCAAAACACCTTTATTGTTATCAGTTCTTCTGCAGTTGGAGAGTTTCTGTCGTCCTGGAGTAGAGCTGAGTCTTGTGAGTGGAATCAGCTCTTAATGGAATTGGCACCACTTCCTGTAATGAGGCTTTTAGAAGTCTAGTGGTTTTATTTTTTCCCCTTTCTGTATTGGGTTAGTTGTTACTGGGGTTAGATTATTACCATGGCTGCAATAGTACTTGAGTACCTGATGAGCTCTGACATTATACTCAGGAGCCAAAAAGAAGATACTAGTCTAAAATAGATCAAGCCTCTCCTCTTAGGAATTCTATAGAGGTCACTGTGTATTTTAGAGGGTCTAAATATACTCCTCAGAGAGGCATCCTCTTTCCACCTTGTCTCTGGGGTTTAAAGATGTCACTTTTTATTTTCTCCTGAAACTTCATCTGAATTTCCTTTTCACCCTCAAGACAGTGCCTCATTATTTGAGTTAAGTACCAGCAAGTTCTCATTAAAAACCAAACACACCATTGTATTTCTTATTTTGAGCAGGCAAAAGTTTGAAATGAAAATCTGATCCTTGCTTAAGGGTAAAATGTGTACTCAACTTGAAATTGGTCTCTTGTCTATAAAATTCCTGCCCCTAAGTTTTTTTGAATCCATCTCCCCTGCAGTTATTCTCAGACTCCCCTTCCTCTGTCTTCTGACCTAAGAGTGTTTGTGCCTCCTCTCGAGCCATTTATTGCTGTTGAGAACATTTTTTAAGCTACAGTTGTGATGATTTCTTTCCCCAAGCAAGTCCTTTGACTCTCTTTTGTGGGGGAAAATATAGTGAAATCTTCTTAAATGGGCAGACTGTAGCATGGTCTGCTTCTGATTTACCATTCCGTTTTTCTTCCTTTTGCACACACCATACACTATCATCAAATTTACCCAATCACTCCTCCTTGAACATCTTTTGTTTTTGGACCTTGAAACTTGAGCGCATGTGATTCTTTTATAAGGGCATTTATTCATAGTCCTAGTTGCCTTTTTCCATACTTCAAGCTTAGCACAAAGGTCATGTCACCCTTTAAATTTTCCTTGATTCCCTCCAGTTGGAAGTATTTTTTACTTCTCTGAATTTTTTAAAAAAATTAATATTTATTTTTTAGTTTTCGGTGGACACAACATCTTTATTTGTATGTGGTGCTGAGAATCGAACCCAGCACCTTGTGCACGCCAGGCAAGCACGCCACTGCTTGAGCCACATCCCCAGCCCATCTGAATTTTTAAATTGTATTTATTTTGAAGTCAGGTAATATAATGTCTCCTGCATTGTTCCTTTTGCTCAACATTTCTCTGAATGTGCAAGCACTTCAAAAATAGCTGTCTTGTCTTATAACACTGGTAATATTAAGTACCTTTTCAAAACTTAGGTGCTAAAATTCAGATTGTTAATCTTTATGTTCCCCACACTGAGTATAGAATCTTTTACCTAGTAGTTTCTAAGACAGATGAATAAAACCTATAAGAAAACTTTCGTTTAGCAAAAATTTTGAGGAACCATGTCAGATGCTAGGAACATAGTGACGAAGAGTGTTGATCTAGTCTTTGCTTTCATGGACATAGATTCTAATGAGTGTAGCTATTTTAAATATTTTATTATACACAAGATATTAATGACAAATAGTGGATGTGTGGGTTATCAAAAGCACTCATATATATATATATATATATGTATGTGTATACACATATACTAACTTCTATGTCTCCCTCTTCCTCTCTCTACTTCTATGTATAATAGGGAACTAATAGGTGAATAGAAAAAATATGTACTGTGAAAGAATATTCTCGATAGAGGGAACTGCATGACAGCATTTTTGAGATCTGGTGACAAAAATCGGTGGCTTCTCTGGAAACTGAAAGGCATCTGGTGAGACCAGAAAGTACTAGATGAAAGCCAAAATGCAG
The DNA here is from genome assembly GCF_045843805.1 of Urocitellus parryii. Taxonomy (NCBI): domain Eukaryota; kingdom Metazoa; phylum Chordata; class Mammalia; order Rodentia; family Sciuridae; genus Urocitellus; species Urocitellus parryii. Next base: position 5,208,329 of record NW_027553327.1, read on the forward strand.
ACGGTCATGAAAACCATGTTATAAACCAAATCAAACCAAACCAAACCAAACCAAACCAAATTAAATAATACTTTATCCTAAGGAGAATAGAAAGCCAATGAAGGGTTCTAAGAAGGTAAAGATAAGATCATATTAGTATTTTTTAAGCAATCATTCTGACATCATCATGAAGAGTAGGCTGAAGAGAGGGCCAAAGAGATAACAGGAAACCAGAAAAGATGCTGTTCTTGGAGTTAAGGTATCAGAATTTAGTACAGGCCAGAAAACAATGTCAATGAGTTTGGAAAGAAATTAAAGCCTTCAAAAGATGTACTTGGGTGAGCAAAATATGGGTCTTATATTTCAGCCATGAGGGAGAGACAAGGATCAAGACTGCCTTGGAGGTTTATTTCATGAACCATTGAGAGGAGAGGAGCCAGGATGTTGAAGGAGGGAAGACTGGGAGAGGAAAACTGCAGGCTAATACGTCTTATACATCAAAGTGTGTCTGCTAGGCAGTTGGTTTGACACTTAGGAGAGTGGCCTGGCTAGTTACAGATCAGGGAACCATATGCACATAGGATCTAAGTAAAGCAATGGATGTGAGTTCTTCAAGTAAGGAGAATGAAGAGCAGAAAAGGACCTAGGCTAGGAAAGAACACTGAGATTCTCCAAGTTTTGAAAAGCATGGTAAGGGGAAGAGAATCCAGAAAGAAAACCAAGAAGAAACAGCTAATGGAATACCAACCAACCTCAGGGAAAATAATGTGATGCAAGTCAGAGAGAATTTTGAAGAGAGTAGTCACTTGGGTCAAATGCTGTTGAGTGTCAAGTATTATGCAGACAGAAAAATGGCTAAGCTGTTATGGCAAAGACATCCAAATTGATTTTGGCAAAAGTGATTTCAGTGGCCAGAGTGTATGGAACCAGTAGAAATGAGTTGAGCAGGAAGTGAGGACGGTGATCATAGATAACTCTTTTTAGAAGCTTTGTTGTGAAGTGTTGGGGAGCCCATAGCCTATAGTTGTTCTTGGATTCATTAGCTTGCTTGCTTATTTATTTATTTAAACAGGAAAGGAGCTAGAGGAGAGAAACGGGGGTGTGGGGTGGTGCGGGGCAGAGAGGAGATGAATAACAACATGCAAGAGAGAAGATAATCAAAATGAGGAATTCTGAGAAGGAAGGAGGAGATAGAGCCAGTGTAGAGTGAAGGTATAGGAGGACATAAATCCTTCCTTTGAACACAAGGGGGAAGCAAAATGTTGGAAGGACAGTGAGTAAGCTTATATGTTGGAGAGCAGGAAATTCACCTCTGGTAACTTTTACTTTGTTTTGGAGTAGGAGTAAAGTTTATCTGCTTTGAGACAGGAGAGTATAAGATCAAAGAGAGAAGAGAATCTACTGTAGAAAATAAGAGAAAAGGCATAGATTGTAGGAAGTGCTGAGCATCCTCTGGACATTGGCAGCTCTGAGTTAATCACGGTGGCTATCTATTCACTTGTGATGTTTTCTAAGTGTTCCACTACTCAGGGGAGTGGTGTTTTAGGGTCCAGTCTGATTTCCAGGTACACAAAGAAGTTGAGGGAATTTTTAGTAAGGTTGTTAGGAGTGTCTCACAGAACCACTGAAATTTTCTCTTTTACAAAGACCGGGTTGTGGCAATCATAACCATCATCTAGCCCAAAGCACAGTATTTGTTCACTACTACTACTACTACTACTACTTTTCTTCTTCTTCTTCTTCTTCTTCTTCTTCTTCTTCTTCTTCTTCTTCCTCTTCCTCTTCCTCTTCCTCTTCCTCCTTCTTATTCTTATTCTTATTCTCCTCCTCCTCCTCCTCCTCCTCCTCCTCCTCCTTCTTTTTCTTCTTCAGCTGCTGACACCTGTCAACTTCACTCCTTGGAGCAATTCCAACTTAAATTGTATTTCTTCTGGTCTCTTCCTTTCACTAAGTCACAGAAGGAGAAAATTTATGAATTATGACATTTGAATGCACTGTGTCTTCATCAGTGAGAAGCAGTGGAACCAGAACTCCAGCATATTAGGATAACTGAGACTGTGTGGAAGCCCAGTGATCTCATCACAAGAAAGAGCTTAAGTAAATTCAGTGTCATCATTATTACAAAGTGCTAAGGATCTCTCCTTGACTCAGGATTAAGCAATAGCCCTCTGCAATCATGGACACTTCATAAGCAGTTGGGTAACATTAGACACGAATCTCTTATCTTACTGCAGTGAGCATATGTTTTTCTTTCCTATAATATGGTAATGTAGTAAGTCCCTGGTAATAGAGCCTCAAGTTCTTACTCAGAAGGTTTAGCATCTTATTTACATAATAAGCAAGGAATTCTCCTTCATATCATGTCAACATATTAATGTATGTTTTTTGTCACTTTCTCAACTATCATATGATATTGCTAAATACTTAGGAATAGAAATACAGAGCTTAATTTGAAATTATTTTATGTCTTTCCACCAGGTAAATATTTACCAAAGCCTGTTTATTTCAAAGAGATACTTGTGCTTTGTTTTGCCTATGATCTTTATTTTTACATTGTGCCTTTTAAAAAAACTCAGTAACTAAGCTAAATATGGCATATATTTTGTTATTTCTTCCATAGCATATGTTTTCTCTCTCTCACATCTTGGGGTTTTGTTGTGAATATACATGATCTTTGCTTGTCTCTTGGCAAAGATTAGAATATCTGGGATTGGTGCTAAATTCCAGGATTCAATATTTTAAGATTTTGGACTTGAAGTAGGAATGCATGCTATCCAAAATAAAGTATTTTCTGATCATAACAAAGGCCTCAGAATAGGAAAGAGAGAATTGTTGTGGCTCATTAATTTCTTTGTTGTCACTCTTCCATGTAATTTCTTAGGCACAGGTCTGAAAGTGTTTTTTAATTTAAATCAATAGTTTGGAAAAAGACAATTGTGTTAGACTTTCTATAATTCTAGCCTTCCTGTGTAGCACAAGGCTAAATTTATAATTTTTTTTCTTTCAATATTGTGAAGATGATTTGCTGGAAGATGTCATTGGACTCATTGACTGAAAATATTTTCGTAATTGTTTAAATGTAGGTGCTTTAGGGATTACTCCAACAAAGAGCTATTGACCATGTGGTTAATTTAATTAGGTTTCCCTGAAAATTCACAATCAAAATGGATCATAATAGATGGATGGATCTTACTAGAAGGATGTATAGATAAATAATGACCTTGCATTTTATTAATATAGAGATATGATCTTGGAATCAAAGTGCTACAGATTTCTGAACTCAAACATCCCCTAGATGCTTTGCTGTGTCTTGAAAGTGATGAAATCTTGATGTAGGAGGACTTCAGAACAGGAGGCTTGAGCTCTATTCAGTAGTATGCACTCAGCAACCAAAGTCATTTTCCTTGGTCCTCTCTTGCTAAAGGACATGGCTGCTGCATTTTGTATCTCTTCAACCTACCACTCAAAGTTTTGAAGACCATTGTGAAGACCATTGACTGCTTCGTCCTTTATAGAATCTGATCTTTCTTTCCTGCCCAACTCCAAAAACGCCATTCCTTTTGTTCTTTATGTTTGAATCAATCCATCATCCCTGTCACAAGGCAACTTGTCTTTTTATGTAAGAAATAAACAGGCTGGGTGTGGTGGTGAATACCTGTAATCCCAGTGGCTCTGGAGGCTAAAGAAGGAGGATCGCAAGTTCAAAGACAGCCTCAGCAATGGTGAGGTGCTAAGCAACTCAGTGAGACTTTGTCTTTAAATAAAACACAAAAAAATGGGACTAGGAATGTGTTTCAGTGGTTGAGTGATCCTGAGTTCAATCCCCAGTATCCTGGCCCCACCTGCACCCCCCCACCCCCCCAAAAAATCCCCGCTTCTCTAATTAGTTCTATGGGGCTCTTCAAAACCTCTCTTTACCTCTGCCTTTTCTTTTTGTGAGACTGGAAATAATGGATTGTGTGTGTGTGTGTGTGTGTTTTGTCTTTGGAACTTTGATGACTTTAGATAAGTCATTTAAATTCATTCTGCTTCTATTTTGAGAAAAATACTAGTGTTATATCCCCAGTGAGTGTATCATGAAGATTAAATGAGATAATGCATATAAAATGTTTTAAACAGGGCTGCCACATTAATAAGGTTGTATAAAATATTTTTGGACTAAAGGAAATATTTATATTCTCTGTACATAACTGGCTGGATCTTTTTAAAGCTTTTCCATGTGCTCAGTTCACTCAGAATATAAATCTTTTAGTAAGGACTTATAGAACCCTCTAGATAATAGAGAATAATGAAAACTTTGTCATCCATTAGAATCTTTTAAGGAAAATGGATTTCATCTCCATTCTTGGCTTTTCAAATTTCTATATCTTTTCAGATATGAGATGCTATCAAATTGTTGGTGGTTGTTGCTGTTAATGTAAATACCAGCTAAGTACAATGATTTTTGACACTTAGTGCACGGCATGCAGTGAGCCTGGCATGCAGTGAGCACTCAACAAATATTGTTGTTACTATTTTTATTACAGCTGTTGTGTTATGTGTGATGTTTCTCTTTCCCCAAATTTAATGATTAAAATGCACTTAAAAATAAGGTACCAAATGCCTTTTAAAACATTTTAGGATACAATTATTAACTAAAGGTCAGTAATATTATAGAGATCCTTGTGTCTGTATCACTTAAAATTTACACTTTCATAGACATCTTGATATTTGAGATGAACTTTTAAAATTGTATAAGCTAACCAAAAGTGAAATAACCTTCTGAGATTTTTTACTGAAATATTTTTTAGCACATCTGTGAACATTTTCTAAAACAATTACATAAAGATTTAGAAAGAAAATTCTATGTGTTAAATTCTCAAGAATAATTTGAAAACATTAAAAACCATAATAAGTTCTGAAAAAGTTTTGACAGCTGCTTGTTGGATTCCTTTACATTTATATTTAAAAAATGAAAAACTTTATTCTAAAGGAAAAAGAAAATCTTGAGTAAAACCCTTGATCATTTAAGTTTCCACAGGTATTTATTAAAAAAAGGCCGGTTCTGCAGAGCAAGGTTTTTCATTGTGAGCTTATTGAAATTTATAGTAAAAAAATTAAAATGTATTAAGTTGGGGCTCAAAGATATTATTGCTAAGATTCCTTCATTTGGGAAATTCGTAAATGGTTCTTTGCACTCGATATTGATAACTGAGATTTGAGTTACAATTTAAAAAAAATAATTCAAAAAGGTCATTAATGTGGCCTTGGTCACAAGACCATTTTCCTAGACTTTTGAGATACTCTTCCTCCTTGAAAAATACTTTTATATTTTTGTACTGCTTAAAGTGGTTTTAGACTATGATTTGAAGAATTTATTCATAACGATTTGTATAAACATCATACTCTCTAACTTGGCTTGTCATTTGCATCTCTCCCCTTGTTCCACATTTCCCCAAGGTGTGAATCAGTGGACTGATACCGCCCCTGAATTTGGAGTGGGTAATTTAACATAGTTCCCAAGAGTTAGGCGGGAACCTGAAACCCAGTAGTAAAACATGGGGGCGGGATTAACGCTCAGAGCTCAACCCCCCTCCAACTGATTGGATGGGACCAAGTGGGTGGAACTTCCTGATCCTGCCCTCGAGATTCTGTCGCTAGGGACGCTTTGGCCAAGGCAACCGCGATGGATCAGGACGAGGCGTTGATGGCCGTGGACAATATTGTCACTCAGTTCAACACTTACGAAGATTTCCTAGACTCGCAGATCACTACCGTGGACTTGTACTACCTGGAGGTAAGGGCAGCGGCGCGGCAGAGTCCGCCGCCTTCGCGTCCCTAGGTCCCTCGGCGATCGGACGCGTAGTGGGGTGTTCGCCCCCTGGCGGTGGACCGCGCAAACGTCAGGCTCGGCGGCCGCGGGGTAGCCGCGGAGAACACCTGCCGAGGTGAGTCGCAGATCCTGCCTGCCCTGCAGTGCCCTGTCCTGGCGGAACTTGGGTCTCTCGAGTCACCCAGCGCAGAGACTCGCGCGTGCACGTACTCTTGAATTTCTGCATCTCGGTTTTCTGCTTCCTCCTGACCCAGTTCTGTTCCAAAGTTACTTTGAGAAAGGTGGGTTGCCGAGAGTTTTAACTCAGAACAACGACAGTTTCGCTTTCCTTTGTTAAAGTAGCAGAAGACAGTATGTTTCCAGGACAACTGGCAACACCAACCTATTGCATTTGATATTATTTTGGGTATTTGGGTCCTTGAAACACCTGCTCCCCACCTTACCGTCATCCCTACTAATCGCTGGTAGTTGTGCCGGTATATTCCTGTCTTTGTGTTATACAGTTGATAATCGCGATTAATGCTGATAGTAAAAATGCAAGGGGAAAAAAGTGCGAAGCCGGACTTAATGGGTTACACTCTTCTGCCCAGCATCCCATCCACTCCCGCTAAAGGGAGGGTGGTGCAGGACACAGTTCCTGTCTGGATCGAAGAAAACCCGGATGGGCGGGAAAATCATGGGCTGCACTAGGTCTTGTGAAGCTGGGAGATGGCCAGTGAGTTCCTCAAACCCTAATCTATTCCTAGCCAGTCTTCCCCAACCCAATAGATTAAACAGGTAGTAAGGGGATTCGGCTGTCCTGGAAGTGATGCAGAACCGCCACCTCCCAATTAATGGCAGAGAAAACAAGCGCCACTATGTGGCGCCAAAGCACATCAAGTCTGGAAAAAACTTGACCCCTGTAACCAACTCTCCACATTTCTAATCTGGAATAAGGTAATTTTGCTCATTGAAATTTTTGGACTCTCCAATTCGGATGGGTGGAGTTTCACTTAAATGTGGACTACAGATTTGAAAAGTGCTTATCCTTCAAAACACATTCATTTGGTAGATATGAAAATAATTTTAAGGGAACAGAAACATCTAATTCTAGTACCTGTGCCCAGAACAAGTTGTGGGACACCTTGGACAAGTGATTTGTTCTTCCTGAAATTGTCTGTTTTAAAAATAAATGTAGGTGGGATTTCCAGCACAACTCTTCGATATTTCTTGGATATTTCCAGCACAACAACTTTTAAATATTTTATATAGATAATATTTTAAAGTCTTGAAAGTCAGTTTTATGCCTTGCATCTGAGACACTGAAATGAAGGGCAAAAGAAATGCTTATAAACAACGTCTGAATTAAAATTTTTGAATGTTTAAATAAACAAAAGTTAAATGTACACAATAATAAACTTGATAGAAAAAAAATCATCTTTGTAGCATGTGTGGAACATTACTACACTTAAGCCTAGTATCACTGAGAAATGTTTCAGTTTTTTTTTAAACTGTTACAGTTTTTCATGAGAGCAAAAAACTAAAAATATTGTTATTTGGAGGGGAGAAATTAATACTTTGTGTTTCATCAGTCAGAACTTTAAAAGTCTCCAAAATGGAGGATGGTAACTTGATTTGAGGAGAATTATAAATTTATTTTTAAGTTGGTATTGGTTAGCCATATGCTTATTGTACTTTAATAAAAAGTGAGATGAAGATTTAGTTGAACAGTGATACTAAGGCAGGAATATATGTATTAATTACAACTTTTAAAGTTGTATTTATAAAGCTCTATTTAAATTCTCAAATACTTTTTGTGGATGCAAGTTAATTGCCTACTTAGAACACACAGAAACAAGTGGACTCCTCAGAATTCCTTCAACTGTATGGCGAGCATGTGTCATGAGTTATGAATTATGCTTTGTGAGGTAATCCTTGTCTCCCTCCCCCGTCAGCAATTGACTTTGGTTTAATAGGACAATTTTGAAAAAACAATTTTTTAAAAAAATCAACAAATGAAATTATATGTACTTATCATGTACAACGTGTTGTTCTGAACTATGTAGATGTCATAAAATAGCTAGAGCTAATTAACAAGTATTACTTCACATAATTATTATTTTTTTGTGATTAAAGCACTTAAAATCAACTTTCTTAGCATTTTTCAAGAATACAGTTAGTACTATCTACTCCTTTATTGAGTAGTATATTCTCCCATTGCCAAATTTTCAGTTAGTTGCCATAAAAATTAGTAGCAATGATTCATTTAAAATCGCCATGTTATCTGTGCTGGATCCTGTGTCTGTGTTCCTGGCGGTTGATGTTGGTGGACATTAATCAGGCCCTTTGGCTTTAGGTAGGTTTCAGACAGCAGGAGATACCAGTAGGAGATCAGAGGCTGGGTGAGAGTAGTTAGAGGATTTATTCCCTGCCACCTCCCTATTGGCTGTGGTTTGGAATTGGCTGCATTCCTTATGTTTGGCCAGCCTCTCATTCCATCAGCTCCAGCACTCTTTCCAGGGTCTGGCAGAACTCCCCTGTTCTAGATATTGCTTCCTCTCCCATCTTCTTTTTTGCCTAGTGGTGTTAATGGCTTCCCACTGTTGCTAACCCAAGGATGCTTTATCAGTCCATGCTGATTTTTATGAATTCTGTTCATCTTTTTGTAAGTAAATTATTTTATCTTTTAAAATTTTCCCTTTTCAGTTTGCCAGCTCTTTGCTGCTGTGAACCTGACCTCTTTGTAATCATTTAACTTCTCAGACAATGATAAGTATACAAATACACTTATCATTGTGAATATAATAAGTACTATGTGGCTTTTTTTTAGCGAGAGAGAGAATCTTTTAAATATTTATTTTTTAGTTTTTGGTGGACACAACACCTTTATTTTATTTTTATGTGGTGCTGAGGATCGAACCCAGTGCCCCGCGCATGCCAGGCGAGCATGCTACTGCTTGGGCCACATCCTCAGCCCCAAGTATTATGTTTTTAATATGATACTTGGTCAGAAAAAAATCAGGGGGAAAATACAGACTGACACAGGTTGATTATGTGATGAGCTGGAGGATGGAAAAGGAGGTTCAGGAGGATAAAAGAAGCTCTTTATTTAATGCAGACCATGCTTTGCTTGTTTTACTAGATAGCAATAAAACATTCAAAGAACTTTACACAATATCAGCAATTAGGCTTATCTTTGCTAACCCAAATAACAATATTTGTTCTGGAAATTAGTATTATCTAACCCAATTAAACTAATCCCTTAAATCAATATACAAATATTTGAAAAGCTTTGGCAAAATTATTATATTACCATTTTCCAAGTTCTTTCTTGGTAATCTTTCCATTTGACTAAACATAGTCCCTTCATTTCAGTGGCTGCCTCTGACCACTGGAAAAATATTAGTCCTAGGTGAATTTCTTTTCTCAGGTAAGGGATACAGGGATGTTATAGAATTATTTTAAAATTTCCCAGACAATTGGTTTCCACTCATGATTAAATCATTTACTGTTTTAGTTAAAGCATTATCTTTTAATTATTTAGAAAATAAAATCTTTTGTATATAACCTTAAAATTATTTAGCAGATATTGATTAGGCAAAACTCTAAGGAAAATACAGTAACATAATTTATCATGATTATATGATAAGTCAAACTAACAATCATCCATTGTATTTTTCCATTTTTATTGCACCAAAATACTGTTCCCTATGAAAAACTTAATTCATATATATTTAGAATCATGTACAGTCTTCTGTTTATACACTGGGGAAAAACTGGGATTTACATTAGCTTCTCTCCATTTAAGAGAAATCTTAAATTTTTCCTTCAGTAAGTTCATAGCAGTACTTTACTCTGTGTAAAAATATCTAATTTCCTCATGCATATGAGTTCTTTTGATTAGAGGCGAAGTAACCAAGAATACTGTATTCTCAATACTTCTAAAACCTTATCATAATGGTAAAGTTAAAATATGAAGAACCTGATGACCTCCTCAGTGTCTCAGTTTGTATTGCAAACAGTTTCCTAACATCTATATTCTGTGTATTTACAGCAAGTTCTATTCAACTTTTATTTACATTGACTTCAGAAGCTACAGGTAGGATGAGTGGAAGTAGGAAGGATTCACAAGTAGAGTATGCAGAGTGAGACAAGAATGGGGCTTATGACAAAATGTGGAAGAACAACCATTATTTGAGGCATGAACATGGAAATGGCATGCACAAAGGAGAAGGAGAAGGAGGGGGTCAGAAAAGTGGGAGAAAATCAAGGAGAACAGGATGATCCAGAAGCCAAGAGCAGTTGGAGAGCAAAATTTACACAAAAATAAGGGAGTGTTATTCCTGAGAATCTGAACATAAAGGCAGATGGAAACAACCCTCCACAGCTATAACAACTGGAAGGCATCAGCATCCATGCAGGAGAAAAGCCAAACCAAACAATGGGAATCTAAAGGGTCCCAAACCAAGAAAGCTGCTTAAAGGACAATAAGGATTCAGTGGAAGGACAGTGGTACAGTTTGAGAAGAGCAGCTGACTCTGAAGGGGCTTTGGCCATCCATCAATAGATGAGTGCAGAGGTTCCCAGATGCATATAAACAAGATGGATAGTCTGCTGCCCTGGGAGCTTTTGAAACTACCTCCCATTTTGGTTGGTGCTCTACAGTGCTGAAGGGCTGCTAGAAGTGGAATCAATATTGAGAAGGATACGGATAGTAGAAAATTTGAAAGAGGAGGCTGAGGTGAAAGTGAGAGAATAAAAGAATTTAAAAAAGAAAAGAAAATATCAGAAATCAAGTGCCATATTTTGAAGGAATATATTGAAACAAAATGAAAGCAAAGTTCTGTGAGCCATATCTTCTGAAAGTTCAGTGAAACTGGAAATGATCTATGAAGAAGAATTGAGGTCAAAGCTCATTTAAAATTACTGTGAGAATGAGAAGCAGAATAACACCCTCTAGACAAAGGAAGCAGATCATAAAGACCCGTGTACAAAGCTGTGACTTTTATTTCGAATCAAACTAAAGGCATTGAGAAAATGATATACATAGAAAAACTTCAAAAGTAATGGGACAATTCAGGAAAGAATTAGGAGCCAAAGGAAGTCTTTAGAAGTGAAAACTAAACTAAAAGAAACGGAAGAATGGATAAACCCCACAGGAGATATCATAAGTAAATAGAAGATGGAAAGGAGGAAATTTTAAAAAATATTAAAAATATGAAGAAAGAGATAAAGAATTTAAGCAAAACTAATAATTATTGAAGACAGAAGATCAAGTACCTGTTAATAGATGTCCTTGAAGAAGTACTTCAAATTTGAGCAAGGAAACAGAACAATATGAAAAGTATAATTCAAGAAAAACATTTTGAAATGAATAATGTAAGAGATTTAAAACTACACATTGGGGGCTGGGATTGTAGCTCAGTGGTAGAGCGCTTGCCTAGCACATGTGAAGCACTGGGTTTGATCCTCAGTGCCACATTAAAATAAATTAATTAATTAATAAATAAAATGAAGTTACTTAAAAAAAAAACTCTACATTGTCTTAACACTTAGTATCTGACAATTTTAACCCAGTACGACCAATGCCAAGACACATATTATAGTAAAATTATTTGAACTACATAGAAAAAATGTCATGTAGATATCTAGGTATAACTAGCAAGTGACTTATAAGGCAAGGCAAATGAAATAATCAGACTTTTAACTAGCAAAGGTTTTATACCAATGCAAATTGTAATCACTTGTTTAAGATACTCAAGGAAAGAAAATGTGACTAAGGGATTTTATGTCCAGCAAACCAGACTTTCAGCTATGAAGGAAATAAATTGTTATCAATATGTGAGAACTCAGTTTGATCATGGGTTCTTGTTAGGTAATGTGAATGAGCTTCAGACAACCAGTCTGACTAAGAGGTATCAACATAAGGACTGGTAACATTGAGCATTCACAACTGCTAATGTTACACAAAGGGACACATTGGAGATTTTAGTGCATGAAGGAATAGAACACCATTAACAAATTTTCTAAAGACATCAGAACTAAATCCAATCTTGTCCTTGTGTCCAGTTGCTAATTTTCAAGACATTTAGCAAGACTGAGGAACATACTGACCTGTACTATGAGTAGGAATTCAGCAAAACCCAGAGGGTGGGAAACACTACTGAAGGAACTGTACAGTTCTTCACTGGCTAGGAAATGAATAGGAACAGTGAGAGAGGCAAATTAAAACAAATATTTATGAATATAATGTGGAATAATCAAATTAATCAAATTAACGTAACTATTACCTCAAATATTTTTATGGTGACATTTGAAATTTTGTCTTAATAACTTTGAAGTGTATAATATATTGTGTACTGTATTCATCCACTATAAAATATATCTTAAAATATATTTGCTTCTGTCTAATTCAAGCTTTGTACTCTTTGACAACCATCTCCTTACTCTCTCCTCCATCCCAGGCCTCCCAGCTTCTGGTAACCATCATTCTCCTCTCTTTTTTTCTGAGAGTCTGGCTTTAAATCCCACATGGAAGAGTAAACAAATGATACTTGTCTTTCTGTGCATGGCTTATTTCATTTAGCATGATGTTCATCAGTTCTTCCATGCTGTTACAAATGACAAGGTTTTTCTTGTACAGGTGAGTAGTATTCCATTGTGTATATATACCACATATTTTTATTCGTTCTTTGATAAATGCTTAGGTGGTGGATTCCCTAACCTGGATATTATGAATACCAGCAATGAACATTTGAATGTAGACCTCTCTTTGACATAGTCATTTCAAATCTTTCGGTTAAATAAGAAGAAGTTGGATAGCTGGATCATACAGTGGCTCAAGTTTTAGTATTTTGAGGAACCTCTGTGTAGTTTTCTCATAATGGCTACACTAAATTCATTCCAACCAAGTAAGTGCAGGTATACATTTTTGCACATCCTTGGCAGCATATATCTTTTATTATTTTTATAATAGTAATTCTGACAGATGTGAGGCGATATCTCATTGTGTTTTCAGTTTCCATTTCCATAATGATTAGATCTTGTAAGTGGGAATTTGTTGCTTTAATATTCCTTTTTACCTTTTCTTTTACTGGTTCCCATAGTTTTTGATATGTTGTGTTTCCATTTGGTCTAGAGTAGAATCCAAGTCCAGTGTTTTATTATTTATTTTCTGTGTGGATGAACTGTTCATTATTGAAGAGGGGGTATATAAGTCTGCTACTTTTATTTTATTGCAATCTAACTTTCCTTTAAAAGCTTTTAATATTTGCGTTATATACTTAGGTGCTTCAATATATATATATAATGTATAGTACTTATATTTATGATTATTATATCTGCCTGATGAATTGATCCCTTTATATCATGCTCCTTTTTTCTCATTTTATAGTTTTTGACTTAAAGCTGTTTTTCTTTTTTCATATACAGAAGAAAAGCTACTCTTGCTCTCTTTTAGTTTTCGGTTGCATGGCATATCTTTCCTAGCTAGTTGTATTTCTTAGCCAGTTGGTAATTCATCAGTTGGACAATGTTTTGTGAGAGGCTCTTTGGTTAGATGGAATAGCTGATCTGGATGGGTGGGGACAGCTGCCATGTTCAGTAGAAATACATGGTTGTGGTTTGTCTTTCTTCTTATATAGGTCCTTGTGATGGGCTTTGGGGCTTGCCTGATCACTACTTAAACTCCTGGGTGTTGCAGATGTAACCCTTACTCTTTGCTGAAATTTGCAATGGCTTGTGTCTGTCTTTCTGAATTTACCTTGGGATACAGTCTAAGCCTGGTTTAGAGACTAGCTATCCAAGGATTTCAGCCAGGTAAACTTACCATCACTTCTGGGAATGACCAGCCCAGTCTTACATGTTGATTGTGCTATTAGCCTACCACTGTGAACTATATGCTGCTTACTGTGGGCTCATACTCAAGCTATATCAATCTCACAGAACTTGCATATTGATTCAGAAAAAGATAACACAAAGTAGAAAACAAAAGACTAATTTTACTTATGAACTGAATGAAAACATTTAAAATGAATTCAGAAGTGTATTGTATTAGTCAGCTTTTTGTCATTGTGATCAAAATACCTGACAAGAACAAGGAGCAAAGATTTATTTTGGCTCATTGTTTCAGAGGTCTCAGTCCATGGTTGGTTGGCTCCAAGGCAGAAGCATCATGGTGGAAAGCTGTGGTGGAGGAAAGCTGATCAGCTCTTGGTAGCAAGGAGGAAAGGATGGAAGGAGGGAGGGAGAAAGAAGGAGGTGGGGGGGGAGAAAAAGAAAAAAAGGGGGGAAGGGGCTAGGGAGAAGATGAACCATTCCAGCATATGACCTCAATGACCTACTTCCTCAAACTTCCCACCTCCCAGTAGTCCATTCAGCTATGAATGGATTAATTCACTTGTATTCTTCTTGACTTCTGACCAGTGCAATTTAAGGGAAGTGCTATAAATATTTGGAAGAAGTCAGACTGTTGTTTATAAAAAGTAATATGATTATCTACAGTGAAAATGCAAGAAAAATTAGCTGAAGTCCTATAATAACAAATAAATGAATTTAGTAAAGAAATCTAAGATTGAGCTAAAACAACTCAGCAATAAACAATGTAATAAAAATAAAAGACATAAGCTAAACAAAAATGAACAGAGCCTCAGGCACATGGGCTAATATCAGACGCTATTAATATGCATGCAAACAGAGTCCAAAAGGAACAGAGGGAAGGATGGAATAAAATATACTTGAAAGATGATGGCCAAAAGATCTCCAAGCTTTATGAAAAATAAAAACCAAGTTTATTGAATTCCAGGCAAAATAAGCACAAAGAAAACCACATCAAGGAATATCTTAATAAAATCATGAAAACCAGTGATAAAATCTTAAAAGTAACCAAAATAAAATGACACATTATAGAAAAAAATAAAAATAGAAATTACTGGACACTTCTCAAAAACACTGCAAATCGTAAGACGACAGAATGGCATCTTGGAAGTACTAAAAGACTAAGAAAGAAAGGAAAGAGAAAGAAAGAGATAAAGAGGTCAACCTAGAACATTATACCTCAGCAAAAAAAGTAAAAATTAAGATGAGATAAATAGTTTCAAAACAAAAGCCAGGGAAATTTATTATTTTAAGTCTATACTACAAGGAACATTAAAGTTCTTCAGGTGGAAGGAATAGCATCTATTAACAGGAAACTTGGATATATACAAAGGAATGAAAAGCATTGGAAAGGCTAAAGGTGAATAAAAATGTTTTATTTCTTAATTTTAAATTTCTTTTGAGATTATTAACTATTTAAAGAAAAAATAATGATGTATTCTGTGGCTTATCATATGGACGTAAAATACTTTCCATATCTGCAGGATCTGCCATCCACAGATTCAACCAATAATGGATTGAAAATATTAAAAAGCATTTAATCTGTATTGAATTTGTAAGGCTTTTTCTTTTTTCTCCTTTTCTTTTTTTGGTCCTGGAAATTGAAACTGGGCCTCATATATGCTAAACAGCACACATTCTATCCCCCAGCATCAGACCTTTTAAAAAAAAATCATTATTCCCTGAACGTTACAGTATAATGACTATTTACAGAGCATTTACATTTTATTAATATTATAAGAAAACTAGAGATAAGTTAGGGTACATGGGAAGATATGTGTATATGCAATACTATGCCATTTTACGTAAGGAACTTGAGCAACATGGATTTTGATATTTGCAAGGGGTCCTGGAACCAATCTATCATGGATACCAAAGAATAACTGTGTGAGACAAAAATAGCATGAAGGAAGGGAGAGGGTAATATTGTAGTGGGTTCTTATATACGTAATGGTATCATATTATTGAAGGTAGAATGCAATATGCTAATAATTCCTATTGTAAATTTTAGAGCAGTTACTGAAAAATAAAACAGACATAACGAATAATCCCATAATGGAGATACATGGAATACTTAAAGAAAAGACTCATTCCAGTAGAAAGACCTCCTCCCCAAATCAAAGCAAATAAAGCCAATAAAAAATAACAAAGTAGTAGGTAAAGACCCATCCACACTGGAAATTAAAGTAAATGTGATTCAAAAGCTCAGTTAGAAGACAGAGGTTATGAGAATAGCTAAAAGTTTCAGATCTATATATGCTGCACCCTTTAAAGGTAAACAACACAATTTAATATAAACATATTGATAGATTAAATAGATTCAAAGTAAAAGGATAGAAAATATGTTCTATAAAAATATATATTAAAAGAAACTTGGAATGACAGTGCTTTAGTGTAATGTGCTTCACTACAGATCTTCAAAATGCATAAAGCAAAATTGGTTAAGAATGAAAAGAAATAGTTATATCCCCAATTGTAACTGGAGGTGTCAGTGTTCCTTTTTTTTTTTTTTTTGGTAATTGATCAGACCAAACTAGAAGATAGAAAATCTGCAGTGACATGAAAGCCTGGAGAGGATTAGCAATTGCCTTGATTTAATTAGCATTTATAGACTAGTACACACAAAACCAACAGAATGCATATTCTTTTCAAATACACATGGGGCCTATACTGTGTCATAAAACAAAAGAAATATATTGAAAAATATTGAAATCATAAGTCTGTTCTCTAATAACATAATGAAAAATAGAAATCAATTATAGAAATAAACCTGGAAAATTTTCAGATATTTGGGTGTTAAGCATTTAGTATAAATAACTCATGATCAAAGAAGAGATTACAAAAAGAAAAATAGAAGAGATTTTCATTTGAACAAAATGGAAATGAAATGTATTAGGTTTGTTGGATACACCTTAAGGAGTTCTAGTGAAGACTTTAGAGATTGAAAAACTTACAGTGAAAAAGAAGAAAAATCTAATAATGTTCTTAGTGTCTACTTTGACAGGCTAGAAAAAAGGGTAAATCAAGCCCAAATAAATAAATAGAAGAAAAAAAAAGCAGAAATCAATGAAATGGAAAGGAAAAAATAATGAGATGATCAAAGACATAAAAAGTTGCTTCACTGACAATCAATAAAATTGACAAACTTCGAACTAGACTGATTAGATGACTATTCATCTAAAACATTCACCTTTTCCAAAGTCATACCCTTTCTTAAGGCAGTTCTTATCTAAATTACTGTTTATTATGAGGTTATAAAGGTCTGGTCTGGTCACCTTACATCAATTTAGGAAAACTCTGCAGGGCCAGCCCATCTCCAGAGCTGCTGAGGCCTTGCTGCCCAATCCTGCTTCTTTCAACCTCACAGAATGGCAAATTCCAAGAAACTCTCCAGTAGACCTTTTGCATATAAATCTACATTCCCAAATCTGTTTTCTAGAGAACCTACCTCTAACAGGTTTATTCAAAAAATGTTATATATTTTTTTTAATAGCAGGATGCCTGCTGTTTCAAATTATCTATATTTCCACAATCAATATAAAATGCTAGTTGAATATGTCTTGTTTACTAACATTCTCTGACCTTGCTGAGTCAAGCGGTTCCTCATAAAAAGCTCAGGGAAGGTAAGACTTGAAATATATTAAGACAGAGTTGTGGTGGAGTTTTATCCATGGGCAGGTAGAGCAGTATCTGTATTATGTTTGTAATAGTTGAGAGAGCAGAGAGACAATAGAGTGGGACCAGAATCCAGAAACAAACCTTCATGTATTTGAGATGTAAGTACACAAAAATGTATAATTTCAAGTTAGCAGAGAAAGGAAGCAGTCTTCAACAATTAATGTCACAGCTGTCTTTTCTGGAATAAAGAAATTTGAATAAAAATAGAAGCATCAGGCACCACAATATATTTCAAATGCTCTAAACATCTAGGTATAAACACAAAGCTATATAAAGTTACAGGAAAACATTGACCTAGAAAAAAATATTTGCAGATATTTTGCATGCATTTAGTTAATACATTTAATATATGCCCAAAGTAGTTACAAATTAAGAATAAATGACCAAAGGGTTCATTTAACAATTCAAAACAGATAATTCAAATAGAAGAAATATACATGACCAATAACATCTGTAAGAACATATGGTGAACCTCACTGGTAATTAAAGCAATACAAAATCAAAATGAATCTTCAATAATTTTCACTGTCAGATGAAGGCAAGGAGCTAAAGCCACAGTAGTGAACTACATACAATACTTGTGCACACAGAGTCTATGAAATGTGTAGTAGCTAAAATTTTATTTTATTGTTATTGAATGAAAAGGTGTTCAAGATGCATTATTAAATGTCAAATCAGTAGGCCATGAGAATTTTTGCACAGCATGATTTTGTTCAAAGAAATCTAGCATAACTGATACATACATTAAGAGGAAGGATTGAAAGATGATACCCCAGGATGTCAGTGATCATTTCTGGAAAGATAATGGATGACATATCAATGTGTGATATGTATGTGGTATTGAAACCAGAGTTTTGAGATAAAAAAAAACTCCATTTTTTTTGCTTTTGCTGGCAGGTGGGGTCTGTGTAAGGCTCTTAATGGCAGGCCATGCCCTCCTGTGTTGCAGCAGACCCCAGCAGTTCACCCTCACTGTCTCATGAATTGGAAGAATGAAACCCACAGACCAGGATGAGTGAATATGAGTGGGATTCATTGAAGAATAGAAACGAGAACAGACTTTTGCAGTGCAAGAGGGGTCAATATGCCAGTTCAGGAATTGTCTGAGTATGCCAGTCCAGGAACTTACATGGACTTGGATCACTGCAATTTACATGGACTTGGGTCCAAATTTATGCTAATTAGAGTTTCGAAATGTACTAATGCTATTGGCAACTCCAGAGTCTCAACTTCATTCCTCAGGTCTGCCCCACTTCCATTTTCTCACCTTGGATCACATAGTAGGAGGCTGGTCTATTTTTGCAGGATGTGGGCTGCAGTGCTGTGTGGATTGGGCTTCCCCAGCAGGTAACCATACCATGCCCAGGCCTAGCCGCCAAAGGGTGACAGGCACTCCCAGAGCCTTAGGACTGCCACATCTACATGGCCATCACTGGTGCTTGCCCAGAGAGCTCCAACCCACTAAGGCTGACATTCTGCTGTTCCACCAATCCACTGCTGCTTCTTGGAAGGGAACAGTAAGTCAGCTGTGGGCTTGGTGGCCAGAGAGCTGTGTCAGTATGCCTTAGAGTTTTCTACAATAATCTTATTAGTTTCATAAAAAGGGCAAGATAGAATGAAACCAATAGCACCCATTTTGTTGCGAGGTGGGTGGCTGGCAATTAGTGTTCTGTCATAGATTTTGTTTTTCTGAATCCCAGGACAGAAAGTGGAGAAAGAATGTACTGATTTTAAAACTTTCAATGAACCTTCTGATTTTATCTTCTGTTTCAAGTAAATCCACCTTATAAGAGGCAGAAAATCCTTCTTGATACTGGTAATAGGGGAACTGTTGGCATTAAATGAGACTTTCTTTGTACTCCTAGAAGACATTATTTTGAGGGTTGGGGAAAAAAGTTGGGTTCGAATTTTTAAGTCAAGATTCCCTTTTAAACCAAATTCCACCCCTGCCCCAAAGGAGCATATCCCTGGGATAATCTTAAGCATTGTGCTTCTTTTGAGCTGGTAGTTTTGCTTTTGACTAACTTGCAAGAAGTGTTGTCATGGTGGAGGGATGAGTAGTGATTCAACCAGTTAGAGCATGATAATGGTATACAAAGCCACCAAGGCTGACTTTCTGCCTGTTTTCTCAATAGATTTTTGCCCATTTGTTAGCAGAGATTAATTCTTCTGGTAACAAAACAATCCAAATGAGTTTGTGTGATCCAAGTAAGGCACATAAGGATATCAAATGTATTTCAGCTACACAATAAACACAGCAACTTTAATGGTCTCTATTACAGAAACTTTTATATTGAATTTGAGGAATTTATATTCCCATGGAAGAATCCTACAGTATTTATGAACTGAATCCTTTCTATAAGCTTATTAGTAAAATATTTAAGAAAATTTTAAAAATTAATTCAAATAAAGAAAACCATTCACTTTTGTAAAGCAAACCCCAATCTGCATTGTGTTTTCTGTTGAAGGTTAGTTCCACTAGGTGGAGGCATTTGCTCAGTTTTGTGGTTCACACTAACACATATTGCATATTAAGCAGAATATTTCAGAAACAAGCCAAAAGGTCTGGTGGTTTGCATTGGAATAGCTTGACAATGTACACACATTGCTACGTGGATGCTCATAAAGGAAAGTAGCTGGTTCCTAGTATCTATTTTTTTTTGGTTTTGTTTAACAGTTATAACCTGAGAAAAGCCATTATAGGTTGAATACAATTGTAAACCAAGCCTCTTAAGTGTCTCATTTATTTGTTAGACACTTTATGCATTCAATAGTGATATATTAATAAAAGGTCTATATTCTGCTTTAATTATTATTTTATATATATTTTATTTAAGATGATGATGAGTATTAGATAAATATTTCTTATATATAATGCTTTATGGCAGTAACTTCATGTAAAATGATACCTCTTCAAGTAATATGAAAACAAATATTCTCTTTGAATATGCCATACAAGTGACAAAAATATATGAGATAATTCTTCAAGTAACTGAAATATAAAAGGCCTAAAAATATTATGGGGAAAAAATTTTCTTTTCAACTTGAAGCTTTTTGTGGTTATCTTCTTGGGTGTCTACTTTACTGTTTTTATTGTTACCAACATTATATGGAAACAATATCTTTATAGTTAAATAGGAAATTCATCTGTTCCTCTTTAGCTGTATTTGAAATTATAATATTCTGTCATCAGTTAATTGACTTCAAGGAAGTAAGTCTGAAAAATTGAACTTTGTGAAAACAACCCTATTCTCTTTTTGTGCAATTGATTTTTAGTCTTCTATGAGCACTATTGTTTCTAATTTTATTGTTTTAAAGATACTGTATTAATTGTCTACTGTTGGTCTCACAAATTGATTAAAGACCTACAGACTTTTGTCTTCCAACCCTTTAAAGAAAATTTAGTGGTTAACATTGTTTCATTTTTTTAGTCTCATATACATGGTCAAGGGCAGACAGAATCAGATGTGTATAAATGCATTGTTAGAAAGCTAGCTTTTCATATCTAATAGTTGTGTCTCATTTTAAGACAAAACACTTAATTTGTCATTTAAAACAACTCCTTGGTATACCCTGGAGAAAATATCTCACTGCTCACATATCTATTAATTGATTTTCTCCTTAGGATGAAAGCCTGGCCCGACAGCTGGTGGAGCTTGGCTACCGAGGGACTGGAGAGATAATAAAAAGGGCAGATTTTGAAGCAAGGAAAGCAGCTATAGAGATTGCAAGGCTGGCTGAAAGAACTCAGAAAAAGTAAGTGCTCATTTTCAAATCCAGATTTTGTTATATTCTAGAGTCTCTGGAAAAATCCCTTCTCTCCTTTTCTTTTTTTTTTTTCCTTTTGGTTTTGCTGTAATTCAGAATAGTTGGCTGGAGCAGGTTAAACTTGGAATGCCCTAAAACATGTGTTTTGCAGATCAGGAACTGGAGGAGCTGTAACTTCTTGCAATAAAGTTACATGCAACTTTGAGCTACTAATTTAAGAAATATAAATACTAAAATGTGATCATCATGCCAATAAAGTCCTGTTAAAAAGTAACTCAATATTATTGGTTTTATGCATGTATATACTAAAAATATAGGTGACTTTTGCCCTAGCACTGTTTGTACTTTTGAGGCCTGTAAACATTGACATCATTTATATTCCAACATTTTTCTAAATATTGATTCTTTTACCTATATTAATAATAGTCTTGTTAATGTGACTAATAAAAAGTTATAATAATAAACATGACTCTAATAACATACATTAAGTATATAATGAATGAGAGGTATTCCTAATGTGAACTACACCAGACTGGTAAAACAAGTTCAAGAAGACTTGACAAAGTGATCATCTATTTGAACTATTAAGTTGTTATTGTTGAAATGGATACTTATGTAGATATCATTATATTAGTCTTAGAAAGCATCTTTAAAAGTACCTGGTAATTATAACTAGAAATGTCCCCTTTACTCATTATAAATGATAACATTTGATAGATGTGAATTGGTCCTGGGAATGTGGAATTTGAAGTATTTCAGTGATTATTGTGTTTCAGAACCATAGACTATTGTAATTTAGCACACTGACATTTGAGAATGTATTAGTTTTCTATTGCTGCCATAACAATCACTACAAAGTTAGTGGTTTAAAATGGCGCAAATTTATTTATTCCCAGTTCTATACATACACTATGGTTTAGCTGGATCTTCTTTTCAGTATTTCACAAGACTGAAATCTGCTGTCAGCTGGACTGAGTTCTTGTCTGGAGGCTCTGAGACTGACCTGTTTTCACACTTATCCAGAGGGTAGGCCAAGTTCAGTTTCTTGTAGTGGTAGGGCTGAGGTCCCCATTTCCTTACCAGCTGTGGTTCTGGTTGTCATTTGAGGGCTGATCTTTGTTCCTAGGGGCTGCCCACATTCCTTCTCATGCTTTCCATCTCTCCTTCCTCTTCAGCAATAGTGGGTTTAAGACCCTCTTACCCTTAAGATATCTTCAGGTTCCCCATTGGAAGCACCTTTAAGGGATCATGTACTGGACCCATTAAAATGATCCATAATTATCTCTCCATTTTAAGGTTTAAGTCTTTCATTAAATCTTTTGGCATATAATCTAACATACTCTTTAGTTCTTAGGATTGGGGAATGGATATCCTTAAAGGAGCATTCTGCTTATCACAGGAAATTTATATAAAACTTCAATAACTTATTGAACATAGTTACTCTTTTATTCTTAACAAAATTATACAAATTGTATGGGTATAATTATATGTCTCATATGAAAAATAGAGGTAGTTCTATTTTTCTGTGAGGATCAATACATGCCTGTCAGGAATAGAAATGCAAAGATTTTTGTGTGATTTTGTCTGGAATTTATGTATATTCATATATGATTCTATAAGAGATATAAACCAGTTTAAATCAAGAGTAGTCAGTTATATTTAAAGTATAAGTTCTATCCTTGTCGTAAGTCCATTTTGTGTTTAAGGATCAAAGTGGGTATTTCTTCTATGTGATGGTCTTTTTAACTGGCCAGAGCTGGAAGTCATTAGGCTACTAAAGTGCCAGTCATGGGAGGCTAATCCTTACCCAGTGCTTCAAGGATCGGAAGGCTCTTTCATCTGCAGATCTTCTCTGGCTGCCTTTGCAATGGGATGGGTCCCATATGTTGCTTTTTGTCTGCTGTGGGAGTCATTTGCTATTCTTTGTCACGTGTTGTTGACAGCATGGCCAGCAGAGGGTGTCCTAGAGCCAAGTATGTCCTGTGCTAATATTCATTGGAGGATAACTGAAAGTATGCATGGGTATCTGACTATATGTGTATTGATACCAACTCAGAAACACTTTATTGTACTCCCAGATTACCTTCCATTAACTGCATATGAGAAACTTCAAGTAGATCACAATCTTTTCGTAATCACAGAGCACACATTTCAAGAAGTGCTAGTATCCAGAAGTATGTTCCTTCCAGCAGCTTTATAAGAGAATCTGGAGGGAGGAAAGCTAACAATACTGGAGGGAGATATTTTAATGAGTGGAGGTCTCAGAAGAAGACAAAAAGTAAAAAAAAAAGTTAGGTTTTATTCTATTATTCACATAGTGCATTGGGATTATGCTAGCTAGATTGTGGGGATACAATAGAACACAATTCTGCCCTAAGAAGTTTGAGTGCTGGATAAGTAAGGGAAATTATATTGTTGGTGGGAATGGGAAATGGAAAACAGTTTTGCAGTTATTCAAAAAGTTAAAAAAAAGAGTTACCATATGACCCAGCAATTTCAAGAATGTACATAAGAATTCACCTAAGAATGTACCAAAGGGTTCACTTAAGTACTCAAACCTGAGTGTTCATAGCAGCATTATTCACAGGAGCAAAAATGTGAAAACATCTCAGAAGTGCATCAACTGACAGATGGATAAAAAGCCTGGTATATAAATATAATGGAATCATAAAAGGCATGAAGTACTGTTATATGCTATACTGTGTATAAACTTTGAAAACAGTAGGTTAAGTGAAAGGAGCTAGATTTCATTTATATAAAATGTCCTAAGGAGGTAAATTCATAAATGCAACTAGTTTCATGGTTACCAAGGGTGGGAAGTAAGGGGGGTTAGAATGATGCTATTGAATATGGAGTTTCTTTTGGGGGTGATAAAATATGTAATTAGATATTATGGATGATTGTTTAACATTGTAAATATACTAAAAACCATTGAATTGTATACTTCAAAAGGGAAAATTTTATATTATGTTATTTATATTTCAATTAAAAAGTCAATTACAACAGAAGATAAGAAATGCAATCATATGTACTATGACAGCACCCTGAAGTAACACTAAGTCAGGGTTTAGGGAGGATGTTGAAGAACAGGGAAAGCTTTTCCTAAGGTACAACTGCTAAAGTGAACTCATAGGATGAAAGATAATCAGGTAAAGAAGGATGTTAAGATAAATATATCACTATGCCTTGATTTACTAATAAAAAACAATTCTTTACAAATCCTGGTCTCTATCTCTGTCTTAATTTGTAATCCCTTTGCTAAGGCATTTCCTCCCTGAAAGCAGTACTGTTAGAGAGCACTCATTTCAACATTTGTTGGGTGATGTTGTTATTGGTAGTATGGGGTGGGGATGCTTTGAAGTTCCACTATTATGTGAACATATCTCATTTCTTCTCTACTTAGATTCATGCTATCTTTTTCTATTAATCACAAGACAGAAACTACCAAGTGTGGAAAGGCGAATGGTAGTTGTTTAGTTGAGGCCCTTTTGCCAGGACAGAGTTATTCTCTGTCCCAGGGGCTGCCTAAGGTAGCTGCGAAGCAGAAGCTTCAGAGAATTTCCATTTGCAGTGAGAGGTTCAGCTGCTCTCCATAATGCAGAAGAGATGGACCTTGACAGCTACACCAGCTGAATATTGGTAATATAATCAAATTGGTAATATAATAAAATTACAAATATCCTTCTAATTTGTAATTTCAACTGTGTCATCCCTCAGGCGGTACACTTTTCTGGATGAACTTGTAAGACCATCAGTGTTCTCACTTGAAGTCAGTTTATCTTATTAGGAAATGAATTCACCCCTCTTAGAATTATCTCTGGGATAATGATCTGTTTTACTAAAGTATGACACCCGAAACAGATGGTAGGAATATGTGGTAGTCCTGATAAGGTCCTAATTAAACTGGAAGGCTATTGCCATCTTCTCAGAAGACTTTATGATTAACCTTTGGGATTTACTGTAAGAAATACCCTTATATAAATTTCGAATTCAAATATGCAGGGATCTGTGTGATCTTTTGTACTGAATGAAGAGGATCTGTATGGTTATTTAGTGTAAGGTTCTTCTTCCCTTTATCCTAGGGGATCCTAGTAAATGTAAAAGCTGGACAAGTCCCCAGACTTTTTGGTAGTATTCAATCTAATCAATTTATCATCTGTTAACTTGCACTTTCTGGTATGATTTGTATTTTATTACCTCCATTTGGAAATGGAAATGGAAATACCTATTAATTGACAAAATGTTCTTTTTATTTTATGGAGATGAAGTTGGAAAAAAAGGTCAAAATGGGTTTCATGTAATATGGCTTTATCCCATCTAGTAGTTTTATCTTTGCCTAATGGTTTTATAATAAAAAAACAACCACATACTTAAGAATTAAATGAGAAATTTTATATAAGTGTTCTGTGAAATGATTTCAGTTTTTTGCTTAGTTTTGGATATCAGATTTCTTAAATGTTGTATGTTAAAAGTTATTCTCTTTTAAAATCCAGATGATGCAGTTGTGATTTGTTGCAGATCAACATCTCCAGGAAGGTGACAGTAAGAGTGAAAAGTGCACAAGTTTTGCTTTGTCCCCCCAAATCTTAGGTTGTATCTGCTCTCTTGTGGGAGTGCACATGTCTTATAGAGCCATACACCATTCATCTCTTGTTCTTCCTTTCCAAGCTAGGTGACAGCACTGATGGAATTAATCATTGTGAAGTTCTGTGGGGTGTCCATTATAATGGGACAGGAGAGTTATACAGCCCTGAGGATGACTGCTAGTGAATATTATGCTCTCTTTTGTGTGGATTCAAACTGATTTTGACAATTTCTGATTGGGAAAGGAAAGAAGTTATGTACCAAATCAAGAGCCACATCACATCTACTGGAAGCCACATAAATCTGTTCTTTCAAGTGGCACTGCAGCTGCAATCAGGATTACATGAGCTTGGGGTAGTCTACAGTCATTCCCCAGAACTCAGTAGGGGGACTGTGTCAATGGCCAAGCATGACAATCTGAATTAGACATTCAGGTCAGTGATGCCTGAGTGGATCCATGGACATCGAGGTCCTACTACAATGGGCTAACCCTTGGCCAGGAGTCCATTTGTTATCTGATCCCTTTTGTGTTGTTTGGGCTTTCTGTATCCTGTTTGTTCATTCTGGACATTACTTCGTGATGAAAGTTGTAATGGATTTATCAATTTGGTTTTATCTATTTTGATTTATGTATTTTGATGTTAGATGCATCTACTTTATGATTTTATTTCTTTTTGAAATAAAATGGACTTCTATACCATTGTTTTATAAAATCTTTATTATCATTGCTTTATGAAACCTTTATTCCTGGCAAAATTTCTTTTACTGAAATTTACTTTTTCTTTGATAGCCCCTCAACTTTTAAAGAGTCTTCATATATTTTTCCCCATCATTTTTACTTTTAATTTACCTATTCTTATATGCTTAGAATGGCTTTTTTATGGATGGTATATATTTGAATCTTGCTTTTAAGCATTTAATATACCTATCCTTGTATTTAGTGGTGTATTTAGGCCATTTATCTGTATTTTTGCAATCATAGATGTGTTCGGATTTAAATCTACCATCTTTCTAGCTGTTTTCTATTTGTCAAATCTGGTCTTTGTTTCTTTATTCCTCTTCTCTTCTTTTGAATTTAGACTTTAAAAAAACATGTTAATAATAATCTTCAACAATAACTTATGATTTATACATTTACAAACTTTTTGTTAGTTGTTATTTTTTTAAATTAGTGATTGCTAAAGAGTTTATAAACATTCATCTTTAACTTAAATATAACAGTCTACTTTCAAATAATATTAACCTCTTCATGAATTTAAGAATCTTACTATAGTTCCAGTTATTCTTCCCACATTTTGTACTATCTTGCCACCTTTTTAAAAAAAAATCTAAATATTTATAAATCCTGTAAGACATTCTTAGTACTTTCACAAAAGACAGTTATTTTAAAAGTGATTAAAAATAAAAAAAATATATAATCCTAATTTTTCCCCATCCCTGGTAAGTTCCAATTTCTTTGTGTGGATCTTTTCTTTTATTTGGTATTATATTCCTTTTAATGAACTGATCTTCTAGTAATGAATTTTCTCACCTACAACTTGTCTATAAGACTATTTTGCTTTAAATTTTGAAAGTTGATTTGCTGGATCTTGAGCTGAGGTTCCAGCAATCCCTGAATACCTGTCTTGGTAGTGGGGATGGGTTTCTCTTACTCTTTGTTCTTGCTCTGGTCTGTCTCTTGTTGGTTCTATGGTTGCAATTCAATGTTTGATAGACTGTTTTCTTAATTTTTGTTCTAGAAGTTGCCATTTTCTGCTGTGTGAGCTTTATCAAGATGATTGTCTTCTAAGCTTTCATTTAAAAGGATAAATCATTTCTACTTCATGGATTTGTGGGGAGTTAAGTACCACAAGTGAGCTCTGTTACTCTAGGCAATATAAAGTATAGTTTAATTAGCTTGCTATTTCTAAGAAGTATGTTACAATCTCTCATTAAATTCCCATATCAGATTAAGTAAGTATGAGTATTGTCAGTGGAGATTCTTTTTTTTGTATCTAAGTTCTTTCTATTTTATTTATTATTTATTAGATGTAACTTACTTTATTAGAGTTATAACTCTTTTCAATAAATATTAATGTGTACTTGTTACTGAAAAAGTATTTCAAATGCAACCTTTTCCTAATAAGATATATGCACAGCTATACTGGATGAACTCTTGACTCACTGAGAGCTTTTCCCATGTAATTAAAGGTAGGACTACATTAAAAATAGTTCAGATATACTTAATGATTCCCCAAATCATATGACAGTTAATGTTCACTATTAACTAGTTGGATTTTGTAACACCTCTGAGAACACACCCTAAATTTCTTCCCTTTTCCCTCCTTTCTCCCTTGTTTTCACTCTTTTTAGTTTTTTTGTTCTCTCTGTTCTTTGTTTCTCTTCCTCCCTTCCTCCCTCCTTCTTTCTCTTTCTCTTCACACACACACACACACACACACACACACACACACACGCACACAAAACCTGTATGTATTTAACAATAAGCAAGTGATTGTTAATGATATTTGATAATGTTGATATTTTCAAGGAAAATATCTATCCATGCATCTATCCTCTATCCAGCAAAAAGCAACTTTATATCATATTTCCTTTGCTGAGTACTTATTTGAACATGTTCATCTATGCAGTTAATTCTAATTCAAGAGACCAAGTGTATACACGACCTACATAATAGTTGACACATTGTCACCATAATCACATGTAGTTTTAGGTCTTAGTCTTTTTTTTTTTAATTTTGATACAGGATCTCATTAAGTAGCCCAGGCTGGCCTCAAACTTGGAATCCTCCTTCCTCAGCCTGATGAGTAGCTGAGATTACAAGCAAGCATCAACATTCCCAACTTCAGGTTTTAGCCTGTTCTAGATTAGAATAAACTTAAAGAGAAAATAACATAGATGAAATTAAAAAAAGATAAAATAGTTCTGCTAACAATTAATCAAAGCACAAATAAAATTCAGGTTTTTGAAAAGTTATGCCATTTTCTTCAGAATATTACTTAGGTTCTGGCTTTCAATTTTGTTCTTAATTTAGTTCTCTACCTAAATTTTGTTTATTCATTAAATAGTTATTCATAATCCCTTCATAGGCAAATTTGAGGATCTCTTCTCAAATTCACCCCACAGGCCTGACCTCTGCTGCTGTCTTTAATAGCAATGAGGGGTCATCTACTTCTTAAAATGTTCCCTTCTTTGCATTTATATTAACTTATAACTTCTCATTTGTCTTCCACACTTGAAGATGTCTGCCATCTTTTCTGTAACTTCTCCCACAAAGGATGAATTTTTGGTTTTTGTACTGCTTGTGTATTCTACTACTGCTTTCACATCTTGCCCACTTTTGTGTTTTCAGTTAACCTGGGTGAAGAAGCAAGCTTGACTGCTCTTCTGGATTTCCAACTCCATGTCTGTTATTTATTGCTATTTGTCAAACAGTAACAAAATACCTTAAAAATTCTCATTATTGTCCTTTTACTGAATTTTGCTTCTCAGACAAAAATGCTGATTTTTGTGCTGGCAATACCTTTTTAAAAAAATCTAACTTAAATTTTTTTTAAAAAATTGCTCCTTTTTAGTTTTGCATGACAGAATGTATTTTGATATATCATACATACATGGAGAATAACTTTCCATTTTTGTAGTTGTACGTAATATGGAGTTATATTGGTTATGTATTCATATATGAACATAGGAAATTTATGTCCAATTAATTCTACTGTCTTTCCCATTCCCATCTCCCCTCCCTTCCCTTCATTCCCCTTTCTCTAAGCCAATGAATTTCTATTCTTCCCTCCCTGATACTTATTGTGAGTTAGCATCTGCATTTCAGAGAGAACATTCGGCCTCTGTTTTTTGGGATTGGTTTATTTCAAATTAAGCATAATAGTCTCTGGTTACATCCATTTACTGGCAAATGCCATAATTTCATTCTTCTTTATGGCTATGTAATATTCTATTGTGTATATGTACCACATTTTCTTTATCCATTCATCTGTTGGTTTCATAACTTAGATACTATGAATTGAGCTGCTATGAACATTGATGTGGCTGTGTCAGTATAGTTTGCTGATTTTAAGTCCTTTGGGTATATGCTGAGGAAAGGGATAAATGGGTTAAATTGTGGTTCCATTCTAAGTTATGTGAGGAATTTTCATACTGCTTTGCATAGTGATTGGACCAATTTGCAGTTCCACCAGTAATGTATGAGTGTACCTTTTCCCCCACATTCTCCTCAACATTTATTGTTACTTGTATTCATGATTATTGCCATTCTGATTGGAGTGAAATGGAACCTCAGTGTAGTTTTAATTTGTATTTCTCTAATTGCTAGAGATGTTGAACATGTTTTTATATATTTGTTGACTGATTGTATTTCTTATTCTGTGAAGTGTCTGTTTAGTTCCTTTGCCCATTTATTTATTGGGTTATTTGTTTATTTTGTTTTTTTTTAAATATTTATTTATTTTTTCTTAGTTCTCGGGGGACACAACATCTTTGTTGGTATGTGGTGCTGAGGATCGAACCCGGGCCGCACGCATGCTAGGCGAGCGCGCTACCGCTTGAGCCACATCCCCAGCCCTTATTTGTTTATTTTGATGTTAAGTTTTTTGAGTTCTTTATATTTCTCGAGTATTAATACTCTATCTGAGGTGCACGTAGCAAAGATTTTCTCCCATTCTGTAGGCTCTCTCTTCATGTTCCATCCACATATACAGTGAATAATGTTTAAATTAGGTTAATTATATCTATCTCCTCAAACATTTATCAATTTCTTATGTGTAAGAAATTCTAAATCCTTTCTTTTAGTTTTTATTTTAAAATACACAGTACATTATTGGTATCTGTCATAGTACTTTTTTTGCATAATGTTAATATTTGAAAACCAATCTTTTTAAAATTGCCTGGCATTGAATTAGTAATGTCTCATTCATTACCTGTGAATGAAACTGCCAAATTATACTGTTGGTGCTACAGAATTAATTTTGTGTGCACTTTTAACTACTGTGATCTCCTAGGAGCTGGGGTGAGCTTAAAAGAAATGTGCTGGCTGTAGAACCCATTTTCAGAGATGAGAGGAAAAATATCTATATAGTGATCAATCAGGGTAAAAAGTTTCACACATGACTTAGAAGATGTGAATGGAGGGAGGAAAGGATATTGTTTGGAAAATTAGCACATGAACCAAAAACTTTGAAGGCTTTATTATATTTGTTTCAGGAAGCAAAGTCAATGCCAGGGCCCCTTCTTAAATAAGTACTACAGGCACATAGAATTGAGTGAGAACGATAACTGTGAGTCCTAGTGAGGGTCTCTTTGAACTATAAAATTAAAAGTTTTTTCCTTCCATAGCCCTTATTTTCTTATTTATTTAAGTCGATGAGTGAAAAATTGTGTATTTATAGTATACAATGTAATATTTTGTATAATATATGGTGTTTGCATAAAAATATGTGCGCATTGTGTAATATTTACATATTTACATATTGTGTAATATCACATATTAGTCACTTTACATTCTTGTCTTTTGTGATGAGAACATTTACTACCACATTAAGCATATACACTGTGAAGAAGGAAATAGTAGACACTATTCTTTAATATCAGGAACAGTACAAGAAAGTCCACTATCAACATATATTTACCCATGTACTACAGTGCCTTTCAAGAACAATTTTTTAAAAAAGAAAATTAAGGCGAAATGATTAGAAGAGTGGCAATAGAAATATCATTGTTTTAAAAATGATATGACTTCCTACATTGAAACCCTATCTGCCACCAGAATCTACGGAAAAATTATAAGAAATGTAATATATAATAAAATTCACATAAATGTTATGTAAAATTTTAATCAAATTTTTTTCTAAAAATGCATATATTTAAATAAATGTGTGAAATAAAGCAAGCAAAGTAACTAAGTTAAATATTTTAAAGTAGGTATATATCAAAGAAATTAATTAAAAATGGAAGGAAGGAAATGGTTGCCAGGGGCTGAAGTGGGAGAGGAAATGGGAAGCTTCTAGTCAAAGGTAAAAAATTCAGTTAGGAGAGATAAGGTTTGAAGATCTGTTATACAGCAAAGTGAATTCAGTTAATAACAAAGATAGATTAATTCAAAAGAACATAGCTAACTTAATATAAAAATCCATTTTGTTCTCCCCCATCCCCCGTGCCACTTCTTCTTAAATATGTTTGAAATTATTTAGACAAATTCTCTAACCTGCTTTAAAAAAATCTGAAAAATACTTGGTATTGTTACTGGAACAATAATGTTTAGCATATATAGGGAAATTCTCACCTTTCATAAATATGGATACAGTACCCATATATACAAATATTCAGATTTTATGTTTTTATGATAGTGTTTTATCTGATTCAAGCTGAAGCTATCCACTCTACCTCTCTCTAGATGCACTTAATATAGGTATTACTGAAAATTAAAGAGCTCACTTAAGATGCTTTAGATGTTTAAAGTGTTAAATTTTATGAATAAATTATGATTTCTAAATGGATTTAAACTTCTATTTTAGAAAGACACATTCAGACTTAACACATTTTCTTCTATTATAGAAAAAAAAAGCTCTCAATAATGGTTCAAACACAATGGATGAGAATAAGTTTTTGAGCCCACTCTAACCAAAACTCTATACATCCCAAACTCCTTTCCCCTTAGATGAGTAAGGAACTTTTTTCTTATTATCAATATGTCTTTTCAGACAAATAATTGATGATATTCACAGTATAGATTACTTGGCCAAAACTATATATCCTCTCCAGAAATCTATAAAAGCAAAGCACATATTCCCCAATACTGCAATACACTTAGAAAAACTGTTTTTCTTGCCTCTAGAGTCTATCTCATAGTTGTGAAATAATATTGAAAATTTTTCTTTTTATCTAAAATCAACATTCTATCATTCTCTCTTCATCTCTTCTGGATGCATTTTTGCACGAAAATGCAGGGTTTACTCTTTCAGTTATTTTTGTATGAATGCTGCTGTGGCTTCTTTATTTGTCTCAAGTACTAAGAATTCTGTCATTTATTTGCAGATATATATATGTTGACAGCCTTAACATGGTTTTGTGAACCCCCTTATAAAGGTCAAGCTAAGCCTCTTGTTCTAAATGCACTAGGAGTGATCAAATAATTGTTTTTAAAACAATCAGGTCAGATCTATGAGATAAACATAAAATGCCATCTATTTGATGGTGATATACACTCAACCCAGCACCATTAACATTTTACATGTGATAACTGCTTTGTCTACTTCAAATATTATGGAAGTACCTAAGATTAAGTGTGAATTTAGTGTAGTGTTGGACAATGGGAGAGTGGAAGTCATTCACTTCTTTCTGCTGGTACAATTATCCCAGAATTTTTCATCCAAATTTGATAAAACCAGATGTCTGAAGTAACTTGAATGATTTTCAAAGGGCACATGGAGTTCCTAGTTTATTCTGCCACTTTGTGGTTAAAATACAAATTTCCATCATACCTGTAATTATTATTTTTCTTTACCTCAGGGAAATAGTTTCCAGTATTTTAAAAACTGGAATCTACAGATGCTGGAACTGCATATTTTCCCTCAATAAATATGCAAATACTAAATGAAAAGGGTGGATTGCTTTAAATTTTCAACTTTTGTAGAAAGCAATGGACAGAAAAAAAAAATTTAATGTTACCATCCCAGGATACATTGAAAAAGAGAAAACTACTATGATTTAACATTGAAATCAGGAAATGAGCAATTGAGATGAGAGAGGTGATAACTTTTCCAGTGGCTCTAGCCACCACCTATAGACTTGATCTTTGAATGTGTTCAAAAAACAAGACCCAAGAACAATAAGGTAGAAGTTTTCTTTGTTAAATGACAATAGCTAATGTTTAGAGTACTTGAAGTTCATATTTTCTCTTTAACACTGTGATTGTAGTCTAGAAAATTTCACTAATAACTGTTTTTTGTTCCAAGTATTTTTGTCCTATACCTTAAATTAAAAAGTTGATTTTTATCCCTCAAAATATTTTTTCTCAAAAATGGTACTTTTTATGGAGCTATGTATTGTCTATAGTTTAGTGCTTTAAAACTTCTTTTGTTAAAACCAAAGAAGATTACTTGACCTTGTTAGCTGTAGAAATATAAATTAACTTCCAATCATGTTTTTGCTGATTATTCTTCCCTCAAATGATTCTTAGCCACTATTTCCCTCCATATGGATCTTTAAATATTCTCTGTTACATTTTGAATTCCTAATTTTGAAAAATCTAGTTCCTTAAGATTTGGGTTTTCTATATTTTTTTCTTAATTTTCAATAGAACTTATTCATGAAGCACTCCAATTTCTCCCATAGAGGAATATAATGAGATAAGCCTTTGTGTTACCCACTATAAACATTTGCAATTGCTGAACTCCAAAACTGGACCTTCTGTTTTCTCTTGACCTCACTACTCCCATTAATGCCTTGAGATCCAGAGTATGTGGATTAATTATTGTGAACAGAGAAATGGTGTCCCTGATGTTTCTTTTTTTTAACCTTCTGAGATGAAGAACATCACTTAAAGTGAACTGCTTAGTCCCTTACTCTTTGTTTTGTGAATTTTAGAAAAGATCTCACTGCCTAGGGTTAATATCTAGCCCACTGATCCATTCCTTCCTCCTCCCTGCTTACTTCAAAATGTGGACACATCTGCATATGTATTGCCAGAACTTCATGATGAGTTCAATTGTTCTTCTCAATCTCCTTCCCCTTTTCCCTGTAAGAAGATTAGATGAAGGTGAGGGTACATTCCAGTTTGCCTGAATACTTCCAGTTGATGCCTATTAATCTGGCTTAATTATTTAAAAACACTTTCTCTTTCAACCTCATCCTGAGATAGCATATTATATTGCACTTAGTGTATGCCTGTGTCTAAATGTCATGTCTTATAGGGAAAGGTATTTATGTCCTTATTGATACCAGTTTGGGAAATGTGATATGATTTATGCAGTGAAATATAAAGGAGAGATCAATGCTACTTATGAGTAGAAAATTTAAAAGCCATTAAGAGTTCCTCCCAGAACTTTTGGTCTTTTCCTTCAACCACAGAATAGCACAGCATGCCACCCACTAGGACTGTTCCTCCATCCTGGGCTCCCAAATGGAAAATATTCTGTTGGTGATAAAGCACAGCCACAGCTAACTGACAATGATGTACTATAAACAAGAAATGTATGCTGTTGCCAACCACTGAGATCTAGAGATTGTATATTACCTCTCCATAATATATCAAAAGCATTATGGGTTTTGTTTTCTATCACCACCCCCCTTCATAATTCTTAAAAATAATCCTCCTGTCTTCTGACTCACTGTAGATTCATAGATAATTCTAAACTATTTCTGGCATATACCAACAAGATACATATTTTAGGAAATAGCCACCTCTGACATCACCTCCAAGAGCAGAAAAAGGGAAAAGAAGAAAACGTCGTGAGAAAGACTGGTTACAGTCCCATCTCCATCTCCCAGTTTGGATAAAGTCAGCAATGATTTTCTTTTTCTTTTCTTTCTTGTCCTCTTCTTACTTTCTTTAATTTATCCTCTTCCTCTTTATCCTCCTCCTTCTACTCATCCTCCAATGCTTTTTTCTCGTTAATCTGATTATCTACCTCCAGGATGATAAATTAAATAAATTTAGAAGAAAATAAGAATACTTTCCAAAAATTTTATGATAAACCAAGTAAGCTAGGAAAGCAGAACCTTTTATGAAATCCAATCAGATTCTAGGAGTTCTGACCTTAATCATCTTTCTGTGATGTAGAAAGCCACTCCTTTGGTATCTTCCCCCCAAGGAAACTCTATCTGGCTTCTTCAACTCACTCACCACCAGATGGCTCTCCAAATCAGCCCAGCTTATGATCCCTAAAATCATGTTTAATTTCAATGTATTATGAGGGATCATCTTTTCCTGGAAGAGATTAAATGATCATTCTCTAGGATACCAAATATTACTTAACTAAATCACTGTTGTCTCACTAAACCCTTGGCAACTGAAGACTTGCATGGACTTTGGTAGAATTTATTTCAAAGTGTAGTCATAGAATGTGTACAAGAATTACTTTAACTCCTACCTTATAGAAAGCACTCAAAAAAGCATTGTGTATTATTACTATTATTTCAAACCGTGTCGATACTTGAAAATTCTAATTTAGTATTTTCAGATGTTTTTCCCTCTACTTATATAATACCCAGAGCAGGGTGTAAACAAAACCAAAGATGGCCTAGGCTGGAGATAAAGACTTGAGGACCATTAGTGATGAGAGAGAGAGAGAGAGAGAGAGAGAGAGAGAGAGAGAGAGAGAGAGAACACACGCTATAGGAGGAAATGGGGTTAAGAAAAGACTTTATTTTATTAACATGAATAAAGACTGAACATGCTTTTAGGCTAAGGAAAGGGATTCAAAAGAGAGGATGGTATGGCATAGTAGAAATAGAGAATAAACTGTGCTACAATTTTTCACTCATTGGACTGACAAAATTTTAATTACAAAATTCTAATTACACATTCTCTTGACAAGACTGTGAGAAACAACTATTCTCATTCATTGCTCATGCAAATATGAATTTGTAGAGCAGTATCTTTCTTATGAAAAGACCACAAAAGCTTTCATCAAGCATCTCCACTTCTAGAAAGTAATCTTGGAGACAGACCCACATATATGGATGTTTATTTGAGATTATTTATTTGTTTGTACCAAGACACAACTGCTATTATCATCAATAGGCAATGATTTAATTAATTTCTGATACATACAATTAAATGGAATGCAGAGTTAAGAAATATAATTAAGTTGATGACTAGCATGAAGAGACATCCATATTGACCTTTAAAATAGTGCATAGTCCCATATGTATTATATTTAATAATACATTGTGCTAATGTTTTATCTTATGTATAACACATTACTGATATATTGTACTAATATATTGTGCATAATAAACAGTAACCAGGCATGGTGGTGCACACTTGTAATCCCATCTGCTCAAAACGCTGAGACAGGAGGATCACAAGCTCAAAGCCAGCCTCAGCAACTTACTGAGGCCCTAAGCAAGTCAGTGATAGCCTATCTCTAAATAAAATACAAAAAAAAGCACTGGGGATATGGCTCAGTGGTTAAGTGCCCCTGAGTTCAATCCCTGGTACAAAAAAAGTAATAAGAATACATATTCATTTTTACATAGACAAAGAACCCTGAAAAGATTAAAAAAATAAGTAAAATAATGGTAAACTGTGTATGTGGGTGGTAGTAGGAAGGATCATGTGAAAATTGGGCTAAAAAGGAAAAGGGGTGGATGGGGAATTCCTACTGCATAACTTTTCATTCTCTTTTAAATTTGCACATATTTTCTATTCAAAAAAAAACTTGAAGCATGTACATCTAAAGAATGAATACAAGTGATGTGAGTGGAATTTTTCACTATGAAGAAAAATTTTTTGAGTGTGGGATTACATGTAAAAAAATTAATGGAGAGAGTACTGAGCTTTTTGAAAAGTAGCATGGATGCTATATTTATTAAAGTTAGATTTTAATTTGCAATTAAGATAATAGTAAATGTAGTTACTAACTTGATTATTAATTGACATACTTGGACGTTGGCTACAGTGGGAAAATTGAGATATGGTGATCATGTATACTACTTTACCATTATGTATTCTTTTTCCTAACATGCATTGGCCATTTCAAGAAGGAAACACATATCTGTTAACAATGGGGAAAAGAAATTTGGCGACTGAAAGTCAAGTGTGGGACAGAAATTTTATTTTATTTGTAAAAGTGTATGATTATATTTATATATACACTGTGTATCTGACCCTTCAAAAAAAATTTAAGGATGGGAGCAAAATTACAAGAGAACAAATGTGAACACATCAACCAAATACCTTTTTAAAATAGTTACATGCCAGCCAGACAGACTGATGCATGGATATTTAATGATTCTTTCTATGGAGTATTTTTCAATCATATGTTGGTTCCATCCAGTGACTGTATTCATTTTCACTAACTGGATTTCAATCAAATGAACACTGAATAGGATTTATGCTTGGATATGATATTTGAATTTCTAAATAATATAACACAGAGGTTATTTTATGAATATTTTTAAATCAATGTTTATGGATAATTCTGGGGGGTTGTTAGATTGTCTCAAAATGGAACAGAAAATGTTGAAAAATAAGACACTGAGCACACAAATTATTAATAGTTAAAGGAATGTCTACTGAACAGTCAAAAGCATCTTTGCTGGTTGAGAGGAAATTTGCATCTTCATAATAAGTGTTATATGAAAAGCAGAGCCCTTTCACATGCTAGCTCAGCTATTGAAGTTATTCTTATCTTCTATCTGGAATACTGCCTGGTAAGAATAGGAAATTCTTCATTCCTTTTACCAATTATATCTGCCATGTGCAGGCAATGCAGAGCATTGGCGAACATTCAGAAAGCCTGAGGATTGAATTCACTCGTGGAGGACAGTCAGCATTGTTCAGCAATGCATGAAGCTTTGCTGGCTTTAATAATACATGAGGACTGGTTTGGGCTATTTTTCAGCCACTTGTGCTAACTGCATGTCTGCTGCCATGAGCCATGAAGTTTTCCCACCCAGGATCGGTTTAGAAGGGGAAGTTACAAAATAATTCTTGGGGAATTTTTTATTTATTAAATCTGTTTTGTAATTAAAAATATTCAAGAAATATTATAATTTTGGCCAATTGTTTATTTTAATTATGTAGATGACATGTTCTTATGGTGATAAAATGGTAAAATGATATAAAATTTGTGATGCTATACCTTCAAAATTTCCTCAATATTGAAATTCTTTTGATATATGGAAAAAGTATTTTATGAATCAAAGCATGTATCTTTAGATTTCATTAAAATTCTTGCATTTATTATATTTAATTGTATTTTTTAGTGTGTTTGTTTTAGTTTTCCTGTCTGAATTTACTAAATATACAGATTAATGCGCAGAATTTTAATTTCTTATTATTTAAGGCTAAACAATGTGTATATTTAGGAAAAAACACTACAGACATGATATGGAAATCATTACAGATTCATAAGCACACAGACACATTGTATATGCACACCAGTAGATCAAGTGGTTTCCTAGTGATAACACTGCTTCTAGTTTTAGTAGCCTTTAACCCTAAGTCCCTATCCAATGCTCCGGAGTAAGAATTGAAAATTTTCTTGACTCCATACCCATTTGAAGGAGACAGTACAGATATCTGAGAGTACTGTGGCCCCTTTATAAACCAGAGACTGTGTCCAGCCAAAGAATATTAAATTAAAAAGAAAAAAAACAGAAAACATGGCCAAACACAACTTTAAACAGATCAATCATGTTCACCAATTTTCTATGATGTTTAAAGTACTTCTGTTTTACATGAATTCTTAAGAATCACCTTGTGAAGAAACTGCAATTTGTGCCATAAGGATGTTATAAAAATGTCAACTCCTCTACCACACACACCCCATGTGCATCTGGAGTCATATGTGACATTTGGAATTGAGATCTCACATAAAGGTGTTCAGCTCTGTTCTCTTTCTCTGCTCTCCAAACAAGCAGATGTGTTTCTGTGTTAATTCGGTCTTTGGCCTTGACCTATTTCATTCCTGGTCCCGTCCTTGAAATCCTACCTTTCTCTGTCTTCTCCACATCTCCCAGCCTTACTTCCCTAATGGCCCCACTGCCCCCAAAATGTGAGAGACAAGCGAACTGAGAATCATGATGAGAGGTGATGGATAAAGGTGGTGGCTTAGAGACGAAAGGGTTTTAGATCACAGTGGTTTCCACCATGGTAAGGAGTGAAAAGAGGCCGGGTACCATGGGCTCATGCCTTTAATCCCAGTGGTTCTGGAGATGGAGGCAGGAGGACCATGATTTCAAAGTCAGCAAATTGAGGCATTAAGCAACTTAGTGAGACCCTGTCTCTAAAAAAAATTCAAAATAGTGCTGGGGATGTGGCTCAGTAGCTGAGTGCCCCTGAGTTCAATCACCAGTACCAAAAATAAATAAATAAAAAATTTTAAAAACAGAGTGAAACTTAGTTCTGAATGAATCTTACATCTAAAATTGTGCTACCCTAGAAGTGTTTTCTCCTAAAGCTTTTTGAAATAAAAACCATTGAAATTCCTCATTTCTCTGTGATTTTTTAGCAGTATAAGTTTTCCAGAGAGGTATACAAAATGTCTTTTAAGATTCATATAGATTAAATACTAACATCAATCTTTAAAAATGACTGTTATAGTGAAATTGGTGAATTAGTAACCCAGCAACAAACAATCTCTAGGCACAGAGAATAAGATTTCTCTTCCTTACCATAGCTAATTCAGGTTGTTTTTATTAAGTTTCCTTCCATGTAAATGCTGGCTCGGACAAGGCAACATTCTCCTTGGCTTATGTAGGTCAAAAAATTGACTTAATCACTCTATAAAGATATCATTATAAATTGAATTACTTCTCAATTCTATAGTGAGTCGTGTGAGCTTACTAGAGGGTAGGGAGAGGGGGACCGTGCATGAAACAGTAATTTAATTTCTTTTCCCATAACTGAAGTTCTAGTTTGACTTCATGGTAATCATCTTACAATAACATTTTTTTCCCTCTATTGATGTTCCTTGAAACTGAAATATTACTTTTTTAAAATATGATGGAGCATCAATTTTTTTCCTTAAGAAAATATATTAAAATGCTTATATTTGTGTATGGATGTATTTTAGTTAGTTTATGCACCAATTCTTAAGGTGAAATGTATATTTTACTATATTAAATAGTATTTTATTTTAAAATATGACACTTAAAGTTCTATAGATCAATCCAAACACTTGAAAACCATTTCTTAGACTCCATTAAATACAATGTTGGTTTGTCTGCTGATAGGTCCTTTTTGTTATTTGTTATCTTTCATGGGATTTTCAAATGTCTCCTAGAATTTCACACATCAGTAATCTGAAATGAGATTTTGATGTTTGAAGCTCAAGTCCACTGCTAGGTATTAAATATTCCATGTGAAGGTCAGGTTAGGATTGATTCATAGTGCCTCATACAAACAGCAGCTTCATTCTGTTTAAATCGGGGCTCTTTTTTTTTTTTCCTTTTTCTTTTTCTCATTTTATACATGATGAACAATTTAACTTAGAAGATCTGCTTTTTGCATTATTGAAGAAAAGCACATCATAATTTTTCTAAGAATAACTTTGAAAGGCTTGAATCAAAATCCTGCATGGTATATTTTTTTCCTATGTATTATTTATGCTTAAGGTTGTTTATCCCAAAAGTTTGAAACCAGATTTTCTCTGTAAGTTCTCAATCTTTTGTTTGTTTATTTTTCTTCAATACAATGCCAAATCTTTGCTTTGGAATATATTATTATATTGTGATGATTGTAATTAAAGTCTATGTGAAAAAAATATTTCCTGTTTAGAAAAAAGAAATTATCATTAGAATTTGTTTGGTTTCTTTTCTCTTCTTGGGTCAGTTAACAATAACAACTCAAATCTGTAGAACAGGGGAGATATATAGTGTAAAGAATTATAGCATCAGAGTTTTAACTTTCCACTTAATAAGAATGACCTGAGGAAAATCACCAAGATTTTCAGAACTTCATTTTCTCATCTTGGAAAATGAAATGGATCATGTCACTACTCCATAGGTTAGGGAGAATAAAAATTAAGTAATTACTTAAATGCAAGTGCCTTTGAACAATGTGAACTAAAATAAATATGTGAAGCATTCTAATTTTAAAATTAAGGTGAAATTTATAAAACAAATTCTATACACAGATTAATATCTAAGTACAGATTAATATCTGGGGTTTTTCATAGTTTATAAAATGTTGGTAGGAATTCAGTTTATATGAGCTAAATTCACATAAAATGTTAAATCATGTATTTTTCATAAATTAAAGCCTACCCCCATATTTGTGTGATATAAACAGATTACTTTATCTTTCTGGGCCTCTGTAGTTTGTATAAAATTTCACCATAGAATGGGTAAACATTGCTATGAGATCTTTTTTCAGCTACTGACACTCTCTGGAATTGAGTTGGACCTTCCAGTTGACTCTGTCAACTACTAACTCTAAAACTGTTCTCTCTGGTGGACAACAGTGGAGATCTTGTTGAGTTGAATGTTCTAATTAAACTGAGTATGTGAAGTGGGGAGGGCGGTGAAGGATTAAATGAGAAGAATTTTGGAAGGAGCTGAATTTGGCAACCAGATATTTGAAAGCAAATAACTTCAGAGAGTACTGCAAAGTGAGACAAGTAATTTATTGATGTAATCATCCAAAAGAGAACTTTTTTCTTTCATTAATTGAATAGACTATCTCATTAAATTTGAAAAAAATTGTGAAGAGTGTTTTAAATTATTCCCATTTTATAAATAAAGATGAAAAATGAGGTCCTGAGATAATGACTTAACTTCCTAATATTACTGAGACATTTTACAAATCCAAAAAAACAAAATCTAAAATTAATTTGTTATATATATTCCTGACCCTGGCCCCACATTAGCATAGCTTATGTCTTGTGTTGATGGCCATCCTGATTGCCCTGAAGAATCCAAGACACACAGTGGACATATAACACAAATTGGAAAATTAAAAAAGTATGTAGACTTTTAAAAAATGCTTTGAATAGGAAAACATGCATCTCAAATGTGCTTTGGAAACACTACCATAATCTATCACAGGGAGACCATAAACTTTTAGATATTCTCACTTCACCTTAATTCCAAAATAAATACATGATGTCATATTCTAGTAAGTATTGGAAGGGTGATCTTAAAATCCCACAATGTCAGAATATAGTATCATGAAATCACAAAGTTTCTGCACTGAGCCCAAAACAGCTTGTATAATTTTTGCTTTCTTTTACATCATTTCTCTTATTGTACAGGCATTCAAACCTTATATAAATTTTAGTTTCTCCCAGCTCAGTGGACATGTTTTTTCCTACAGTGGAATGAACTAATAGCTGCAACTTTCTAGCCTGAGGCTAGAATCACACAGAAGCCCAAGATGCCCTTCAGCCTCACTTCTGGGTGGGGGGGGACTAAAAGAGAGAGAGAGAGAGAGAGAGAGAGAGAGAGAGAGGAAAAAGAAAAGATGTTCAAAATAATCATGTACTCAGTCATGGAAATCTGGTAGATTGCAGACATGTAGATACCAGTTCTCAAATTATTGCCCCCATTAACAAGATATGCAGTCCTAATGATTAACTATCCTTCTAGACATCAATATCTTTTCTGTTTGTTTTATTAGATTATAATAAAACATAGGCCAGTATTTTACTCTGTTGATACATGATTTCAACAATGCCTGGTATATGGTAAATGTTCAATAAATAGTAAAAGTATTATTACCCTACACTGTATACCTTGCAATGGAAGTCAGGTGATTTATAATTAATAAGAATTACCAATATGCTATCCAGTACTCAAGAAGGTTTTACACAGAATTATATAAACATGTGCATGGAAGGAGACCAAAGACCAAGGAAGAGTTTATTTGTCATTGTTCATTAGGTTGTTGAACCTCTCAGGGACCAAAGTATAGTGGCTGCTGCTTATGTTTTTAGAGTGTGCTAAGTTCTAATTAGTATTAAGCAAAACGTGTAGTATGGTACTGCACACAACAGAGATAAAGAAACAATCACACAAATTATTGTGGAATTATAAGTTAACATAGGCAATAAGGGGGTAAAATGAAGAAGAAATTAGTGCCTGTTCCTACAGTTATGGAATGTGACCATGCAAGGAATGTTCTTTCAGACTCGTAAAATTCTGTCTCTCCCAAATTTCCCAGAATAATTAGCCCCAATTCCAGTACCTTCTTCAAATAGGATGTAACCTGTAGACTGATAATGAGCATAAGCGGGAATTTTAAAAGAAAGGTGTTTAAACTACAACAAATGAGATTTAATTATTACAAATATTGTTAATCACCACTTTCCTGTAAAAATAAAATAGAATAGAACCAGCCATAATCATAGTATATATTGGACCAGGTTTTGCAAAAGAAAAAGATACGTCTAGGTGACTGCTATAGGTTCATGGCAGTTCTAAACACAAGATGAAAATAACACCACCTTCTTCCACAATATTTAACATTCTAATAAATTAACTATGTGCCACACATTAGAGAAATTATTTTGGCTAATGATGTACTAATACATTATCAAATATGTTTATGTCTATCCTACACACTTGAAAGAAACATTACTCTTCATTTATATATAATATATATTTTTTAATATTTATATATATTTTCCAACAACCTTCTCAAATGCACATTATTCTGTTAGTTTCCTCCTTCAATGAAATTTCTCAGATTTTTTAAATAGAAACTCAAACTAATATGCAATAAGTCATACTTATTATGAATCTTTGGCTACTTAAAGATCAAGAGAATGATATGTAATTCACTTAACCAACTTCTAGCAAAACCCATGCTAACTGCAAACTCATTCATTTTGAGGAACAGAATACAATTGTTTCCTTTTTATTTTAATTTCTTCCTTACAGATGATTATAAAACTGATACCAGATACTGCATTTATTTTATTATACTGAAATGTTTTGATCAAAACATTATTCCTTAAAAATTTTATTTTGAGGCAATAGAAAACCAGGATAATTTTTACTGAAAATTGGTTTTATTTTAAAAATGTAAAAATGACCAAATTACTTGTATTCTATTGGGCAATAGAAGTTCAAAGATCATATCTGTTACTAAGTATATTATATTTTTAGGGTCACCACAACATCATACCACAGATTGGGTAGTCAAGCAAAATAAATTTATTTTCTGACAGATCTGGAGATTAGAAGTTTGAGATCAAAATTTCAACAGGACTGGT
The DNA here is from genome assembly GCF_045843805.1 of Urocitellus parryii. Classification (NCBI taxonomy): domain Eukaryota; kingdom Metazoa; phylum Chordata; class Mammalia; order Rodentia; family Sciuridae; genus Urocitellus; species Urocitellus parryii. The sequence goes on from NW_027553327.1 coordinate 5,252,900, forward strand.
TTCTTCTGAAGCTTTTATTCCTGGCATTGACATAAATGGCCAGTCATCTTCTTCCCTTTGTCTTCACTTTGTAAGTGTCTGTGTCCTAATCTCCTTTTCTTATAATGACACCAGTCATGTTGGATTAGGGCCTACTCTAATGATCTCCTTCTAACTTAATTACCTCTTTAAGCACTTTTTCTGCAAGTCCAGACATATTCTGAAGTACTGGATATTAGGACTTCAGCATATGAAAAATTCAGAGAGGACTGTTTGGTCCACAACCACATGGATTTGGACAAAGCAACTTCACAAGTATTATAAAACAAAAAGAAAAATTAAAGGTTGATGAGTCCACAATACTATCAGCCTATGTGAAAGAAATGCACCTGTATTATTTCCAACTAAAAGGTAGGTATTTATAGATTTGCAAAATTAGAAAACTAAGAGCAAAATTTTCTCTATAAGAACAATATAATAAATTGATAAAGGGATTAAAAGAACCACCATAAACCAGTTCAATTCTTCTAATTCCAAAAGCATTGGATGCATATTTGAGTAGATTACTCAAAGGCTCTGAAGAACCTCCACAAAAGTTTATCTTCTCTTGTTCTGATCTTTTGTTGCTATAGGTTGCAGTATTGTTATTCAGTTATTGGAATAGAGAGATAAATAAATTAGCACACCCTCAACCACTTGTTGGTGTGTGCTAGGGGTGCCTATGCATCTATAATTACAGGTTCTCGAGACCTTGATAGGCATCTGCATCTGAGATATATTTTTATCAAAGAACACACTCAGCAACCATTCTATTAGATCATAAGTGATAGTTCTGGTTTTGTACATTGTTATGATCCTCACTCTCCTATTTTCAAGTAAACTGGCTAATGCACCCTAAGTATTACTACAGGCCACATGGTCTGTCTTCAGATTTTATCCCCTTACATGAAACAGTGTCAGGTCTCAAGAGGAGCTCTGTTAAATATGTTGATTGATTGAACAGCCGATACTCAAAGAATCTGGTTGCTGTGGCTGCAAAAGCCCTGGCTGTGTGTACTCACCTGACAGAATTGCCTTTCAGCAACCTCCTATAAACTCTGTCATCTTTCAGGTTGGGGCTTGCATACTTGGTTAATGGATAGCAAATTTACTCTATTGTATCCACTAGTTTAATGCTTTTACTTCCCAGAGTAGAAGAGATGCTTCCATGACCCTTGAAACAACACATTCAAAGTCAAACCAATTTCTTTTAAAAATTGCCTTATTTCATTATTTCCCTATTGCCTTTCTTTGGGTTGACATCACATGGATTACATTTGTCCCATTGTCTTTGTTCCTACTTCCAATTCACTGAAAAATTCTAATGATTCTATCACTTCCTCATCTCCTATTTCTCTTTCTTCCTCTTTTTCATGCTACATGCTGGTTAGAAATCTGTTCTTTATTCATGTACTTAATCTTCTGATAGCACCACCTTCACTCCTTTTCTGCTTCCATTCTTCCTCACTGCCATAAAAGACATTTTGTCAAGTCTGTTTCTAATCAAGAAATCTCTACACATATGTCATGTCAAAAAGAGTCATAATGCTAATAATTTATAGTATCAATAATAAAAAAAATTCTGTTACCTCTTTTCATCTTAATAAAATGTACCCTCTTTTCTCAGTTGAATAAGACATTCTTATTGAAGTTCTTCTGTAAATGCATTTTCAGATAATATTAAGTTAGCTTAACACTAACTTTCTTAATATAGTTTACATTTTGGTTTGCTTGAATCAGCTGTATTCCCCAAAGACCCTCGAAATGAACACCTAATATTTTTATGGCCTGAAGTTCCCTCTCTTACCCTCATCTCCCTGTCTTCCCCAAACTTCAAAGCATGCCATGAATACTCACTCTTCCTTGAGGTTGTTCTTAAAGTAAGGGCTATAAATAATCTCATTTTCCCATAAGCCAATGCTTTATGCATTACATGAAGTATCATATCTTGCATTATCATTTGCCAACCTGCATTATTCACTCTATGAGACAGTAAATCTACAGAAGACAAAATCTATGTCTCTTCTTCACCTTTATTTCTCTACTTAAGCCTGTTGTTAGTAGAATACCTGTGAAGTCTCAACCAAGTTACTGCACACTATTCTAGGAGAGAGTAGTCATTATTAGGCAGTCATGTAATTTTTTTCTCCAAATCATTGGATTTTGGATACAATGGTAAAGTCCTCTAATTCTTTCTCAGCATTATCCTTATATCAGGAAAATCACATAAAACTTGCAGGAACTTGGAAAACAAATACCTTGGTTTTCAGAATTTTGACAATATGACATGTGGTTTTATAATTCTGTTTTACTTGATCAAAATGCTTTCTTCCTCAGATCCTTACTTACAATTTGGCAGATAAAACCTTTTACACTTTTTCTCTCTTTTCTCTTAAACCCTCTATCTTTCCTCCTCCTTCTCTCTCATTCTTCTTTTCTCTCTTTTTGCTAGAAGACTGTAAAAAAAAAGGTCTGAAGAGAGCCAAGAGTCAATTAAAATAAATTAAAATAAGAGAGACTATATATAAAGAATTTTAATTAATTATAATGTCTTTGTCTGGAAATGAATTCTTTAATTGTGACTCTTTATGCAGCAAATTCACATTTATTCAACCTCAATGATGGATTATGCAAGAGTTCATTTATATGTAAGTAAGAATACAATTGTTAATGGATTAAATATTCAAAAGTTTTTACAGAAAGGTATTCTTACCACTTATAAAGTATTTTAAGAGCTTCAAAAGGGATGTGCCTTCTGTTACAGTAACATAATGATTTATCTTCCTGATTATGGAAAGTTATATCAGAACTTCAAATGCTCTATTAAGTATCTCTTGAGGACATCACATTCAAATCTATCTTTAAAAGCAACAAAGCAAAGCAGAAGATTATTTGTGTCAATGGTGTCTTTCAAGGAAATGTAATATTAAATGCCAATCCGACACCATGTCTACTAACATTGAGAATAATGACCCTTACAAGCATCTCTGTGGCAATTCCTTCATTCTGTCTGTGGACAAGGCAACCCTACAGTTAGAACTGAGGTGAAAGAAAAGCTGTTAACTACCTTCCTTCCCCTGCTATTAGAACTATAATAAAAAACAAGGGAAAAGTTGTATGTGTCAGTTAAACTCATTTAAAGTTCCGCTTTTTTAGCCTACATTCATTATTTTTTTCAGATTGTTTCCAGATTAGTCAGGCAAGAAATACTCTTGATCCCATCATTACTGCTCTAAAATGATGGCTGATAAACTCTAGATCAGACCAATGCCTATTTTCTGTAATTACCCCAACCTTTCCAAGATTCCCACAGTGGTTATCAGATAGGGGACAGTAAAACATCACGTCCCTGCATGCCCCACTTTCTGTTACCAAAAGCTTAGCCAAGATAAGGAAACAATGACAATAAACATGGGCCAGAGGTCCTGAAGGCCCAGATACAAATTATCTTGAAGGATACTGGTTTTCTCTTATGCACACTGGGGACTATGGCAGGTTAATTTTACTTAGTAATAGTGATACTTATTCATTTTAAAAGGTGGGACTGGACCAAGCTATTTCCTTCAGATAGGTCTGACAATTATATATATCAGTGTAGAGAAAGGGTAGGTAGCTGTTTGCCTATTTTATAGGGAACGAAATTAGAAGCCCAGGGGAATATAAAAGATGAAAATATCTGTGGTAGAGAAGCTTTCAGAAAACCTTAGGTAAATTAACATTGTGTGCCTCAATATGTTAATAAGCAAAGAAGTGATATCATTCATTAAATATTTGCATAATTGTATTTCATGGGATAAGTGGAACTACTAATCATGTTTTATCCACAATTGATTGAGGTACTATAATTTAAAATAACTTTTAGGGTAAGGAAATCAGCAGAAATAGGAGTCTTAATCTAAACGTGTTTGTGCCTAAATGAAGTATTGTAAAAGGTGAGCAAAAATAAAATTAAAGAAAATCAATAAGTGATATAAAACGATGAATCTACAGTAACAGTTTTAAATGCCTACTATAAATGAAATACATTTTGTACAACGTCACTTCGTCCATACTACAGTATAAAATAGCAAGGTTGATCTCTTTTGACATGGATTACAGTCATAAAATAAAAAATTAGGAGAAATAGAGAACAAAATATTTTGTTGGAAAAATATGTAAAATGACTAAAAAATGATTTCAAAATATTTTTTCATATTTTATGTAAATATGAGTTCTTATTTGTTGATAATGATTATTTTAATTATTGTATTCCACCAAGAAATTAAAATATAGTTTTAGTCATTTAAGCGGTAGAAAGATGAGTTTTAAATGATACTTTTATTGAAGGAGCTTGGACAAAACTTCTTGGCAAAGATCCAAAGAAAATGAAATTGTATGCCTGAGATCTTTATTTCTACTTTTTGTTTTATATAAGTCACACCTTCTTGGTTTTTAATGGCACAAGAGACATAGTTTTCTTCTACACTTATTGGTTCTTTTGAAACTATCGCACCTATAAACTATAAATAATTAATGGGAAATTATTTTAACAGTACTTACCATTTAGAAAAACAAGATAATTATTTGTTAATTGAGTGTAATAGTAAACTTTGTATTGCAGCTATTGAAAAGATACCAAAATATAATTCAACTGCCTATTTAAAAAATTCCACCAGAGGGCAACATGTACCAAGACTTTTGTCCCTTTGCACTTTGAGAGAGGAAAAAAATTCATTTTATCCCTTTTCATGAGTAAATGTCATTGGTTTAATATTTAGCATCATTCAGTCTTGTTATCTTTCTGATGCACATGTGGTTTCGAGTGAATAACATCTCACTTATAAAAGATAGCATGAGGGGTGTTACTCTGATTTTATTTAGTTATATAGTCAATCGTTGTTTTTCAGTTACCATAATTATCAGAAGACAAAAAAAAGTAAAAAGGGCCTTATTTTATATATAACAAATTCATGTGGAGAGATAGTCAATGCTGTATGTGTTTCAAATTATAAATATGTATGAATAGTTCTAGGTGAAAAAAATAAACAAAAATCATATGAGATGTTGATAGTAAATTTGAAATTCAATTTAGGAGAAATAAAAATCATTTGCTCATTATATTCTCAGAAACCATTTAACAGAGAGTTAGGAAGACTGGTTGAATGGTGTGCATCATATTAACACCGCTTAATCCTCTCAGAAAAATGGAATGTGCATAAAACTAGCAATATCACCCTGTTTTTGAAGTCTTCCCAAAACAGCACTCTGTCTCCGGCCTGTCCTCTCCTATCTTCTACTTCTCCATCTACACATTAATATTTTACTTTATAAAAATCACCTAAACATGAGTGATTGCCACTAACACATTAATAGTAGAAAAGGCACACATGTTTTGGTCTCCTTATGTTTCCAAATTAAGTTTTCTGTAGGAGCAAAGCAACATTGAAAAGGAAGAATGATAAACACAACCAGCTTTGGGAAATGATTATATAGGTTTTAGTGGAATTATATTTAGAAATAACATAAGAACAAAACATACACACAATAGTGTGCTTTAATTAGGACAGATAATTAGGACTAAGCACAATTGTCTCCTATCACAATAACATGGTCAATTTTTGTTTAGCTAGTAGTGCTATACTTAAAGTCAATTTTATATTCATAAAAATAAGTGCTAAAATTTTCAAAAAAATTAAACAAAAATTTGTTTTTACCATTTTTAAATCTCAACACATATTATAAACATAGGCAGAATCTATCTGGACTAGATTTAAGTGATTTTCCTGCATCATGTTTTAACCCTCCTATTCCCTTATACAATAAGAAATAAATGGGAATAATTAATTCCCATTTCATAAATGACTAAACTCAGATATTCATGTTGGTAAATGTGATAATTGTAAGAATATCTGTAAGTGTAGACTGAAATGCATATACAGACAGTAATAAAAAAGCATTAATTCCCAAGCATACTTCTAAAATTAAGAAAACAAGATTATGAAAAACTTTTAAAAATCATTCATCTTAACCTCACATAACAAATTTAGATAATGTCAATTGGCAGAAATAGATGGTAGAAATCAGCAGACTGGCACATACACATTCCTCTCTGTTTCCATTGTTATTAATTTAGTATTATTTTATTAATGTGAAGTTTATAAGTTTCCAGTTAATTTTGTAACCATTTGCATTGTTTCCTATCCTTACATCTGTATTTAAAAACATCACACCTATTTATAGTCAGGATTTATTGGTTAAATTTTTATCTTGATTTTTTTTTTCACTTTCTAGGTATCTCCAACATCTCAATGATCAATTCTAATCTCAAAGTGAAAACCACTCACTAATAAAGTTCTAAATGAAACTACATTAAAATAAAATATAAAAACTTAAAAAAATGGATCATATATTTCCTAGCATTCTTATGTACTCTCATCTATTGTCTTATACTTCACAGACAAATGTCAATGAGTGTTGTGGCACACACTTGTAATCCAGTGGCTCAGGAGGCTGAGGCAGGAGGATTGCAAGTTCAAAGCCAGCCTCAATAACTTAGGGAGGCCCCAAGCAACCAAGTGAGACCCTGTCTCAAAATTAAATAAATAGAAACAGATTGGGGATGTGGCTCAGTGACTAAGAACCCCTGCGTCCAATCCCTGGTACAAAAAGAAAAAAAAGCACAAATATCAGGGTATACCTTGAATAATTGTTTTCTTGTTCCTTTTTCTTCAAGTGACTATGTTACTTTAGAGAACTCAGACAGGTAAAAAGTAAAAATTGCCCTCTTGAATGTGGTCTTTTTTTTTCTACCTAGATTACTATATAATTATTTATTTATGAAATTTATTTGTTGAACATATACTTACATGGACCATGTCATAGTAGCTAGACATTCAACCATGTTTAAAAACAATCTGATTTCTTGGAATTTGCATTCTAATTGGAGAGAGGAGTGGTAAGCAAATTTTCTAGGGTATTTCACCACATATCTCATTGCTACCACATTAACATGTGTTCATATTTATTCTCTGCATCCTAATCTTACACCAAATGCAGTTCAGTAATAAAAGATTTTTAAATAATATGGAACAATGTAAAAACAAACAAAAAAAGACTTCACATAATGGTCACACCCCACTTGACTGAAAAAAAATTGCCATAAAATGTGCAATGATTATGCAGACAATAATAAAAAAAACATTAATTCCCAAACATAATTCTAAAAGAAGTATGAAAACAAGATTAAGAAAACAAGATTATGAAAATAAGATGATTATGGGCATGTCAGATAGCAACTAGTGCTTTAGGGGAAATAATGAAAGTCAAACAAGGTTCAGGAACCTTGCATCACCTGTGACCATGCTAATTTAAGTAGGTTCACTGGGGAAGTATGGTCTCTTGAATGAACCAGCTTTGAGGTTTTCTGGGGTTCCTAGGCAAACACTCTCAAGAGAAAGAATTTTACACCCAATTGCCCTGCAGTAATTATTTCTTTTCAATTTGTGGATTCAAAAACAGATAATCTCTTTTTTTTTCCTGATCTAGCTTTGAGTCATTATATTATCTCTTGTTTTTTATACGTCTTTGTGAAAAACCAATCCTGTGAATGCCAAAACTTCCTTGTGTATATTTTCCTTATGGTCTGTACAGTTGTCTCTGTCCTTTTTCATTTGTTTTATGTGACTTCATCACACCTCAGTATCCTGAATCTATTAAGTTGTACTTCCTTTTTACAACAAATTTTCTACATTTTTTTCCTCTGAAATCTATTAATTTTTTTCACTCTTCTGTCTTATAAATCTATTTTGTCCCTTTCTTCCTTTTTGAGAACATTTTACCTTTTATGATAAAGACTTTTTTCTTTTCTTTTGAACAAACTCATACAATTTTTGTCCTTAGACTAAGGAGAATTACCTAAGGAACCTAATATAGGCTACGGTTCATGGCATAGCCTTTAAGTGACTTTCTTGGATTTTTGTTCTTTAGTTTTGCATTTTTCCAGATTTTTTTTGATAGGTCTCAGGTTGACTTCTTTAGGGGTAAAACTCACATTTCAATGTGGCTATTTGCTGATAATGAGGGATCCGGCATGGAGGGCAACAAGTGTGGGGATGGACATATAGGAATAGTCGCAAGTCCATTGTCCATAGTTCTAGAAAAGTGTTTTTAGGGATTTCTAATGAGAAGACTTCTTCTTCCATACATTTTAGAGCAAACAGCCTAAGAAATCAAGTGAAAGCAAAACTCAGAATTTTGTGATATCTACTATGAGCTTCAAACTTAACTTTGATAGGAAATTCAGAATTGTTCTGATTATTTTATTCATCTTTTAAATTAGTGAAGAAAAAAATATTTTCAACAAACCTTTGAATTTTGTTTAAATAATAATGAGCATCTGGCTAATCAAAACAGCACCCATTTAAATTTCAAGGTGATTCTTTCAGAAATCATGTGATTTATTTATAAATAAATAAATGATTTATTTAGAGCCAGATGCTCTAGCCCAGTATCTAAAAGCATAAGTGCTTTAAAAATGTTTGTTAAATGGCTCACCATTTTCTATTTTAACTAATTAGTACCTATTATTGTTTTCTTGTTTTAGATATATACAACATAAAAATCAATTACATATCATAATTTCTAAAGTAAATCACAAATTAGTGTCTTTGAGCTTACAAAGTTCTAAATTAAAATCATGTTTGATGATTTACAGACATACATTTTTAAAAATTTAAACAATAATAGTATAAACAGCTATTAAAACCAAGACTATGTTTTAAAAATTAAGATTATATCTTCCATAGTATATCTATTATAATTGCCCTTTGATCCCAAGCATTCAGATTTTAGTTATTTATTGAAGGTCTTGATTAAAAAATATCTGACACATCCTACATTCCTAAATCTTTATATTTGCTTCCTACAAATTATTTGTATTTTACCTTCCTTTTATAGTTTAAAAATGTAAAATTAGATTTTATTCAATTAATGAAAGTAATATTTACTTGTGCTCTCTACTTTTGAATAGAAATAATTAGATAAGAAAATATTATATACTAGATTTGAGCATTTTAATATAATGTTGAACATTTGGTCATGTGACAACAAGAAATAAGTTTTTAAAAATATTTGTATTAATTTCACAAATATACATGTTCATTCCAGTACAATTAAAGAATTTGTAACTTATCTCAATTTAGGCAAGTTAATCTATTATTTAAGATATATGATTTAGCACATATTTCTGAGTATGAAATATTTAAAAGTTTTTTTAAATATTTAAAATTTTATCAGGTCTAAATTTAGACATTCATTAGTATAGTTTTAAATCTTCTTTGGCTTTGATTTAATATATTTTTATAGTATTATCACAGTAAATGCATTCTATGTATGTGTGTGTATTTCTGGATGTGTATATGTTTATATATTTTATATATACACATAGCTGATAAATTTGCTGAGTTGTGGGAAAATAATCCATAAACAATTTACATAATTTGAAATATAGCTCTAATTTGCACTCCACTGCCTGTTTGCTGGTGCAAATATATATTCAACATAGGGTTTTCGAATCACTAGTCTTCTTGACATGCAGGGTATCTAGTTTATCCTATCTTTAGCAAAAACCTCAAATATGATGACTGCCAAAGAATAACCACTGGCTTGAGTGTTTATGCTAGAGTTCAATAGCACTACATTCAGACTGGAGCCATAGGTGTTGGCAAATTCCTTACAACAAGGATCCATTCACTAAACAGCCATTTTCAAGCTGCAAACAAGAGTCAAAACATGGGGATGTGGTGTTCTCAATGGTCCACTCAGAGGTCAGATCACTATTCTTCCTTTCTTCTTCCATACAGGAGGCTAGTTGATTTTGTTTTTAGGCTTATAAAACATAAAATATAAGATTGAGTCATTTTATAATATAGCTCTTATATTCTTCCCCTGTCCTACCATCTAACTCCTATAAAAGATATTATAAGAACTTCAAGTGATTTTTAGTCTAAGAATGAACAAAATAAATGTAGGTGTGGCACAACTTGTACTAGAAAAAACAAAATAAGCAGTTTAATCATGTTTTTGTTCTCTCAACTATGCCCTTTAAAGTTTTTATATAATGTCAAAGACTCTAGCAATTCATTAGTATAACAACTCTATTACTGAAAAGTGATTCATTGCAGATAGAGCTATGTAGTATTTCATAGAGTTCTATTTCTGCTCTCCCATTTGCAAGCACCTGCAAATTGTACAGAAGTTCCCTGGAGCTGACTTCTATCTTAGCATTTTACTGTCAACAGCTTAGCTAAGCTCCAGGGAGCCTCCTGGTCAACTTCCACGTGGACATGGCAATCCCCAGCCTGTGCTGGCCTGTGAATTCCTCTGACACAGTCACGTGGGAGCCTTACTACTGGGACAGCTCCATGCAGCTTCTCTGTAGGGTGGCAGAATTGGCCAGATTAGTGGGTGGAGCCCTGATCCCGGGGCTATTTAACAATAAGCATACTTTGTCATTACAGTCCTCTCACTTAAAGCATTCTGAGGGCCTCATGAAAGGCAGCTTTGGATGCTAAGGTGATTTTCAACGCATAAATAAGCACTGTGTTTTCGGATGTGCATACCTGGAGTCTGTGGGCTGTGAAGACAAGGCAGGGGTCATTCGGGTTTAGATCTGGTAATTTCTTTGAAGCAATTATCACATAGACAGGCAAGATCACTTCCCACCTGCACATGCCTCCTGACTCCTTTATATCACTTTTGAAAGAAGCGAGTCATGTGGAAACACAAGCTAAAGGTGCTCATGGGAGGAGGTTCTGAGAGGCCAGCTGTGGCTCATGGTCAGGAAAGCTTTGTAAACAGCTTTAACTCTCAAACCATGTGCTCTCGTGAATCTGCAGCTATGGACTGAACAACTGAAAGTCAGTACTCAAAACACATCTGTTGAAGTGCTGACCCATGACACTGCGTGGATGAGCCTCAAAAACCACAGTAAGTGCAAGAAGCCACCACAGAAGATCACATTTCGTAGGAAACATGCAGAACAGGTAAATCCACAGAGAGAGAAAGCAGTTGCTGGCTGCCTGGGGAGGGGGTGGCTCAGGAGCAATGCCTAGTGGCCTGGGGCTTCCTTTGGGGTGATGGAAAAGTTTCAGAGCCAGATGAAGGTAGCAGCTGCCCCGTGTTGTGACGGAGTGAAGTGCCCTGAATGAAACACTCTCAGATGGCTGGCTTCACGCTGGGTGAATCTGACCTCCGTTTTTAAAAGGCCACAGCCCACTCCCAAAGGCCAGGCACTCTAGAAGGACTCTAGAAAGACTCGACTGGGTTTCTGTGTGGGTGAAAGCTGTCATGTGGTAGGATCCAGATGCTGGCTGGGCTACTCTGGGGGCTCCCAGTTGGCTCTGTCCCTACCCTGGCAGCTTGGAGGAGACAGGGGCTCAGCTGGGCCCCTCCCCCTCTCCAGGTCCTCTTGGGGCCTCTCCTCGTGGTGAATCTGGTGGAGTTGCCAGAGTTCTCCCATCAGAATCCCGAGATAGATGCTGACAGTCCTCTTGATGGCCAGGTCCAAACTAGCAAGGCTTCACGTCTCCCTCCTCTGTATATACAAGCAGCCAGGTTTTCCTGACGCAGCAGGAGGAGAAATCAACTCCATCTCTCAACAGACAGGCCAGAAATTTTAGAGGCCATCTTTAATTCACTTCCTCGGTTTCCTTTCATGGGTGAGGTCACCTGTTTGGGTTGCTGAGGGAAACGCAGGCCCCGATTCCCAGATCCTGGTAATACTGAGAAGTTACACAGAAGTTACACACGTCAACATATTGACTGTTACGGCTGGTGGCAATAGTTACCAATCAAGAACACTCACTGAGCACCCGTGGCCAACAGAACTTCGCAGAATGGTAACTCACAATCTTGGTTTTGTTGAAGATAGCTGAGTTGAACTGAATGTGAATGGGAAGTATCTAGAAGATCAAGGGCAAGGGGGTCCTGAGACAGGAACTTACCTCAAAACTGAGATCTCTATGGGACTGGCCATGGGACCCTGGACTCAAGGGTGGACAGCAGCTCACCTGGCCTTCTCAGCCTACATCCTTGCCGACTTTCTCTGCCCTGGACTCTGAGGTCCTCCCCTTATAGCCCCCATGACCAGCTCCGGGCCAGTACACCCATTTCTAGCTCCCCTGAGTCCTGAGGCTCTTGTGTTCTGCACAGATTTAGCGGGCCTGCCCACACTTCCCACGATGTGGCTCACCAGAGGTGTCTTAGAGTCATCACACCCAGGACCTTCTCCGTCCACAGGCAGCTCTGATTGCTGTCTCCAAGGCACTCCCAGAAGTGGCCCTCAGCTCACTTTGGGAAGCTGAGCAGGAGCTGGCGGTCCTGCTGCCAGAGGCGGGAGCTTTGACAGCAGCAGGAACAAGCCCTGGGTTAGTGATGGGCTAAGGAGAGAAGGCCCTCTGTGAGAGGCCCTTAGGCAGAGGACGTCTTGGCTGGCTGAGTCCTGCTGCTGCTCCCCTGGAAGGGCTGGGTAGCGCCATCCTGCTGACATGGAGCTTGGCCACCACAGAACCGCCAAATGCTCCCTAGTGACCCTGACTTTCTGGTGTCCATGCCTTGGGCAGTCCTCTTCTGTGTGGAGGCAGGGATGGTTCTTGTGGCCAATAGAATATGACAGAAGGGACACTGTGATTGCAGACAGGTTATGAAAGGCCTCTGCCTTTCTCTCTAAACCATCTGGCATGGGAAGGTCATCTATTGCACTGGGGATCCTAAAGCCACTTCATGGAGAGCTGCTCGGGGAGACCAACTGAGGGCCAGCCCGAGCCCCCCACCAGCCAGCCCAGGCAAGCCTTCTGATGGTGCAGCCTCAGACCCAGACCTGTGAGACGGTGAGTGGTTGTTGTTTTGGGGTCCTGGGGTGATTTGCTACGTAGCAAAAGGTGGCCAGTTCAGTAGTGATGTGGGCTGTCTCCCACAAGGTGGGTGCACTAAGAGCCAGCTCAGGTGGCTGAGCTCTCTTCCCCGTCTCTTATGACACCAGCCATCAGGATCAGTTCGGGTCCCAAGTAAAGGCAGCATGGGGTGCAGCCACGACCTGAGGTGGATGTGGTATGTGGGCAGGAAATAAATGTTCATGGTCATGAACTCTGAGGCTCTGAGGTGTTGTTACTGCCATATAACCCGGCCTGTCCTCTCTGACGCCATTGTAGTGTCCATATTCCACGCTATATTCAAACTGGCTTTATTTTACTTAGAGGCAAATGTTAATGGGGAATTACTAGAGGCAGGGAGAGGTCTGATGTATAAGTGTAGTGAGTCTAGAGGACGAGAGCTGCAGATTGCATGGTCCAGTGCTGAGCCAGCCCCGTGGTCCCCTCCAGCAAGCCCTTGTGTCTGAGAAATGGGGCTGTGTGATCTGAGGGGTGCAGGTGGCTTGAGGGTTGTCTGTTTGTTCTGCTCTTACACTAGGGCCATAAATAGCTACCAACAGTCATCCTTCATGGCTGGTGAGGTCAGAAAACGAAGGTGCTTTCCAGGTAGGGTGGGTACAGCTCAGTGACTGCCAATAGCCACCTGATGTGCTGGGGAACAGTTTAGGTATGAGCTCGCAAAAATACAGATTTTATTGACTCAACTGCTAGTTATATCCTCTTAGGAAAGGGGCCAACTGGAGGAAGAGGGGGGAAGGAAGTTCAAACTAATATGTAAAGTCATATGTGTTTCCCAGCTTAGGAGTCGTTGCTTACATGATCTCTCAAGACAGTGCCTAGAATGTGTGTCAGTCCCTAACCGAGGGAGGCCAAGCAGGAGCAAGTGCATGAGCCTCACTGCAGAGCTGGTCTCTAGTGGATCCGTGGGATGCAATGGGCACTGCCAGATCCAGGCGCCTTGTGTCTCAGAACCTCGAGAGAGGCCAGGCAGTGTCACTCTGGGAGGACACAGAGGATGGGAGGGAGCATTCCCTCCTGACAGGCTGGAGCTGGGTCACCCTGGCACATGAGAGTGACTCAGAGGTGCTGGGTCTCTGGTCCTTTTCTAGGAAACAATCCATGATGGATCATCCCTGTTACGGGCTGCGTGCATGTGTCCCAGGCTCACATGTGGAAGTCCTCCCACTCATGGGAGGGCAACGGAGGTGATCAAGTCGAGGGAGTGAAGACCTGTGGCAGGAAGAGGCAGGAGAGATCCTCACCCCTCCCTGCTCCCCACCATCCCCAGGGGTGGGGGGAGAGGAGATGGCCATCTCCAAACAACAGTGGGAGGCCCCGGCTCTCCCAGCAGTTTGGAGGGACAGCTGCAGAGACAAGCTCCATCCTCTCAGGGACACGAGGTAGTCCTACCTGCACGTTGGTGGGAATGGATGACATGCCGTTCTGAGGTCCCAGGATTGGACAAATGGAAGCCGGACACACAACCGTGGGAACACTAAAGGGGTGGCAGACGGACCACTGAACACGACCAGTGTGAGTGCGCACCCGTGCTCAACCAGCCGTCTCAAAACTGCTTGTCCAACCAGGGCATTTCGGCATTTCGGAAGCACGTGGCTTGTTCGCCTCACGGGATCCAGCTGGAAGGAACTTTGGCCTCCTCGTACCTGATTCAGGTCCCATTCAGCTGAACTTGGGATTTTAGGGTGGCTGCTGGGTCAGTTGACACTTTGGGGTGGTGGAGAAGGATACCTGCACTTCACACGTGAGGAGGAAGTGGAGGGCCGGCGGGCCATTATGGATTGCGTGTTTATGTGTCCCCCCCCTCTGCTCACATGTCGAAATCCTAACCCCCACGGGACAGTGTCAGGAGGTGGGACCGTGCAGAGGGCAACCCTCATGGGAAGGACCTGTGCCCTTGGAGGAAGGGACAGCAGGGTTTGCTTGCAGGACCAGCACCTCCACCGGGGACTTCCCAGCTGCCGCAGGGTGGGGAGGGCGTGTCTGTGTTTAAATCTCCCAGAGAAGGTGTGGGTAGCCCCAGATGATGGTCCTAGGAACCCCCTTAGGACGGCTCCTCCCCTCAGGCCACCTCCCACCAGACGCTGAGGACCCCAGGTCTCAGTCAGCGCCCTCTCCTGAGGTCTAGGAGACCCAGAGTTTTCACCCCCTCACCTGCTGGCCCCTGCTGTTCCTCCAAAACAGTAACAATGCCCGTCACTGTGGGAGGCAGCTGCAGGGAGCTCAGGGCACACACTCTGGCGCTGGCCACTGAGTCCGGCCTGGGTCCTCCATTCACCTGCTGGTGTTCATGGGCCAGTGGTGACCCGCTCAGTGCCACCGTGTCCTCGTCTCTGGAATGGCCATCTCTGGAATGGCTATAAGGGCAGTGTCAGCCTCATGGGCAGAGGGGAGGACCAGGAGAGTGCATTCAGGGTAGACCTGGGCAGGTAACAGTGCCCTGGACCTTGCTCTACCCTCACTGCTGCTGTCATACTGGGAACAGCCCTACAAGGCTTTGAGAGCCTGTCCCCCTGCAGGGCGCTCAAAATTTGATGCATCTTGCCTTCTGAACATGACCTTTTGTGTTATCAGTGAAGCTAGCATACAATTATTGTGATCACTTGATAATGTGATTACTTGGTTGGTTTAATCTGTTTTTTTAAATGAGTGTGATCTCTGTAATCAGTTGTATTGTAAATGTAGCTGTCGTGCTTAAATGTTGGGAAATAAAGCAAAAAAAGGTGAAACAAAGAACAGCAAGGGTGATGAAAATGATAAGGCATAGAAATCTGCAGGATGCTCTGTGTGAGCCATCTTGATCAAGCAAGATATATTTGAACCTAACATACATATACAGGCGCATAAGCATACTATGCACATGCATCTTAAGGAAGTTTCACAAAATGTTTACCTTTATTTATCCCACTAAATGCAAAACATAGACTCTATTCTTCTATTCTATTATTCCACTCCACTGCACTCTACTCCACTCCATTCCATTTGTTCATATTCATTAAAAATATAATGGGGCTGGGCGCCTTGGCACAGACCTGTAATCCCAGCAGCTCCAGAGGCTGAGACAGGAGAATCTTGAGTTCAAACACAGCCTCAGCAACAGCAAGGTGCTAAGCAACTCAGCAAGACCCTGCCTCCAAATAAAATACAAAAATGGGCTGAGGATGTGGCTCAGTGGTCGAGTGCCTCTGAATTCAATCCTTGGCAAGTCATCCCCCCCAAATAAAATCAGTCCCTATGAAATAAGTAGACTTCATTTCACTAATGGATCATGATATGTAAGTCGGGGAAAATGTAACTAGTGTCAGTGAGTGACTCTTGATATGGAGCACACAGGTAGTTTTTCTTTTAATTTATTTTTTTCTAATTTGTTTTATATGCTCTTTTAACTAATGTGTCTATCTTAAATATAGTACATTGTTGCCAAATACAAATTTAGCTGCATTAAATGAAACTGTATTGGAGAGAGTTGTGTTTGTTCAGTGTAAATTAAATCACTATTGTGGCAAAAAGAGTAAAAATGCACCAGGTAAAAAACAAGAAATGCCTGCATTTTTTCCTCAAATAATTTTATGTCTTTTTCTTGTAAAACAATACAAATCTTAAAAAGTAAATTCAATGTTAATTAGATTAATTCTTGGAAAAGTTTAATAAGCAAGAAATTAACAATTAGGGAGGACAGCTACACTGCATTTCAGAGACTCAATGAGAAACTATCCTTTTTGAAGAGATATGAATTCAAGAAGAAAATTAGATTAATGGTTCTTGGATTGAAAAATTTCAATTTCTCCACCATCTGCAGGCATTTTAGGTTTTTTTTTGTGAACAGTCTTTATATCATTCGAACAAAAACATTTTATATATAGTAGGCAACAGAACTCAACCTACAAGGTAAAAGCTTACTTTCCTTTTGTAATTTCACAGAAATTTTGATAGAAACACCTTTGCAGCAGAATGGTGCCTAACACATTTTTTATTATTATTATTATTATTATTATTATTTGAATACAATGAATGTAGGTAAAGGAACTAAGAGTAACTGATTCAAGTTAGTGTTATCTGCTAAAATGTTTGATATGATATGAAAGTACTTAGATTTTAAGATAATGTCAAACTAATTATAAAAGCAAAGTTAATATGGGAAGTTACAACTGATTTCAACTATTCTAAATGTTCTTCTTGAGTTTTCTTTACAGTCAGTTAAAAGCCATATGGGAAATTATGTCTACTTGATTTCTAGTCCTTTCATAACCTTTGTCTAATTTTGAGCCCAAATTTATATACCATACTTTGCTTTTAGGAAATGTAGTTACTGCTGAAAATTAATTAATTAATCTTTAGAGAACATGACGTGTCACCATTCAAAAATTTCCAATAAACTCTGAAAGCAATTCCAAAAGAAGGGCCTTGCAACATAACTACAAAGTATTGGGTGCCTGAGGCAGATTCCCGGAGCCACCCTATTCCCACCCCCCACAGGGTCCATATACAACTCAATCAATCCAGCACCACAACTATTATATACAGCTTAACTCAAATCATCATTTCAATTGTTCGCTGGCAGCACCTTTCAACCATTCCCTCTGTCAATATGCCAGGCGTCATTCTGACTCAGCTGTGGCTCTCAACAGGTTCCAAAAAAAATTGTGCTGTTTTAAGTCACTACCTTTGTTCTAATTTGTTACATGGGGATTGAAAACTGAAAGTCACTGGCATTCTTCTTTAAACATGGGGAAAATTGAATCCAATGGGGGAATTCCTCTACGTTAAGTCCACAGGCCCAGGAAGATCCCACCTGGATTATCTCTGCCCTCTGGGAGCTTCACTGTGTCTTCTTGCTTCTGCATGGAAGGGAGCTTGTGTTAGTAGCCACGTGGCTTGTCCAGCCCCCTCCTGCCAGAGATCTTGATAGTTCTGAGCATCTCCCCTGTCCTGAGGTCTGTCCTTGTCCATTCCCATGGGCCGCTCTCCTGCTTATGAGACAGCCCAGTTCCTTGTGGGGCCCTGTGGATGCTTCATGAGACAGAACATGTGCTCACATCTTGCTGAGGTCATTCCTTTTCCATTTTCAGCTTCTTCTGGGGTGGCTGAAGGATCATTCCAAGAAGCTCCCTGGTGGCTCTCTGAAAGGACTGAGAAGACCCACAGGCATAACTTGAACCCCTGGTGTTGAGTGCTGGGACCTTTCCATCTTCCTAAGATTGCAGTAAAGGGCTGTACTGCTGCACACCTTCAGCTGTTTGTGCTAACCTCCAGAGCAGCTATCTCTTATTTTTAGCACCTTTTGCCATCTGTACAGGATGAGGATTTCCCACATTGACAGCTCTTTCCTCAGTTTCTCCCTCTCTCTCCCCACCCCGAAATTTTACTATAAATATAAAGAAGAAAACAGTTTTCACTTCAACACTTTGCTTAGACATCTCCTCAACCCAACTTGTAAACTCACCAATGACAGGTCCTACCTCCTAAAGGACTGCAGGGAACCATTTTCCTAAGCTTCCAGCCACGGTGGAACAAGGGTCTCCCTTCCTGCTGTTCCAGTAACATGAGTGAAAGGATCCCCACGCAAAGACACTTCGCCGGGAGAATTCCAATTTTATTGCAAAAAGCTGTGTGCTTATATAGAACTAAAGGGGAGATGGCAGGGTTTAGATAAATGGCAGGATACCCGTTTATTGGCAAGTTCTTCCAGATATCAGTTCCCGCGCCCAGGAATTAGTTCTCATTGGGGCTAAGGTTCCCGCCAGCGAGGCTTAAAATTAGCGCCGGCGGGAGAATTCACAAGGGCGGGAACTTTTCGCGCCACTGCAGAGAAGAAGAAGGTAGGAAGAAGAAGTCCTTAGACGCCATGTTGGGGTTTCTCTCTGGGGTACGGCTGCTATTTACACTTTTCCCAACAATGAGGATTTCTTTCTTCTGAGCACTCCCTTACAGTCCTTTTAGGGTCCATAGTTATAGCAGTCTTTAAAGCAATCAAGGCTTTTAAAATTATTATTATTCTCCTCAAAATTCCAGCAGGCTTAGTTTACCAGCAGATTCCAAAACACTTTGCACATATTTGAGGTTTTGTTATGGTAGCATGGCTGGTACCAGAATTTATATCAGTGTTCTGTTGCTTCCATACCTATGATCACAAACTTAGAAACTTAAAAAAGGATCCACTCCTTACCTCCCAGTTTCTGTGCATCAGACGTCTAGCAGGACTCAACTGGGTTCCCAGCTCAAGGAGTTACAGCAGGAACAACTGAGGTCCCGCTGGCCTGTTTCCCTCAGGAACATCAGGTCCTCTTCCAGGCCCATTCTTGGGACTGGCGGAATACAGTTCCTTGCAGTTGGAGACTAAGTTTCCCGTGTCCTCCTGGGTATTTGGGCAGCAGTCACTCTTGGCTCCTTGCAGCCATTCTCCAATCCCTACTTATGGTCCTCTCCATCTTCAAAGGCCAGCAACAGCAGGGCAAAATACAGTTGAACAAAGATTCTCCCTGACAGTCACCCCCAAGTTGGGTTTAGTTCTATAACCTTGCTTCAACTGGGACTTTATTTCATTTACTTTCGTGTGTGATAAATGAGCTCTTGATATAACCTCCTACCATGAACTTTACCATGACGGTCCCTGCTCCCATCTGAGCATACTTTGATTATGCTATTTCTCTCTACAGGTTTCCGTGTGGCATCCAATGGCAGCACCTTGGTTCTCCTGAACTTCAGGTACTGTGCCAGGTTTCTTTTATGTAACTTGTGTGCATATCCAAAAGTCCTGCTTTTTTCTTATCCATCAAAAATTACAGACTGAAGTGCTAGGCACTTATGTAATTGGAATTTCTAAATTCTTCCAGAAGCAAATAATGAATGCACATAAAAATAAAAGTAATAAAATATTCTTCATTGATTTCACTTTAAAGTTAGCCCAATTGAACTAACAACAGGGATTATAAAATCAGTTCACTACAAAAATTCTATCAAATAAGAAATGTAGGGCTGGGGATGTGGCTCAAGCGGTAGCGTGCTCGCCTGGCATGCGTGCGGCCCGGGTTCGATCCTCAGCACCACATACCAACAAAGATGTTGTGTCCGCCGAGAACTAAAAAATAAATAAATAAATAAATAAAAAGAAATGTATCTTGAGTAGATTTAACTGATGCCAATTATTAAGTTACAGTAATTATTAAATTATTTTTACAAAATGCTCATATGCTTCAACATATTTTTAAAGCACATTAATTAAGCAAAAAATAATATCTGCTTTCTTCTTTGAGGGAAGCTCCTTCTACCCATGATTGCAGAAGATTAAAAACTATTTGCTTTTAACCTCCTCAGATTAAAAGAATGTAATCAGAGACAGAATGACAAATTGATTAAAATAAAAAGCTTTTTATAAAACTTGAAAAGTACTATCATCTTGTTATGTATTCTTTCATATGAGTAATGTTACATTTGAGGTCAAACAAAATATTTTCCAAAAGTTATAAGTTTCTGTTGAACTACTATATTTCAAGTTTCTCAGCCTTAACTTCTGTAAAAATCATGTTATATTGAATAAAAATGCAACTTTTAATAAATACAGAATCTAACATTGAAAAAGGTACAGATGGACAAATGTTTTTATCTTGTGGTTTTCCTGTTTACTTATGTTAAACAGTATGTAGAATTAAACCCATAAAAATGGAAGCTGTTTCAATCAGACCATCCTGACTCTAAGGTAACACAGAAGATCATCTTTCTTTAAAATGGACAGAGAACTGGTATATGTGTGCTTTTGGTTTTTCTCTGGTGGGGAATTAATATGAAATATCAAGTTTTCAAAAGTTTCCATTTGTTGTCTTTAAAAAAACATAGCTTTAATTTTGTGAACCTTATGCCAATAGCAGTGGGATTTGCCCCCACCTCTGATGCTGAGCTGTCCTGGTCAACTGCCTTGACTTTAATAAGATGTGACAGGAAGCTATGTGGGGCAGTTTCAGAATCTAGACCTCACCAGCTTTCAGAGCTTTTCACAACCTCCTTCCCCACTGCCCCCAGCTCTTGAGGAATTCTGGACCCCCAGAAAAAGAAGAAGACCCAGTACCGGATTTTAGGGTCTCTCAGCTGCTAAACTACTCATGCAGTGACCTCCCCCCACCCCAGGGAAGCTGCATGAGGAGGCCCAATAGGCATCAGAGCAACCAGTTGGACACAGCATGGTGAGAAGTATAGGAAAGGGTTGTTTTCAGCCACTAGGCTTCAGGTTAAGGGGTTCAGTGCACCTACACAGTACAAAAATCTAATCCTCCACCAAAAGCTGGTACAAAAAATGAGTCCTCTTTCAAAAGCTCCACTTTACCATAGCCTTCTTTAGCAAACTTCTTTAGCCACTTTAGTGCTGCCCAGAAATCATCTTATATTATTTTGGCCTGGGTTTTCCTCAGAAACCAATCATAAATAAGGATTGGAGCTCAGGAAATTAGTTTGGAGTTGAAATAGGGAAGTGAAGAAAGTTGCAAATCTACCTTACAAAGAGCAACCACAGCTCAGTCTTCCTGGAAAACTTGGAGACTTGTGGAACCTGTCTCATAGTCATTGTTTTCACGTTCCCTCATGTGGTCCAACAGGGAGCTGGGCAGTGGCAGATGATTTGGGAGAATACAATCATCTTTATGAGAAGAGATGTTTTTTTTCTTTTCTGTTCTTGATTGTATCAGAATCAGCGTTTTGTATAAAACTATCAGAAAATGATGCCATGGGTTTTAAGGTCTGGAACACAGAGTTGACACTGACTGTCCTGGGCTTTATGTCTGAGTATGCTTATGGGAAAGAATGTATGCAAGTTGGACACTGTGGCATGTCTGCTGAGGACCAATGGCTAGTGTGTTTAAATAAAATTACATGATGAAGGTTTAATGAGGTGACAAAAAGGAAAGAAATATACTTTGCATTCTAAAGCATTTATACCTTTGATGTAAATTATATTATAAAATATAAAATTATAAATAAATATATAAAATTATATTATAAAATTATAAAATATTATAAAATTTAGTGAACTACTATCCCAATATCTCTGTATCTTGTTCTTATTGTGCACTCAAAAATATTTTCTGAATAGAGAAATAGTGGCTCATTTTTCCCCAATACACCAAAGACGAATCATGTAATGTTTTATAGCTATTATTTGTTGAGTGCCTTAACTTTGGAAAGCATTAAAATTATTTAATATGTATTACATAATCTGAAAGTAAACACTAACTCCATTTACCTGAGGAAATTAAGAAAATCAGCAGTTTTTGAATTCGCCATTTCAATATTCAAAGTGATGTCAGGACAAAGAGATAAGGAGAAATTTTTCTTCCAGAATGTATTGCCGAAAGTTCCAGCTAAAACACATGCCCCCAATCTTGCAAAATCAAGATTTTTTAATGCAGCATTTTTCACCACTCTAATTCCAGTTACAACTTATCTTCAGATTCCTTCTTTCCTAATACTTTCTCAATAGAGTCCTCCAGATTTTGCCCCATGATGCAAATGAAATAAACATATCCCTACAATTCAAGATCACACAATCTAGTTTGAACATATTAACACCACATCGGAATGTTTCCATGTAATATAAACTAGCAAAATGCTAACAAAACCACTCAGCTAAAAACTACCTAAAATTTCTAATTTCCAATTATATCTGCAATTCCAAAAGCATTGCCCATATCAAAAAAATAATAAATGTTTGCTAAATAAATAAATGTATGAATAGTGCATATTGGTACTATATGAAATAAAGGCAATCACATGAATGTTGATCAGCAAGTCTATCCTAGTCACAATTTTATGTAACATTATTTAATGGGGGAAAATAGCATATATGTATGACATAAGAGTGGTGGGCATATGGGAAAGCTTGATAAAGGTCAATGCATGGAGAGATCTCTAGATCTTATAAAGCATTGAGAGATCTCTAGATCTTATAAAGAAAAGGAGAGCTACAGTTGGGGTAGATAGTGATAATAGCAAAATAATATGCCTGGGAAAAGAATGTTTACAGAAACAATAGAGTTAAGGGAGAATTTTAAATATATTTTTAGAGATAGTAGAACATTTTTGAGAAAACAAGGTCATAGAGGCCTTAAAAATAATTATAAAAGATGACAGGAAGAACGTTCACTTAGAAAAATGCACACCTGACTCTCAAGAGTTTTTTCCCTATTAGTAATATAAAATGTGAAGTGACTTGAACAGATAGTGTTGCCATTGATAGGATTTGGGAAGGGGTGATCAGTGGGTCCCACCAGTCACTCAGTGCAACATGACTTGTACTTACATTTCTGTTCTTACAATCACTCTTTCTCACATGTTAGGCCCTTATTTTCTTTTAATTGAAGAATAGGCCTGAATAACATGCTCATTAGTACTAGTGAGTAATGATTTAATTGCTTTTTTATTTGCATCTAATCACATAAAGGTCTTTAGCACATCCAATATTTAAGATTGTCATTTTTGAGGGAATTAAAGTTTGTTTTTCTGGAGAATTCAATCATATTTATTATTTTTAAAGATTTTATGGTTAAAGAAAAAAGAAATATTTCCTGATAATAAAGAGTACTAATAGTTGTTGTGAAAAGTGTAAACAGCAGCAGTACCCCAGAGAGAAACCCCAACATGGCGTCTAAGGACTTCTTCTTCCTACCTTCTTCTTCTCTGCAGTGGCGCGAAAAGTTCCCGCCCTTGTGAATTCTCCCGCCGGCGCTAATTTTAAACCTCGCTGGCGGGAACCTTAGCCCCAATGAGAACTAATTCCTGGGCTCGGGAACTGATATCTGGAAGAGCTTGCCAATAAACAGGTATCCTGCCATTTATCTAAGCCCTGCCATCTCCCCTTTAGTTCTATATAAGCACACAGCTTTTTGCAATAAAATTGGAATTCTCCCGGCGAAGTGTCTTGCGTGGGGATCCTTTCAATAGTATATGTATGTATATGTGTGTATATATATATATATATATATATATATATATATATATATATATAGAGAGAGGGGGAGAGAGAGAGAGAGAGAGAGAGAGAGAGAGAGATATGGTGGTTTTACTTCCTTCAGGTACATTTCCAAAAGAGAGATTGCTGTGTCATGGTAGTTCTATATTTTTTCATTAATTTTTATGTATTTTAAACATTTATTTCCCTCAAGCCTTTATTAGGTGGCTCTTATTATCAATTAAACATTTTAGAAATTTAAAAAGTTTAACTAGAATATTTCATGAATTAGTAATTGTTTTATTACAAAAACTGCAATTAAGCCAAACAACAAAAATATAAAGGTATGCATAATTTATACAAATAAAGCTACATGGCCTGCACAGTGGCAAACGCCTGTAATCCCAGTGGCTGGGGAGGCTGAGGCAGGAGGATCCTGGGTTCAAAGCCAGCCCCAGCAATGGTGAGACACTAAGCAATTTAGTGAGACCCTGTGTCTAAAAGAATATAAAATAGGGCTGAGGATGTGGCTCAGTGGTTGAGTGCCTCTGAGTTCAATCCCCAGTAGCCTCCCACCTCCAGTAAAGAAAGCAAGAAAGCAAGCTATGTGTGTATATAGTAATGTACCAGTTCTGCAGCAGGCCTAAGTCAGTTCATTCTATCAGGAGATCCCTGGTTTTATGCTCTGGGCTCCCTCAGCAGCTTAATTTCCAGTGTGGCTATTCTCCTAGTAGCCACAGTGCATAAACTATTTGGGAAAGAGAGCATCTGTTCTGCTGCTATTTCAGGCAACAGAGAAAACACTTTTTCCCCCCATTGTGTGTTACTCACCTAATGAAGACAGTGTGGATATATTCTTTCCATCAGTTAAGATGGTAGTGCTCTGGTAAATTAAAGGGGAATGAAATAGGACCAATTGAGCACTTAGGGTTCACCTGGAGTTAACAATGGAGTCCATCCCACCCAAAACCTGTGGCTGAGAATGGGAGAGGGAGGGATTTGGAAGGAAAGGAGCAGTTAATATTAACAAGATAAAGACAAATGGTTGGTGCAAGAGGAACAAATGTCCACAGCAAAACTACATAAAGACAATGGGCAATGGTGCATGTCTATAATCCCAACAGTCTGGGAGGCAGGAGGATCTCAAGTTCAAAGCCAGCCTCAGCAAAAAAATAAAAAATAAAATAAAATTAAAATAAAAATAAAAACCCAACAACAATAATGACAAAAATACATAAAGAACCTGAAGGGTGTTACTTTAAAGGTAAAATTCCTTAACAAGCTTTCTCAACAGTGGCAAGACCAGCCTTTTACAAAAGTTCTAATCCAAGTGTATTTTCTGTTGTGTACATAGGAAATGCTGTTATTTTAATAACATTGGGCTGCCTAAGAGGCCCCAACAGGAACTTTTACAAATAGATTCTTTTATTGACTAAGTGGAAATTTAGTAATGAAATTCAAGTACTCAAAGGTTCTTATTAGAAAGGCTGGTGGCCAACTGTTCTCAATCTCTGCAGAGGATGCAACCAGGGGACATGTGTTTTGTTCGGAGCATGAAGAGTTTATACATAACATAAGGAATCTAAGCAATTTTTTTCTGTGAGTGGGATTATTAAATCATGGGTGTGTTGTTAAGGGAAGCTCTGAAATTTATCTCAAGACCTAAATAATTTTACTTTTTAAACTAAAGTGATTCAGGAAAATTCTGTTTAAAGGATGACTTTTTACTAAATATTTAATAAACATTGATCTTTTTTAAGGTTGATATTTTAAGATGGAAGACAACAACCATGAATAGACTAAAATAAGACAAATGTTTTTCTAAATAGAATTAAATCCCCAATTCCTTGCTTGGAATACTGAAACAGAAAAAATATGTAAACAATTACAAGTTATAGATACAACAAATGTGTGTTAAAGTCAGCTTAAAATTGTATATTAAAATAGTCTCCTCTTAGTCTCCTCTTAAAATATATTCAGCATATAAGCACTTTGGATATAGGATTTTTAGAACACAGGAATAGTTCATTCTGTGAAATTAAGACCAATAGTTTTTCTAGCAGCATAAAATCAACCATTTCTCAGTTCTCTGCAATTTAAATCATATTAGCATACATTAGTCATATTAGAAACCAAAATTCAATTTTGTTAGTCAGAGAACTTGTGTCAAGTCATTATCGGGTGTATCATTACTGTTATTGCTCAGTTATGTGTGCGTCCTATTGAGAAAGGAATGCTTATATTAGCAGGAAATGTAAAGCAAGAATATTGAAAATGGCAATCAAAAATCCATTAGAACCAGGATATTTTTTCTTTTAGCTTTGTAATAGTTCCCTGTTTCTCCCTTTATATTCTTACTGTGCATAAATGGCACCCTACAGATAACACTTTTATTTTTACTTTGTGATATTAAAGGCCCACAATGGCAGTGAGTAAAAGATGCCTTTTTTTAACATTAGAAGTTAGAGTATGAAAAGAAAATCCTTGAATTTATAGTTTATCAACTAAAAATATTAGAATATATTTTTAAATGTAGAAATTTGAGAATAGGCTTTTAAATATTCATGGTTCATAAGATATATTGCCCCTCTTAAATGAATAATGAATTTTGTACCAGTGATATCAATCTCCTTTATGAAATTAATTCTGTTTTAAACAAAAAGTGAAATATCAGGTGTTGGATTTTTGACAATTAATGAAGGTTTTTTTTTTTTTTTCATTTGTGTGAGTGTGTATGTCTGAGCATGCATGTGTACACGCGTGCATGCATGGAAGATGGGAGTATTATAGCAAAATTGAATGAGAAAAGATGAAGTTATTATCTTGGTAGAATATATCTATCAAGACACAGTTTTGATGCAAATACATGAAAATTCATAAAAATTTATTTCCCATAGATAGTTCATATAACTACCATCATACTTGTTAGATTACAAATGCATGACAAACTGCGATGGACTTCAAAAGACTTTCAGAACACTGAAAATTCTGACAGCAGTTATTTCTACTCAGAGAAAATGGAACCTTATAAGTGATACAAGATTACTAAATTATTATCATCTGTGAATTACAAACGTGTAGTTTTAAAATATTGACACAAAATGATCTAAACTGGACAAGTAAACATATCTCTTATCTCCATTTCTGGGGATGATTTAAAAAATTGAAATGCATTCTTCTATCAGGTATAATAAATTAAAATAAATAATTTTTTTTAAATTGTGAAATAAAAAGAATTCTCTATACTTTGTTTTGTATTACCAGCTCTTCTTCAGCTGTATTTAATAATTTATTCACAAATAAATATAAGTTTACCAATTCACCCATTGGCACTTTGTTTTTATTTATTTATTTGCTCCATTATCACATTTATTTATATTTTTAAATAGTACATCTTACAGAGTTACTTTTAAAGTATTATTTTTTAAGTAATTTGTATCTTTCTCCTATGCCACTAAATATTCCATTTTTTTGCCCTAAAAACTGTCACCTAACAACATGCCTCCCTGAAGAGAAGACTTAGGAACCACTATATGCAATATGGAGGTGAATGAAGCGTCATTCAGTAGAGAGCTCTAGGAAACACACATTTAACTTTGCAGCTATGAGGGGAGCATGTAATGTGTGCATAATTTTTGTGAGAAATCTTAAACCATGAGTATTGTGCCAGCCTACTACTAAATCTTCAATCTTGCTACTAAAGAATAGTATTGTGCCTGCTCATCTAACAGGTTTCCAGTGGGGGAATGGACTACGAGGATAGTTTTGTTTAAAGAGGTTATGTAAAAGCCACAGAGCTCCTCTATAAAGCTGAACTTTAGCTGAGAAAAATATACATTTTGATCATCCTTCAAAAACTTATAGTGATAGTAGGGTTTCCCCATCATCTTGACTAAAGTAAAAGAACTCTTCTAAGGCAAGGACTGAAATTATTGGTGTGAATTATGAATTTTTGGTAGTATCATTTTGAGAGGGAATTTTCTTATTGCTTTCATGGCTTATTGTAAAGTTTTTTATTTAAAAAATTTCATCTATTTCAGAAAAGTAAATTCACCCTGGTCTTGCCAACTCCTTATTTTGTAAGTTAAATAGGTCTTATCTGACTTCATGTGTAACTTATTTTATGCAAGGTTTTTCAGAGCCCTTGGTGTGTTAATACACCACACAGAAATTGTAGAGGTTTATAGCATTCAACACCATCTGATATTTTTTTGACTATGAACACTCTCACTTCTAGAACCCACACCATCTTGGAATAGCATTGATAAAATGCTATACAATAACTTCAAACAGCCACAGAGACCTTTTAATCTGGCAGTCTTTAAAGGCATCTCATGTCCCACAAGTGAACACTAAATGCACTTTTTGTTTTTCTCAGCATCTGCATTCTCTATATTACCAAGAGTCTCTTTATCTTTTGGCTCAAGCATGAACCTTGGGAGTCACCATAGACCACTTCCTCCCTTTGTTCTTCACATAAAATTAATTATCTACTGAAGAATAATTAAAATGAATTGAGTCACAGCCAAAAAATATCTGAATAAAATTAAAATAAGTCTCTGCCATGTTCTAAATGTTTGTACCCTTACAAAATTCATATATGTTAAAACTTAATGATCAATATGAAAGTATTAGGTGATGAGACCTTTGAGAAGTGATTGCATCAGGAGGGTGAAGCCCAAGTGAATGGATTAGTGCCCTTTAAAAAAGGACCAAAAGAGCCATCTTGTCCCTTCAAGTTTATAAGAACATAGTAAGAAGGTATATAATTCTATGAACCAGCCACAGAATCTGCTGTCACTTTGGTTTCGAATTCCCAGCCTCTAGAACTGTGAGAAATTTTCCCAGGTTCTGCTATTTTGTTATAGGACCCAAAAGGACTGAGAAAGTCTTCACTATGACATTTAAGTCTATATAAGCAACAAACTTGGTTAATTTAAAATTTTACTGTCTTTATACAAATTCTTAATTCTGTCTATTTTAATTTACTTTGAATTCATGTTTACTTAATTATTTTAAGAAGTTTTTGGTAATGTTCTTTCTGCAAACAGTATTGAAATCATTGCTAAGCATTTGTGAAGCTCAATGTCAACATAGTTTTTTTGGGTAAATGTTAAAATTACTGAAATATCTTTTCTATCATAGTGCAATGTAAAAGGAAGTTTTAATTTTTTTCTCTATAATTTGCATATTATACTTTAGGCGATATGACATTTTACCTCTTTCATTATTATTTTTGCTTATTCTATTTAGAAGTAACAAAATTACTATTTCTCAGGCACTATTTTAAGTGACTGGCAAATGTTATTTCATTTAGTCCTTCTGTGCACAACCATTTTATGTAGTTATTTTACAGAAGAAGAAACTGGGTTTGAACAGGTTAAATTCATTGATTACCAATGCTGCTAAAAAAAAAAAAAAAAGAAAAAAACAGAAGACATGGAAGTCAAACCTAGCAATTCTCTTCTGAATTTGTAATTTTGATCATTTTCCAGTTTTAGCCATATGTTTTAGCTTATCATCTACAAATCAGATGAGGTACAAATGATTCCAGGATTTAAATCTAGAACATGTTGTTCAGGAACAGTATTTTGCTAGTGAATCTGTCAATTTGAAAATGTTCCTGAAATTGAAAGGTAGTCCCTGTGTCTGCCTCTTCATCCCCACCACCTCATTTCCTTAGTTTTGATTTGACTTCATCAATGCTTGATTTAATTGGGGAGACAATCATAAGCCATTACTGCATGAGAATAAGTAATTTGAAATCAGCAAAACGAAGCTTGGCATTTGTAGAAGATGATTTTTCCTAAGTTCTTCTGATTTAGCTTCTAGGAAAATTTACATGTCTGATCACCATTTTATATATTATATCTGTTCAAATTGTTGAGCACTTACATGGCATTGAGTAAATAATACCATGTAAATAGAAGGTAAGATAAACTAGAAAATATGAACATTTTCTGTTCAAAATATTAACTACAAAAGACAAATTTTAGTCACTTGTAAACCATTGCATGAAACAGTCTGAGTTTAAACTGCAATTTAAGCTTTAATCCTGAGATAATTGAACACTACATTATGTTCTCAGTAGACGTATAAGGTATAGCATGTAAATTCCCGAGTGTTACCACTTTTAATTAAATTCTTCACTTAGAAAATTCAGAAGAACATCTCAAATGACATTTTTTTTCTCTTCAGTTTCACAATATACTAATGATATTACTATTACTGGCTTATTCTAACTTGACTATTTTTTTGCAAAGTATTCAGACATATGTGCTTGGTTGGGATATAACAGAAGCAGACCATGTGATAAAAACTGAATGAAGATATAGCTCATTTGGGAGCAAACATAAGTAAGAAAGTTAAAAGGAAAGAGAAGAAAGTCAATGTGTTTTACCAATCCTGTTACCACTGTTGGGAATGGGAGTTCAATCCCCCAGGAGAACTCTTGTAAAGAGCATGGAAAACAATACAAAGTAATTCAGCAGAGTGGTGAAGTGATATATTTATCCATGAAATCCCTGTCTGCCTTCCTTCAGGGCTGCTTCTGGTGCCATTAACTATCTGCTTGTCCTGTGCATGATTCAGATGTTCACCTATGTCTAGAAAGAGAGGAAGGAAAGAAGAAAGGAGATAAGGAAAGAAGGGAAGGAATGAGGAAGGAAGGGAGAAAGAGAAAGAGAGATGGGGAATGGTCCCAGATGTTTACTAGAAACACCCTTCTCTGTGTAGGAGCAAAGCTAAGAGGATCTGAGCAGGTTGTTGAAAGTGGCTATGAAGGAACCAAAAACCCCACAGCAGATGGAGAGAAATTTGTACTTCCCTTAGATGACTAAAGCAGGATCTTATGAGAGTGAGCAGCTTAACTCCTCACCTGGCCCCACACACTCACCCTACAGAGGTCTCCAGTAAGGAATGTGATGCATCTTGGGCACCAGAACATGTCAAAATTTTTGTGCAAACAAACTTCATCAGCACCCTCCATTTTTTTAAGCCAAGAACCTCATGTTTTGTCAAAGCATTTTATAAAACTTGTCTATGGCAATTCCGTGAGTTATTCACTACTGAGTGTTTTCTATGAATGTGAAAAAACCTGTCTCTCTTTCCAGTTCATCTACTGTCAGTCAATTCACAGACCCATGGCAATAGAGATGGAGTAGAAGGAAAGCTTTTCCTAACAGCTAGTAAATGTATAGACTGTCAAAAAAATATTTAATACAACTATAGGCTGTTATTATTTGAAACATATATGCATATATGTCCTGTAACTTGTTCAAATGGAGTTGAGACTCTGTCATGTTAATTTAAGTATAATGTCCTTTTCAATAAATAGAAGTGCTGATGCAGGCAATCCTGTAAATATCCTATGCCTGTGGTGAGGCTCCATAAGGGCAGAGGTGGAGAGATGAAGGTAACATTGTATAGAGTGCCTCGGAGCTTCCTAGAGTATCAAGTGCACAGCCCAGGTTACCTTTTTGCTATATAAAAACTGCATGAACAGGGAGTAATATAAACATAAGAAGTTTTGCAAATATTTAAAAATTCCGTATAAAGAAATTGTGAATTCTCCTCTTTAAGTTTTAGCATTTCTAATAGAGACTACAGGAATCCACTCCAAAAGAATAAAGTGAAAAGAAAATCTTGGTCAACAAGGGTCCAATTATAGTCAGAAAACTCAGTCACAGACTAATTTTGATCCCATCTTTATTAAGACATGGGATAGTTTTTAAGTATAGTCTTTTAAAAATATAAAGCAGAGATCAGGGCATGGTGGCCAATGCCTCTAATTCCAGTGACTCCAGAGGCTGAAGAAGATGAATCTCAAGTTCTAGGCCAGCCTTGGAAACTTAGAGACACCCTCTCAAAATAAAAAGGGCTGAGATGTAGCTCAATGGTAGAAAATCCCTAAGTTTAATCCCCAGTACTGCAAATAAGTAATTGAAATAAATAAAGCAGAGAGTTGTGTAATTAATACTCTGCTTTTAAATAATGTATTAATTGAAAATAAAAAGTATTTTGATAATATAATTTTGACTTTATATAAACAATCACTTAAAATTCTTATTACTAGGCTTTTGAGTTAAAACATAATTGAGTATAAAAAGCACAATTCTAAGATATAGAATAGACAAGTTTGGAAATGTGTTACTACACAAATCTAAGATCTTGATATAAAACAATGACCCCCAATTTCCCTGGGACCCATTTTCAGGCACTCCTGAGCTGCAATGAGCAATTGCTCATTTGATTTCTATCACCAAATTTTCTATCAATAAATTTCTTCTTATACTTCACATTGATGAATTCATGAAGCATGTGCCTTTTTATGTTGTTTCCTTCTGTTCACATATTTTAAAAATATTCTTTGTGTTGTGCATATCAGTCATTGTATTTGTACAGTGCTGAGTAGTACTTAACTATAGGCATCTGACAGGACATTTAACATCTATTCTTCTCTAATCATGCATTTGGTGGTTGTCCAGTTTGTAACTATTCTGAATAAATTTGCAGTAAACATTTTTATGTTCTTTTGTGTACATATGTTTTCATTTTTCTAGGTCATGTGTTTGATGTATTTATAACTTTCTAACAAAATGTCAAACTACTTTCCATAGGAACTGTACCATTTTACCTTCCCCATAGCGATATTTGAAAGTTCATATATTATCAGAGCCTTGTTCCCATTTGGCGCTGTTTGTCTTCCTTGTAGTAAATCATCACTCTCTTTTTAATATGCATTGTCTTGATGGCTAAGGATATTGAGAGTTTTTTGTTTATGCTTACTGCTTATTTGTATATATATTTTGAAAAGAATTTAAGTCACATGCCAATTTTAGTTTTTTATTTGATATTTTTTAAGGTTGATTTTACTGATTTATGTAAGCTGGTTTATATTCTGGGGGGGGGGGAAGAACTTCTCCAGGTAGAGGAATTACAAATGTTTCTTCCATTTTGTGACTGCTCTTTCATTAAATAAATAAATAAATAAATAAACAAGAAGACATGTGTTTTATGAACCAAAGTTAACACTTTGATAAAGATTAATCTCTCCATGTTTTGTCTTTACAGCCAATTATTTTCTATTATCCCTAAAAAATCCTTTGACAATGCTACCATAGAATTATGCTCTTTTTACACATTTTTTTTGGTCTGCTATCTATCTCAAAAATATTTTGTTAATATTAGGTGAGGCAGGAGTTCTCATGTTTGTTGTTTTGGTGTTTTCATTGTCCAAGAAATACTTGGTCTCAGATTTTTTTGTTGTTGTTGTTGGGTTGGTTGAGGGCAGCCAGGAGCTAGGGATTGAATCCAGGACCTTTCACATACTAAGCAAACACTCTATCAGTGAGCTACCTCCCCAACCTTCAAGAAATACTTGTTAAAAAGGCATTTATCTTCCTTCAAAATGCCTTGGTGGTTTTATTGAAACTCAATTGACCACATGTGTATGAGCTTATTTCTTCACTCATTATTCCATTCTGTCAATGTGTTTGCCCACATTTAACATCAATACACATTGTTTTAATTACCCAATAGTTATAGTAAGTCTTTAAACCAGGTAATGAAAGTAATACAATATCACTCTTCTTTCCAAATATTCTGAGGTTTTCTGCATTTCCATATCAATTTTATCAGTATTCTATCACTTTCTACAAAAACAATCAAAAACAAACAAAAAACAACTCTTGGGATTTTGATTAGAACAGCATTAATTCTATAGTCAGCTAAAATTAATAACTAATAGTTTATAGTTTCCTAGTTCATAATCACCTTTTTCTCTCCATTTGTTTGGATTTTCATTTCTCTCAACAATATTGTATAGTTTTCTATGTAGAATTATTGCACACATTTTGTTAAATATCATCAATTTTTTTGTGGTTTTGATGCTATATTCCTTTTTTTTAAAGAGAGAGTGAGAGAGAGGGGGGGACACAGAGAGAGAGAGAATTTAACATTTATTTATTTTTTCTTAGTTCTCGGCAGACACAACATCTTCGTTTGTATGTGGTGCTGAGGATCGAACCTGGGCCACACGCACACTAGGCGAGCGTGCTATCGCTTGAGCCATATCCCCAGCCCGATGCTATATTCCATTTCATTTTTTCTTGATATTATATGGAATCACAGTTCAGTTTTTATGTTGATATTATACCCAATAGCCTTGCCAAGCCCATGTACTTTTAGCTCTGCAAAATATTAATACATCTAATCTAAAAGTTATCAGTTCACTGCTTGCTTTCTAAAATATTTATCACAATGTTTAGGCAGACTCTTGACTTGAAAAATGAACTCTTTCAACTCTATATGGTGAGGCACTTGTCCTTGTTAAGGTGTTTTTTTTTTTTTGTTTTGCTTAAATTATTAATATATCCAGATCTATGCATCTGCCCAGTTGTCATGTAGAAAACATGGTAATACATCTTCTCCAAGTTATGGGAAATATTTTAAGAAGTCTCCAAATTTGATATAACTGACACACACATAGATATATCACTAACATTTAACAACATTTTAAATTGTATTTGCTTTTCCATCTATATTAAGCCATATAATTTTGGTATTCATTTATAAGGATTTGATTTGATTATTTCCAGTTTTTCTGCAGGCAGTATTTTTCTCTCAGTATTCATGTTATCATCATTTTTTTCAAATTTTTTCCCAATTTTGCTCTGTGATATATGATCTATTCAACCTCCATAATCTTTGATTCTCAGCAAAATTTATGGTTTCTCAGTTGCTTCTGGGGTGAATCCTGCGTATTCAGTTCCACTCAGCTGTGCATTCCAAAATGCAGCTCAAGTAGTTAACAGCTGGAGTGGGGAGGAAGCATTGCTAAAGAGCTGCTCATGCTCGTGTGCTCCCCGCTTGCCCACTTTGTATGTATGGTCTGTGGTAATTTGAAAGTGAAGTATGAGTACATGCATCAGTACAGAGGAAGGCAGTGGAGACTGGAAATTCACTCTCAGTTGTGTCTTTTAAGTAAGTCCCCTATACATAATTGGGCTAACCTCATTTTGTATATGTTCTAGAACAAGGCTGTCAAAACTCAATGGGAAGTCTAAAGGGTGTTCATATGTTAATTGAAAATAGGTAACACAAGGTAATATTTCAATCACAGATCAGAAAGCAGAAACTAAGACTTGTCAAGTAATGTTTCTGAAATGTCTTTCAATTGATTAGTTTCTGAGATTCACAGGGAAGATTTCTTAAGAAAAAATTCCTGCTTATTTTTGAGAAAATTACGTTAAAAAAAGAGAAAGCTTTGAGAAAACAGAAATTCAAAAAGAAGAAAAAAGGAACCAGCAGAAGTCTCTTGATAGTGCATTTTTACTACCAAACTACTGAAAGCTTCTGAAAGAAACTACAACACCAGTAACAGCAACCAGAGACAAATCAAGCATTTACTCTCAACCATTTACCATTCAATCTACTTGACTATGTCTATTTTGAGCAGCAAGGACACTAAACAATTAACAACAAAGGCTCCTGGTGGGAAAACCATATCAAAGACTCAGTGCCATACATAAAACCAAATATCAAAGTATTTCAAATTTTAGCCTCAGCATCAATACACGTAAATTCAAATTTTTTGAATTTTATGAGCTAGTAACTAAATTGTCATTGCTAATTATGGGATACATTATAAGGCAAAGTGCCACGTTGCCTTTTCTTGCAACAATATGCAAAGTACTTTTTAAAACCATGGTTGTTGTCAAATATTGAAATAGTTTTTCTTTTTTTAAAATTTTTTTATTGGTTGTTCAAAACATTACATAGCTCTTGACATATCTTATTTCATACATTAGATTCAAGTGGGTTAGTAGTTTTTCTTTGTTTGTTGTTCTCATGAAAATCTTTATTTTCTAACCCCCTCCTCACACACACTCTGATTTTCCATTAACCAAAGATCTAGGTGTTATTGTATTCATTTTATAAATGAGGAAATGAGGCGCAGAGGAATGAAACCATTGGTCCAAGACCACACAGCTAATAAGGCAGCACACTGACACTACCACCCCTGCTCAAGGCCACGCCTCTTCTGGGCTAAATTTCCTCTATAGGTTAGGATGGCCATTTTCCTGAGTTATGCTTCCATTCTTAATAACAGCACTATAGTGAGGTTTTAAAATTTACATGTCTTCATGACCCTCTGGCTATTTTTTATCCAATTTGTAAAGTAAGAATTTCTTCTGTCCATATGAAGTGGTTTACCTTATGAAATAGGCTTCTTTTCTTTTTTCTCTTTCTCTTATACATCTCAATCTAAAAATACAACAGAAGATTTTGTTAAAAGCTTTGCAATTTTCTTTGAATGTATATAGATTTT
The DNA here is from genome assembly GCF_045843805.1 of Urocitellus parryii. Lineage (NCBI taxonomy): Eukaryota > Metazoa > Chordata > Mammalia > Rodentia > Sciuridae > Urocitellus > Urocitellus parryii. The sequence goes on from NW_027553327.1 coordinate 5,289,108, forward strand.
TAAATATTTTCCAAAAAGAGAAAAACTTAAGTGGAAATTAGGCAGTTTATCATTTTTAACCGCACAGAATACATTTATTAATTTCTGTTTACAATTTGGTGTCTTCAAAATGCATTACTTATTTGACATTCATTTATATATTCAATTTCTCATGGAAATGTTGCTTTCTCTGTAGATAATAAAATTCTCTTCCTATGGTTCAAAATTACTGAATAAGTTTAGTTAATAGTTAGGTTAATTTTTAATCATTGTTTTATTTTTCCTGCAGTAAGAACTAAGATACTACAGGATGAGCCTAATACAAAGTGGAGATTTTGGTTCTCTGTCTTATTTACTTTTTGTGAGAACATAAGTTAAATGTAAGTAAAACTCAATATTCCTTTCAACACATTGAGTAAAATATACACTTGTTTTTATATATAGATAGATAAATCTAGATATAATTGATGTAAACATTAACTTCTCAGTCAGTAATACATTACGACCCATATAAATAATCCTCAATATCCAAATATTTGTGAATAAAAGAATCTGAGGTCTTTTCGTGTCAACATTCTTCTCCTGTGTATACTTTAATTACTTCTGCATTTTTTTCTCTTTGCATACTTCTAGAATATGAAAAACACTGTACATATAAAGAACTCAATAATTTCAATACTTTTAACTGAGAATCATCATTTCTATCTTCTTTTATTGTTATGCTTAATGGTTTCATCTGTCACTTCCCCTAAACACTTTTATCTACTTAAATGCATACTTTCATTGTGGATTGTGATTCCCTTAAAATTAAATCTCATTAGGAAATCAGACATACCGTCGTGCATTTCTACCACATAATAAAGCTGGGCAGATGATGTTTATAGTGTGGTGAGACAGCTAGAGTTTGATAGCTGTAGTAAGACCAATGAGAGGAATGGCATTTACTGATGAGCATTCACTGGGGTGATGGGGACCTGTGTTGGTCCTCCCTTTTCTTCTATTCAATAGAAATGTGTTTGATGGAAGAATTTTTCTCAGGTAGGCCTTAACGGTTACTTCACTATTGATCCCAATTCCAACCAGTGACCCAGAAATTAAAGACTATATTTCACAAAACTGCTGGCCTGGACTCTAAACAAGACTCACAAGATGTCATGTCCTTGAAAACAGGAAACCCAACATGCTGGTATATGCCTGTTACTCAAAACTGAGTTCAAAAATAAAATATTGAATGGGCCACAGAAGAAGGTTATGTCTAAGTGTAAAAAAGAAACACAAATCTTTTCTCCTCTGTATGAGAAACATTAGAAAATCTGAAATGTGATATTATGTTGGTACACGATCAACCATACAAGTCCTTTTATATACTAATGCCATTTCAATATTATTTATGACTCCAAGGGGACTCCTCAATTTTTTTTATGATTTTTAGAAGGTATGGATTTCAGAAGTCCTACTGAATCTAGGTTTGTACACATATAAAACAGTATTAAATCTATTTTAGCACTAACAGACAACTTAACTGATATTCTTTTATCTAAATGATGATCATGTTGACCCTCTTTATAAGAAAAACTTTGCCTAAAATTTTCTGTTTCAATAAATGGCAAGGCTTTTTTTGATTCTTGCAACCAAAGAGAAGTACAAATTAAATCTAACAAATATTGAATTTAAGTATGATAATAGTATATATGAAAGATAAATGTAATAGCACTCTGTATAGATATTTTCTGGACTCTTTATGCTTCTAATACTTACAGATCATAATAATGACATACTTGCTTACCCAAATATCATGGAGATTGATTGATTAATGTATCTATCCATCTATGTGTTCATTTGTCTATCATGCTACAATAGTGGGTATATAAAAGAATTACTTATGTGATTGCTGATTGCTTTGCATTGGTCTTTGCTAAGCAATTGCTGCTGAAGTGTTATTCAAAGTGCTCTACAACTTTGCCCTTCCCCCAGCAATGTATAATTTCCAGTTTTACCACATTCTCATCACCTTTTAGAATTGTCAGATTTTATATTTTTGGGGCATTCTAACTGATATATAGAGGAATTTCATTGGATTTCAATTTATGTTTTCCTAATGACATAGATGTTAGCTCCTTCACATAGATTTGTTTGTCATGTACACAGGTTCTTTAATAAACAATGGATTCATATTTTTGTCCATTTAGTTCTAGTTAATTGTTATATTTACTTCTAATATTTTAACATGTTCAGGAGATGTCTTTTATAAGATTCATAACTTCAAAATATTTTCTCCTAGTCTGAGTTTTGCTGCCTTGTTTTATAGATAATATCTTTTGATATTTAATTTGTCTTGCTTGTTCTGTTTTGGCTTGCTTTAGATAACTTATTCAAGTGACATTTGCCTAAAGCAATGTCACAATTTTATTAATACATTTTTTCCACAAATTTTTTAGGTTTCGCTTTTATATTTTGGACTATAGTAAAATTGGACTTAAATTTTTTCTTCTTTTTTTTTTTTGCCGATATGTGAGTAGCCAGTTGAAAACACTGGTCTTTACATTGCATTGTCTTGCTTCATTCCTTGCAAACAATTGAGTCTATCTGTACCTATTCCTGTATTATCCATTTACTTCCATTGATTGAGGTGTGTGTTATGTTGCTTCTACCAAACAAACTTTTTCTCTAAAGGACTGCAGGATACATATTTTAGGCTTTGTAGGACTCATTTTTCTTTATAATTTTCATTTCCATTTTATTTTTTAAAATGTAAAAAAAAAATAAAAAATAAAAAATCAAATCAAATCAAAGTGCATTTCAGGCTGTGGTCAGTAATAAGCCTTTCAGCATGTGCTGCATTGTGTTGGCCTTCAGGGTCCTGTCTTAATTCCCAGCCTAGCAGTGACCGTGACAAATTTACATATTGTCAGGGTTTCAGTTTTGTTCTTTTATTGAAGAATAGTTTTGGCTATTGTAATTTTCTTCTTTTATATATAAATTTCAGAATGAATTTGTTGATTTCTATAATTTTTTTCTGAAATTTCAGTTTTTGATTGACATATTGAATCTTTAGACTTATTTGGAAAAAAATTAATATCCTAAAAATATTGAGATTTCTAATCCATGACCATAAGATATCTTCTTTTATTTCTTTTTTGAAATTGAATGAGTATCAATTTCAACATAGAACTATTATGCATATTGATTAGACTAATATGCATTTTATTGTTTATTATTATAAATCATAAAATGTGTTTTTAGATTCCAATTTCCAGTTGTCCACTGCTAATAAAAATACAACTGATTTTTTTTGTATATTAGTATTATATTCCATGAACATTATAAACTTACTCATTTGTTCTAGAAATAGTTTGTTGTTTTTTTTTACTTAATCATTTTTTTAATTAAGTCATTTAATTAAACAAAAAAATTTTTACACAAATTATTGATAAATAAACACAACTTGGTTTGGAAAATGAAATACAATTTAATCATATGTATATAGTTGTATTCATAAGATAAGTTTGCTCAATGAAAAGCTATATAATAATGAGAAACAATAAAGGGTCAAATTCAAGTACAAAGGAAGACACTCCTCTGAATTTCCATGTTTCATTGAGCATCACAAACCACCAATCTTTCAGTTCTTTTCTTGTGCATTATTCTCTTTCCATATTCTCTGCATCTGATTGGATCCCTAGATTTTATTTCATTTTTGTTGTGGCATTCTCCACTGATATATATCATTGGCTGCTGTTTTGGGGGTTGAATGTCCTCTGGGTGACCATTCCTACCTGTAGAGCATGCAGGCTTTTCCCTGTGTTTCCAAACAGAACTCAGTCATTATACATTTTTTAATTTATTATATATGACAGCAGAATGTACAACAATTCATATTACACAATGGAGCATAATTTTTCATATATCTGATTGTACACTAGAAATCCTTTTTTTTCAAAAATATATTTTAGTTGTATACAGACACAATATCTTTATTTTATTTGTTTTTATGTGGTACAGAGGACTGAACCAAGTGCCTCACACATGCTATGCAAACACTCTACCACCTGAGCTACAACCCCAGCCCTACAAATAGTTTTTTTTTTAGTAGCTTTTTTTGAACTTCCTGTTTGGAGTTCCTAGGTAGATAGTCTGTTGTTTATCTAATGTTGCTTTCATTTCTTTCTTTTCAATATTTACACCTTTTAATCTTTGATCTGGTCACATGCACTGAGTAGGCCCTCATGTATAATACCAAATGAGTGGTGCTGGTGAGGATCAGTATCTTGTTCCTAGTCTCAGGGATGTAAAGCATTCAGAACTTCATCATGTATAAGTGCAATTGTACACAACAAGTTTTATTTTAATTTATGATACCCTTTATCAAGTTGGGAAGTTTCCAGTTCTCCCACAGATGGGACATTTTATCATGAATAATAGTTGAAATTTGTCCTTAGAGTGATGGATTTTCAAATGCTGAACAAGACTTTACTTGTGATAAATTAGTTTGATCCCAATATATCATCCAGTTTATATATTGCTGGATTCCATTCCTAAGTTGTTTTTTTTTTATTGAGGACTTTTTGATCTTTATTGATTATGGGTATTTATTTTAATTTTATTTTTGATCAAAGTGTTTTTCTATTCTTGAGAGAATGGTTATACTGAACAGATAAAATAAGAAGAATCCTTTTTCTTCTACAGTCAAGGAGTGTGAAAAACTTGCATTGTTGCTGCCTTAAGTGTATCGCAGATTTTAGGCTGGGCTGAAGGTCTGTGGTAGAGCATTTGCCTAGCAGGCACAAGGTCCTGGGCTCAATATAGATCTCATTTCAAAAGTATATTCATATTAGATTGGAAGCATGTTTGTGTATGTGTGTGTGTGTGTGTGTGTGTGTGTGTGTGTGTGTGTGTGTCTGTTTTAAGGTTAACTGTGACTTCAGTCTAAGTATTCCACCTAGCATTATTCAGATAGACTTTTTCTTCTTGAGTGATTTCTTTGTAATTTGTGTCTTTTAATAAATTGATTCATCTAATCTAATTTGTCAAATTTGGGATATGTAATTGCATTTAATATGTCCTCAAATCTTTTTAATTTAACTTAATTAGAATATTTGGAATTTGTTTCTTCTCTCTGTTACTTGGTTTTTCTAGCCAGCATATTATTAATTTTTTATATATTTAAAGTTTTACTATTGAGTTTTTACTTTCACTTCATGAAGTTGTATGTTTTATTTATTTAAAATATTCTTTTTTGTGTGTGTGTATAAATCAGTTACACAATAAAAAAGCAAACACTGAGGAATTTCTGAGACTGTCTTGCTCCTAAGAATGTAGATTGCCAAAGTTCTTCTGTTATTCCCTACTGTCCCCTCTTATTATGAGTTAGTATCTGCCTATCAAAGAGAACATTTGGCCTTTGGTTGTTATACTCTATATATGAATAATACATCAAAATACATTATATTGCCATTTATAACTATTAAGAACAAATAAAAAATAAACAAAAAGAAAGTAGATTGTTATAGTTTTATATACACTGACAGAAAAACACATGCCTTTTGATCACTGGTGGCATTTTTATTCAAGTTGAAAGCAACACCCAGAGCAGTTTCCTAGCACTGATGCTCCTGCTGCAAGACCAGATGGACCACAAGATAGAAATCCTGAAATCAAGAAACAACTGTCTTTATAATCCTCTGGTACACTTGCTCATCCTCCCCTCCATATAAAATAGTCTGGAAACATCTTCCAGGAGAGAAGAGAGGTGTCTGTAGGTTTATTAACACAGAATGTGAGCAAAGGTATTCAAGCAGGGGAATTAGGTAGTTGTATGATTCCAGGTCTTTCCAAAGGTTCTTATCTTTTTTTATATAATTTTTGATTTGTTTTAATTAGTTACACATGACAGTACAGTGATCTTGACATATCATACATTTCAATCAGATGGGATATAATTTCTCATTTTTCTGAGTGTATAGGTTGCAGAATCACATTCTTATCTTTTTGGAGACACTAGCTTTCAAGTGTGTTTCATAAAGACTCTTGAGTGACATGATCGGAACTGTGCAAAAATATCGAGACAACAGTGGCATGGTATCTTTTAATAATTATGTTTAGTTTTGTTTTTATTTTCTTGAGATGGAAGATAAGATCATAGCTGTATATAGGTCTGAATGCAAAGCAGTTAATGATATACATATACATATATATATTTTTGCCAAATCCTGTTTTATGTGTATTCTTCAATTTTTAATGTTCATTCAATGAAAATATTGTCTTTCTTTTATGATATCTTCTTCAACCCACCCATCTTAGAAGTGGGGTAATTTCCAAATATTTTTAGGATTTTTCCAGATGATTTTTGTTATTGTTTTGTAGCATAGTTACCTTATAATCAAAGGATACACATTATATAATTTCAGTTCTTTGAATTTGTATACTTTTTCTATGGCCTCAAGTATTTTTATCTTGGTGATCGTTCCCTGGGAAAAAAAGTTGGATTCAACTGTTTTATTTCTGCTATTACATTATTATTTATGACTCATTCCTATTTTTTAACAATTTTCCTCTATTTGGCATACACATCCTTAATCATTATCTTCACTACTTTAAGCTATTACTTGTCAATGCAATAAGTTACCCATTGCCTCTCAAATTCTCTTTGCTATTGTTTTCATGCTATGCAATGCAGGAAATTTTCCATTAGGTATCAATTAATTTTTAAAATATTTAAATATAGAAAAGTTACCTTTTTTATTTCTTCAATTCTAGACTCTTCAAAATTTTGTTTGTTGAACTCTATTTTTATTTAGCATCATAATCTCTTTGTCTGAAAATTTTCCATATATATATATATATATATATATATATATATATATTAGTTTAGATCTAGGAGAGTTTGGCTATTAAATATATATATATATATATATATATATATATACACACACATATACATGATTTGAGATATATTTATATACATCTATCTCTCTATATATATGTATGTACCTCTCTCTCTCTCTCTCTCTCTCTATATATATATATATATATATATATATATATCATAAATATATCATAAAAATATATGTACAAACATTCTTGTTGAGTACCTACATACAGGAGGAATTTCTAAGTCATGATTCATATTCATGTTCAATATTATTTGATAAATATACAGTCATATCTGCTTAAACTGTTTACCAGATATATACAAGAAATCTGAACTGTGCAAATCCTGAACTGTCCCCACCTTTAGCTATACTTGTTATTGTCATTCTTTCTCATTTCTGTTGAATGTGAATGTTGAATCTTATTTTGAAATTACTTTTAATTTGCATGTATGTTTAGCTTTCACTTCATGGATGTCAAATTAAATAAAGCACATTTTTATGTGTATTGACTGCTAGTATATTAGCTTTTAAAATATGCCTGCTTGCTTTTCTGCCCATCTACCTATTTCATTTTCTGTTTTTGTCTTTCTTTTGGTTTTTTTGTTTTTTGTTTTTCTAGTAGAAAATCTTTCAAGTCCTTATAATTTTTATTTCATTTTGTTTTCTAATGCATGGGTTAGGAATAGAACAAGCTGAAAATAAGTGAGGATATTAGCATCCTGCTCTACCAACTTCAGAAAATACTTTCAGAATTACATTACTTAGTATTATTTAGAGCAAATATCTTATAGATATTTTAGCAGTTAAAGAATGCACTTAAATAATAGATATTTAACTTGTATCTGTTTTTTAGTAGGAAATAGGTATCAAATATTGTTATTAAATGAAAGTGTTATAATACATTATGAGACAACTATAGCACATATACATTATTCAAAATTGTAATAGATAACTAAACTCAAATTTAACTTAAAACATCAACAACAAGAATACCTGCTTCATTCATAGTGAGTTTAAGGCCTTTTAGGATGAATTGATTTGGATGCATTTCTACATCTATAGAGATGATTGTATAATTTTTGTTTTATTTAATTTAATTATATAATTGATTTTTAAAAAATAAGCCAGGGTTGGGGATGTGGCTCAAGCGGTAGCGCGCTCGCCTGGCCTGCGCACGGCCCTGGGTTCGATCCTCAGCACCACGTACAAATAAAGATGTTGTGTCTGCCAAAAACTAAAAAATAAATATTAAAAATCTCTCTCTCTCTCTCTCTCTCTCTCTCTCTCTCTCTCTCTCTCTCAAAAATAAACAAATAAATAAATAAATAAAAAATAAAAGAATAAAAGATTAAGCCAATTCTGGATTAAACCCAACTGAATTATAAAATATGTGTATTTTACAATTGAGTTGGTTTATTTATTATGTTTAAAAGGTATAACTATTTTAAAAATTCAAATCTCCCTGTACACAGGGTTCTACTGGATTTGGTTTCCTAAAATTTTATTTCAAATTTTTCGTTTTCATGTCGACAAGAGTAATTTTCTCTTCTGTTAAATCCTCAGGTTTTGCGTTTAAGGTTCTGGTGTATAAGAAAAAAATGATGATAAAATCGTCATGATTTTTTTGTTCCTTAGATGCTTTGTATAAGATTTTCATTATTTCTCTTTTGATTATTATTGAAACTCATTGCTGAAAACATCAGAGAAGAGATTTTTCTTTGTGTGAAGGTATTTTAAAGTTTTGGTGGTGGTGTTTTAGATAGCAGATACAACTCCTTCAATAATATAGGCTATTCAGATTCTCTGTTTCCTTTTGTCTTCTAAAGTTACACTTTTCTAAGATTTTTACAGTTTATTCAAATAATAAAGTACACTGGCATAAAACTGCTTATAATATCCCCTTAATATCTTTTTATCTGTAATATCTATAGTAATGTCTCCTTTATTCATTAATCGTGTCATTAGTATTTGCAATTTCTGATTTCTACTTTTTCCTAGGTCACTATCAGGTTGATTAGACTTTTCAAATAACATTTTTCTTTGTTAAAACATGTACACTCATGTGCAAACATACATGCCTATATGTAAATATTTTACAAAAATTTACTACCACCTTTATTTCTAATTTTCTGTCTTTGGATATCACTTTTTTTATTCATTATTTTCTTGAGAAAAATATTTTCCAAATAAACTTTTAATATTTAAGTACCTGCAATGTTTTTAACCTACAAAGTTATTGCTTGGTATACTTTAGCTATACTTATGTAATTGTACATATATATTTATGTAATGTGCCATAATTTAGAATATTTTCTAATTGTCGCTGATGATAGTTGGCGTGCTTATTAAGTCTAAATTTCTAAATGTAAGAACTATTTAAATATTTCTCTTTTTAATTTCTAACATAAAATCCTTTCTGCCAGATAATAAAGACTATATAATTTTAAGACTTCAAAATTAGCTGAGATTGTATAATATGCTAACTTATGGTCAATTTTTCAAATATTGCTAAGCATATAAGATATGAGTACATTAGTTGTTTATTTTATGATTTTTTGTTCAGTATTCTGTATATGTTACTTATGAAAAATTATTAACTTTATTATTTATAGCTTTATATCCTTACTAAGTTAATTTGCTTATATTATCAGCCATTCAAATGCACTATAGTCATCAAGTGTATTTAGTAATTTTGTCTATCTTATTTTAGTTCTGCCATTTTTCTATTACATCTTTCAAGTCATAAAAGTAGAATTGTCACATTATTGGCAGATTAAATCTCTTGGCATAGTAAATTGTACTTCTTTATCTGTAGTAATTTTTCTTACATTAACATCTACTTTTTGTTCAGCTTCATTTAAATTAAAGGCTTCAAATTATAGCTTCTATTCATGTTTTACTACTATATAAGTTTAAAACATATTTTAGCTTCATGGCTGATTTTCTAATCCTGACATTTTTTTGTCATGTAATTGCAACATTTAAAAGACTATAATCTCTTAGAGATAATTCACTAGGCTGAATACTTGTATTTGTGTACTTTCCTTTGATGTATTTTATTTCAATATTTTTGAAGCTAAAAACAAAATAAATTAGAAATTTATTGTGTTTAAAAGGTATAACTTTTTTAAAAAATTCAAATCTCCCAGTACACAGGGTCCTAAAAAGAGACAGAACTAATAGAATGTGTGTGCATTTAGAGGAAAAATATTTACCTTAAGGAATTTACTTATATTATTATGGAGGTTGTGAAGTCCAAAATCTATAGATTGGATCTACAGGGTAGAGATCCAGGACCAAGACTGCAGTTCAAGTCTCAGAGATACCTACTGACAGAACTCCTTGCTAGACTGGAGGGCTGGGGCTGCAGGGGGCTTCTATCCAGATTTTGAATGGAATAACTGATGCTCACCCATATAAAGCAGGTAAATTTAATTAATTCAAAGAGCAACAATTTAACTGTGAATCTCCAAAACATTCTCAGAGAAACAGCCAAAATAAGATTTGGACACAAATTTAGAAAAGGTAACCTAACAAAATTAACAGACACATTAATCACTACACTCTTTTTCTGAAGTATATTCATATAAAATTCAAATATTCAACAGAATATAATTATTCAAGCATATAAATGTCTATGATAACCAAACTTGATAAATATAATAAATATCCATGAAGTCAAAAAGTGAGCCAAAAAGTACTGAAAGATATTGCTTTTATATTTTAAATTTCATTTCTGTGTCACCTTTTTCTCATCAATTTCTTTCAATAGCCTTACATGGACCAACAAAACTTTACATTCAGGCTTGGCTAACAGAGAGCTGTTAAGTGAGAGGAATATAATTTCAGGGAATTTTATTTCCCATATTTAATAACCACAGTATTTAACATCATGTTACCAATTTTAATTTGAAATACAGAAAAATTTCATCCTTAGAAAAGTAAATGTTTAGCCCAATGTATAATTGTGTAATGGTTTCATGACTCCATGTTCTAAAGTGCTTAGGTTAGATTGTCCAAATTCCTTCCTGAGAATAATTCACCTTTTTTTTTTTTTTTTAAGGATAGCTAGTCTTTGGAAGCACATATAATATAGAAGGCTTTTTCTTTTTTTCTTTCCCTTTTATTTTTGATAATTCTGTTGCAAAAGGGGTATTCTTAGTAATAGTTTTCCCACAAGTTGATTAGAATTCTAGGCATTTGCCTTTTGGTTCAGTTTAACACATTTGTCAGATGGAACCTTAAATCATACAGTAAACTGTGAAGGCTAAATTCCTTTGTAATGGCATTGTTTCAAGATTTATTATGCTGATTAATCCAAAGCTCAAAATGATTTCTTGTTTATCTTTAAGGCTCCATTCAACTGAGAAGACACAGTAGGTCAATTGTTCTCATCAGTTAGAGGGTGATTTTCCTCTTAAAGTCAGCTCTTAGTTCTATTAGTGTTTTTTTCTTTGATTTTTAAAATATGTTTTGCATGTTTATAAAGTCCAAGTTGTATGGTTTGCGTACAAATGAAATTGATGTATCACAGTGAGGAGCATATTAATGAAATTTTGAAACACTTACTTGAGAGATATAAAGACGTGATTTGTTTCTTACAGATTCACAGGTAAATTCTGTAATTTCATGTTTTATTAATTAAGTGGAGAGATTAATGACATTTTTCTTATTTTATGGTCTGCAAGTAAATTAAGAATATAAGTAATTAATGGCTAATTAAAATAATTTAAATTCTAATACCTAGAAAGTACTCAAAATTACTCCTTGATCTATGATTCACAAAATTCTTTTGCTCTCTCCCCCAAAATTTCATAATGTTTCACCATTAAAAATGTACACTAGGGGGAAGGGGATTAGCAAGGATGGTGGAATAGATGGTCACCATTATACAAAATACATGTATGAAGATTTGAATTTGGTGTCAACATACCTTATATACAAACAGAGATATGAAAAATTGTGGTATATATGTATATTAAGAATTGTAATGCAAAAAAAGAATACATGTATAATGGCATAATTTGGCATGAAAATACTTTAAATACAGAGATATGAAAATTTGTGCTGTAAATGGGTAATAATGAGTGTAATGCATTCCAGTGTTGTCATGTATGTAAAATAAATAAATAAATAAATAAATACGCACACCAAAAGTGATTTATTCTCTGTGCTCAAATGTAATAAGAAACACTTTTAATAAAATCTACTTTTATCTATCTGCACTTCTACACACATTCCCATATTCAAGGTAAAGCTGATTTGGAAACTTTTCTCTGGCAGAGAGAAGAAGAAGAAAATAAGTTTAAGCAGACCTCATATTTAGAACTTAAATTTGTAGAATAAAATTGTACACAGATAAATAATACTTTTTTCTGATTGATGGCCATCTTTAAAGAAATATACAGTAGTGCTTTCCAAAATGTAATCTATAAACTCCTGGATGATAGTCACCAGGATATCTTCCTTAAATGTAGATTTCTTGGCCTACTCCCAAATATATGACCCTGAAATTGAGAGATTGGGATGGAATACAAGGAGGGGGGTAAAAGCCCAAGATTATACATATTCATTAATAATTTTACTTTATACATAATTTTTAAATCACTGTTATAGAAGATTTTACAAAGTGGTAGGAATTTTTTAAAGTTCAAGGGAGTGCTGTTACCTGTAATTAAATTTCTTCATAACACATTGAAGTTCAAAGTGATTCCAGATGAAGAATTATGATAATTTGCATATAAAATCCACCCATGAAAAACCCAATATAGGTCAATTAAATCTAAAATTCTAGGTCTAGAACAAGGTTTCCACCTTGGATCTTATTTATAATTGGCTCTCTACTGACAATTTTTTGTTATGGGGGGAGGCTATTCTGTGCATCTATGTTAGCAGCATCTATGACCTCTACCCACTAGATGACAGTAGCACCTCAGTCCTATTTGTGACCATTTTAGTGATCACTAAAATGTCTCCAAACTTTGCCAGATGTCCCTTAGGGGTAAAATTACACCCATTTCTGTTTGGAATTAATGCTTAAAGGCAATGTTTATAGTGAATTGATTCCTCTTGCTTGTACTTTTACCTATAAATGTTTTATCCACTGTTGGCCATGAAACATAAACATTTTGAAGAATACCTCCCATTGATATAGTTGTTTATATTCCCAATACTTATCACAACTAACATTGTTGGTCTGCCTCTAACAATTTGGCTTTTACTGGAAAAGCTGATGCTCATTGCTTTTATTTAACCCAAACCCACATTTTGTCCTTCAGTATTATATTTTAACTGAATAAATTTAGAGATAATTATTTCTTATGATAAGAAGTGGATGTCAGTGCATAGAAATTGCTTCAGAGCTATTACATATAAATATTCCTTGTCCATAAAGAAAAGTACCATGCTCTATAACATTAGCTACACTTATCAGAATTATTGACTGAGTGTAAACAGTGGTAAAATTAACCTTGTAATTTTGCATTAAACCCCAAGTCTCCCATTAGCTTAAGTTCACAATTTGTCATCGATACAGCATTCAGTTTTTAAGCTACAAAGAGATGTTCCCCAGTATTTCAGATCTGCCTGAGCACAAGTTTCCAGTATCCTGCTTCTCCTGGTTCCAACATAAGCTGTGCTGCTCTTTCCATCTACACAAACAACTCCCTGTTGGTAACACTGACAGTTCCACCGAGAACTATGAGGGACCTATGGCCTCTTTGATCATGTTCATAAGTTCATAATGAAGGACAGCACAAAGTACCTCAAAACCATGCCACACTGACAGAAAAAGTCCAATAAACCTAACCTCAGAAGTTTTATTCTCTGCAAGAAATGTGCTCTGTCCAGAGAGCCACTACCTGTGCATAAAAATGGAAAACAGCAGCATGTATGAATTTCATCATCTACAGTCCTGGGACGCCTAGTAGTGGTGTTCTTAAAACTGCTTTCTCATAAATCCCCATGAAGCACTTTATTTCGCTTCCAGAAAAACAAATTTAAAGTAGTTTCATGTGCAAAAACAAAGTGTTTGGTTGTACTCTGAGGATGCTAGATGTTTTCTTTTAAATTGAAAAAAAAAATCTCTGATTGGTAGAAGTTGTTGCTGCATAAGATTTAGAAATCACAAGGGGGCACTCTTTTACTAAATACACCAGCAAAAGGGCAATGATTTGTGTACGACTATTTTTTAAAATATTTTTTTTCATAATATAATTGTTCTATTGACACTTATATAATACTATTTTTCAATGTTAAATTTAGAAAATTCTAAACATTTGTTCCTTTCCATTGGAAGCACTTATTTCATTAAGCTAATTGTAGCAAAAATGTTAGAAAATTTAAAATTGTACCGTAAGAAATAACTTTCTTTTTGATAACAAGTAAATATTTCCACCAATAACAAGAGTTTTAGGAAGTCTCTTTTCACTTATTTTTGGGGTATGAAGATGTTCTAAAGTACCATTTTCCTGCTTATATTTAGAGGTGTATGATGATGTCAGTTGTATATGTTACTTTGGCAGTTGGTAAATATTTTGTCTCTCCATGAATTTTATATAATTTAGGCACTTTAATAGAAATCCTTAATTTATCTTACATTAAAATAAAATTTTATTATTCTCCCTGTGTGATGCTAGTATTGAGTATTTCAGGGATGATGAAAATATTTGATCATGAATCATTATTTATCATTATGACCAAACTGGAATTAAAAATGTTAGGGAGTGGGAATAGAAATAAGCCAAGTACTCACTTGAGTATGAGTCCATATTATTCTAAATATAAACATGACCTACTTCTCTGATTAATAGTGATACATAAAAATGATAATAAGAGAAGAATTTCAAAACAAGGATCACAAATACTATCAATAATTTCTTTGTGGATAGGATCAGTGTATTCCAAGAGGAGTAATTAATGGCAAATTTATTGGTGTTGTATAACCACTGCAATTTAAAATAATTTATTTAGAATAAATTGTGTCAAATGAATGATCCTCACTAAAGTAAGCCAACAATTGTTTAAAAATTGTAAATAATAAGTATAGTCATATTTGCTGGAAAAACTATCTGTAATAACTTCTTTAGCTTTTCTTTAAAAGCTGATGGTAGGTAGAAAGTTCTAGGACCAGGGAAAGGAACACTGACTTAATGAGAAAATACACACATACTTCTATCACTTGAGTTTTACTAGTTGTGCACCTGTGAGTAGGTCAATTAACCTGAGGTTCTCAATACATTCACTGAAAAATAATAATAAAAAACTATAATTATATTTTAGTTTTTTCTAATATCTATGACTTTAATAACTGTTTTACACTATTTATATCTAATATAATAAGCATTCCATTGCAGGCCTTTTGAGTAATTAAGGACCTGGTAGAAGATAAAGTACTGTTTTATGGAGTTCTCAAATGTCAAATTACTTGACAACACATATTCTGAAGATGCAATAACCCCACATTAAATTTTTAAAATAACATACAATAATGGTTGATAGTATAGCATATCTAAGAAATGTTCAGGCTCTATACAAAATTTGTGTCCAAGTGACTTTGAAAAATACAGTTAAACTAGCACTAGCTATATTATCATCTTCATCATAATAAGCCATTATGAGGGCCTTTATAATTTCTTCTCATTATAGTAAGACTTGCTCTTTAGAATTAATGCCAGATATAATCATATGTTCATTATTCTAAGTATTAATTTGTACTGTTAAGATTTTTTAAATGATCTGTGTATTTTTATTAAATGTTGCTAATCAAGTACTCATTTCGCCCTTAGGTTTAATTATTAAATTTCAATAATATTTGATGAGCTTTCTCTTCTCAGAAGCCAACCTAACTTAAAGATCCACAGGTTTTCCACTGGAATTCAGGTTTTCTGACTCACATTTCTGTGATTATTTTCCTCACAATGTCACAGCTACTAGAATATATGTTTTCTGTGAAAGCAACAATGAGTCCCAGATTTTAGAATGGCCATAAAGATTAGAATAGTAGGTACTGAACAAAAAAAGAAATAAAATGCCAGAAAAACCAATTTTTACCATGATTTGATTATAATAAAATAAAATTAATTTTAATTACCTATATTTCTTAATGAAAACTGCACACTCAAATAGAAAGTCCACATTATCTGACAATACATTTTACTAATATTAACATAGGCTATATCTGTGTCATTGTCAAATGCAGTTAGAAAGTAAGTTTCTGCTGGGTATCCTACAGAAGAGTAGGGTAACTACAGTTTACAACAAACTTATTATGTATTTTATAAGAACCAGAAAAAAAGAGAAGTTTCCCAACACCAAGATATGAGAAATGGAGATGGAAATGCAACTAATCTGATGGGATTGTTACACGTTGAATATATTAATCAGATTACATTGCATTTCATAAATGTGTAAAATTAAAACTAAAATTTTTAGTTGTTAAGAAAAAAAATCTCATCAAGAACAACTTGCTGTCAGTTTTGAAAAAAAAATGTGACAACAACACTTAAAAATATATAGATAAAAATGAAATTGACAAGACTGGAGAAGTAAATACTGAAAGTATTAGGAGGAAATGCACTATTATTTTTCATCATACAACTTCTTGCCTGGCACCTGGAATCCTGAGTAATGAACATGATTCAGCAATGACGAAATTCATTTAGAAAGGCTGATGTGCATGACTCTACATCTTTCTGTAGGTGAAGGTTAAAGTCTGAAGGGTCTTTTTCTGTTCCTTTTGCCTCTTTCCCTTCTTCCTCCCTTCCTTTCCCCTGCCCCTTTCTGTTCTTCTCTCCTAGAAGCATCCTTGCTCTTACCTTCCTCATCTTTCTTCTTTCCCTGGTCAATGCCTGTCTCATAAACTCATTCTCAATATCAAATCTGTTATCTGCAACATTTAGGTCACTATGTTTTAGACCTGCTAATGGAAAGGTGCTGTGTTTCTATTTCCTGGGTTTGGTTTTTCCAAATGATTCCCTTAGAGTTCCAGAAATCAGAGATGGAGAGAGTAGAATTTTTTTGCCTTCAAATACCATAACCAAGTGAGTTCTTACTTTTTCACCAAGGCTTCTCTGCCACAGAGTGAATCACCATCTCTCTTGATATCAAAGTAAAGTGAAAATTTTTCCCTGCACTGAACACCATCCTCATTAAAAAATGTACTAAAATACAGAAACTCAGAAACGAATCAACCCCTAAGGATATTACCATTATCCTTTGAGTTAATGTTATCCTTGCTTTGTTAGTTTTTGTCTTAATGTTAATTTAGATAAAGTGGAATCACACTTTATCTAAATTAACAAAGTATAGCCAATTTCTTTGTTGTTGTTATTGTTTTGCATATGATTTTTTCATTTTTCCACTTTTAAAATCCATGTTCTTTCAATATCTTTGAAAACATTCTTAATTTCAGAGTGACATCCTATGGGTCAAATACATGGTAGGACTTAGAACAATTTCCCATTGTTTGTAATCAGGGTACATTGATAAAATATCCCTGCATTTTATCAGAAGCACAAGTAATGACTATGCTCTTAAAACTAATTGCATATATTTCACTTAGTTGAAGCTCTTGGTGATGCTGTCATAAGTATTTTAAATGTAATATTTTGCTATTGTTCTTGCTATTCTCTTTACTTTTGACAGATGCCCTCAAATAAAATCATTGTCCTAAGAACAGTAAAAATATTGAGATTCCTGATAATAAGAGACAATACTTACCCAAAGGTTATGTTACTTGATTTTCCTGCTGGATATAAATGAGGCAGCCCACTTTACCTTGTCCTCTGTGAAGCTGGCAGTAATTTCCAATCCTACAATAATCCACTGTTATCACAAGGGAATTCCAAAACATACCAACTTCCCATTTCACATTGCTTTCTGCCAATGCACAATAGCAACAAGGGAATCAACCATTTCTCAATCACAGTTGACTGCAGAAGGAATCTCTCTTCATTAACCCAAAAGTTCTTGCTGTTATCACTAAATCTTTTACAGCTATGTATTGACAATTTCTAATGACTCCTTTGAGGATTCTCTTTTTGGTTAAATTACTATTACATGCTACAATATTATCAGTAGATGGCCCCAAGAATATATTCTCAGTTATATTATGTCTACTTATACAAGTTAAGAAGAGCATTATCTAAGGCTGACATGAGCAGCTGTCTGTATAAAATTATATGATTATGAGATGCCCGCTTTGGGATACTTAGAACTTTCTTACTCTCCAGGCCATCTGACCATATCCCACATTAAAGGGTGTTCCATCCTGATGTCAGGGTGTGTACAAATAGCTGTCAAAACACTATGTGAGGATCCTCATCCTTTCATGTGGTATCATCATGCTCTGTGTCAGACATGCATATTTAATTCCTCAAGTAAGAGCCTAATATTAGACACCAAGATACAACATGAGTAAAGAATTTTCCCTACCTTCAAGGTGTTTTCATTCCAGGATAGAATGAGACAGACAAATGATTAATAAGAAAAAAATAATTGTTCCATATGTAATGAGCAATTGGAACATCAAAGAAAGAATAACAAAGTTGCCTGGAAATCTTTGGAAGGCTTCAGAGGTATTGGGAAAAAGTGTGGGAGTTTGAAAGTAAGCAGGTGCCATGAAACTGTAGAAAGAAAAAATGGCATATGTTAAGAGAAGGGTGATTTTTTGCATGTATTATGAAAACCCAAGGTAGGATAGGGCTGCAAAGGAAGGTGTAGTCAACTGTTCTTGTTCTGCCTCAGAGACGTCAGGAGAGGAGACACACTGTCATCTGTGACATTGGGGAGACAGTTCCAACAGGGCAGTATGGACAAAAGTTAGACTGTGTTTAGTAAAGTAGTGAAGCGGGTGAGAGAGTTGGGACAATGAAGTGAAATGAAAGACATAGAGTCACCTGTAGCTTGGATGATGGACAAATTTAGGGGAAGTTAGTTTTGTGTGTGTGTGTGTGTGTGTGTGTGTTTTCTGTTTTCATTGGTAACTCATATTGATTAACCACTTAGTCTAAATTATAAATTGTAGAAATAAAATTGAGAACAATATAGACTCTCTGATCCCAAATCACTGACTTTCTAATGGGGGTGGGTACATGTGCCATATAAATATCTACATAGTTAAAAACTCAATGAAGAAGTCGAAGTATAAGGCAATTGCCCATTGGGCAGATTTGCTTGGGCTAGGGGGCTGTGAAAAACCCTATGTCGAGGTGACATTTCAGCTGAGACTCAAATACTGAATAGGAGGCAATCACAAAAAGACCTGGTGAAGAGGATCCCAAGAAAGACCAATATATGCAAAGGCTTGAGACAGAAGCATCTCATTTGGGAGAGACAGAAAGTGGACTAATGTGTTCTTAATAAAGTGGAAGGGGGAAGTATGACATAGTGGAAGAGAAGGTGGGTGGACACTTCACAGATGGTCACAGAGACAAGAATTAGTAAGTACAGCTTACTGTTTATCTGCAGTAGAAACCTGATAGAGTGTTACATAAGGACGTGACATATACTTTAGGGAAATTGTTCTGCTTATTCTGTGGACTTTAAGAGAGGAAAAAAAAACAAGTTTGACATCCAGAGGAACCAATCAGAGTCGAGTTTGCTGCTAAGTAAAATGAACACTTTGGGGGGGAAACTTGCACATTGTTGACAGTGGTAAAGAGTGGTGGTGCCTGCTAGTAATTGCAGGTACTCAGTAGGCTCAGAAAGGAGGATCACAAGTTCAAGGCTAGTCTCAGTAACTTTGCAAGATCCGACTCAAAAATAAATGGTAAATAATAAAAAAATTTAAAAAGGGCTGGATATATAGCTCAGTAGTAAAAGGCCCCTAGATTTGATTCCCAGTACCTTCCACCAAAAAAAAAGTTGTTATATTTCCTTGAGTGTATCATATGCTGTGAATTTGTACAAGCTACTTGAGCTTCATAAACCCTAGTTTCTTTAACTGTAAAATGAGTTAACAAAAATAACTCCGTGGACCCTGACTGGCTTATTGTTTGGACTAAATAGAGTCATCTATATAATAGTTTTGAATAAGCTGTACTGTATTGATCTCATGTGATTATGGTCTAGTCTAATAAACTGTCATTGACAAGAACACCTGTTTTCCTCAGAATTTATTCTGACCTTGAAAAGACTAAAAAGAAATGTAACAATAAAAAATTTTCTTTATGAAATCCAACAAGGGCACATTGTATTTCTGTGAAATATGATTAATGGTATTGGTTTTGATGTTTAGTGACTTATCCAAATTCCCAGGGCTATTAGGAGCAGACTCAGCTCTAGTTGATTTATCATGCTAGAATATATGCTCTCCTTTGGGTATGCAGAGATAAAATAGTAGCATTCCAGCCAGAAGAATTAAAAAGAAAAAGATTAAAATATTTTGCTTAATCAAGTTTAAGATTTTGCTCCATCAAGTCGATAATTATAGTACGTTACTTGTTTATTTAATTGCTTAATTTGGGGAGTGGTTGTGATATTAGTTTTAAAAAGATGAATCACAAATTAAAGACACAGGGAAAAAAGCTAAGGCTTTGATGTTCTCACTAACGTGGTTTCTATGCTCCTTCTAACAAATTTCACTTTTAAATTAAATAACACTCCAATTTACATAGCCTCTATTGATAGATATTGATTTGGTTTTTAACATGGTCCAAGTACATTCTTCTTTCTGCTTACTCAACTCCTGATTTCAAAGAATAATTTAATATCTAAAAAAAATTGTGACTTTTTTTACTTAGCATTTTTCATTTGTTTTTCAATCATGACTATATTCGAATTTCTGAACTTGTGACTTTGATGACTTTTTGACCTGTACTTTTCAAATCATTTCTAAACTTATCATATAGCTCCATTCAATTCTTCTTCAAAGTTGTTTCCTTTACTGCAACTCTTTAAATCCAAATCTTTGTGAAAATTTTTAGACTCTGCAGAAATTAGACAATAAATCTAAAGCAAGATTTTTATATCCCATGGAATAATTCTTTTGTTTTGAAATGAACCCAATTTGAAACCAATATTTATTCATTTATTTTAAAATTATTCATTGGATAACTTCTACGTGTCCGACACTATTCTTAGCAGTTGGTACATATCAAGGGGGAAAAAAGTCCTGTCAAAAATGGAGCTAAGTTTCTAACTATATTGTTTGTAGAAAACAAACAATAATCTTATTGTATAATATATGTTACATTAGAAGGAAATAATCACCATGGCAAAAATGAGAGCCGGATAAGCAATTGTGTATCTATTTCACTGGTTCTTTTTTTCTGTGATGACCTACTTTTTACAGAACTGGCATTCTCAGCTTCAAACTCTGCGTTTAGAGTCCCATTTTGATGTTCAGCCCAGACTGTCGGAAATTTCTCAATGCCATTTCCCATTTCCTGTGGGATGGAATCTGATTGTTCTAGCTTGAGTCACTGTTCCAGTCAAGGGTGGCCCACGGCCAAAATTTGTCCTAAAAATCCCTAGTTGGAGATACATCCCTGCGTATAGAGAAGTTTCCACCGGAGAGAGGTGAGCTATACTCACACTGTACGTTTACACTTCAGTTTATACTGGAAAAATGGGTTCCAGACTCCTTCCAGAACATCCATTCAGTTTGGCCAGGCAGTCAAACAAGAGAGTCTAGCTCACAGATTCCTTTCTTTAAGAGAGGAATGTCTTCTCCAGACCGTCATTCTCAGACTCTCGGATCTCATTGATTAGTATAAAGTTACCAGATTTTATGAATTAGTATCTGACATTGTGACCTTTTTGCTTGGGAGCCAGACCATACCAGTAGAAAAAGCGGTAGAAGATTTATTCAGTCCATGAAATCCCCTAGGATCAGATCACCAGGTTTTTAAACAGTATATCAATACATATATATATATATATATATATATATATATATATATATATATATATTTGTTCTTTACTAATTAACCCTTAAAAGAAAAAAATAAGTGAAATTTCTGTGACATTTTATGAGGAAATCAATTGGGTCAAGATTTCCAAGAAACTTTTTGGAAATTTCTTAGTCCCAATATTGAAAATACCTTGAAACCAACACTTATGTAAATATCTTATTGCATGTATGCAATATATAAGAAGCCTAAGACCCTAAAGACATAATTTAGTGAATTATTACAGATCCTTTTAGTCAGAGTGACCCAATTAAAATATCTAAAATCATGTTTTCATTAATAATGTCCCGTTTAAGTGAACCCTTTGTCTTTTGAAGTTAATTTATGGCAAACACATGGAATCTGATAAAAAGTAAGAAAGTTTTGAAGAATGGATATTTTCCACCTTAAAGACAGAGCAACACTCAGAAATCATTCAAGTAAGAACAAATTTTTTTCTTCTTTATTCTTTGTGAAACACAGGGACATACTTCCCATTATGGAGACTAAAGAAGATAGAAGGCCTGTTACTTGTTTTTTTATTTAATGACTAGTTGTCGATGACAGCTACTATTCTGAAGTTTACGTTAATATATACCAGTCTTATGGATATCACAGTCATTTGATAAAGATTTTAATATAATGATAATTAAAATAAAATGTAACAGCTAAAACTAAAACATGGCCATGAGATAAAATTTATCCTGGGAATGGAAATAAATGAATCAAATGTTATATCAAGGAAATGAGGAAAGTTCCAGAGAAACAAGATTTCTGAGTTACTTAAATAAAAATTATTTTTTGATGTGGGGGAAGGATGAAGGACTTTCAATATTAAGAAATTGGTATACAAAAGGACAAAGGTCCTGAGAACTTGGAAACTTTAAGTGGCACATGTAAGACAGAACAGGAGTGAGAGTGAAGAATAAATATGAGACTGGAAGTAGGGACACATGACAACGTGACATGATGCCCTATGGAAGCCCTGGAGGAGACCCTTGTGTGGTTTAGGGCAGGGTGGACTTGCTTCTGTAAAGCATCAGGGAACTACTGTGTCACAGGAGGTGCTCAAAGGGGGCACCTATGAGCTAAAGTAATTGTTAAATTGTCATCCTGACAACCACAATGAAACATCATTAAACACCCACCACATGTCAGGACTAATGACATGAAAATGTGGCACGGACTTCGGAGCAACTGGTACACTCCAACACTTACCGTGGGAGTGCAAAATTAGCAAGCACTTTGGAAAAGAGTTCTCCAGCTTTTTAGAGTGTTAAACAAACAAATCTACCCTGTGACCTGGAATTCTACTCTTAGATATTTCTGAAAGAGAAATGTGAGCATGGGCACACACACACGAATCTCACAAGAATATTCACATCAACATTATTCATAATAACTCCAAATTGGTTACAACTCAAATGGTCAGGAAAAGCAAAGTAGGTAAACAGATTAAAATATATGTGCAGAGAGAAATACTACTCAGCAGTAAAAATTAGTAAATTAGTAAGCTCTTTCAAATACAAAAACTTGAACAAATCCCCATAAAAATGTTGAGGAAAAAATCCATATAGAAAATGGCACCAAACTATATGAAATATTTTTTACTTCTTAGTTCTAGAAAAGTTAAACACTTATTATTACAAAAATCAAAATTATAGATTGTTATGAGAGGTGGGAATTAACAGGAAATTAATCATAGTGAATTATCTGTAGAGATTAAGTGTTTTTCTAAATTTGGATTGGGTTCATGGCTACATAGAGTATGTATATACTGAAACTCAATGATATTTAATCTTCTGAGGATTATTTAATCTTCATTAAGGATTATGAATTTATATAACTGTTTCCACAACTTAAAAAAATGACAACTTTTAAAGACACCCTGAGGTGTGGAACCTTCATTCATTTCTGGTGGGAATGTAAAATGATACAGCCACTTTGGAGGATGGTTTGGCAGCTTCCTACAAAACCTCTTACTACAAGATACAGCCATTATACTCCTTGGTCCTTACTTACCAGATGAGTTGAAAATTAATATCCACACACAAAAAAAAACCTGCTCAAAAATGTTATAGCAGCCTTATTTGTAATTGTTCAGCCGAGAAATATCAGGAGGACCTTGGATAGATGAATAGATAAATAAAGGCAATATTTTTCTGCAATAAAGAGAAATGAATTATCAAGCCACAAGAAAGCATGAGGAATCTTAAATTCATATTGCAAAATGAAAAAAGGCAACCCGGAAAGGGCATGCACTTTTTGATTCCAGCTGTGTGACATTCTGAAAATGCAAAACTATGGTGAGAGTCAAAAGATCAGTGGTTGCCACAGTGTTGAAGGGAGGGGTGGGTAGGAAAGGGGAGCGCGCAGATATTGTGGAGTGTGAAACATTTTTGTACAATATTTTCATGGTAGATTACCCATTCATCAAATCCACAGAAGGCGCAACACAGAGAGTGAATCCTATTGTCAATTATGATTTTTCAGGTAATAATAATGTATCCATATTAGTCGGTTAATTACAACAAATGTACCAGACTAATGAAAGTTGTTAATAACAGGGGAAAATGGGGAATGTCGGGAAGGAATGTTTGAAAATTTTCTGCTTCATTTTTCTGTAAAATTAGAACTTCTCACAAAAGAAAATTCTGTTATTTGAAGGAAAAAAATACTGTAAAAGAAGTCCAAGGTCGAACCTAATGAATTTGGTTTGATACAGGTAGTGCAGGTGTATGTTTGCTATTCAGGAGACTACAGTCCATATTGAATAAGAAATGAATGTCCATCTATGGAGAGGAGGAAAAAGAGTAGAGTCAAAAGGCTAAGTAACATCAGCATTTTGGAGCAGGTGGAGGAGCCACTAAAGAGGGTAAAGAGGAGTTCAAAAGAGTGGAGAAGACACAGAATGGCTGGGTTTTGCATGAGCCAAGAAGAAGTATTTTCTGTAGTGTGTAATGCTGCAGAAATACAGTTTTTGAGATTTGGTAAACAATGTGAAATCTACAAGTGGTCAGGTTGTAACCAATTTGCAATGAATTGATTTAAAAAATGATTTGAGAATCAAACCTATAAGTGCACATTGAGAACTGAAAAGGTGTGAGTAAGAGGTTGAAAACCTGATCTGCACTCTGTCATGACATATTTTGACAATTTCAAGACACCATTACTTTACAGAATTTAAAACCAGGGATTCATGTCTTTGGTGACATTTCATTGTTAAGGTAGCACATATGGTAGGTAGTCCAGCAAGTTCTGAAAAGTAATTATAAAATGGCATAAGTTTATTTATGCTCAATGTACAAAGGAAACTCCTTCAGAACGTATTTAGCAACAATGAAGATTTTAAATGATCAATAAGATATTCTATTAGAAATGTTAAAATCCTCTGAAAAGCTAATAATAGTCTTATGCAATTTCTATTGGCCTATAATTCGTGAAAATTATTACATTTGAGAAGTATTCTGAAAACAGTAACTTCCATTTTGCAATGACGTATTGGTTATAATAAAGTTCTTTATTTCATTAATAGTTGATTTCCTAAGATAATCATGTTGACTATAATAATTCCAGTGAAAATTAGATAATTTAAAGGATGAGTTATAGTTATTCTTATCTAGTATATTTTGGTCTCAAAAAATTCTTATCAAAGGGCTGGAATTGTGGTTCAATGGTAGAGTGCTTGCCTGGCATGTTTGAGGCCCTGGGTTCAACCCTCAGCACCACAAATAAATAAATAATCCATTGACAAATAAAAAATATTTTTTTAAGTTGTTATCAAGCTGGTTATAGTGGCACATACTTAAACATCACATACAGTGATGAAGGAGGCTGAGACAGGAGGATCCCAAATTTGAGGCCAGCTTGAGCAACTTAGCAAGACCCTAGCATCTTAGTGAGTTTTTATGTTTTTCTTTAAGTTTAATTTGGGTGGGGAAGAGAAAGTTTTTACCACTAGGAAGAACATTTTAATCCTTTAAAATCTGAACTTATGTCTTAAAGTAAAAATGAAAAGGACTGGGGATGTAGCTCAGTGATAACATACCTTTAGGTCAGTTCCCAGTGCCAAAATGAGAAATACATATATCAAATTAATAAGACTAATCCTAGCATTACAGGACAGATTTAATGATTTAATGAGACATAATATCTTAGAAACAATAAGAACAAGTGAAATTTTAACTTCTTTTCTGATGTTCTTCTAATTGATATTAGGTAGTACTTAATAGTTCTCAAACATTTTTATTAGCTATTTTAATGTAGTACTTTTAATCTAAGTAGGTATATTCTTTACATCTCTTTATAGCAAATATTTAAACCTTGAAATATATTTTATGAGATATAAAAAGGATATACGTTCACAAATATTCATACTCATCATTTGTGACAAGACATAAGTGGCACAATATATTAAAGATATTGCAAAAAGGTTTATTTGTATTAGTTCTGTCTTTTGAAGACATTTCAAAGTTAACTAAAAATTAAACTTGATTATGTTTTTCACAAATAAAAACATACAAAAGCCATAGCATTATTTAACTTGTCTACTTGTAAAAATTAAATCAGTCTCATAAGAACTTTAGGAATGACTAAATTTCTATGATATAATAAGATCACTATCAATGAAATGTTCATAGGGTAGCTCTAGTCAAATTAAATTAATAAATGTGGTTTGTGTAAAAATAAATTAGTACATAAATTTTTTATTAATTTTAGAAAAATATGAACTTTTTCAATTTTACCTGGGATAAGAGACCATGAAAAAAATTATTCATGTTAATGCAATCAAAATTATCAAGAATGTAAACTTATAACAGTGGGTAATTGGTTAATTTAAGTGTAGTATAGTCATATACTGTAATACTATGCTGACATTTAAAATTGCATTTTAAAAACTATAATAATAGAAAAGAGATGAACAATTTTGAGGAGTTTAACATTCCAATTCCAGTACCTTCTAGGGGAAAAAATAATAATCCCTGTTCTAATTCGAAATGATCTCCTTCATGGAGGATCTTCTTGAAATCTGATCCCAGCCCCAGAGAAAGAAAGTAGGAGCTCTACAGCCTTTCTTTTTATGTTTTTCTTTAAGTTTAATTCATGTGGGAAACATAAAGTTTTCACCACTAGGAAGAACATTTTAATCCTTATTTTGTTTTATGCATAGTCTCAATTTGGCAATAATAGAGAAAGAATTGACTGTGAATAATTGGTCCTCAAAGGTACTTAAAAAATATTCATTACAAATTAGTATCGCAGAATGTTAGATGTGGAAAGACCCTTAGAAGTTATCTGTTTTCACTTGCTATTTTATTAGTAGGGAACATAGAGGGATTAGCATGTTAACTCATTTGGTATTGCAGAGCTGGCTCATTTGTAGTTAAAATTCAAAACATAAAAATTAACAGATTTGAAGCAGTAAAAAAACTGATAGAACTCCAATGAGAAGCTGACAAAGTCAGTTTGTTTTTATTGGAAATTGACAATATTTATATCAATATAGGGAGTGCATATTATAAATATAATAAAGTAATAATTAAATAAAGTTAATTAATATAACCATCCCTTCAAGTGATTAAAAAGTTGTGGTGAAAACATTTGAAATGTTCTGTCCTAGCAAATTAGAATGCACCATGCCATATTATTATTTTATTCATCCTGTTGTATGACTGCATCCTTGAACTGGCATTTTCCTTTCCCCATTCCAACACCTGCTAACTCTATTTCCACTCCTTGTTTAAAGTAGACTGACATTTTTAGATTATATGTGTAAATTATATCACACAGTATTTTTGTGTTCAAATTATATAAGCCTTTAATAAATTTAACTGTTCCAAAATTAAAATTTATTTGATTATGATTGGGCTAATTGTGTCTGTATTGTTAGCATGCCTCCTTCATAGTATGAACTTATCTATTCAAACAGAGGCACCATTTTGGACATTATTCTCTTTTGTTCTTCATTATATTATCTAGTAGTTTTCCATTTTACACAAGTATTTATTAACATTATTTACCTATTTCAAACTGTTTCCATGAATTCCTTTTAATCATTTTTGGCTCATTTTTTAATGTTTTTCTGAGATACTTAATTCATTCATTATAAAACTATAATATTCAAGGACCCACATTTAAGATTCTTGATCTCTCTTTTATAAAAACATCTGTTGAACATTTCCACATATTCCCATCTCCCAGCCATCTGGTAAGAGCTATTTTATTCTCGATTTCTCCAGATTCATCCATAATGATGTGCATGACATGATTTCTTTCTTCTTTAAGGCTGAATGTTCCTCCATGTGGTATGTATATACCACAATTTCTTTATCCATTCATTTGTCAATAGAAACATGTTTGTTTACACATCTTGACTATTGTTATAATGCTTATCTGGGGCATAGAGGTGCAGATACTTTTTAAAGATACTGATATTAGTTCCTTTGGGTTTATGTCCAGAAGTGGGATTCCTGGATCATGTGGCACTTTTATTTCTAAATTGTGAGGAACTACCATACTGTTTTCCCTATCAGATGAACCATTTTACAGTTCTCCCAACAGTATACATCTATTTTTGTAATATACTTTTGTTTATGAAAGCATTGCCGCAGTCTTGGCTGGGCACAGAATCACGAGCCACCACACACCTTGTAGATTCAAACAGCAATTCTTTATTCCCGAACTCACACCGGCCCTGTACAAACACATTCTGGGGAAATCTATGTTCTGCCGCACAATTCACGTCCCAAAATATACTTTCTCAATTCCACGAGAACTCAGCAGGAACTCAGGCAGCAGGAATGCCCTATTCCCAGCAGCAATAATCTTCAACCTCCAACTTCCCTAAAACCCATATTGTGTTAAACCGGGAGCGCCCTAAACTTGTCTTAAACAGGGAACGCATTAAACCCAAGGAGCGGGATACTTCCTCAAACTTGCGGGATACACCTTAAATTTGGATCCATTCTCGTCCTTGAGCAGGGTCACCTTACATGTAATGTCAACAGCGAAATTCCAAGGCAAGTCCATTTAACATGGGGTACGCTGGCAAGGAAATTTTGATGCATCATTCCTACTTGGCAATGGCCCTCAGCAAAGCATCATAAATATTATTATCAAATATTATTGTAGCTGCACAAAATAAAAAATCCAAATTGTACATATATCAGTAAATAAATGGCTTTTAGTGACTGAAATTTCTGAGTCTGTTATTGTGAAACACAAATATTCAGTAAAATATGCTCTGAAGAAAACCTCAATTTGAGGACTGGGGATGTGGCTCAAGCAGTAGCGCACTCGCCTGGCATGCGTGAGGCCCAGGTTCGATCCTCAGCACCACATACAAACAAAGATGTTGTGTCCACCAAAAACTTAAAAGTAAAATATTTTTAAAAATTCTCTCTTTCTTTCTCTCTCTCTCTCTCTCTCTTTCTTTAAAAAAAAAAAGAAAAGAAAACCTCAATTTGAAAATGTAAAAACATAGAAAGGAGTATTTAGAGTTGTTTTACCATGAGATTAATTTAAAATACTTTTGATACCCGAACAAATACTCTGAAGTTTTTACTCTTAAGAAATACATATGAAAGAGTACAGCAATTCTGTCTCTGAGTAATGCAGGCATAAGAAAAAGATGATCAGAATATTAAGTAAGCCTCAAAAATCTGAGGGTCATGAAATAAATTAATTCTTGGCAAGAAAATATCAGAATCAATTTTGATGTAAAGTCAAAACCAATAAGCATTCTAATTTACCAAATCTTAATGATTTTATATATTAGAGAAAAGAAGTCAGAATTTTAAGCAAATACTTGAGAAATGGGTGTGCACAACAAGGTTTAACCTCAGAAAATTTTATACATCCCCTGTGTCTGTCTATGTGTCTCTCTCACGTCTTTCCACTGTGACATCAAAAACAAAAAAAATGAAGAACAAGTTTTTGAGTAATTATATTTAGGTCTTAAAAAAGTTAAAGAAAATAATTAGCTCTCTTTATCTATTTTTAGAAGTAATTTGCCTTCGTATTCCTTCAATAATTAATGATCACCCTGTGCTTGTTGCTCATAATACAGAATATGTAGAACCACCCAGAATGAGAGCACTATTTAAATAATGTCAGAACAAAAAGTGCTACAGAAGAGTAGGAACTGAAAAACAAGGCCAAAGCCAGTGCAGGACCACACAGCATTTAGGGCTATATCAAAGAGGAATGGAGTTGATCTTAAGAGGTCTGACTTCCCTTAGTCAAGACAAAGAACTAGTACATACTGTCTTAAAAATATTTTTCTTCAAATCTTATATTTTAATGGATACATGGTAAGAATCCAGAAGTTAAATGTAAACTAGCAAATTTACATTCATTTCTGGAACACTTTTACTTCTAGTTCTCTAGATTAATTAATTTTAATGCCTTTCACCATATTCTAGATATGGTAGATAACTTTTTCTTATTCAACATTAATCAGGTAATTTACAAAGGACTCCATTACAGAATAGAGTAATTTTTAAAAATTCATAAAGCAACAGATGAAATTGTTTAAAACACAGACACAGTAATATCACAGGATATAAAGTCTGTGTAGACACCATGGTCTTTATGTTTAGCTCCTAGTTTAAAGAAAGGTTGACTGGCTTGGATGTTTAATTTTAAACCTTATTTCAAAAAACTTGAAAGAACTTCTCCTGTGTCTTTAGACAGGGAGACTGGTGGTAACTCAGGGACAACTGTGGGTTTGGCACCTTTATTTATGATCACTTTTTACTTTGTGGAAAGACTTTAAACTCTTTGAAGATTCACATTCCCACTAAGCAGTAGGGACTTTTATTTTTTTCATGTTCTATCTCCCCTTGTCCATATCTCATTTCTCTCATTTTAGAATCATGTTAGGAAAATTTAATCTCCTTGTCCAATCTTCTGTTTTCATTCTGAAGGATCTTTTCAACATTATCTTCCAGGTTTTTTAATAGCCATCTATTTTTTTAAAAAAAAATTTAATCTTGTTTTTAATATACAAATTATCTGCCTTCATTTTTGAGTTTTGCACCTGGTGAGGTGTGATTCATTGAGTTCAGGTTTGAAAAAATAATCTTTAATTTATAAAGTTTCAATCATATATATTAAGATAAAGAAACAGTTTTAAAGTTACCATATTTGCTATAATATTTTAAGTACAATAATTTTAAATTACAATTATTTAAAATACATTAATTTTCTTTCTCATTTGGCAATCTTAATGAAGGCATAATGGCTCATTCTATTTTTACTTATAATTTTATCCTATTAAATATGCCTTTTCATTTTTTATTCATGTAAAATTATTAATAGAAATTTATCACTGGTAAAGAGACATAACTCAGCCAAGAGGCAAGTTAAATAAAAATTTAAGTATTTCTCATGCACAAAATAACTATCTAAGCATACTTTATGCTGGAAAAATCCTTCAAGATGGCAAGTAGCACAAGCAAGGGTGCTGAAGACTGAAACTGATTCTGAAAGCTAATGCCTCTCCCAGAGCACACCATCACAAAGTGAAGATTTCTAAAGTCTGGGAGACTAAGGTGGATATTTTTGATGAAAACAAGCACTCTTGTGATACTAACAAATTATAGAGGAAAAATGATTCGTAAAACCCATGAAATGCAGGAACCCCAGAATTCTGAGAACTATCTCAGATGTAAGCCACCCAGTAGACCTGCCTGACCATTAGATTTTGTTCACTTTAGACCTTTTAGAGTGGGAACTAAATATTGATTAAATAAATCAATGAGATGTGGAGTTCTAAACAACATTTATTTTCTCAACTATACAGTCTAAAACATTACTCCTAATGAATTAAAGCACAAGTATCTGGGAAATATTTTTCAAGGCTTTTTAATTTTATTAGAATATACATTTAATGTGCCACATTCTTTTCCAAATTTCTTATGGAACAATATAAAAGATTTGACATTATCTTGACCATACTTAGGGAGTCCCTTCAAGTACTGTAGAGTCATTCCACTCATGCCAAGATGATATCATATTTACATAAAGAGTGAGTTTTTAGGTTATTTGGGGTATAAGGTACAGATTCTATTCAAAACATGAGCAAAAGAAAATACAATCATTGTCAGATGAAGTTCTGATATATAAAAATAAAATAAAAAAAATTCCAAGCTGGGCATGGTGACGAATGCCTGTAATCTTGATTGGCTCTAGAGATTAAGGCATGAGAATTGCAAGCTCAAAGCCAGTCTCAAAAATTCTGCAAGATTCAGTCTCAAAAAACAAAAAAAAAAAAGAAAAGAAAGCGCTGGGGTTTGGCTCATTAGTTAAGCACCTGTGGGTTCAATTCCTGATTTAAATAATAATACTAATAATAATTCTAAATGACATCATGATAAACACAATAGAAATTTGTAACTGAACTTTTTTTTGGTGGTACTGGGGATTTAAACCCAGGGCCTTGTGCATGTGAGGCCAGCACTCTATCAACTGAGTTGTATCCCCAACCCTATAACTGAACATCTTACTAGACTCTAGTTTCCTTCTGTGACTTTTGTGCTTTTGCTATTCCTTCTCTTATTCTATACTTTCTGCCAAAATTTTCTTCAGAAAGAAAAAACTCCCTCTTTCCACAAATTATCTTCATAAAGGAAAATTTCTGGACATCTTCACCCCTTTGGTAAGGATTGTCTATTATGTGTTAAAAACTCTATCCTGTTGTTTAATTTTGTACTTCTGCCTGTTTTTCTGTCCTTTTGTTTAAAATTGTGATTTATAACTGCATAGTTATAATTATGGTTTACATTGCTTCCTTGCCTTAGAACAATTAAGCCTTTTGCACACTTACCTCTAAACCCCAATACTCATGCTTTGATTTTGTGTTCAGCTACATCACCAAGATGGTTACAGGTCTTAATGCAAGCAGTTTCTGTTTGATCTGGTACTGGCTTCCTCCCTCCCATGTATGGTGCTAAAAATTTTTGTGCTTGGTGAGACTTTTAGTGAGGTTACATCTCATATACCAGTTTTGATGTAATGAGATGTCTTTTTGCAAATGTGGTGGATGTGATAAGTGGATGTGATATTGGGACTTCATGGAGATAAGTGACTGCAGTGTCTAGCTGTCCTGCTATGAGGTCTTCTTCATGGTATAAAAACATTGTCTTATCCCTTTTTTACAAAACTTGAATTGATGGAGTATACAAACCAAGCTTCATGTAGTTCTGATCTCAAAAGTTATGACCACTACATGTCTACATTGTATAGAGCACTTGCTTCTTTTCAGGGCTACTTTACTTTAGAGAACTCTGAAAATTCTTTTATAACACATAAGTAAAGAAAACAGGGCTGGGGATGTGGCTCAAGCAGTAGCGCGCTTGCCTGGCGTGCGTGCGGCCCGGGTTCGATCCTCAGCACCACATACAAACAAAGATGTTGTGTCCACCAAAAACTAAAAAATAAATAAATAAAAAAATAAAATTCTCTCTCTCTCTCTCTCTCTCTCTCTCTCTCTCTCTCTCTAAAAAATAAATAAATAAATAAATATTTTTTAAAAAGAAAAAGAAAATAATATTGGGAATGTTCAAATTTTCCAGAAAAATCTGAGAGCAATTATTAATGATTGACACATAATCGAAATGAGATTCCCAGAGTTAAGTGATATATCATAGTTTATAAAGTTACTATGTGAGAAAAGCTAAGATTCAAATGAAATATAGCTAAGGTTTTACACCTAAAAATACTATAATATTCACAAAGTCTTACACCTAATACATTATGAGGCAAGGCTACTACTTTATTGGCTTCTCCATTTAATATTTTCATTTTAGAAACATTTTATTAGTAGAAATAATAGTATTTCTGATGAAAAATATATAAGAAAATATTCAACACCTTCAACATCCACAATGTTCAATAGAAACCATGTAGAGTTTTTATACCTTTATATCAGGTTTTTAGAAAAAGCATTTATAATCTGATAGTTAAAATCATTTTTTTTAAATTGTGCTACTATAAACATTGTTGTAGCTGCATTCTTGTAGTATGCTGTGATGCCCTTCAGTATATGAATTGATAAAGAAAATGTTCTTTTTGTACAAAATGGGATAATGCTCATCATTAAAGAGAATGAAATCATGGCATATGCAGGTAAATGAATGGAGCTGAAGAATATTATGCTAAGTGAAGTAAGCCAATCCCCCCAAACCAAATGTTGAATGTTTTCTCCGACATAAAATTGCTCAAATGTAATGGAAAGGAGGGAGAAGCATGGGAGGAATAGACAAACTATAGATAAGGCAGTGGGGAGGAAGGGGAAGAAAGGGAGCATGGGGATAGGAAAGTGGTAGAATGAGATGGATGTCATTACCCTAAGTACATGTATGAAGACATGAATTGTGTGACTCTGTTGTGTACAAGAGATATGAAAAATTGTACTCTATTTGTGTAATATGAACTACAATGCATTCTACTGTCTTTTATAACAAATTAGAATAAAATCTAAAAATTATGTTATAAAAATTGTGAGCAAATTCAGAGGAAATAAAATATTTAAATACAAAAATAAAAAAGCATGTTTATATATGTTGAAATGTTTTATATATTCCATTGTGGAGTTTGTAATACTCAAGAATAAATGTAACATATTATGAAAAAAAGCAAATACTTTTGAAGCAACTAAAATATATTCATTTATTTAAAAAGTAATATATTGTCTCATTTAAATGTATTCTTTGAGTGAGAGAGAGAAAAACAGAATACAAAGAGTGATTAAGAAAGTAAAACAAAATAGGCAGAAGTGGAAAACTAAATATACACATGAAGAAAGAAGCCTTAAAGTACTAGAGAATCCATGCTAAAAATAAGAAAAGTAGTGAATGCATGATAAGACTGTGAGGAATGAAGATTATTTATCCTCTGATAAATCTCTAAAAACTTACTTTCTTGGGATAAAGATAACATATGAAACTACTTCTCACAAGTTTAGACATGATTTTGTAATTACTTATTCATGAAAGTTTATTAAATAATATCAATACTAGATACTTCCTGGAATTTTTCTCCAAGTCGATGAAATTTTTTATATGTTTTAGAATATGTATGTGCATGTACACTCTAGAACACTATGTATAAATGTATATATGTTTTATCTAAGGTTAACTTTTATATGTATGTGAAATAATTTGATTCTTTTATATTTTTCTAAATATAATGGTAAATAAAATATTTTTGTAGAAAATATAATGTGAGTGATCTGAATTTTTTTTACATAACTGGCTTTGTAAAGCCAGTCATTTCTATATTTTAAATAAAAGGTGTGTTTGAGGGGGCTGGGGATGTGGCTCAAGCAGTAGCGTGCTCACCTGGCATGCACACCGCCCTGGGTTCGATCCTCAGCACCACGTACAAATAAAGATGTTGTATCCACCAAAAATTAAAAAAATAAATATTAAATCTCTCTCTCTCTCTCTCTCTCTCTCTCTCTCTCTCTCTCTCAAAAGAGATGTGTTTGAATAAAAGCATTTTAAGAAAGCCTCCACTCAATGATGAATAAAATTCCCTATTAAAGAGTATTGGCCATTTTTATTTTTTTAGTAGAAAATGTTTCCCATAAAAAGAAGCAATGGATGTTAGCCCACCACAGTACGCTAAATCACCTTTCATATAAACCTATGGCAGGGATGCTAAGAAGATTATATTTCAAAGCACAATGGATCTCAAACATCAAATAAAACTCTAGGCTTCATGAAACCAAAAGAAAAGATTTTACCAGCATTTTCTATTTACCACAGAGCCTTCTCTCAAAGAAGTAGGCAGTCCTATGCTAAGTATTTGATAGCATACCCTTGGTGTCAACATTTCCTATTCTTCTATAACAATCACTGGAGGTCCAGATTTCCCCTAACAGTCAGAATTCTATTTTCTTATATAGTGTATGCTCACAAAGCAAAACAAATAGGAGTTCATGGAAAAGGACTTTTTCACTCATATTTTCCTTACTGTTTTTTTTTTTTTCCTGGAAACAAACAGAAGGCATCTGTCTTCAAAATTGCTTTCACCATAGTTTACTACAATTTTCTAATCCCAATATTGGGCTGCAGGAATCTCTTTTGTGGGAGCCAGTGTTGAGGGTCTTCTGCTGCCAAACAGAGGCCTCACAAGCCATTTGGAATGTGGATGATCCATGTCATGTCTTGTGAGCTGCATAGCTTACACATTTGCTTTCCAAAGGAGTCAACCTGATGTGATCTAAAAGGTCCTGTATTATATAAATTATTATTTTGTTTGAAATTGGCCATCTTTATTCAGCTCAGCTAGTGTGCTGCTCCTAATGGTCTCTGCATTAATATTAGTGAAACACAAAAGAGCAGTGGGCCTCAACCATTATTTTTCACCTGTTTCAATCCAAATATTCTTCAGGACTACTTCAGGATTTATTTAAAAATCACAACCACCTTAAATAGGTTAATATACCAGTGGATTAAAAGGCCCTATTCTTATAGCTTTATGACTCTAATTAGCTTGAATGCTTAAAATTGATTTAAGTTATAAACCATGCTGTTTTGTTGCAGTAAATGGTATTGTGTATGTGCATCAAATCACTGTATCAGTGTGAGGTAAATGTATGGATACTTAGATCAAGACAGCAGAGGCATAGGTGAGAAATTCTACACATCAAGAAGGGGCTGAAAGACCTGGGTTTGTGTCTGGAGCTGGGATTGTGACTCAATGGTAGAACACTTGCTTAGCATGTTTGAGGCACAGGGTTTTATCTAAGCACTGCATATAAACAAAACAAGGACCCATCAATATCCAAAAATGTATATAAATTTAAAAAGTGCTTAAGTACTTTCTCAGAATTAGTCTATGCAGTTTTAAGAAAATAAGAACATGGGCTGGGGATATGGCTCAAGCGGTAGCGCGCTCGCCTGGCATGCGTGCGGCCCAGGTTCGATCCTCAGCACCACATACCAACAAAGATGTTGTGTCCGCCGAGAACTAAAAAATAAATATTAAAAATTCTCTCTCTCTCTCTCCTCTCTCACTCTCTCTTTAAAAGAAAAAAGAAAGAAAAGAAAATAAGAACAAAATGAAATCCTTCACCCCTTGTAGAAAAGCTATTACCTTCAATAAAGTGCTGCTTATAAATGTATTTTTTCTTTGTTATCCTGTGAGGAAATTACAACATGTTAAAAATTCAGTTGTATGTTATCACCCAAAAGAATGACTGAATACCAGAGTTTTTCTTCCCATGCAAAAATCACCACCCTTAATGTTATTGTAGGAGAAATTAATAAACACAGAAAGCTTGGCTATTCTCACAAAGTTTATGTAAACATGTTACTCTAAATTAAATTTATATAATCAATTATGATTTGCTACCAATGCAGATGTCTTGTTACCATTTGGAACACATGAAGAAGTTATGAATTGACCGCTATTTCAGTTTCAAGAGAAACATTTCCTATAAGGGTGTCTGTATTCTGTCAAGAAGATAAAACAAGAACAGTAAGGACTTATTGATTGCTGATCCATGCAAAAATAACTGAGAAAGAAGGGTGATATCACTTAGAAAATGTACACAAGTCTATAAACCACTTTCAAAAAATCATATTAAAAATACATACAAAGAACTACAGACCCAGTTAAGAAAAAATCAGCTACTCCAGGCAATAAAAGTACAGGAGATATCACAATATCAATACTTGAGAAATAGTGCCACTTGTTATCTCATCATATCACTCACTGAAACATTACCCAGGAGAGTCAGAGCCAGTAAAAACACTCCAAGAACCATTTAGAGCACACTATTCTTT
The DNA here is from genome assembly GCF_045843805.1 of Urocitellus parryii. Taxonomy (NCBI): domain Eukaryota; kingdom Metazoa; phylum Chordata; class Mammalia; order Rodentia; family Sciuridae; genus Urocitellus; species Urocitellus parryii. The sequence goes on from NW_027553327.1 coordinate 5,326,647, forward strand.
AAGACCTCAGAAGTAAATGTAGCTAGAACCTACTGACATACTAAAATTGTTTATTATCACAAAGGTGAACCAATATATTCTGCTTTACAACTCTCTTGGCAGGCCAGAGAACAGGGTAAATTTATTATCTACAGCAACATAATGCTCACAAAGAACTCTGTATTATTCATAAGACTTCATATAAATTATAACAAAATTTTTTTTCCAGTTTATAACATTGTTTTATACATATCAATACATTATGTTGTGTCCAGCAAAGTACATATTATTACTGACAGCTGTTGACATGATTCAATAAAGCCCCAAGGGGTTTCACTGACAATCCTAAATCACAACTACTTTTCCAAATAAAAAGCCACTTCTATCTCTCACAATATTTAGAGGAGGTTTGCAGAAATGTCAGTGGTTCATAAGGAAGAAACTTGGGCAGAAGCCCCAAGAAACCAGTGTAATTTTCTAAGTTTAGTGGGGAGGAGAGGGGGTCTTGTATATTAAAAACTAAGCCCTCTGTAGAAAATGGAGTCTCTCATGTGAAGATTAATAAGTCTAATTTTGGAAAGAGAGTTTCTGTCAGACTTTGCTAGTATTTTATTTGGTTTCTTATCTTTCTCTTCCTGTGTCAGATGGTGAAGTGCCTAATTTTAAACCACATTTTGAGATGAATGTCCTTAAAAAAGTTTAGAGATTTTTCTATTGACTTTGAATTCCTCTGCAGTTTTCAATTTTGCAAGTCATATTAAAATAGGCAGACTGCATAACCAAATGTTATTCGAATGTCTTCAAATAAATTTAATAATTTCTGTTTTTTTTCCGTGTACAAAGGAATAATTTAGTTACAATGAATAAAAGTTGAGAGTAGTTGGTTCTTTTCATAAAGCAAAATTTTTTAGACATCAAGAACTCCATGAATACAATTTTGAGCTGAAATATGGGTGGACTCCTCCTCCCCCAGCTGGCCCCAGCGTACACATGCCCACCCAGAAAATTAAGTCAAGGGGGAGCGAGCTTGGCGCCTCTAAGGCCCCGCCCCCAATGCCCGCCCCTGGCTCTGGCTCCCCGCCCCCACCACTGCTGGCCAGGCTCCCATCTGAGGCCTGGCCTGCTCTGCCTGAACCTCCGCGGCCCTGCCCGCTACAGCACCTTCCTGTCAGCCCATGTTGTGAGGCGCCCCTTGTCCCCTACCGTGGCTGACAAGGGCAGCCGCCTGTGGGGCGGGGCTCCCCTCCTCCTCCTTCTCCTCCTACAGGCTCAGCCGGCGGCGCCTCTGACACTCCGCTTCACCTTCACACACCCCCAGCACCCTTGCCTCCCCTCGCTGCCCTCCGGAGAGCTGGAGCCTAGGCTGTCTCCAACGCCGCACCAGTCTGGGCGGCAGGCGCTCGCTTCTCCAGTGGGGGCTGAGCCTGCGCCCCCCTCCACCCCGCCTCGGCGCTCACCTCTGGCCTGCACCGGGGGCTGCAGCCTCCCCCCGAGTCGCGCTCTGGGACTCGTCTCCCGAGTTCTCCCAAGGTGCTGGAGGCCTCCTTTCTTTCCTGGGACTCCTCTTCTCCCCCGTGCTTCCCGCCTCCCCACCCCAAACCCCAACTCCCCAGCTCCATGGTGCCTCCAGGATGCAACTCCCCTTTTCCTCACCCTCCGGCAGCGGTGCCCGCACCCAGAAACAGCCCTCTTGGGGGCGCTCCGATCCTCAGGACTCCACGGGGGCACTCACAGCCGGGGGTGGGGACCCGCAGCCCCCGCCTACCTCCCACCCGCCCTCGCAGCCCCGGGGGAAGGCTCGGTGACTGGCTCCTGTTACCCTCCATCAGGGGCCAGCTGCCCAGGGCGCTGATCTTTGCCTCCAAAGTTGTAGCTGAGGTTGCTGCCGCCAAGTTCCCATGTTATAACTCCTCCTGTTAGCAACTCCTCCTGCTCCACTCCTCCCCCTCCTTCTCCTCCCCCACTCCTCTTCCTCCTTCTCCTCCTCCTCCTCCTCCTCCTCCCCCTCCTCCCCTCCTCCTCTTCCTCCTCTTCCTGCTCCACCCCTCCCCCTCCTCCTCCTCATCTCAGCATTTGCTGAGAGAGATGGACCACTGGAGCTCTGGAGCAGAGGAGGGGGCTCCGGAGCAAGGCCATCCCTCCCTCCTCCTCTCCAGCACTGGCTGCTGCCAAGTCCTGTCACTGGGAAAAGGACTGGGGGAAGGAGGGGGCAAAGGTGGACTGAGAAAAAAAAGAAATATGGGTGGAGGGCATAGGAGGTGGAGAGGTGGGGCAATTCTCCCTGGGCCATGGAAGTTTTTCAGTATCTCTCCACCAAATTAAAAGTAATAAAAATTTAAAAACAACTCATAAGGAGAAAAAAGAACTTCTGAAGCCATCAACATTTTTCTTTTTCTTTAGTCTCCACCTTAGAACCTAAAATATTTTATGCTATCATCATTAAATGATGGTTCTGCAGGCTTATGGGGGAAAGGCATTTTCAAATTTTTAAAAATGTTTCTGGATGATATGCACTTATTTTTTATTAATTATGATTTCTTTCTAGTCTATCCTAAACATGATGTTAATATTGTCAATTTTCCTTATGTGTCTCAACAAATCATTTTTTCCCTCCATTAAAACCATTAAAATCAAGGATATATTTTTTGTTATTTAAAAAAATTATATTTCCCATGAACTGAAAGCATCTCCTGTTAATACTCTAACCTGAGAACATAGTGACCTAAGGAAAAAAAAAAGACTTTTGTAAAGAAAATCAAATAAAAGCTATTTAATTCAATAATAGTTTGCATCTACCTGTACTTGGAAACTAATCTTTAACTAAGAAGTCAAAATGAGAAACTTTGTATTAAGGACTATCTAATTTAAGATCTTGGATCTGCTGACAATGGTATCAAAATGTGAAAAGAAGCACACCTAAAACTGCTGAGTCCAGCAATTAAAAACATGAGAGGATAGCAGGCCCTCAATGTCAAAGAAAAAAGGGGTCAGAATCTTCTGGTATAGTGCTTTTCTATTATGTGTGAGGTACTGGGTTGAACACTCAGCAGCACATTAAAAAAAAAACAAGAAACAAACTAATAATGATATTATATCCACCTACAGCAACAAATAAAAATTCAAGAAAAAAAGGACTGTGTCTTAGACTTGTGTACCCTCACTACTTGTATATATATATATATATATATATATATATATATATATATATATAGAGAGAGAGAGAGAGAGAGAGAGAGAGAGTATAAATTTTTCCTTTGATGCTTTTTTAAGTAACTTATATTACAGGTGTGCATCACAATTCTAGAATCCCCCTACCCTTCTTCTTATTATTATTTTGAGTGGCTGTGAATTGCATTAAATGCCTTGTGTTGATTTACTTTGAGGGAGAATTTCCTTCCAATAGTAGAACCTAACCCAGACAGAAGTGCATTGACACATATCACTGTATATAAGGTTAAAGCAATTTGTGAATAAATATGTATATATTTTTATTTATGGAAATGATATCACAGTTATTTTAAATTTTTATTTAACTTTTCTGTTCTCTGATCTTATGAAAACCACCTTGAGGTTTAAACTCATTATCAATTTCCTTAGGCATCAAGGTCCCCATATCTCTCACCCCTAAAAAGAGACTCACAAGTATAATTTTAAAGTTTTTTCTATTCAAATTAAAAATGAAAAACAAAAGTTAGGCACAGTGACATACACCTGTAATCCAAGTGGCTCAGGAGGTGGTTGCAGGAGAACAGTGTGTTCAATGTTATCTTCAGCAAAAAGTAAGGCACTAAGATACTCATTAAGACCCTGTCCTTGAATGAAAAAAAAAAAGGAGGAGGAGGAAGAGGAGGAGGAAGAGGAGGAGGAAAAGGAGGAGAAGGAGAAGAAAATAAGAGCTTAAACAAATTGTAACTAAAAACTCTATATTCAATATATTATCATGGTTTGACACTATGAATTCATTAATACATACATGCACTTTTGGAAAAGCATCTTAATATTCACTATTTACCTGAAGTCTCAGGCATATCTCAGTTTACTGTATCCAAATTTCACATTGAGATCTATGGATTCATTGACATCAGCAAGATGAAAGGCCTGAACCACTCATTTTTTATGTCCTAGGTGATGGAATACACTTCCTGGACATATTCTCAACAGGGACAAAGAACAGGAGAGACAGTGCACATTGAGATAGCTGGCAGCTCCAACCCAGAACTGTACAAATGTGGGCATTATTTCTCACTAGATTCTAAAAACAGATTCATTCCCATTTCAGATCCCACATGGTAAACATAAAGAATTGGTATCACAGGAGGTGCCAGGTCTTCAGATGTTTCAGTAGCCCAGACTCTACAATATAAATACATTAAAGGGAAACTTATTTGCAATTTTACCTTGACACTAGAGGCAGGATTGAGATATTTGGCTTTTATAATTGTGCTAATATTCATACCAAATTTATAAGGTAGTGGGAGAATATTTTCACAATTAAAGGCATATATATCTATAAATATTTTTCTATAGTTCAATACAGTTTATTAAGAGAGTCAACAAAATTTTAATGAAGAAAAAATAAATCACTGTCTATAAGATGATTGCTGTTTTTCATACAACCTCTGCACATCATGTGATTGAATCCTGGCATCCATCCTATAGTGAAAATATTAACTAATTATCTGTCAATGTTAGGGTCCAGCGGAGCATTGGAGAAAGAGACCACACAAGAGATTGGCTCCATGCAATTGGCAAAAGGGGATTTATTGGGGATCCATTCCAGTGTGCTGGGGCCCCGTGCTCACTCAAGAAGGGAGAGCAGCCCGGAGCCCAGAACAGAGGTCAAGCAGAGCTTAAGTACACTTTCTGGAGAGGGTGGTGGGCTTTGCATACATCAGAACAAATCATCATGAGGCGCGGGAAAATTGAACAACAACTCTGAGACGTGATTAGCACATTCATTGGCAGGAACAGGTCGGGCAGGGGTGATTGGTCATTCCTAAGCGGGTTACACATTCAAACTGATTGGTTCGGGCCCTGTGACAACTGCACAGGGCCCTAGGCTAAATGGCCAGTAGGGCCTTGTCTTAACTATCTCAAGAATCTGGGTGTAACAGAGGAACTTAATAATACCTAATCTTTTACATTCAAGCTTTCCAGCTTAGAAACTTTACCCTTTCATCACTAATTAACTCATTCTAAAACTTATTAGCTCATATTTGGGATGGTTGTCAATTTAGGCTCAGTTCACCTGGAATCTTTGCTGCATATTTTTAGCTGATGGTTGGTAAATACACTGAACTTTACAGTGTAATCTGGCTGTCAATAAAATACCCTGATGTTTTTTTTTCCCAAAATAACTCATGATTTAAAAATTATTGTGGGCTTATTCTCATGGAGGTAACAGTGTTCTGACAGAAAAAAACAAAAATATTCAAATGTTTGTTGACCAGATACCTGACTGATACTCTTTCATAGCAAACAGCATTACATAATTCATAAAAAATAATAAGAGACCATATTCAAAGTTTTGGAAACACATTCTACACACTTGACAGATTTTAGCCTCTAATGCCTAAATCCTTCTTCAACATCACTGATGTAATCTCTGAAAATCTAAGTATTAATTTGAGAGTATCATTTTGTTTACATCATCTGACAAGAGGATTCAGAGCGCATCTTATGTAAATTGCAATTATACATAGAACACTTTTTAGAGCCATCTTTATATTACACTTTACATAATTTAATTGTATTCTCTTGCTTTTTCTTTTGAATGGGAATGAAGGATACAGTCTAAACACAAGACACTAAAATTAAAATAACACGATGTGAATTCTAAATAGTAATATGATATTGTAAGAGTTATCGGGCAAAGGTATTTCTCCACTGAGGACTGAAAATGAGAATTTTTCCAAAAAATTACATTATTAGAATTTTAAAGCACATAATTATCTGTCATTCTAAAATGTGTTTTATTTGAAATAACTTTAGATGTGCAAAAAAAGGTGAAAAAATATACATGATACCATATACTTTTCATCCAGTTTCTCCTAAAGTAAGCTTCTCATGTAATGATATTAATTATATATTCTTGGAATACAGGTGATATAAAATGATGCATTTAGTTGCCATATGTCCTTAGTTTCTTTCAAATTGTAATTCCTTGTCCTGGATTATAATATATAATGTGTATTATATATTATTATTAATTCTGTATAAAGTAGGATGCCCCTAGATTTGGGTTTATCTGATGTTTCTATTACACTGGGACATCAACTGTCCGGAAGAATACCACAAAAAAGAAATGACTTTCTCATTATAACATTTAACATATCATGGGATTCAATGCCACATGACCTTACCGGTTAACTGAAATGATTGAGTTAAGAGAGCATGTGACAGTCTCTCATATGTAAGGCTATTTAACTTTTCTTTTCCAGACTTTACTAGAAATGAGTCACCAATGCAGGGCTCACTGAAAAGGGGAGGAATTAAACTCCTTCTTCTGGAGGATGAGTAGCAAAGAATTGTGGATGTTTAGTAAAGCACAGATAATTAATAAGATTTTTAAGAAGATAGGTACAATTATACAAATATACTGTTTTTCTTGATAGATTTACTACAAATTTGCATTTAATTTACCCATTTTAATTTACCTGTTATGTTCCAGGAATATTAATATGTATCTGTAAATTATTACATAAGATGTATATGTTTTTTGGGCTGGGGATGTGGCTCAAGAGGTAGCGCACTTGCCTGGCATGTGTGCGGCCCATGTTCGATCCTCAGCACCACATACAAACAAAGATGTTGTGTCTGCTGAAAACTAAAAAAATAAATATTAAAAAAACTTCTCTCTCTCTCTTTCTCTCTCTTTAAAAAAAGATGTATATGTTTAATGTTACATTCTTAAATTTATGACAAAATTTAATGTAAATAACATTAAAGGTGTATATGTATATATGTGTATATTATTTTAATTCTTCTCTTAGTCCTATCAATTTATATTCCCTCATTGCCATCTGTCCTACTCAATTCTTGTGTGTTAATCAAGGAAAATATTTTATACATATATCTGCCGCAGTCTGTCTGGGCACAAAATAACCGAGCCACCACGAAAGCCTTGTAGATTCAAACAGCAACTCTTTATTCGCAAACTCTCACCAACACTCTACCCCCACATTCTGGGAAAAATACACTCCCTCCACCGGGCTCTGCGTACCAATTCTCTCAGAACTCAACAGGAACTCAAGGAGCGGGTGCCTGAGGCAGCAGGATACGCCCTATTCCCAGCAGGATCCACCCTAAACCTGGAGCCACCCTAATCCCTGAGCAGGGTTACCTTTCAATTCAAAACTCTCAAACATGCATGCAATGTCACTGCAAATGACCTGGGTCCAAGGCAAGCCCATTTCCACAATGGAGAGTCCTCTCTCTAAGCAACATTGGGTAGGCTGACAAGGAAATTGCCATGCGCCATTCCTACTTGGCTATGGCTCTCAGCATATATCCATACAGTACATGCTCTGAAAATGTTTGGGGGATTATACAAATGAATAAAATTGTGAAAAAATCTCAAATGAATGAGGCAGGTCTTAGAAAATTGATCGAATTAACATTCTGTGAAATAAATACTAAACATCAGTACTAGAATAGCTAGTTAGTTATTTTACAGTCAAAATAAAAAAAAATTTCATGTGTATTATACATACATATTTTCCTACCATATAGTGGCAATTTGTAAGCTCACATAGAAAAAAATCTACTCAAAAGCAATCTTCTAAAGATTTCATTATATAGACTTAAAAAAGATAACCATTTAAATATTTCCTACAACTCAAAATTTATTAAAAGAAACTATCCTGCTAGTACAATTTTAGAAGTTGTATATTCATAAAAGTTAAAAGAGAGATTATGTGAAAAAGTTTTTGTATTATCAATATATTTGTGTTTAAAAAGTAACTCATATATTCCAAATACAAAATAGAAACTGGAAAAAATTCTCACAGATTTGTACATCTGTTTTCCCTGTTTATTCCTTGGAAGCACCATTCAGAATGGCAAGAATGTGATATAAACCATGTCATTTACTGCAGAATTTAGGGTCATCGGAAAAGCAGCAAAACACAGGGGAAAACTGCAAAGAACAAAGGTGAGCATTCAACAGGGTTTGAAATGTCTAGAAAAGGCCTCCACACACCCATGCTGCTTCCTGCTATACTGTGTTTTCAAATAGTACACATACACATTAGGAAGAACGAGAGGATTATCAGAGGAAGTAAAACCATATTGATTTCCTTTTATAGAGTCATGGATGAATGTAGTATATTTGATGTGTCAAAATTAGCAAAATCTTTTTTTTCAAAAGTATGCTTTTATGTTCTATTTTTATTAGTCAAAAGAAAAATTCCCAGTATGAAAAGTAAAATAGCTGCTAGGTTTCTTTTGTGGAAGTAAAGTGATTGCAGTTTTTATTATTCCTAGGCAACTTGCGGAAGTAAATTGGTTATCTAAAGATTAAGTAGACTCATGGATTTTCAGTTTTTCATCACTTATGAATTATTTAAAAAATATGATTCATTTAAATATTCAAAACTACTAAATATTGCAAATTTGTCTGTTTCAATAATAGTCTATTGAAAAAGACACTGTAGTACATTTGAATTTCTGAGATTAAACATATGCAAAATAAACATATTTTTTTTCAGATTTCTAGCATACTTTTATCCAATGCCTCTGAAGTTATAAAAGTGTGCAGTATGTGGGGCTATATTGTCAGTACTTCTAAATTTATCTGATTTCTCAATTTGTAAAATAATTACAGCATAATGCGGTACATTAGGGAATTAATGGCTTAAAAATGTTCCAAAAAGATAAAGAACAGAATTCACAAAATATTTTAATAGAATCAAGATTATTCCCAAATAAGTAAATGTTTAAATTCCTTATTACCTAAATCTCAAAAATAATCAACTGTGGAAATTCAAGAAAATACATAAGTATTTTTCAAGTCACATTTGGTTGAGCATTCTAAGCAAATAGTTTAATTTAAACCCTGAAATATTAATTAGCCAAAGTACATACATCTACTGTTTAATCAGTATATATGAAAAAAACTTGCTCTCCCTATTTATTTGTGAAAGTAATTTATGTTGTTATCACCTCAGATTGCATCAAACTATATATATTACAGGCTTATTTCTGTACATTGCTACAGATTATTTGTGTCCCTAATATTAAATAATCAAGAGCAAGTATGAAGCATATTGCATGTTTAGTATATAAAATTCTACATTTTAGGACTTTTCTACTAAATTCAATAATCAAATTATCTGCCTTTCCTGCCTCTACATTTCTTTTGTGTGGTCTATTTCATCCATGGAAGAATAAGTATAGTACACTAAAATTTCATATGATGATTATGTTTTTTTTCTGTTTCTATTAGAAGACAGTATAATATACATATGACAGTATTATATGAAATTTAAAAGACTTGATCTTCTTTCCACTTTTATGGTAAGCACAATTTTTGCTTTAGGTAACTTTGGTACTATGGTTTCTTTTTCCATTCACTTCTTAATGAGCATCCTTGGTGGGTTTATATTTTGGCTACTGTAAATAGTGCTGCAATTAATACAGGAGGGCAGGCATCACTGACATAGTGATTTTACTTCCTTTAGATATGTCCTCAGAATTGAGAATTTTTAATCAGATGATAGGTCTATTTTTAATTTTTGAGAAACCTCCATTCTTTTTCCATAATGGCAATACTACTTTCCAGTTCCACCAACTGTTATGCTCGAATTTGGGACCCCCAAAAGACCACCAGAAGCTGAGATCGATGTAAACACAAAGAGGTGTTTATTGCGAGCTAGCTCGGTCCTCCGCGCGCGCGCACACACAGCAACTGGTGATGCTGAGAGGCCCCAAGCCCAGGGTGTGCAGCAGTTTTATACATGCTTTGGAGAGGGCAGGGTCTTCACATACATCATAGCATCTCTTAGCAAATCATCACGCACCCACGGGAAAATCAAATAACTACTCTAAAACATGATTAGCACATTCACTAGCAGGAACAAGTTGGGTAGGGGTGATTGGTCAGTACAAAAGTGGTATTCATTTGAACTGATTGGTTTAAGCCAAGAGGGGTGTACACGCTGAACTACATGGTTTCCCAACATGTTATCAACCACCATAAACTACTGGGAGGGTCATCTGGCATCCCAGGTATTTCCCTGTCTCATGCAGATTGGTGGCTGCTACAGGGTTGCTATGGGTCCCCACCTAGCCTGACTGAGTCAGGGACACCTGGTGCACCAGATCTCTCCTTTTATTTGTAGATAAACAACTTAGCAGGGTGGGGATGTGCCTAGGAGTGCTCTGTGGGTTTTTCCAAGGACAAAGGTGATGTCCCTTACTTGGACAGGCTTTGCTCTAAGGTAGAGGCTGGTTTTTCACAACCACATGAGTTTCCTTTCTCTGCATCTTCATCAGCATTTAACACAACCTACTTTAAATGCAAATGGCTGCTAGATTATGTCCACTGAGGAGAACTTAACTCTCTGCATGCCAGCAGTTGTTACTGGAATATTTTCTCCCCAGGTGATTTTATAGAGGATTGTTTTATAAAGGGAATAACTGAAAAAAATGAAGCTATTTTCTTTTCTATAGAAGTGGGTTACAACACATGAACAAATATCCATGTTATATTCAAAATGAAGGTAGATTCAATGTTTTAGAACCTGTTTTCTCCAAGCAGGACAGACTTCCATGGATAAGCACATTATTGTCCTGACTCTTCATATAATCAGACAAAGTTCAAGTGGCCACAGCTTTATGCCCACCAATTCTAAGGAAGGGGCAGAAAGACTTTGGTATTAGGAACACACACGTCACACTTATTTTTAACATCAAAGATAACTTAAGTGTTGCTTCTCTACACAGGCTGGCATTTCATCACTTCTTATTCATTTAGTCTCAGAAACTCAAATCCTACCAACTCTCATGTTATATGCATATCTAAAATAGAAAATAATTTTTCTAGCTTTATCTTTTGTAATAGTTTCATCAAACAGATATCAAAAGCCTGCAGAGCATTAGTCAGGGGCAGGGTGATTAGTTTCTCTCTTTATGGATGAGTAATTAATATAAAAAGGATGAAAAAAATCTTAATCCCATTACACTTGATCCATCATTTAGCAATGCTTTTTGACTCTTCAAGGTAAAATCTGCAACTGATTTTCCCCAAAGCAATCAAGTCGTCAGTTTCAGAAAATTATAAAACCCCACAGCAAACTGCACCTCACTGATAGAAAAAAGTGAGGTTTCTGACATTCATCTAAGAGAATCTCATTGAATGAAACTGTTTCAAAGATATCACTTTTTAAATTATCCCTAATAGAATTGACCTAATTTTGCTTTAATGTGTAGAATCTCAGGATAAAGACAATACCTGCTTAGGAGAAAACAAAATATATCAAAAGAAAGTTAGATAGAAAACTATAGATAATATTTTATGAGCTGGTGAAGTGGTAGTATGGCTTATTGAAGTGCATTTAGAGTGAAAGGGTAAAGTTTCTAAGCTGGAAAGCTTGAATGTAAAAGATTAGGTATTATTAAGTTCCTCTGTTACACCCAGATTCCTGAGATAGTTAAAACAATGCCCTACTGGCCGTTTAGCCTAGGGCAGTTCTTCACAGGGCCCAAACCAATCAGTTTGAATGTGTAACCCGCTTACGAATGACCAATCACCCTCGCCCGCCAATGATTGTGCCAATCACATCTCAGAGTTGTTGTTCAATTTCCCCGCGCCTCATGATGATTTGTTCTGATGTATGAAAAGCCTCCTGCCCTCCCCAAAAAGTGTACTTAAGCTCTGTTTGAACCTCTGCTCGGGGCTCTGAGCTGCGCTCCCTTCTTGAGTGGGCACAGAGTCCCAGCACGCTGGAATGGATCCCCAATAAATCCCCTTTTGCCAATTGCATGGAGTAAGTCTCTTGTGTGTGGTCTCTCCCTCCAACGCTCCGCCGGACCCCCCCTTACATTAGTTGTAAAGTAACAGAGCAACCTACTGCATGATAAATCTAAACCTTTCTTAGAATGCTAAAAGCAACCTTTCCAAACTCATTAAGTAGATCCATCAAGATTGTGTATTGACTGGGTCCACAACTTTAAATATTATTGATTTCTCTTCTTGGCCAACTACATCTTCTAATGCTCCATGTATCACAAGATTAAGACATGACTCAGATCAACTGTAGTATCATTCATGTTACAGTTGATGGATGTGACTTATACAACACATTTTTTTTATCAGAACTTTCTTACTCTCATTACTCCCCTTTATTTTTTCATAGGAATGAACAATTAACTCTCTCATTTTAAAATTCTAATAAAAGATATTTTGCATAAAATGTACAATTTTATCCAATTTAAGTGATTAGTTTTATGGCACCATGTACATAAACACATTACATTGTTATGCAACCACAAATACCAACCATCTCCAGAACATTTTCATCATCTGAAAGTCAAACCCTTCACCTATCAAACACTCCCCATTTGAATGTCTCCTCCCTTCATTCTTTGGCCCTCACTGTTCTATTTTTCCTCTCTTGGAATGTGATTTTGCTAGGAACCACCTATAAGAGGAATCACATAACACAATATCATGCTTTGTGGCTGGTTTGTTTTACTTATCATATCATAAGGCATATCAACATTAAGGTATTGGTCATAATTTTTCCCCTTTTAAACTGAATAATATTTCACTATGTTTTTATATCACATTTTACTTATCCATTTATCGGAAAATGAACACTGGGGCTGCTTCCACCCTTTGGCTATTGCAAATAATGTATGTTCAAATACTGATCAAGATCTTGCTTTCATGTCTTTGGGGTCTACACTCATATGTGGAATTGCTAGATACTATGGAAATTTCATGTTTGATATTTGCATGTATCACCATTTTCCATAGTGGTTGAATTAGAAATACTGAAGGGGTTCAATCTCTTTGCATTTATCTTCCCCATTCTTCTGTTTAGACATGATTAGCAATAACTGAAAAATACTTATACAAGTGTCATAACATTAGTAGATAAACTTAGTAAGCTTAAAAGAGTGGATAAATTTCTATAATATAATGTAGATATTATATTAAATAATAGAAAACTAAAAGGCAAGGTACTGAATACTAACTTAACTCTTATATATTCAGTTCCCTTAAGGTCACTTTCATGCCTTTATTTAAACACATTAAAAAAAGACTTTATTAAGAAATAAGTAAACTGGTGAGAAGAAAATATTTCAGTGGGAAATAATAAATAAGAATCTCTAACAAACAGTGAGTCTCAATTTTCTGAGGGTTTCTAGCAAGAAAGCAAATGAATAAATTAACAAAGAACACAAACAATACACCTAACAGTTTATCCCACTCATATGTACTTTTCTTATAAGGCAATGCAGTAGACCTCAAATATTTGAAAGTCTGTTATGTGTAAGAAGGATCAGGCTTTTGTGTTTTTCAAAAAAAGCAAAGTGCCAGTGCTGAGGAGCTAAGACGAGGCAACTACCAGCTCAATTTAATGAACTTTCTAACCCAGAGACCCTCTGAAATATGAGATGGAGTGTTGGAAAAGTAAAGAGTTCACTGTGCATTTTTAAGGATAAATAAGAGACTAGAGAGCCAGGGGTATCACAAGTGGTTGTTCTGGCCAGCAGGTTAGCATAAACCTCCTCTGTTTCTCTTACTCTGATAGTTTTCCTAACCAGTGTGTACAATATAAAGAGAAAAAGTTAACACCTTAATGACTGAATGGTAAAAGTTGTGTATAAATAAAATCATAGCTAACAGTGACTCAACTATGATATGTAGATATGAATGCTCTATACAAAAGAATTAGGCATTGACAGGAAAGAAATTGTTTTTTAAAACAGAATTTTCCCATTTCTTCAGCCTTAAAAATTGAATTGTTCATATTACTGAAGGGCTCAATGCCTTATTCTTTTACATTTCTTTAAACAAAATAAAACTTTTCTCTCTTTACAATGTATTTCTATTTTTATTTTACTTGTGGGCAGCCAAATGGATATGTGTACATCACAGGAACTCCAAAGTAGCAGCTGCCCGAGGCACCAAGAGCCTCCCTATTGCCTGACAGTAAAGGTCAAATATACAATACAATCAATCCAGCATCACAGCAATTATATACAGCTTAACTCAAATCATCATCTCAATGGTTCACTGGCCTCACCTTTCAACCATTACCTCTGGCAAATGCCAGGCATCATTCTGACTGGGCTGTGGCTCTCAACAATAGTCCCAGAAATTTATCAAATTGTTACTCAGTAAAAACATGATGACTCAAGTTTCCTAATAATGACAGAGCGGCATATTATATTTGGCCAAAATGAAGCCTGAGACTCTTTTGAAGAAGTGTTGAATTAAATGAGTTGATAATGCTTAGACTGGGAAAATATTTCAAAAAATCCCATATTGTAACTTGAATGAGTTAACAGTACTATTCATAATCTGTGATGACATGAAAGCCTTTATTTTGAATAGTTTTGGATGGATTTGCAAAATAGATTGCAAAATTTTATTAAAAAGCTTCTACATAAATTGAAAAATTAATACTGTCTTTTCTCTTTCCCCGGATTTTGGCAACTCTTATATACCTATATATACATCTTTATAGACAGAGATATATTTAGTATATCCTATGTTACCTTTAATCTCTCATTGCCATTGTCTGAGTTTAGAACTGTAAATCTAAACCAAATAATCTTTAATCTCATCATACACAAAGCCACTGGTAGAGATGGTCTTCTGACATCTTTTAATAGCAACAAACCTGCAGTTGATAATCATCTGGATCTGTTCATTAAAACATTCACTGCCTACCCATTGCTTAGAGAATAAAATTTAAAGTCTTAACTTAGTCTTCAAAGAATCACAGTTTACTTCCAGAATATCTTTCTTTACTTTCTATACTATCATAATTTTCCTTGCACTTGACAATTTCTGATCCTTTGTTTCCACTCTTTCCTCTGCCTAGATCCTCTCCTGAACGTCTGTCACTGTCTTATCATTTTCCATGTCTTCTAAATACAGCCTTAACCACTATATTTAGGCAAATTATCTGTGAGCTCACCATCAGAAAGTAGTTGCTACTATTTAAATTCTGTAAATTCTATATATTAATTAGAACAATTATTTTTATAATGCCTTTCTCATTAAGCACTGAGTCCTTTAAGGGAGATTAGTTCATCTTATTAGTTTTTGGGTCTCCCATGTCCCTCATATATTAATTTGCTATTAAGTGATCAAAATATGTATTAAATTGAACTTTTTTATAATTAGGAAAACAAAAGTGAACACTGTTAAAAAGACTTACAGAAACTTAGGCTTGGCATTATCCAGTGCTTCCAAGAATAGAAACTGGGGCTCACTCATGATTTCAATCTGGTGATCTTACCATTAGAGAATATTTATCCCCAGGTAACCTAATTTTTTTTGACAGTAGGTGTTAGGTTGGTGGCGGCGACTTGGTGGCGACTTAATGGCAACTTAGAACAAAGCAGCCGGCGCTGGAAATGCCGGCGGAAATGCCTGTCAATCAGCCAGATCTCCTAATGCCTGTCAATCAGCAGGACCCACTGGCCAATCCTGGAGTTCAGCCAACTTCCCTGACCAACTTCAAGGGGGTAAGAGACTCTAAGAACACCTTTTCCTGTCCCAAGCCCTTCCCTTTCTGCTGTAAGCCCCATAAAAGTCCAGTCCAGTTGAGCTTCCAGGCGGTTTCTCCTCAGACCCTTCTCCTGTCCCCTCTGTGGGTCTGATCAAGTTCCGCCCAGGAGTGATATCTCAATAAAGCCTGTTCAGTGGCCCTTTTAAATCTGCCTCCTTTGGCTGCTGCCTGCCTTGCCTGATCTGACAGTAGGCAATGCTCTGCAACTGTAGTACAAAAAATAAAAACTTAATAGCACAGCTATGTGAGACTTGTTTATTGAGATAATGCCTTTAACTTTAGTTTTTATATGTATTACCTAATAAAGTAAAAGATAAACATTGATAGTTTAACATGGAAGTTTTCAATTCAGTGACTTAATCATACATTCTTCTTGGAGTATAAATTCAGACAAACTTTTGGGTTGAAAAGATTCTAAATTGTTTAATATATAATATTTATTTTTGATTGCTATTTCAGAGTCTATATCACACCATGAGGTTGCCTTTACTAATTATTATTTTTGAAATCTTGATTCAATGATTAAGAAAAGGTCCATCTTTGTCATATTAAATGCTTCCTAAAAAGAAAAAAAAATATAACTGTACATAGAGAATTTTAAAATCATTTGACAGGAATGACAATTTCTATGAGGTTGCCAAGAATGAATGAGAACCAAATCTAGATGCATACTCTGACCTCCATCTCTATATTCATGTGTCAATAAGCAAGAAGGTAAACTTCTCTGTCTAATCACTAAAACAAGGGGATATTTATTGTTTTCTTTAGTGGGAAGTAATTAAAAATAATTATTATGTATAAAGTACTTTAAATGTGAAAAATCTATTTTGGACATGTATAAAGATTTTGGACATGTATAAAAATATTCCATAACTATCAATAATTTGTAATTTTATTATATAGTATTTAATAAGAACCTCAGAGATGCTATACCTACAAAGAACAATCATTCTTTTCCTTTAATGAAAAAAATATCACCATAGTTTAAACTTACAGTTATTATGAAGCTAGTCATACTTAAAATTCTTTCTCCACTCAGTATTACTATTTCAATAATGTTTGTTGGTTTATTTTTACCACATTATGGTGTTTCAGTCAAAAATTCTAAAGTATAAATCACCTACTATGACTGTTTAGCCTAAAGCAAGACACTCATTGAATACAGTAATAAGAAGAAAGCCATAATTTTGTCAGAAAGATAACACTTGTAAATTCAGGTATTATCTATAGTTAATGGCTTGGTTAGGTATCTAATTGTAACTATCTATAGAAATCAATCAATTGAACAAAAGTTTCAGGCAATTAATACCTGAGTAAAATAGTGCCTTTGTTTATGTAGTAATACTAAGTTTATATATCTTTGTTTTCTACCAAGCTTAACATAGCACCAAAACCCCAATCTCTCAATATACAGGAAGTTAACCAAGACTTTTTACTGAACAACCAATTTATTCAGTTAAATGAGCTTATAAAACATTGTGATTTTTCAATAAATTGCTGTCAGAGCCAAAACTTTTTCTCTGCATGCAAATCTGGGTCAGCTTCATCTAACATAAGGTCAAATAAATATAGGAATCCTCAAAGTTCAGCATTGCAGAGAAACAGCATGAATAACTTTCCTTCAAAAATGTTAAAAACTGATGTTACCAATCTACCATTGGATTTATTGAAAAATCACAATATTTTACCCAGGAGACATCTAATTTTCTGCACCACAACTTACTTTAAAAGGCTCCAGGGTAAATTTATTGCAAAATGTATTTCTAGGTAAATAAATAATTTAACCCATGTATGGAATTTTTGGATAGATGCCAATTAAAAAGGAGAGAAGAGCTGAAAAAAATAAGTTGTCATTTTAATTTTAAAGTAGTTGATCTTTAGCTATTATCTTTGACAGTAGTTAGAGAGTTGGGCCATTTCTCTATTGAGGGCTCTTAATTTGTGAAAATAACATCATACTATCAGCACAGGAGAAAACACATCTTTTGAATTCTCTAAGGCAAAAAAATGTACTATATTCTCAAGTTTCTGTGAGTGAATAATTGTGTCAAAAAAGTTTCTGCTCTGAAATAGTGCTATTATATAGTCTTGCTCAATCCACTGTTTTCTCAATAGACTGAAAATCATTGCACATTGTTAGCAGTCTTACTTCAAAATTCCTTTGGTGGTATTCCTGAAAAATATGAATACTGAGACATTTTACTTCCTACAGGGAAATCCTCTTCCATCATCTTATAATCCTTATGAAGAGTGAAAAGAAGTTGCTTGCTTTTCAAGTTATATATACCTATATATGTTTTTATACAATTATATATAAAATTCTTTAAAGTAATTTATATATAATATATATATATATATACATATATATATATATATATATATATATATGTATACACACACACACACACACGCCTACATAAAAATTACTTTAAGGATAATATGTTTCATATACCTGGAGAATTGAACTGCAATGAGGGCTCTTAAAATGAAACTGTAAGAACCACTTACACCCTCACACGTATGAAAAAACTTGCCTGTTAACTGCTAAATACCTGGCACTTAGAATGTACCTCATTCATTTAATGAGCTTAAAAATAACCTTTGCAAGAAATAACTGGTAGGGCTGGGGTTTTCATGATAGGGTTTTAATCCTCAGTACCATAATAAAATAAATAAATAAAAGAAAGGTATTGTGCACATCTATAACTAAAAATATTTTTAAATAATTAATGATTACATTATAACAGTACTTTTCAATTTTATTCTGTTTAACAACCTGAGTTAGCATGCCCTTATCAACCTTCCTACCTATACCAATATAGTGTTTCACAGATAAACTTTCACTTATCACATGAAGATTCCTTTCAGAAGAAAAATGCATCCTATTCCCAGGTTCCTACACTCATTGACTTCTTTTTCTTCACTAAATCTAAAATTACTGCCAATATAAGTTTTAGAAAGCCACATGAACCCTGAGAACTGAAATTGTAGCAGCCCTGAACTCACACAGTTAGCATGAAAACCGAAGAAGGTACTGACCTCCTTGTGGACTCTCCAGAAGCACTCAGTCAGGAAAAAGGAGCTCAGCTTGACATCACTGCCCATCCAATGTTTCTAACTAAGTTCTTGAAACCTTCTATTCAGTGCCTGTTCCTTCAATTCTAAATCAAACATTCAAAACTTGAATAAACTAAAATTTACCTCAGCAAAATGATTCAATAACTTCCATGATATAAAATGTTTTCTTCTTTAACTAAAGTGATCAATATTAGAAAATGGGAGGGAGAGTACAGTGTGCATAACAGAATGAAGACAAATAGAACCAATGTGTTCTATCTATATTATATGTGATTTTTTCAAAAAATGGTTTTATCAAGACACAGATCTGTCCTGAAGCTTTACAAGCTCACTTTGCCACTGAGATAGCCCTAGTCCACAGAGAAGGAAAACTGTCTAATAATTTAAGGTACATGTCAGAGATGTGGTATAAATTATTCCATTATTTTCACTTTAAATTCAGGACAAAAGTAATATTTATTTTCTCTGTGTCCCAAGATGCAATACTCTTGCAATTATTAAGTTCCTTAGCTGATTATATAATTCCTCAGTCTTATTCCTACATGGGAAAACTAATTATTGCATAAATGTCAATTATTTGAGAATTAATTTATGAGTTGTGCAAGATTGGAGAAAATAACAATTGAGAATTTTTTAGGTTTTATTTATTTCTGATTGATATAATATATTGTTTAAACATTTGTATACATTGTATAATCATAGATTCAGTGTAATCAACAAATCCTTCTTAAATATTTATCATTTCTTAAAGTTAGAACCTTCAGAATTCTCCCTTCAATTCTTTATACATTATTGCTAAGTCACTCTACTTTACAATAAAACTCCAGGAATTATTCCTTCTAACTATAAAACTATTCCCATTGACAACTTCCCTACCCCTTCTAAACCTTGCCTAACCACTATTCTACTCTCAAATTTTATGAGATCAACAGGTTTAGAATATATTGTTTTTCACTGAGTCTTTTTACTGAAAGTAATGCTTTTACATTTCATTTGAAATAGAGAAAATAGATAATAAATCTTGAGGGTTTCTGAATTAGATCATTTAATTAAACAACTCATTTTAAAAACCTAAAAATGGGCAACACACAAATAATCTTAGAGAAGATATTACTGTAGATATGGATACAAATGTGCATGTCCAAGTGTGTACACATGTTCATGTACACAGTAAAAAAAAGAATTGCAGGGGATGGGGTTGTGGCCAGTGGTAGAAAGCTCACCCAGCACATATGAGGCACTGGGTTCAGACCTCAGCACCACATAAAAATAAATAAAACAAAGGTATGTTGTCCAACTACAACTAAAAAAATATTTAAAATAAATACATGAATAAATACATAAATAAATAAAGAGAATTGCAATTCAATACAAGGAATTGGATTTTTTCAATGAAGAAATTTGCTTCATTTGAAAATCAAATTGGATCTTTATAACATTCCATAATTAATCCCAGATGGATTCAAATTTTTTGGGGGTCACCCCACCAGCTGTGATTACAGGTGTGTGTTACCTCATCCGGAAGACTCAACACTTAGATGAGAAAAATAGAATCAAAGAAGTGAAATCAAAGAAAAAGATGTGGATAACTAACTTTGGAATAACTAATTTTGCAATTGAGAAGAGTTGTAAGACTACGAGTAGAAGAGAAATTCACAAATTTATTATATTTGGCAATATAAGTAATAAAACATTGGAATCACTGAACATACTCATTTGGAATAAAAGAACATATTCATTTGGAATAAAAGAAATAAAAACTATAGTGTCATATATATGACATTATCTATAACTTTTCCATATATATATATATATATATATATATATATATATATAACCTATAAATAAATATTTTATATAAATAGATATATGTATGTGTGTATATATATGTATATATATATATGTATGTATGTGTGTGTGTGTATATATATATATATATATATTGCTAATTTGCTTAGGGCCTTACTAAGTTGCTGAGCCTGGCTTTGAACTTGTGATCATTCTGCCTCAGCCTCCTGAGCCACTGAGTAAAACAAGATTTTGATGCCATTTTTAGCTATCAACTTTCTGTTCTTTATATATGCATATAAATATATGTGTATATGCATACATATTTAACCATCATTAAAGAAAATGAAAATAAAATAAAACTGATATAAGAATTTTCACTTCCTAAACTTTCTGAAGAAAAATTTGCCAAAATTTTGGAGTATGTGTGTACTTTTATTAAACTGTATACTTTTGATCTAGTAATTCCAATTTCAATCATTCTTGATATTCAGGTTAAATATTTATTTGAAAATGTGTTCTATAATTTAAGTTGTATGAATTATAAATAATAATCTATTGGTTAATATCTTATACCTTATTACTATGATAGTATATGCAAAATAGTTTCAAATTATTTTTGAAGATTATTGATTTGAAGAGACATTAGATTACAAATGCTCAACTTAAAAAAATATAAAATATGTTCAATGGGTGTTTGGTTGTAAAGGTAATTTCATTTTTTTCTTGGTAGGGTTTCTGTGCATCAAACAAGAAGCCAAGATTTTACTTTGATACAATAGTGAGAAACAGACCATGTAATATTAAATAGCTTAATGGTGCTTTACTGAACATGTTAACTTTTATTAACTTTTATTAGATATTAAATTACTATTATCAGATAAGTTGTGTTTTATTAACAAAAATATAGCAACTGACCAAAAATTTCTTCTCTACATGATTTATTGAGTCAACACTCAGGAGATTAGTTCTAGGACTCCATGTGGATACCAAAATCTCCAGATGCTTAAGTCCCATATATAAAATCAAGTAAAATTTGCATAATTATATATATATATATATATATATATATATATATATATATATATAATCTGTAAACTTTAAAATATCTCCAGATTACATATAATACCTAATTAAATGCAAACGTTATGCAAATAACTGTAATGCTGCATTGTTTAGGGTATAGTGACAAGAAAACTGTTTCTACATGTTCAGACAGACATAATTTGTTTTTCAAATATTTTCCATGTATGGTTGGTTGAACACCTGGGTGTGGAACCCATGGATATAAATATGAAGGGTCCACTGTAACTTCATTCACTTTTGTTTGGAGGAAGCATTTTTAGGTGTTAAACAAAGTATATTTTTTATAATTATATTATGAAATTGCTTGATCATTTTATATTACATATCTGATAGTACTCTAAAAAGGAATAATAATTAATATATGCCTGTTAAATATATCAATGAACATATTCATATTGTAACTTGAATTTATAAAATATTCTTCATCATCTCCAAATAAATGACCCATTATTGTAAGGGCAATATTGCACATGTAAGATGAAAAACACTAAGAAACTCAGTCTTTCATTTTAACAGTCATGGTAGGGCTATGTGGGAAAAGGAAAATAAGCTCTCTGGACACAATTTTATTCTCCAAAGACAATTTTTGTCAAATAAGAAAACACAAAAAGCACCATCATTTAAGAATTTCTAACTATAAAAAACTTAATAACCCTTCCCAATAACAGTTTCTGGAAAAAATGAAATGCTTTCTAATACAGAAATATTACAAACAAACTTTAACTAGTAAGCACTAAACACCAATCATTTTTAATCCCTTTTGACCTTGACCAGATGGCATGAATAAACTCCAGGTAAAGAACTCTGATTCTGAAGTGTCCTCTGGTGTACAAAAATAAAGGCAATATTAGGAGGCTTATATGTGTTTTCCTAAGGTGTTTAGAATGCAACGTTTTCATTAAAACATAAAGAATATATTATAAAATTGTTGGTAAATTTAAAATATACTTTTATTGAACTTTTCTTACTTGTTTCTTTTTCTTTTTTTCTTTTTTGTAGTGTGATGGTTAATAACTCAGTGGCAAGAATCAAATTTCTTAAGTTAAAACCTTGCCACATCACTTGCATAAGCATTCCGTTTGAATTCTTAGTACCTCAATTTTCTGTTAAGTTATTTGGGAAGCATAATAATAGAATGTGTCCCAGATGATTTATGTAATAATAAAATGAAGTAATGCATGGTGAACATCACAAAAGTACTTGGCACACAGTAACACTTCAATATTTTTCTGAAGGCAAGAGAATCTTGAATTTTTCTTCTAAATAATGTCAGGGGTCATATTTTGTTTCTTTGTACACTAATTAAACAATATATTCTGCCTTCATTGGTAAGCATTGCAACTATTATTGTGGTAATTAAAGTTAATCCTAATGTGTTTTTATATAAAACTACATTTTAAAATATCTCTGTTATTATCTAATGAGGTATGTGGAAAAGTACTGCTGGTATATAATAAGCTCTCAAGAATTTAATAAATTTTAATTCAATAGTTGAGTTATATTTTGACAGAATTAGCCTATTATATTTTAATACAACATTTTGTCCTAAGAAATAATTTTACTTTTGGTAAGATTAAATTCCACCATAGCTTTAAATTCCTGATTTAACATATATTTTAAAGTTCATTACAAGTCACACTTGGCTAAGTAATGATAGTTTTCCCTTAAAATAATCTTTCTACTTTGTCCATAATGAATACTAGTACGATTTTTTTAAAGGCATTAATTTACAAAATTAGGACCCAGAACAAAACAACAGCAAGCCTAACAACAGAAAATACACAGTTGCCATGAGAATAACTCCTATATACTGAAAAAATTTTTTTTCCATAAGTTCTTATCTTGTCTTCCTACAGAGACAAGATGGAGTGTGGTGAGCCGTTTCTGTGTACTGTGGCCACCATTACAAGATGGCGCTGATAAGCGCCGTGGCCTGTGATAAACAACTCCTTATTTTGGGAGAGTTGGCACATAGCTGTAAAACACCCTATGAGAAAGATCCACGTGGCAGTTGTGCATTGGGGTTTTATCTGCTTTATTAAGGCTGGGGCACGTAGGAGTAGTAGTAGTAGTAGGAGTAGTGGTAGTAGCAGTAGGAGTAGGAGTGGTAGTAGGAGTAGCAGTGGTAGTAGAAGTAGTAGAAGCTAGAAGACATGTCAAAACAAAGGCCTGAATAAACTGCTGAAGGAAGAATCCTGTGTCGTGTTTCCTTTGCTGGCGAGGGGACGCGGCAGTTGGTGGCCCGGACTGGGAAACCTCCTCGAACCCAGGATCCAGAACCTTCAGCAGTCAAGGGTGGTGCACCAGTAAGTTCCCAGGTAAGTGGGAATCCGCAATTAAAGCTGGGCAGCTCCTCTGTAGATAAAGAGAGAGCGGGAATAAATCCCAGGTAAATGGGATCCGCAATTAAAGCGGGGCAGCTCCTCTGTAGATAAAGAGAGAGCGGGAATAAATCCCAGGTGAATGGGATCCGCAATTAAAGCAGGGCAGCTCCTCTGTAGATAAAGAGAGAGCGGGAATAAATCCCAGGTGAATGGGATCCGCAATTAAAGCAGGGCAGCTCCTCTGTAGATAAAGAGAGAGCGGGAATAAATCCCAGGTAAATGGGATCCGCAATTAAAGAGGGGCAGCTCCTCGGTAGATAAAGAGAGAGCGGGGAAAAAATAATAAATTCCCGGGTAAATGGGAATCCGCAAATGAAAGCGGGACGCTCCTCTGTAGATAAAGAGAGAGCGGGGGGGAAAATAATAAAATAAAACGCTCCTCGGTAAATGAAGAGAGAGCAAAAAAATAATTAAACAGGACGCTCCTCTGTAGATAAAGAGAGAGTGGGGCTTTGTACTTTCACTTTCTTCATAGTTTTGAAAACATTATGGGTGTTAACTCCTCAAGCCCAATTTTGCTGGCCTTGGATGGGCTGCTGCGTTCTAAGAAACTTAAAGTGAAACAGAGCACATTGCAGATGTTTTTGAGAGAGGCTGATATCGCAGCTCTTTGGTTTGTTTTTTCAGGGAGTCTCACGATTCCCAGTTGGGACAAATTAGGGAAAGATTTGGATTTCGCTTACAAACAAGGAACTTTAAAGGGCGGTACCATTCCGCTTTGGAAATTAGTGAGGGGGTGTATAATGAATGGTAAATGCCAGAAAGCTGTGAGCGAGGGTCAGGCCGTTCTTGAGCAATTGCATGAAGAAAAATCAGAGGGGTCACATAGCGAGGTAGCAGAAAGTATTAGGAGTAAGAGTGGTGAACAGACAAGGGAGTCTGAAGTTAAACAGAGGAGAAGGCTCTATCTGGACTTGACTGAGTTAAAAACTCCCAAGGACACAAGTAGCTCGGACAGTTCTGAGGAATTGGACAAGTTACTACAACAATTACGTAAGACTAAGATAAGAAAGAAAAAACGGGAAACAACAGATGTAAAAGCCTGCTGTGAGAAGGGTAATAAATCCAGTTCTGGGGAGGAAGTTAAGAACCTAGAGGAGGGCTCTATACCTGATGTTCCACCCATAGATCCGCCCATTGCTCTGCCCCCGTACGTGGGAGGACTTTTCATTCTCAAGTGTGGAGAACAGTTAATACAGACATGGGACTAGCATACCCAGTTTTTCAGGACAACAATAGGGGAAGATATCATGAGCCTTTAGATTTTAAAATAATTAAAACCTTGGCAGAATCAGTCCGTACTTATGGCATAGATGCTGCTTTTGCCCTTACTCAGGTGGAAGAATTGACTGACCTAGTACATTTGGGTTGTGTTGACCAACGTGCACATTTATGCATAACATCTGTCAGATTTAATGATTCCAGGAACGCTTCCCACATCATCGGAGAGTATTTATCCAGAACCTGGTCCATGGAAGCAGAAAATTTGAACCAGTCTCAACTGACTCAGATAGCTATTTTGAACAACACCCGTGTCGTACCAGTGACTTTGGGACATTTCACCCGTTGGATTTCTTCTGCTTTTTCCTTTTTTAAGGAGTGGGTGGGAGTAAGCATTTTTGGTGCAATGTGTTGCTTTGGTATGTTTCTCTGCTTGTGGTTTCTCTGTCGCCTCAAGGCCCTCAGTGCTCACGATAAGGCTATGATCATACAAGCTCTTGCTGCTTTAGAAAATGACAACTCGCCACAGGTCTGGCTTGCGCATCTTAAACAGTAAACCTTTGACATGGTCGTTGCATCCCAAGTTATTATAACATTGCACTGGGATCAACATGTCCTTCTTTTGTCACTCTTCTAATGCTGGAACTTCTACTATATCTTTCCTCTGTGCATACCTCTCCTCCCTGCCTTTCTGCACTAGGATCTTTACTAGCTAATCTTACGGTCCAACTACACCTGCCATTTGATGGTGATGGTCATGGGTCCTGTTTATGGAGGCGGTTACCATAACAATGTCCTGTTGGCCACAACACGCTGAGCTGATCTTGTAGTACCCAGTGACGGGCAACTTCCACGCTTGCACTGCAACCTAAGACAGGGGAATGGGGCCTCCCCAGAGACGGGTAAGCAGTGCAGGGGCAGTGGACGACCTAAGACAGGGGCTACTTGATTCCCTTTGACATGCAATAAACAAAAGAGGGGAACTTGCTGGTAGCAGGCCTTCCCTGGCCCCCGGGGGCCCAGCCCCCAATTCTTTGTTCTGCATGTCGAAGTGGCCAGCTCACTAGGCCTCCTGTTTATCCGCCTGAGATTCCACGGGAACATCTTGGCCTTTATCTAACAATGGCAGAAGTCACGACCAAATTTCTCCCCCTTTTCTGCTGTCCGTGCCTTTCTTTCAGGGTGCTGCCAACTTGTTTGTCGTTGTATTTCTAAACAGCCACAGTTCAGCCTCAGCTGTCCCCCTTCGTCTACCATCATCACGATACAGGATGCGAGGCAAGGCACTGCACTTGAGTGATCCTTGAAGTGGACCTCAAGGAGAGCATGTCCTATTGCATGCGGGTTGGACGTCCACGCCCCGCCCCACGAAAAAAGGTGTCAGCTGATATGGAGCCAGATCTGGGGAAGGAGCCTCCTTAGGGCTGGACCATATGCAGCCACTTCTGCACAGTGGGATAGGACCTCTACTCTCGCCTGTATTGTCTTAGTAAAACAAAAAAGGGGGAACTGTGGTGAGCCGTTTCTGTGTACTGTGGCCACCATTACAAGATGGCGCTGATAAGCGCCGTGGCCTGTGATAAACA
This sequence comes from Urocitellus parryii, assembly GCF_045843805.1. Lineage (NCBI taxonomy): Eukaryota > Metazoa > Chordata > Mammalia > Rodentia > Sciuridae > Urocitellus > Urocitellus parryii. The sequence goes on from NW_027553327.1 coordinate 5,353,521, forward strand.
ACTCCTTATTTTGGGAGAGTTGGCACATAGCTGTAAAACACCCTATGAGAAAGATCCACGTGGCAGTTGTGCATTGGGGCTTTATCTGCTTTATTAAGGCTGGGGCATGTAGGAGTAGTAGTAGTAGTAGGAGTAGTGGTAGTAGCAGTAGGAGTAGGAGTGGTAGTAGGAGTAGCAGTAGGAGTAGTAGTAGTAGTAGAAAGAGAAACAAGCTAAAAGACATGTCTAAACAAAGGCCTGAATAAACTGCTGAAGGAAGAATCCTGTGTCGTGTTTCCTTTGCTGGCGAGGGGATGTGGCAATGGAGTAGAAAGTCTTTCTACAGATGCTCTATTACTTGAGGTTACTTTTTCCCTCAAAAATCATAAGTTGAAAATACTTTACGTAAATAAAAAGGAGTAAATCTAAATGGCATTCAATAATCTAACCTACAATACATTGTAACTCATCAAAATACTTCACTGCAGAGTAATGGCTATTTATTATTTTGATTGTGTGGTTGGTCTGGTGCTACCCTCAGCTGCTGCTCACTGTTATCCCTCAGCACCTCCAAATAATATGTGATAGACATCATTATCCAAAGTACATGTATGAAGACATGAATTGGTGTGAACATACTTTATACACAAACAGAGATATGAAAAATTGTGCTCTTTGTGTGTAATAAGAATTGTAATGCATTCCACTGTCATGTATTTGCAAAATAAAATCAATTAAATATTTTAAAAAAGAATATTGTGTACCACAGATCACTAGTCAAAGAAAAGATCAAAATTTAAAATTTGAAGTATGAACTGTATGGAATATTTAGTACTTTTACCGTATCATAAAGTCACCTTCAGCCAGATAATCATGCTTCCCTAAAAATACTTTTTTAAAGTTACCTAATGATTAGCTTTATAATAAAAAGTACTGTTAAAGCACTTTGATTAATCGATCAATATTTTTATCCCTTCTTTTCAAGTAAAGAAGTAACACCCTCTGTTTAACAAAAGATCAGAGATATCACTTATTATTAGTTTCCAATACATAGTTTGTAATATGAATACAAATGACAATTAAAGACATATAATGCACACAATTATAACATTGTTATATTTAGTACTAAATAAGAGAAATAGTAAAACAATAAGAATCAAAGAAAGTGGGAATAGAAAGTAAACAGATACACATTAAAATGCCCTTTCAACATCCCTCAAGTGAAGCTTTACTGGATGTGTTCTGTTTGCATAGTCTCTCCTATCTCTGCAATCCTGAAGAAAACTGTATGTTCATTTAAAAAATTTTCACTTGATGTGTTATATTGCCACTTAAAATGTTCCCCTCCCAGTTAAAAGTACCCTAATTTCAGATACTTATTTTCACATCTTCCATGACATATAGATCTCAATTATTTAAAAAGAAAAACTAATATAGCAGGTTATATCATTCCAAGGCTTGCTATATTTCTACTCATTCAAATTATTTTATGACCTCTTATGATATTAAAAAAAAACTGCTTAAGCCTGGTCAGTAAATTAGAACTACTATAAAATATTTCACCACCATCTCTCTCAATACACAAGCTCTTTACCACCTAAGTTCCCTATTCATTATCTCAAATATTGGCTATGCCCATTTCCTCTAGTTTATTTGTTCATCATTTCCCCATCATGTGCTCTGCTTTTATGGTGCTCACCGGAGTGCAGAACCTTGCAAATTGGTATAGAATCAGATTGCTTACTGAGCTATGCCAAATTGCATTTTCATCCCAGTGGATGGATTTATTCAAACTTTTTTGTAAGTCTTTTTTTTTTGATGTTTAGAGAAGGCTTGCTCAGAGAGGGAATTGTAGAAATGGAGGAAACTCATTGATGTTCATTCCATTTTCTTCATAATACAGAGGTAAAAATATTTCAAACCTGAATATGTGACTTTGTTTATCTTAGGTTAGTGACAGAGCTGAGAACAGAATTTACCTTTCCTAGCTCCCTCTCCAATTTTCTGTGACAGTTTTTTTCTTTTCCCAATGGACACAACGTAGGAGATAGCCAGCTGATGTAAACAAAAACAACAACAAAAACAATATTCAGCAACTGAGTACACAAAAGGGTTCTTTATAAAGGCTTCAAACCTAAGCAATTCCAGTTTCACAAACATTATACAGAACATAACATGCTTTCCTCAGGAGGTGCACACCCCGCCACGTGATCAGACTGAAGGGCCACACCAGAAACCGGAAAGGATTATGGCTTCTAATAAGAATACATTGAAAAGAAGCTGTTGCAGCTGCCCAATGGGTTGCACCCGCAGATGGCACCCAGAGCTTAGCTCCTCACCCAGTGAAGTGGTCAGGATCAGGAGGGGTGCCCCACCAATACCTGCAGCTTATGATTGGCTCTTTTGGCTTCCTGGAAGTTAAAGTCATATCCTCTTCATCACTTAAGCCCCCTTTGTGGTACAGGGAAAGAAACACTCTCTCAGAACTCTTCACTTTGATTGGAGACTCTGGTTAAAATTAAGAACTTAAAACCCTAGATCTGAAAAATTGAAACAGTTGTCCTGTTTTTTAACTATAAATGGCTCTAAACGTTGGATCCTGTCCTCTTTCTCTCTTTTTCTTTCTGCTGCATTAAGTTTTATTTAATGCAGAGAAAGAAAAGAAAGCCAATACGAGAGCAATGGAAGAACCTCTAAATTGTCTTCTAGAAAAGAACAAGAAAGCCTCTTCAGGAAGATGAAAGTGCTTGACCTGCCTCCTTCCAGCGAAGCCGGCACTTAGGGTTCAAACCTGAATACCCAGATAATCCCAGTCTCTTCTAACCAGTCTGTGCCCACCACATGCTCTCTCTCAGAGACCAGAGTCCCCGGGAGTGGTCGAAGGGGGTCTCAGGCTTGCACTCACGTGAGGATGTAGTTAATGCTGACAATGCAGTGTGGCCTGGACAAGCGGCTGTTGTGCACCCATACCCAGCCGCCGTGCTTCACCAGGAACCTGTAGTACTTGGTGGTCACCTGCCCCTTCACCAGCACTGATGGAGAGACAGAGGCAAATAGTGGTGAATCAGTTTGGCCCAGACTTATCCCAAATGCCAGGTGGTGAGAGTGCGGACCCCCTGTGGGCCTTAATAACTGTGTCTGGCAGGAGGGAGAAACAACAGGCCAATTCCAAATTGATGCCCCTGTTAAATCAATCAAGGCCCCGGGTACTCTTTATAGGCATGCTAGTGCATGGCACATCTCTGGGCAGATGTCTGCACCTTTAGCAATGGGGGGAACGGATAAAGTTGGGAGTTTCCCTGAATTCGCCTAACTATGGAAGGAAGAATCCGGGGAAATTGAGCTCAAACAAAACTATATGAAAAGCCAAGATGTGAACTGGGAATTTATCTCAGTGATAGAGTACTTGCTTGCATAGCAACCTCAAGGTATTGGGTTCAACCCCAAATAGCAGGAAATTTCTTTAAGAGTCAGGTTAGGAAAGTTAACAGCCTCCGTTTTTTGTTCACAACTTCAGTGATGTTTGCAGGTGGTGAAGCATAACAATAGAAGATATTTCGACTAGAAGTGCCCCTTTCACCAGTGCTAGGAGGGGTGTAAGGTAGAGAAACAAGATGAGGCCCAGTGTACCAGCTGGCCCTCCCTGGGGCCTCACGAACCACCAGGGCCATTACCAGAATGAAGGTTTCCGTCAGTCGGTTTGCATGTGCTTAGGTTCCCACTCCCCACCACCCTGGGGAGCCACCCAGGTTGTTTGGGTGCAGAGCAGAGTGTTCCTTACACAGGTGGTGAGCGCAGCGCAGGTGGAAAGTGTCGCAGCCTTGCACGTGGTGGTATAAGGTCTTCTCAATCAGGTCCTGAGGTTCATACCCCATCAGCTCCGCCACCCTGTGGAGAGGATTTCGGGTGGGATGAGTGCTCGGGTGCCTTCAACTCCCAACCAAACACAGTCTCAGACCTGGGTGCCTGCCCTCAGTTCGCAGAACCTGGTTAATTGCCTCATCTGTAGAATGGGCTCATTCAGATCAAGGGAGATCACTCCCTGGCTAAGAAGGGTTACATTACACTAGAAACAGCCCTGTTTGTTCCTGCCCACCCACCTAGAGTCCAGAAAGATGAGCTTCATGTCCAGGCTGGCTCGAAACATGAACAGGTTACTTTGCAGCTTAATCTCTGGAAGAGCGCTAGGAGGCACTTGCCTCGAAGGTGAGAGGCCCTGGGTTCGATCCTCAGCACCATATAAAAATAAATAAATAAAGGTATTGTACCCAACTAAAAAAAATAAATAAATATTTTTTTTAAAAAGAAGTTTGGGGCAGAGCAATATGCATTTTTGTCTTGGAGAAGCTTCCGGGACATTACAATTTCCACTTAAATGTGTCTAGTTGTTAGTAGGAAATAAAGGTCTAGGATTCAAGAGGGGCTCTAGATCTGGATAAAATTTGCAGGGGCATGTGGAGGGAAGAGTTGAAGCACTGGTGTTGATTACAATCACCCAGGAGGCTGTGGAGCATTGAGAGAAGAAACAGTGGAACCTTCTGAAAACTACAGCATTTGTGAAACAGACAGTGGTGGGAAAATCAAAGAGGAGCAGTCAGAGAGGAGAGAAATCTTAGAAATCAAGCTACTACAGACATTGTAGAAAAAAGGAGAATGTTACGTCTTTAGTGTCACCTCCTTAAAGGTCTTTCCCAAATGTCACCTTCTTAGTCCCCTTCAATCATCTCCATTTTAAACTGTGACCCTAAAACAGAGCCCACCTCTCATTTTTCTCCACAGTACCTGTCACCTGGTACACTATGCAGTATACCTGTGTGGGTTTCTAAGGCTCCTCTTAGAATGTAAAGTCTATGAGGAAAGGGCTATCTGATGACATACAATTGACCCTCCTATTTTCTTTAAATTTTTTGTAGTTGTAGATGGACAGAATGCCTTTGTCTATTTTTATGTGGTGCCGAAGATAGAACCCAGTGCCTGACACATGCTAGGCAAGGGCTCTGCCTCTGAGCTAGAGCCCCAGCCCTGACTCTCCTATTTTGTAGGATGAACAAGTTGAGGGAGGATAAAAAAAAATGGGCATCTAATTCTTAACATCAAAATGCAGTGGGGCCTTTGTAGAGCCTAATGGGTAGAAGAGCTGACACACTGCAGGGATGTTGGAGCAAATGGGGAAGGGAGTGAGCCACTGAAATAAGGAATGGAAGTCAATCCTATCAGAAGTTTCGGGGGGGGGGGAAGGAGAGATTGAGAAAGAGCTAGAAGGGGTGAGGGATTGTTTGGGGGTTTTGTTATCTTGTTTATATTGCCAGAAGAGATTGGATGGGATTATGGAAAGATGGGGGGGGGGCAACTGAGAGATATCTGATGAAAGGTGTTGAAATAAAGGGAATTACAGCACCTTTTCTAGATAAATTCAAAAGTATGGTAGCCATGCCAGCAAAGAAAAGCTCATATCCTTTCTTTGTTCAGTGCAACTAAAATCTCTTGTTTCCTGAGGAAAAAAAGTATGGGTACTAGTGTAACATGAAGGCTGTGGGACCCTGCAGAGAGATTACTGTTCATACGGGTCCTGGAGGAAGAATTGCGGGCTTCCCTTAAACTTCTTAGGTTCCAAGCTACCACTCCCAGTGGACTCGAATAATAATAAAGAGGGTGTGGGGTAGGGGACAAGTGTCAAACCTAAAAATGCCATCTGGAGTTTTATTATTTAAAATATTTGTTCTGCAACTTAGGCAGGCAACAGGCAATTTAAAACCATGGGCACTGCAAACAACAATGTAATGGGCACCTCACATGGGTTCAACTCATTACCTGGGGTTGTGTATGTGTGGAACCCAGAGCCTGGGCTGGCCTGGGGTGAGGGGGAGCCTGGGAACTACGAGGAAGAGATGAAACTAGTTGCAGGCCCAGCTGGAACCGCAACGTGTAGGTTAAAGCACAGACGGGCACTTCTACCAGATTCCTGTTATTTCCTTCATTGGGAAATCCTTTATTCCAGATGGTTCTGCGGCTCTTTCTTGGGGCTTGGCCCTGGGCATCCAGTGCCAGCCACGGAAAGATGACAAAAGACATCCCCTGCCTTGGTCTCAGCACCCTGATGGAGCCTTGCCTGGCTGTTTTCCAAACCCAAAGCCTTGGTTGCCACTTTGCCTCCCTCTCAGCCTGGCATGGCGCCATCTGCCCATCCTCACCCAGTTAAGAGCTTTAGTTGTGACTTGGAAATGCTGTTAGGCTGAGAGAGCCATGTCCAGAATGAATCTTTACATTTTACTTTTTAGTTAGTTAGTTCTTAAGAAAGCAGAGGCCCATCCAGGAAACCAGGACCTGGAAGGATGTGAGCCACTGGGAGATGTGTGTCCTACCTGGAGGAGATGGGAGCCCAGTTCTCGGCCAACGTGTTCCAGGGGGCTGGTCCGACTTGAGTGCCCCCCCCCCCGCCCTCACCGAGCTCTGGGAAGAGATAGAAACAAACTTTAGTATCAGAATCCCAGCCCGAGTGTCAGTTGGGGACTAGTTAGCATTTTTTGTGTGTGTGATTTTACACATTAGCGCAAGAGGAAGAACCCCCTGATGTTATTTCCCAGTCACCCCCACCCAACCTGCACAGTTGGGAAGAGGTGATGCCAGAGTATGAATTTTGGCCCCTCCCAGGGTTCCGAACAGAAGTCAACCTCTGGCTCTGAGGGAACTGGGTTTCTCAGCGAGGACAGGCTCTCCTAGAGAGTTCTGGCTGGACCTCAAGGGGCCTCTGTGCTGGAGAAGCCCCCAACATCACACACCAGCGATCAATTTTGCGTAGGTTCACTAGTTTGTTTAAGGAGAGGAGAGACACTCATTTCTCGCCCAAAGTTTTCATCATTGTCTTTACCAAGAGGCGGAGGATGTCCCCCCACATAGGGAACCTCTGCCCCCAAAGTTGCCCGAAACAACTGGCCAGGTTCATCTGGTCCCTGGCATCCTCTCTGATTGGCTGCGGGACTTTCTGGACATTCTCCTCCCCTGCATCTGACTTTAATCCCCTTCGAAAAAATCCTTGAGCTCCTGGTTGACTTTCAGTCTGACACTCACCAGCATCCCTTCCAAATCCTTCATCTTCCTTTTCCCTCGGAGCCCCAGCTGGACACATCCTACTCCTGTCCCCTCTGCCTCCAAAAGGGAGTGGGGGACTTTCCTGAAGTCGGTTACTCTGAGGTGCTAACAATTTCTTAGCAATATTTTCGTTGCATTCTTGACATAGAAAGTAATTTTGTTCTCTACTTGTCAGGTACCATCTCCTATTAACAAGGACAGTCCATTTATCTCCTCTATGTTACCACGGTAAGATATTTGGAGGCTTTGCCAGTTTTTATGGTGATGCCTAAAACAGCAAACCTTGAAGACTCTCATGGTTGATTTTTAAAAATTAATAGTCTACTATATTACCTGTGTACAGAAAGAAATAGAAAGGCAGAAGAAACTTGGGCAGAGCTACGTTAAACGTGTTATAGATGATATCTCTAACGGGACTGCTTGTGGAATTATATCATTTAGAGAGTGAAGTCCTTCCATTCTTACATCATTGTACAAGGTTTAACATGACATCTTTTTTAAAATGACCTTCTTCATTAGGGGCACATACTTAAAATGCACAATGACAGAGACACTCTAAATGTGGCGCTGGGAAGTATCTTTCAGAATAAAACAAGGAGTTAGGTTTTTTTTCAAGGTGTTGGCCAGGAGCTGCTTCCTAAGCAAGCGATCAAAATCTCAGCAACGAGTCACACTGAATGCCCCTTAAGCTCAAATAGGGTCTTTCTGGGTGTCTGCACATGTAAATAAATCTTCCGATTTCCCCACCACTCGGTAAACACTGATGTCCCTGCCTACGACTGGACTCCTCAATCTCCCTTGTGCAGATTGACCCCTCCTGACTTTTTGCCCACCCCAACTTCCCTCCCCAGAGTGACTCCACTGCCCTGGTTTCTTTCCTACTTCTGGGCCATTCCAGGAGGTCCCCGTCCCAGTCACCTGTAAACACCCCTTTGTGTTGTCTCCTTCCCCTTCACTCCTCAGGATTCAACCAATCTATTCTCCTTGATATCTGGCACTTGACATTTTCTTTTCTTTTAAATCTCTGTTCAGACATTGCTACCCAGAAGAAGAGTCAGAATGAGCTGACTTCGGAGGCTAACAGGGTAAAGGAAAAGGACCCTGCAGAGAGTGCCCGGGACGCAGGTGTCACCGCCCATGAGCACCCTTGGACCTCAGAAGTCCTGCAACCCCTTGCACAAGCGGAGGGCAGGCACTCCTGCACTTTAGGGGTGGACTGTGTCTTCCTTCTGTGGGGAGACCGGCTAGAAGCCCCCAGAAGTGTTGGAAACCAACAAACTTCTTCAAATGTGAAATTCTGTTGGTCTTCAGGAGCGCCCACCCTACTCAATGATCTGAAGATCTCCCCGGCTGGGCTGTTGGGGTGTGTGGGCAGGGAACACTGGTCTAGGACTCCGGCGCCAGCCTCCACTGTTTCTGGTGTGGGGTTATGGCCTTATTATTATACTTCCCAAAGGTCAATAAACAGCCCATCCAGGAACGGGCTAACAGAGGCCTCCTCTCCCACCCTTATCCACTCTCCCACCCACCCCCACCACCTTTTTAAGGAACCTTTGGCTTTCCCAGAGCACTGCCTTCTCTCTTTGTTTCCTGTGGAAATCTCTGGCACACGGTTGAGTCTGGGTTAAGGTTTTATAAGGAACTGGCTACCCTCCTCTACCTGTTGGCCTTTCCTGACATAATACCAGGATGAACTCGCCCTTTGGGGTGCAGAGGACACTCCCCCAAGCCCGCAGCAAGGGTCCTCCTTTCCAAAAGTCTCAAAGTGGGCTGGAGACCCCCTCTCCCTGGACCCCCTCAACTCTTGCCTTCAGTGACGCGCTCCAGCACCCAATTTCAGTTGGCGAAGGGGTAATCTGAGATTTCCTTTCTGCACTTGACATACCGCAGAAAATTCGCAAATCCTTTGATTGTCTGTTTAAAATGAGGAGGAAACAGCTCCCTTTGCGGTGGGATTACAGTGGGAACAAGATCTAAAGATGCTCTTGTAATTCAGTGAGGCCTAGGGAACAGGGTTTTGCAAAGAAGAAAAGGAGCTCTGTGAGGGAGGCGATCACTAAATCGGGTTTTAGACCAAAGGGTTTTCCCCAGTTACAGTGGCCAAAGAAAGGAAAACATCATCTATTTTGGAAGATTTCCAAGATATGCCACAAATTAACCTTGGCAGATAAATTTTGCTTCTCCCAGGCCCCCCTCTTTCCTTCAAGTCTGGTTTATCATATTTACATAAGTAGCATTAGAAGGGATGTACCTATTATGGATCTAAAGGGATAGCTCACATTTCATGTGAAAACCCTGGTAAGTTTCACGGTTGCTTTACCCTTGGTACACTGTTGAGCCATTTCCATTTAAATACCCCCTGACCCAAGGATTACCTCGATGGACTGACTGCATGGGTTTTGTAATTTCCTAAAAATGAGATTTCGATTTATAAAACAAGAAACCAATTAGTAACCAAATAAGGTGAAGTAGATCCACTAAAATCGACCCTAATCCCATAGGCACCATTTAGGCCCTTTCTTGGTGAATGAGTGATGTCAGTCTAGCTGAGCCCAAAGCATCATCCAGCTGTGTTTTTGCAAGCAGCAAAAATAAATGGATCGAGGTTTTCCTTCTGAATGAATTTCATACCCTTGACAAAATACAGATTGCAGACCCTGCATCATGGCCGCGTTCACTCTTACAGGAAGAGGTGGAAGGAAAGAGCTTGTTCTTTCTTTTATTCTGTACATACTATACTGCCTCAGAAATGCATCCTCCTTGTAGTTGTTCCTGGGACCACTATCTACTCCATGGATCAAGATATGCCTTTTAGGCAATGAGGGGATAAATGCATAAACTAGAGACGCTGTCCCTCCATTGGACCACAACCTAGAGACTGGGGCTGGAAAGACCCTGGAAGGCACAACTCCTATTTTTTAGTCCCAAGTCATCTGTCCAAGCTACCTGGGTCAACCGTGGTGGAGGGTGAGGGGGAGAAGGCTGGACCAAGGAAGAAATCCCAAAGCCTATGTATCCTGCAGAGCCTGGGCACTATTACTGAAGGCAAACCCTAGCATTCCTCCGCTAGAGATACCAAGCCACCTTGGTGTTGGGGTTCCCCGCGCCTCTGGGGCTGGACTCTCTGGGGAAGAGAGACAGAATGGACACTCCCAATCGAGACAGAACTCCTGGATCCGTCTTTGGGCAGAAGGTCGACTGGGGAACGGACGTGCACCCTCTCCCTCCTCTAGCACAGGGGCCTTTCTAATACCCCCAGCCAGTGTGGCAGTGCTCCCTAGGGCATCGATGACCCTGACCTTGTCCTGCACCAGTTTCCCGGGACCCCACAATGTGCGACTACCCTCTGTCTGCAATAGTGTGCCCTGCCTTCCTCTGCCTGCCGCTCAGGGGCCAGAGACGCTCTGCGGCTGCGCCTGAGAAGCCACTGTAAATGTTCTGTAAATGTGGGATGAAGCCGGATGGTCACAGGGCTGACCCTTTCTGTACCATCTGAGTTTAGGCTTTCCTTTTGGGACTGAGTCTGGCAGCCACACGTCTGAGCCGGCTGCTAATGAACAAGAACTGCAAAACATGAAGGGAGGGGAGGGTTTGCCAAGATTCAGACTAAAACTGGGTATAAATACCTGGGGAGTGTCTTGCATGGTGGCTGAAAAATGTCAAGCGGAGTCGCCCAAGTCTTTGGGCCTTTGAGAGCGGCGGGACTGGGCGATGCCACTTCCCTAGAGGCCCGCTCCTGCGAGGCAGAGCCGTAAAGGACAGAGGAAGTCCACTGCGGTTCTCCTGGAGCTGAGATCGTCTACAAGCGCACGGAATCTTCCCTCCCGGAACAGACAGATGAGACATAATTTCAGATCTAGACAATCGCCAGTCACTGGGGCTGTGCCCAGGCAGCGAGAAAGGGCTGCGGGCACACAGGAGCACTCCGAGTGCTCCACAGGGCCTCTGCTCCAGACCCGGGGGAGACATTCTGGGCTTTCCTACACCTGACCCGGCCTGGGGAATGGGGCGACTGGGCCACTGCAGGGAGAATGGGACCCACTGTGCCAACTTAATTGGCCTTGGGCCTTCAGACCTTGACACAGGCGAAATGAACTTGAGACTGTGATATGGTCGCTGTCCCTAGCCTAGCCTGAGCCACAAAGGCACAGTAGTTGCCCACTGTGTGGGGAGACCTGAGGAGGAAGATTTGTTTCATGTGGACATTCTTTGAGCATCCTCAGAAGAGCAGGACCATTCCTAAATAATTGGGGTCCCTCTTCCTCATATAAAATTTAAATTTTTATGGATCAAAGACTGGGAATGAATAACCCACTAAAATCATTAATATTATAAGAGTCTGAACCTCTTTTTTTTTTTTTGAGAAATTCCTGGACCTATAGAGAAATGCAGCAAGAATCCGTGGCTTTGTATTCTGTGTCACCATTTGTCAGGAAAAGTTTCAAGCTGCCGGGATTCCCTAGAACTGAAAAACAACTCTTGTAGAAATCAGGTTTTTTACTCTGTAAGTTTAGTGTTGTTTTAGCTTCAAGTATGTGATCATAATTTATTTGAAATCATCACCATAGCTTTTTATACCTGTTTTTTAAAATATTTTTTCATGTTATTAGACTTCAGCCTCTTCATTTAAAGTATGTCTTGTGTTTTTGCCAAGTATGATATCTGATTGAAAATTAATTTTTGGTTTCGAATGAATCTGTGGAGCTCACGTTGTAAGAAGAAAAGGGGAACGATTCACAATGAAAGAGAAGTCCAAAAATGCTGCCCGGACTAGGAGGGAGAAGGAAAACAGTGAGTTTTATGAACTGGTTAATTACTGCCTTTGCCCTAAGCTATCACCTCGCAGCTGGACAAAGCATCCATAATCAGACCCATGACCAGCTATCTCAAAATGAGAGGGGTGTTCGAAGAAGGTGAGTTACTTTACTAGAAGGAATTTCAAAGCAAAGGGGGTATGAACTTGCCAGACAATGAGCCTACCCCAGTGAGGGAGGTGCACCCATATTTACTACATTTTTTATTCTATGCAAAGGGAATTCTAGCCTAACTACTTGATTCAGGTCCTTGATAAACTCAAGGTTGCTTTTCCTTTCTTTAGCTCCCCCTACTGCCCCATTAATACTTTCTGTTCAGTCCGTCAGATGTGTTTGGTTGGGAAGCAGCCCAACAGTGCTTTTGTCAACACGTCAGATACTGGGCTCAAATGAAAGTACTACTAATCCAAACATGACTTTCTTTTTTAATCCAGTTGTTTGAATTGTATCCAGTAAAAAGCAGGAACACTGATAGATTCTACATATTTGTTAGATATGGATAGATCTACTTACATGTAACTAAATCAGATAATAATTCCTCTATATGTCTATGGTTCTGCAAGTTAGGAATTGACCCAGTCTCTTAGCTGCCTATGGTAAATTTATTCTGCATTTTCAAGATATTCTCAAATTAGGAAACTAATTCTGGGACTTGGTGATTTGCAACTCTGGCCTTTGCATTATCTGTAAGATACTAATCTAGTTTCAAAATACATCACTTAGAAAACTAAACAAATTTTGTGGGTGTTTCAAAACTGGAACCAGCTAATGGGATCTAATCTAGAAGGAAGAGTCATTTCCCCAGTGGGTGTAGCCCCTTAGAGACCTACTCTGGGCGGTTCGGATCACGGAATGGTATACTGTAGCAAGAGATGGTTAGGAAGATGGAGATGGATGTGGTCGCTTTTACACAAAATTCCAGAAAGATCAGATAAGGTCAAGTCAGCTACCAAAGTAGTGGTAGCCAGGGGAATGGGTGGGAGGGATTTGGAGGGCCTGAAAGAACCTTTCCTAGCTCTCCTCTTTCTGCCAGTGTGGACAGATATTAGGGTAAGATGGAGCCACCGGGCTAAGCAATTCCACTTTAGGGTTAAGAAACACTTTTCTACTGTTCTAGACAGGATTTCAGTGAAGTCTGAGGCTACTCTAAACCCTATCTCTTTTGCAAATAGCGTGCAGGCGTGGAAGTGCTTTTCTGGAGTCAGAAACCTGTCCTCTGTAGGGACTCTGGGCGGGGGCGTGGAGAGTCTGCAGTTTCCCCCTTTTCGTGCAGGGCGCATTTGAAACGGAAGAAATGTAGTATTTTTTCTTCAGAAGCAAAAGCGGCAAAATCAGTATTGAAGTCTTTGCACCAAAGGCTGATGTTGTGGGGTACCTAGCGGGTTACTCAAGGCCCCAAGGTATCTCTTTTGTCCATGAACCCAGTAAATGTCGTTTAATAAACAAAGTGAACATAGGGCCCTGAGGTGACAGTCCCTCATTAAATCCTTGGCATACAACTGTCTGAGCCGTGTTTACCCAGAGAGTGAATTAGCACAGCGACCTAACACCTGTTTTTCTAATCTCTGAACTCAGGTTGGAGCAAGGACTCTTTCACTCCCCCACCCCACCCAAGAACCAGACTTGGCAGCCTCTTGGTGAACCCGCCCACCAGCCTCCCACGCATGTGCGCCTTGCCAGCCTGGGACATGAACCGTGAACAGGGACTTCAGGTGCCTCTCACGTGCTCTGTGAGTTCGCGGTTGCCTCCAGCATGGGAAATTTTAGATAAGTTTCTTGAGGCTAAGAGGCTAATCCTACCAACCTCTTTTCCAATAGAAGAGGAAAGCAAAGAGATGGGCACAGCGAGCCACCCACACCAAACAGGGATCCTACAGAATCTAGGCCATCGCCTCCTTTGTATTAAAACTTAACCCTGTGGTCCAGAGGCGGTCTACACTGCCCCTGATCCTGATCTATACAGACATCTCCCCCAACCAAGAAGCGCAAACAGAAGAAAGGCATGACATTGTTTCCTGAGAGCCGCTTCCACCTTTGGGGCTCCCTGGAATACTGCCTTCATGGAACCTGCTAGCAGCTGTGGCCCAGACACCTGGACATGCATAAGCCCAGGGCTCTGGTGGGGTGAACGCTGCAGCTCGCTGTGGTGGATTTGGAATCATGCCTCTGCCTGCGAAGTCAGAAAAAGAGGGGCCCCCCCAGGGCTGCCTGACCTTTTCAACAGCAGGCCAACTCCAGACTAGACATGCTGTACCTTGTATTATAAAAGAACAGGTCAATGCCAAAAGGAATCCCAAAACAAACTGCCAAACTGGATTTTAGCGCTGTGGCACAGACCTGGGCACATTGCAGTTCCGATCCTACTCCAGTATAGACCTCCGTCCTGTCTTCCTGTAATTCCTCTCTGTTCCCAGCTATCTGAACATTTTAATCAAAATAAGAGTGATTTCAGACGCTTTTATTTTTAAAACTGCCAGAAAGACACAGTTACATCTTCTCACATCACGTGTGCACAGATGCACAAAAAACACAGACATGGATTTTATTCAATGATCAAGGTCAGAATGAGGGATATATTTATAATCAAGATGAAAAATCCAAAGGCGTCCACTTAAACATGTTACATCCAAATGTTCACTCTTTACCACAGAAAAAGGAAATTTTATCTAGAAAACATTAAGGTCTTAAGAAATAAATACTCACATTTTTCTTCCATCTATACAAGGTGGGTTTTTGGGTTTGCTTTGGTTTGGTTTGTTTTTGTGGTACTGGGGAAGGGACTCAACAAGTTAATGTTAATCTCGTCCTTGACCCATTTTATTACCATATTTAGATGTTGACAACTCTGTAAAGTTGTGATATTGAAGCAGAAAGAAGAGATAAGCCCACCAGAAAAGAAAGGAGAAGCAGAAACAAAATAAAGGGGGAGGGATCATTCTTAATGCCTTAAAATTTCAGGAAATATTACTTCTTTGATCAGGAAGTTTTGAAAAGTATATTTTCTGCCAAATAAAGAAAGAAACCACACAACACACACACACACACACACACACACACACACACACACACACCACACACACAGAAAATAAAGCAACTTGAAAGATAAGAGTGGTGAATACAAGAAAGGATTCTGCAGTTTCTCTAAATATTCTGGATAATATTTACCCATCCAGATTTTCAAACCATATTCTAAAACATAACCTTTAATTGGTTACTGAAAAAAAAAACAGAGTGCTTTAAAACAGTTATTAGAAGTTGCAGTAGCTGCAAAGGAAAGTCTTAATCTGTTTATTCTAAAGAGGGAGTCAGGTGGGGTGCCTTCTGTTCCCAGAGAGGGCGATTTGCACAGTTTTTTTCCCCCCATCCAGAAATCAACTAAGAATGCTGCGTGCACATAAGTCAGAAATGGTGGACACAGGAACACAACAGAGATATCAAACCTGGTGATGAACATGGACTAACAACTTCAGGTTGAAAGATACTTTGATTCCTCAATTGTTTCTGGATTTCAGAGGAAACTACCATCTTGGTAAAACTGCCTATGGGGGGATCCTGCTAATAGCCAAGAGGGACAGGGTAATGTCATTGGCCTGGGAAAGGCTGAGATCCCTGAGAACGGGCTGGATTCAGAGGGCAGGTGCCTATGTAACTTCAGGTCTCTAACACAAACTCTTCACAACCTTTGAGACCTTTTGGACTAGGTTTCTAGAGAATTTCCACCTCTGAGTCCCCTTCTCGGGACCCAGGTGGCAGTGCACCCCAAATTATATCACAAACACCTAGCCCTGCACTTTTGAGGCAGAGTGAGTAAGGGATTCTGGTGAATCCTTTGAATCCATAAACAGATTCTCTACTTCCAGACCTGGCTGATCCTCAGGGTTACCTAGGACAGAGGTGGGAAAGGAAGGCAGCTTTTAAATATGGGCTGTGGGGGCCTATCTGATTTAGGAATCAGAAATTCCTATTGAACTCCCAAATTGGCATTCTGTAAGATGAGAGGCAAGGCGAATCTGATCACCAGGCAGCCACGAACTCGGGTGGGAGCGGGAGTAAGGGTCCACTGATCCAGAGGCATGGGTGCATCTCCTGCAGCTCAGTAAGGGGGCAGGGATCTGCAGCAGTTTAGCCAGACTACAATATGCAGGACTGAGGTCTTTGAATCTCCTGGCCCAGAGCCAAAAGTAGCTGCTGCCTGCAATTGCTCTTGTGGTGTTGCCCCAGGACCCTGGGCTAGAGATCAAGTGCCTTAAGTCTAGGTAGCACATCTCTAGGTCCATCTTTATCTCTGGGCCAAGGATACCCATTATCTGCCCTTGAAATGCTGGGTGCTTAGCGTGGTGTATTTGAAACTTGAGCATACACAGAAATCTCCTGTAGTATTGGTTAAAATACAGATTTCTGGGTCCCATTACAGAGTTCAAGATCAGTAGAACTAGAGTGGGACCCAGTGATCAACTTTTCAGGTGCTGCTGCTGCACACTTAGAGAACCATTGCTTTAGTCTGCTTTTTTTCAGTCTATTTATCTTATTTTATTTTTTATTTGTTCTTTTCAGATATACATACCAGTAGAGTGTATTTTGACATATTATATATACATGGAGTATAACTTATTCTAATTAGGATCCCATTCTTGTACATGATCTCAATCTTTCTTTGATAAGGAGGGAAAAGATATTATAGTATCTAGGGCATGTGACATGGGATGATATGGCTGACAGGCTGAGGCCCAGGAGTGCAAATCTCCTCTAGAAAAATGATGGGAACTCTGAAGGTGGCTCCTTCCTGTTTTCTAAGGAAAGAGCATGGCCTCAAGATCAGGGAGGGGAGGCCGTGACTCCAGCCAGACCACACTTCTATGGGGAGTTTGACCTCAGAAAAATGGAGAAGTGCTTGCCACCATTAGAATGTTCCAGGGTTTGGGGTTTTCAGCTCTTACATGGAAGAAGTCCAGAGAATTCAGGACAAAACTAGGCACTGATTCTTCTGTGCGTCCCAATTTGTTTTCCTAATTTTAAAATAACATGTATGGATAAAGGGTCCAAGGTATGGGTTGTATTGGTACAGGGGAAGAGTCCATAGAGAAAGAGGCCCTGACACTGGGCTGGGGAGGTCTAGGCCTGCTCCCTCCTCTTCAGATCACATCTCAACATTATAACTTTATTGGCAATTAGGAACTTCTGTCATGTTTTTATGCACTCCTTCCTCCATAAGAAGACATTTTAAATTATATTTTATAACTATTGGTATAAAGATGAATGCAATTCAGGCTGGATTTATTATTATATACTTATTATTATGTTTATTTTTATTCTGATTATAAAAGAAATTAAAGTTAAAACATTCTCATAACCCATAAAATTATATGGGATCAGGAAATGTGGCTAATGTGCAAAACGGGTAAGTCAGCATTGCTCCTGAAAGGGTGAGGAAGCTGGTCATGCCTCTTTCCAGCTGTGACTTTTTTAAGCCTCTCTAGGAAATCTAGAGAGGGGTTTGAATGAGGATATTTATCTCTGAGTCAAGTTCCACATCTGGTATGATACTGGTTGGCCCCTTAGTACATCTACTAAAAAGTCTGTCCACCCAAAAAACTGGGTAGAAAAATCCAGACAATTAGGTTACCAGAATCATCTTATCTTAACAGCCGGCCTGTGTAACTCATTTTCTTTACCTGAAAATCCAAATTATTCCATGAAATCCAATTGATGTAAACCAAGCAAATGCATATTTGGACTATTCTTCTCTGCTGCTATACAATAACTTAAGTTCCTAATATCTTTCTAGAATTTCTTTAAAGCAAACACTATGATTAATATTTTATACCCTCTTCTGCACCTATTTTTTGTTTTTATTTTGTACTTCTCATGAGAGTACGAAGGGATCTTCTTTGTCCTTTCTTTCCTAAACATCCATGTAGCATTCCGTTTTAAGGATACAGTGGTACAATTTACAACTGAAGGCATCAGGTTTGTTTTCTGTTATTGTTATCACAAGCAATGCTGCAATGAATAACACTGTATACATGCCATTCACCTGTGTACGAATAAATGTACCCACAGAAGAGTTCTCAAAAGTGGAGTTGCTGGGTCAAAGTTTACATGGATTTGTACTTCTGATATACATTGCTAAATTGTCCTTCATGAGAATTGTGCCAATTGACATTCCCATCAACAATGTGGAAGGATGACTGTTTGCCCTAGTACTGAAGCATCTTATCACACCCCACCCCCTACTTTGATGGGTAAAAGTCATCAGTTTATTTTAATTTGTTTTTCTTTTATTAGGGAGATTCAGCCTAAAAGCCATTTGAATTTCTAACTTGTGAACTGTCAATGCAAAAACATTTGAAGGTGGGGCTTTCTCTGGCTCTTAATTGGTTAAAGCCCCTTGAATAGGAAGAAGAGGTAGAACCTGATTTTTAAAAGGAGATGAGGGTTTCTTGAAGTCCTGGGAGCAGAGCTCACTAATCAACCTGACAAGTGGAGATAATCAGTTCAGAAGTCATCTACCAACACTTTTTTTTCATATAAAATATTTAGCACTCTCTAATGCAAAACACAGAATAAAAAATATGCAAATATAGTTCCAGAGTGTCTTCATCCTACAGACTTCCTGACTAATTATAATAAATTATATTATGCATACATGTTTTAAAATTGTGGTTAATTTCTGGATTCTGATTGCTTTGAAATTCAGTCACCCCAAATTGACATTTGATCAACCTTTTTCTGTATTTTACCTACAAACACACAGGGATTTTACCACAACAACAGCTCAAGTAGTGACATATGCTGGCCAATCACTTTTCATGATTTGAACAAATAACTTGGAGGAAACAAGGGGATAGATTCAGCTTCGCATCAGTTTCACAGGAGAGAAAGCCATAATGTTTTGGTTAAGGATCTAAATAAAAATGATGCATAGGAGAAAACAGAGGAAAACAAGTGTACTGCAAATGTGCAGCCTATGGCAGTTTAGATCTGCTCTGATATTTATTTTCACTCCTGTAGACCCAATAACCTGTTTTCAATGATAAATGTCATACCATAAGCCATCATGTATTCCTTCTGAATAATCAAAAGTCACAAAATGAAACCTTGATGACAATGAAATGAAACCTTGGAGTGTTTTACTCCAAATCACTTATAATTTTATATTAACTCTTCTTAATTTTTAAATATCTAATTTATTTAAGAGCCTGGCTGCATTGGAATTATAACACAGTTCGATATCAGATAGTATCCCCTCTCTTTCTCTTTCTCCCGACGCCCACCCTCCTCCCATCAGAAAGATATGATAATGAGAAACGATTCCAGAGGAGGAGCTGGTTTAGATACAAATGGATTCCACGGCAACTCCTGACTCCACATGACTCCTAATAACCAGCATTTCAGTTCAAAATTGTCTGTCTGATATTCTGTCCAACGCTGGTACTTTATGTGGGGTTTTCCCTAGTTTCCATCTCAGAAATGAAGTCTTAACCTCCAGTTTCATGAATAAGCAGCAGCAGCAGAGATATGTCACCACCTGTAAGCATGATGTAGCTAGTGATTTGTCAAGTATTTCTGGTTCCAATTTTCAGACTAGCTGATAGAGATGGACACTGAATGAGAAATGTCCAGAGCTGGTACCACACAATACAACGTGACTCCTTCCCCACGCTGCACCAGGGGCGATGCGCAGGACAGGGTCGGATGCCACCTCCCGCTCTGCGCAGCGGCGAACTCCTCCCAAGCACCGGCGCAGGGCAGCGGCGCCGGTGGGGCAGCCCAAGTCCAGCTCGGCCAGGAGACAAAAGGGTCCAGGTCTGGCGCCCGGGCCCCCGCAGCTGGCCGCCTGGCAGAGACCGCGCCCTGCACCGTGGTCCCCCGGCCCGGCACGCCCGCCGCCGCCTGCACCGCCCCTGGGGTGTGTCCGCGGAAGGGTGCGGGGTCCTCGGTGCCCCCGTGAGGGCCGGCGTCCAGCGCGGCGCCCCCAACCCTCCTGGCCCTCGGCGCGGGGCACGCCAGAGCGGAGGTGGCAAAGAGGGGAGGCGGGTCTCCGCCAGCCCCGCCGCAGCCGCGCGCTGCCGACCAAGGGAGGGCCTCGCTCCCGCCGCCACCGCCACCCCTCGGTACCTGGGGCCCCACCGCCGCCGCCGCCGCCGCCTCAGGCACTGGCTGCGCGACACACCGAAGCAAGCAGCGCTCCCGGATCCGGCTGCAGCCGCCTCCTCTGCCGGCCTGGTGTGCGCTCCCAGCTGCAGATCCGCCTGTTGGCTCCTGGCGATGGCCAGCTCCGGCTGCCCCAGTAGCCCAGGCCGTGCACCTGACAGCAGCAGCCACCACCGCCATCAGGGCAGTGACTGTCTCAGACAGCCCGGACCCGCCAGCTCTGCCGCGCCACCGAAGCTCCGCCCCTAGGCCCCGCCCCGCCCGCTCTCGAGGCCCCGCCTCCGCCGTCCTACTGGCCCTACCTGCCCGACAGGCCACACCCCCGGCGTCGGCCCCAGAGTCTCTGTCACAAACTCCCTCCAGGCTAAGCAACCCTGCCCCAGGAGAAGGTTTTTATTTGTTTGTTTGTTTGTTTGGTTTGGTTTTTGAATTAAACCTAGAGGTGCTTAACCACTGAGCCACATTCCCAGCCCTTTTTTATTTTGAGACAATTTTTTTTTTTTAAATTTTGAGACAGGGTCTCACCAACTCGTTTGGGGCCTTGCTAAGTTGCTTAGGCTGGCTTGAGACTCTCCTGCTTCAGCCTCCTGAGTTGCTGAGATTCCAGGTATGCACCACCACTCCTGGTTTATCTTCTTCCCTAGCTTGCCTTCTGGGTGAAGCAGCCTCTGCTCACACACCTACAGTGATGGGGAGCTCATTCCCTTCCAAATTATGGGGTTCCAGTTTTTGCAGAATTCTGACTTAGGCTCAGCTGAAACCCGCCCCCTGGTGCATTTCTTGGAGGCTTCCCTGCCTAAGGAGCTTGAGAAATACCTATTGCCAGGTGTGCTCAGGACTCTGGGTTATCTGGATAAGAGCTAACATTTCTGCTGCTGCCCCTAAGAGTATTCTGCTTCATAATGTTGACTTCTAGGTAAGGAACACTGCAGCCAGATGGTCTGTCTGTTCAGCTTCTCCCTGGGGAAAGGGGGCAGCTGGGGGAGCCTGACCAACCGTCTTTCCCCCAGGATGCAAACGTCCAAAACTCTCCCTTCCCCCACCCCAGCATAGGATAACATCCGGAATCCTAACAGTACCTCACCCTGGGGCAAGAAGTGTTAACGAATGAATATTTTAAAACCTAGAATGGATCAGGCATTAGTTCTCTTCCTGTCCCACTCCTTAGGCTATCCATTTTCAGTGGCACAGAGTTAGTGAGAAACAACTAGAATGAGCCATTATTGACCATTTAATAGGATTATGGTCTGTGCATGTTAAAATTTTTCCTTCTTTCTTTCTTTTTCTTGTTTTTTTAACTCTTCTTTTCCTTCCCTTTCCCTCCATCGCTCCCTCTCTTCCTCCCTCCCTTCCTTCCTTCCTTCCTTCCTTCCTTTCTTTCTTCCTTTCTTGTACTAAGGATTGAGTTCAAGAACCTTCTACCACTGAGCTACATCCCCAGCTTGTTTTATTTTGTATTGGTTTATTTACTTTCTGGTACTGGGATTAGAATCCAGGGATGCTCTAACACAGTCCCTATTTAAAACCTTTATTTTGAAACAGAGTCCCACCAAGTTACCCAGGCTGGCCTTGAACTTGTGTTTCTGTTGCCTCTGTCTGCCAAGTTGCTGGA
Organism: Urocitellus parryii; assembly: GCF_045843805.1. NCBI lineage: Eukaryota > Metazoa > Chordata > Mammalia > Rodentia > Sciuridae > Urocitellus > Urocitellus parryii. The sequence goes on from NW_027553327.1 coordinate 5,375,169, forward strand.
GATCCAGGTGTGCACCATCGCACTGAGCTGGGCATGTTTGCTTTAGAGAAGAAACTCATCAATAGAGTCAACGTGATTGCCAAGCTTACATAGCTGGTAAAAGGTTACAAAGGATCTGAACCCAGGTCTGGCTTTTCTAAGTCCACGATCTTTTTTTTTTTTTAATGTTTATTTTTAAGTTTTCTGTGGACACAATATCTTTATTTTATTTTTATGTGGTGCTGAGGATTGAACCCAGGGCCTTATGCATGCTAGGTGAGCACTCTACCACTGAGCCACAACTCCAGTCCTAAGTCCATGTTCTTATAGCTGCTCCATCAGTGACTCCCAGTCATGGGGGGGATGATGATACTTTGCTGTATAAAGAAACTTTTCCTTTAAGATTCCTTAAGGGTGAAAGGGTGAAGTTTCTAAACTGCAAAGCAAGGGTTAAATTCCTGAGGCAGTTAGGACAAGGCCCTACTGGCCATTTAGTTGAATTATGCCCTGGGGTCCTTTGCAACTCCCCATGTAACCCTTTGCAGCTTGTCACGTAGATATTTAGGGTCCGAACCAATCAGTTTAAATGTAACCCCCTCCTTAGGAATGACCTATCACTCCAGCCATCCCTGTTCCCACCAATGAATGTACTAATCAAGTCTAAAAATTATTGTTTGATTTTCCCGTGGTCTAAGGTGATTTGTTAAAGAAAGCTGTGATGTATGCAAAGCCAGCCCCCCCCTGTCCTCCCCAAAAGGTGTGCTTAAGCATTGTTCAACCCCTGCTCTGGGCTCTGGGCTGCTCTCCTTTCTCGAGTGGGCACGGAGCCCTAGCATGCTGGTTCAATAAATCCCCTTTTGCCAATTTCATGAAGCCAGTCCCTTGTGGTCTCTTCCTCTGACGTTTCACCGGTCCCTTACAAAGCGATGCCATTTGGATTGTTCTATTAAAAAAAAAAGAAAAGGAATAAAAGGTTAATGAATTTCTCACCAAACTGTGCTAGGAGTAACTCCCCCCAGCCTCCCTCCTGACTTTCAATCCTTAGCTTTCCCATGGGTGAGAATGTGGCTGTGGAGAGGGTCTGGGCCTGACTTCCAGGGCCTGGTGTGTAATGGCTGGATCCATGCATTTCCAATAAACAAGAGGCCCCTTCAGGCTTGTCTGGAAAGAACCAAATGGCTTGACCATCAGTTAGGCCAAGAAGGCCCATGAAAGGAAAAGTTTGTTCAGCTCAGCTCAAGAGAAAAAGATACTTCTTGGGTGGCTGTTGAGGCATTTGGTGGCCTAAACTGAGGGGAGAACAGGGTGAAGTGTCAAAGAAGCCTGGGAACAAAGGCGACCCAGAGCTGTAGTAGGGTGTGCCTGAGGCCTCTGGGGCCCTGGGCTGTGAGGGAAATGGGGCTGCGGTGTCTGTCTGGGCTGTCCTCTAAGGCACCCTCAGTCAGCCTCAGCTTGGAGGCTCAGAGGCTTGGCCACAGCCTCACTCAGCTACACGGGAGGAATTCCTGGGCCTTCCCAGGGCAGACCTGGTGGGATGTTGCATGGAAGCTGGGGAGAAGCCGCCTGGGGGCAGTTCCTGAAAGAAGGCACTTCCCAGGTCCTTGGGGGCCTGTCCTGAGGGAATGCAGCTCTCTGTGGTCCAGGGATGGTAATTGAGGCTGAGGCTTCCCTCAGCCCACCCAGGGCCAGTCTCCCATAGGAGCGTGGGAGGCGTGTGGATATCTCTTAGTCTGTATATGTATGTGGGTACACAGAACCCTGGGGGGACACATGTGTGTATGCATCACCATGTGTATACACTCATGTGGGCACACAGAGGCCCAGCGAGGGTGAGAGCCGTATTTGTGTGTATGTCTCTGTGTATGTTTCTTAAACACTAGGGAGAGGAAGAAGAGAGACAAAAGCTATGAAAGACTTTGGCTTTTGGAGGAGCCAACCCGGTGTGGCAGGTGGAGGGAGCAGGCCAGCCAGGGGCCTGATTGGGAACCAGACTCAGCAAGGAGGGGCTGTAAATGTTTTTTTTTTTTTTTTTTTTGCTGCCTGTCCTGAGAAATTTATGTCACACCCACTCCATCATCCTGGCAGGCTGCCTCTCGAAGCTTCCTGTGGTTCTAGGCTTTCCTGAGCAACCAGCAACCACTGTGTGGGTCCCCTGAGCCTCTTCCAGTCCTGGGCTTGAATGGATCCCATCCTGTGATATCCTGTGGCTAACAGGTATGCTCCCTGCATGGGGTGGATGATGACAAGAAATAAATCCTTCAAATAATAGCTTTCCTTCCCACAGAGCGTGGATGTGGTGGCCAGGTTGGGGGCACTAGGGACAGAGAGGGAGGAGGGGGTTATGCTCTCCTCAGCAACACATACTGCCCTCTCTTTTCTCAGTGGATGTGTGTGTGTGCAGCAACAGAGGGCACATCAGAAAAGGTCAAGATGGCCCCTAAGTAGACTTGGAAGATCATTTGGAATGCAGATGGAAACCCAAGCCCACACAGGGGAAAGGAATTGCCCAAGGTCATATATAAAGCAAGGCAGTCAAGGGCGTGAGCATGTGTGAAACTAGATTCTGCTGTCTTGTCTGATGAGGCCTTCCTTCCTCACCTTCCAGTTTGAAATCTGCCTCAAACCTACAGGCTGGCCATGTCTCTTCCCTCCCTCCCCCATCCAGGACCTCCCTCCCCATATTTCCCCAACTCTCCAACCCTCTTATTAAAGATTGAATCCAAGAGCATTCTCCCATTGACCTACAGCCCCAACCATTAAAAAAAAAAAAAAAAAAACAAGATCTCTCTAAGTTGCTGAATCTGGCTTCAATTTTCCTGTCTCAGGCTTCCCAGTAGCTGGGACTATAGGCAAATGCTACCATACCCAAGTAGTCTTTTTCTAATCATGTTACTGTGTCTTTAATGTTTTCCCTGGTTATCTTTATTCTTAAGGAAGATAAGGCCTGAATTACAGGGTCTGCTTTGATTTAATCCCTGCCTACCTCTCCATCCACCAGGCTCCTAAGCTCCATTGTACCACTGGGCCTTTGAACATGCTATGCCCTCTAGAACGATCTTCTTTTCCTTTTTCCATTGGTCAGCTCTTACTGTAGAACAAAATTCAAGTATCTGTCACAGAGATATCCCTGAATTTTCCTGGCTAGGAGGGTTTCTCAATTTTTCACTGTCATGTCACTGTGGACCTCTTCCTTCTATTTCTTATTGTTGCAATTTTACCTGGTTGTGTTCTTTTGTGACTAATGTAAACCTTCCCCCCAAAACACAAATCTCCATGAGGAGAAGAACCACAGTTTCTTTTGCTTATTGATACTGTCCTAATGCTCAGCCCAGGCCTGGCAAATAGCCACCACAGTGAAAAAGACATCAGAAGCCAATATTTAAGACTTACCATGTGCCAGGCACTCCACCAAATGCTTGATGTTGAATAATGGATCTAATCTTCAATTCTCCTTGAGGTGTTTACCATCATTATTCCCATTATTCAGATGAGCAAACTGGGATACAGAGAAGTTAAATAACTATACCAAGGCCACACAGGGAGTAGCAAAGCTGGGGTTTAAATGCAGGTAGCCTGGCTCAGCCTGTTCTCAACCTCTATCACTGTAAGAATTTGATGATAAATATTTTTTGACTGTATGCTCTTGTCTGAATCTCCCCAACTTTAACTGTTGGGGGGTGCTAGCCCTTGCATGCCTCCCTGAATCTTCAGGTGGCCCCTGCCCTAGAATGCCCTCCCACCTGCCCATAGTCATTCCTCCTGGGTCTCCTATCCTAGACTCCTCTGCATATACTGCTTGCCCTCTTTGGCCTCCTTGGATGAGATGCAAAGTTGTTAGGGCTGGTGAAGACCCTTAAACCCTGGCTCTGGTCTGACTTCTCCAGCAGTCTATCAAGCTTCTCTCCTGTGTCCCAGCCGCTGGACAGGTTACTTGACCTCCCCCAGCCTCCTTTCCTCTTCCGTATAACCCAGTTCATCACAGTGTTGCAGTTGGGTGAACGGGATTCAGTGAGTTCATCACTTGTGGACGTTTGGTGACTGCAAAGCACAAGATCAATATTAATTCTCACTTGTGTCATTATAAGTAACAATAAGTTTCATCATAAATGGAAACTCTTCATAGCTGGGCACCCCAGAGCCCAATGGAGACAGAAAGCAACATGACCTATTAATAGTTTGTACACTACCTGTCCCCTTCCTGATCCTGGCCCTGTGACTGCCTTCTCACTCCCACCAGAATCCAAGAGAGCCTTTGGGCTGCTTAGGCATCCCAGGCCCTGCATGGTGGGGCACGGTGTGGAACATGTCCCCCAGCTTCCCCTCCCTGTCAGCTCCCTGCCAGCCAGCCTTGCAGTTTCTCTGTCAGGCCAAGGACAGGGGACACACTGCCCCAACCAGCCCCCAGGCCCCAGAGCCCTGCCCCTCCCCCACCATGGCATCTTCAACAGAGCTCAGTCTAGGGCTCTTGGTGGCGGGTGGCTGTTGGCTAGGGAGAGCCACCGAGAGAAGAGGGCTCCAAAATGTGTGCCTTGCTGTCGCAGTGACCTTCCAGGGACAAGGAATGCGCAGAGCCACAGCCAGGGGGGCAGCCATGTGCTTTCCTTTTCCTCTGTGTGTTTTCTGTTTAGATCAACGGCTCAGTTCTGGTTGGGCCTCTGAGGGCGGATGGGGTTTGGCAGGTAAGGATTTCTGGGGCCACCCATCTCTGCCAGTCCCTTCAAGAGCAAGAAGCTCCCTCTCTTCTCCATGGCTGGCCCCTTCCGTTCCCTTTCTCACTATTTTCCTTTCCTGCTTTCTCTCTTTCCTGCTGTCTCTATTCACACCCTCCCCCAGCCCCACTCATTCTCTTGTGTCTCTGTCTCTTTCTCTCTGTCCCTGATCGATTCTGCCTCCGGGTGTCTTTTCAGTGGTTCTCTCTGTCTGCTTTATCATCTTCTATTTCTATTTCTTCTTCTCTGTCCATCAAAAAGAGAAAAAGAAAACTAAGTCCTGAGCACTGGAAGGCCCAGCCTCTGCCATTAACTCTCTCTGAGTAAACTTCGACGTCAACATTTCTGAGCCTCAGTTTCCCCACCCCACAATAAAGGCTCTACCTTAACTGTGCACTAAAATGGAGGCTGGGGAATCTCACAAAGGTGTCTTCATTCCATGCAGGAACTCAGAGGGAAGGCCAGTTCCCATTCTCTGCAGGAAGCAGGGTCCCCACAGTGCAGTCTGGACAAGAGAGGGGGAGGGCAGTGGAGCAGTCCTTGGGTAGTAAGGACTTATGGGAAAGGGCAAAGATGGAGGAGGCTGTTCCAGCCAGTATCAGAACCTAGTCCAGAAAGTCCAAGGCACAGATTTGGAGCTTGGAGTCTGTAAAGATTGAAGTGCTGATCTAGCAATGGCAGATGGAATTCCAGAACAGAGGACCTGGATTGTTTGTTTATTTATGTGGGGATGGTACCAGGGATGGAACTCAGGGGCACTCGACCACTGAGCCCCAGCCCCAGTCCTATTTGGTATTTTATTTAGAGGCAGGGTCACACTGAGTTGCTTAGAGCCCCACTTTTGCTGAACTCATTATCCTCCTGCCTCAGCCTCTCATGTGCCCATAGGATGACAGGTGTGTGCCCGGCCAGAGCACAGGTCCTGACTTAGGTGATTTGTCTTTGCATACCACTCTGGATTAGGCCAAAGGACAAGTCCCTCCATCTTAAACCTTACTTCTCCTCTCCTTGTGGCATCTACCCACTACTCTGTAGTGGTTTGAGGGTGAATGAGTCTGAGCTCTGGAGTGTCCCATGTCTCTGCATTGCTTTCTCATTTGGTCCCTCAGGCACCTCCAACTTCACTATAGACCAAATCAAACTCAGTCTCCACGACCCCCCCACCTCTTTCTCCTCCATGGTTTTCTCCCAGGAGCTCAGGCTCAGACTCTTCCTTCCCCATCCCTTCTCAAATCCAGTCCAGCCCTGTACATGCAGACTCGGCCTCCTTCCTCTCCTTCCTCAGGACCCTGCTGCCCTAGCTCCTGCTGGCACCATTTCTGTCTCACCATCCTCAACTCTGCCTCCACACAGTTGCCAAGACAACCACAATTTGGGGTACTAGGAGTAATTTCAGGGTTTTGGCTATTACATATAAGATAGCTAGAAACATTCTTTTGTGTGTCCTTTGGAATAGAATTTTCAAGCCACAGATAAGCACAGAGTCATCTCTTGGTATCCACAGGGCATTGGTTTCAGGACCCTACCAATACCAAAATGTACAGATGCTCAAGTCCCTTATGAAAAATGGCATAGTGTTGCATGTCTTCTTTAAGTCATCTCTAGATGACTACAATGTCAATTCTATGTAATAATTAGACTGTGTTGCTTAAGTAATAATGGCAAGAAAATTTTTTCTAAATGTTCAGAGCAGATGCAATTCCAGCCCCCCCCCCAATATTTTAGATCCTCAGTAAGTTGAATCCACAGGTACACAACCCATGGCTATGGAGGGTCAGCTGTCTTCAGCTTCAGCAGATGCAGTTTTCTTTCATTTTACTCATAGCAATGGGTTTTTGGTGGCATCTTATTATGGTATTAATTTTCATTTTTCTTTTTGATTAAGTGGAGCAGCTTTTCATGTGTTTATTGACTATCTATTTTTTTAGTTGTAGTTGGACATGATACCTTTATTTTATTAATTTATTGATATGTGGTGCTGAGGATTGAACCCAGGGCCTCACACGTGCTAGGTGAGTGCTCTGCCACTGAGCCAGAACCCCAGCCCCTATTGGTAAATCTTGATATTCTTTTTTTGTGAAGTATGTCATTCCTTCACACATTTTTCTATTGTTTTCTCTAATATAATTTTAATTATGAGTCCTTTATCAGATATTGCAAATATTTTATCCTATTCTGTGGCTTGTCTTTTCACTCTCTTAACACAGCCTTTTGATGCACAGAAATTCTTTCTTTTAACATAGTCCAATTGAAATGGATGGCACTAGAGCAGATTATGCTTAGTGAAGCTAGCCAATCCCTAAAAAACAAATACCAAATGTCTTCTTTGATATAATGAGAACAACTATGAACAGAGCAGGGAGGAAGAGCAGGAAGAAAAGATTAACATTAAACAGAGACATGAGATGGGAGGGAAAGGGAGAGAAAAGGGAAATGGCATGGTAATGGAGGGAGACCCTCATTGCTATACAAAATTACATATAAGAGGTTGTGAGGGGAATGGGAAAATAAACAAGGAGAGAAATGAATTACAGTAGATGGGGTAGAGAGAGAAGATGTGAGGGAAGGGGAGGGGGGATAGTAGGGGATAGGAAAGGTAGCAGAATACAACAATTACTAATAGGGCAATATGTAAAATTGTGGATGTGTAACCGACATGATTCTGAAATCTGCATTTGGGGTAAAATTGGGAGTTCATAACCCACTTCAATGTAATGTACGAAATATGATATGTCAAGAGCTTTGTAATGTTGTGAACAACCAAAATAAATAAATAAATAAATAAATAAATAAATAAAAACATAGTCCAAATGATCAAAGTTTCCCTTCATAGATAGCATGTTCCCATTTTGTTTAAGAAAAGTGTCTACTTCAAAGTTGCAAAGTTGTAAGTTGTTCTCTTAGATTTTCCTCTTTTCATTAGTATTATTTTATTTAAAAAAATATTATAGCTGTAGATGGACACAGTACCTTTATTTTATTTATTTAATTTTATATGGTGATGAGGATTGAATCCAGTGCCTCACATAACCCATTGCTATGAGTAAAATGAAAAAAAAGCATCTGCTGATATATTTATAATATTTCTAATTCATGAGTACAGTTTATCTCTTAATTTAAGTATTTTTAAATTTCTCTCCATCATGTGTTGTAGCTTTCAGTGGGGAGATTTTCTGCATCCTCCATTGCCGCAATGTAGCTGGGCACAAAATAATCGAGCCACCACACCTTGTAGATTTCAACAGCAACTCTTTATTTCCAAACTCTCACCAGCACTCTACACGCATGTTCTGGGGAAAATACACACCCTCTACCGGGCTCTGCATACCAAATACCCTCTGAATCCCGCAAGAACTCAACGGGAACTCAAGGAGCCTGAGGCATCAGGATCCACCTTAAACCTGAAACCACCCTATTCTCAGCAGGATCCACCCTAAACCCTGAGCAAGGTCACCTTTCAAATCAAAACTCTCAAACATTCATGCAATGTCATTGTAAATGACCTGGGTCCAAGGCAAGCCCATTTCCACAATGGAGAGTCCTCCCTCTAAGCAACATTGGGTAGGCTGACAAGGAAATTGCCATGCGTCATTCCTACTTGGCTATGGCTCTCAGCACTCCATTAGGATTTATTCCTAAGAATTTGATATGTATGCTGTTAGAAATGGAAGGGTTTTTAAAGCCTTCTTTTTCTTTGTTTTGCTGCTAGATAGAAATATAATTGATTTTTTGCATATTAACCTCTTTTCTTGGCACTGAGGATTGAACCCAGGCCTTCAGGCATGCTAGATAAGCATTCTACCACTGAGATACATCCCCAGCATGAGCCAATGCACCCCACATGCATATCGACCTGACCTAACCATTGGTCTTGCTAAATTCACTTATCAATTCTGTTTTTCTACAGAGCCTTTTAGGTTTTCTGTGTACACAGTCATGTTAAATAGAAATAGCAATATTTTGGTACCAGGAATTGAACCCAGGGGTGCTTAACCACTGAGCCACATCCTCAGACCTTTTTTTAATATTTTATTTAGAGACAGAGTCTCATTAAGTTGCTTAGAGCTTCACTAAGTTGCTGAGGCTGGCCCTGGACTCAAGATCCTCCTGCCTCAGCCTCCCAAGCAACTGGGATTACAGCCATGCATCGTCATGCCCGGCAACAATTTCAATTTTTTATTCCAATTCATTTATCTATTGGGTCTGTGGGCTGGAATCTATAGCAAAATATTGAAAACAAATGATGAGTGGGTACCCTGTCTCACTGTGCAGAAGCTTTCAAAATTTCACCACTAAGTATGTTTTTGCTAAAGGGTTTTCATAGCTACTCCTTATCAGGTTGAAGAAACTTTCTTCTATTCCTAGTGTGCTAAGACTTTTTTTTTCATAAATAAACATTGAATTTTGTAAAATACTTTTTATACACCTATCATAATTTTCTCCCTTTTTTCCTATTATATAAATTATAATGATTGATTTTTTTATCGTTTCACTACCCTTGAATTCCTGGATTATAGCTCACTTGGTCATGAGGAGTTATTCTTTGAGTATATTGCTGGATGCTATTTGCTGATGTTTTAAATTTCACTTTATTTTGTGATAATTGTGAATTCTAATGCAGAGATCCTATTTACTCTTCCCTCAGTTCCTCCCAAGGATAACATCTGACAAAAATATGTTACAACCAGGATATTGACATTGATATAGTCAATTTACAAAACAGTTCTATCACCACTAGGACCCTTTCAGATGGCTTTCATAACCACACATACTTCCTGCCTGGTCCTATATCCTTTTTAACCCTGGTTAAATCAAATCTGTTTTCCAGTTCCAAAAGTTTGTCATATCAAGAATATTACATGATGGCATCATAACTGCATGTAACCAAAGTGTGATTGCTTCTTCACTCAGCAAAATTCTCTGGATATTTGTGGAAGCTGTCACATAAGTTCCTTTTAATTTCTGGGTAATATTCTGTGATGTGGGTGTGTAAGGGTCCAGCAAAGCATCAGAGAAAGAGACCACAAGAGACCAGCTTCATGCAATAAGCAGGGGGGAGTTTTATTGAACCAGCATGCTGGGGCTCCATGCCCACTCAAGAAAGGAGAGCAGCCCAGAGTCCAGAGCAGAGATCAAACAGAGCTTAAGTACACTTTTTGGAGAGGGCAGGGGGCTTTGCATACATCAGAACAAATCATCATGAGGTGCGGGAAAATTGAACAACAACTCTGAGACATGATTAGTACATTCATTGGCAGGAACAATCTGGGAAGAGGTGATTGGTCACTCCTAAGTGGGGTACACATTTAAACTGATTGGTTTTGGGGCCTGGATGCCTATGTGCCGAGCTACTTAGAGCCCTTAGCTATTAAACAACCAGGGAATCAATGGAAATATTTACTGGGCAGTTTCAGTATTGTCCTAACAGCTACAGAGATTACAGGTTCCGGGTGTAGCAGAGGAATTTTAACAATATCTGGTCTTTTACTTTTTAGCCCAGGCCTTGCAATTTAGAAACTTTACAATGCCCAATCTTTTACACTTTAACTCAGGCTTTTGCAGCTTAGAATCAGCTTAGAAATTTTACCTTTACAGGTGTGCCATTGTTTATTTAATCAGTCACTCTTGGAAGGACATATGGACTGTTTCCAATTTGGGGTTACAATAAAGAAAACTGCTATGAACATTCATACACAAATTGTTGTGTGAAAGTTTGTTTTAAAATCTTTGGTATAGCTTGCCATGGTGGTACACACCTGTAATCCCAGCAACTCAGGAGGTTGAGGCAGGAGGATTGCAAGTTTGAGGTCATGAGGCCAGCCTCAGCAACTTGGTGAGGTCTTAAGCAACTTAGTAATGCCCTGTCTCAAAGTAAAAAAAAAAAAAAAAAAAAAAAAGTACTGGGGATGTGGCTCAGTGGTAAAGTGTCCATGGGTTCATTCCCTGGTACTGATAAATAAGTAAGTAAATAAGCAAATCGGTATAAATGCCCAAAAGTACACTTGCTGGGTCATATGGTAGTTGCATGTTCAATTTTATAAGAAACTTCCACAACTTTTTTTTGCAGAGTGTACCATTTTATATGGCCAACACCAAGCAGTATATGATTGCTCTAGTTTTACTGCATTTGGTATTGTCACCATTTTTTAAAAATTTTAGCTATTGGATGGCTATGTAGTGATATCTCATTGAATCTCATGAATTTGCATTAATTTGCATTAATGATGTTGACTAACTTTTCATGTGCTTATTTGCCATCTGTATATCCTCTGTGGTGAAATGTCTCTTCTGTGTCTTTTGCCCATTTTCTAATTGTCTTGTTTGTTTTGTTTTATCTTGTCTTGTTTTGTTTTGTTTTGTTTTACTGTTGAGTCATAAGAGTTCTTTATTGTTGAGAGCCATAGCCCAGTCAGAATGATGCCTGGCATTTGCCAGAGGGAATGTTTGAAAGGTGACACCAGCGAACCATTGAGATGATGATTTGAGTTAAGCTATATATAATTGCTGTGATGCTGGATTGATTGAATTGTATATTTGACCTTTACTGTCGGGCAATAGATGTAGCTGGGTGGTTAAGTGTCCCTAGGTTCATTCCCCTGTACCCCCCCCAAAAAAATGAGTAGGGCATATTTATGTGTATCTGTTTCTAAGTTCTATATTCTGTTCCACTGACCTATCCATCACTCTCTCTTTCAGTACCACAGACTTAATTACAGTAGCTCTGTAATAAGACTTAAAATCAAGTAGAGAAATTCCTCCCACTGTGTTCTTCTTTTTCAAAATTGTCTTAGCTTGTTGGGACCTCTGCTGACCACGGAAATGCAATCACTGGGGAAAGAGGAAGAAAAAACACTGTTGGGAAATCCCCAGTTGGTTTTGTGATTCTCCATGTACCTGACAGTTAGAGCTTGAGAAATGGCTTCCACATATGTGCCTGAACGGCCCCAAGATATGGCGTCCGCAAACATAAAGAATAACTCCCCAGCAACGGGGCACACATACCTAATGGGGTATTGTCTCTGCAACTAGGGTAAGGGGGCTCTGTTTCTGTAACTGGGGTGCCTAGGCTCCCCCAACTTGGGGGACTCTCCGATCTCTGACTGGCCCCTGCCTTTGCCCCCACCTCCCTTCTCCTCTCTCTATATAAGTCCTCTCCCTCCACAATAAACTGAGTTACTGCACCATCTCAGCCGACTCGGTGTGATTTTTGCCAGGCAGGTTGGCGGGCCGGGTCGAGACACTCACCCTCTCGCTTAGCAAGGAGACACTCACTAGATGGTCTAGTGATTTTCCTCAACCTCTATCAGAGGGCGGTTTCGACAGCTGGTGCCCCGTGTGAGGAAGGGAACTTCGCTGAGGAGCAATTGGGCAACGGGTGAGTGTACCCCAACCAAAAATGGGGCAGGCTTCTTCAAAAAATGATCCCTCCCTTCATTCCCTCCGAATCCTCCTTAAGAGCAGAGGTCTCAAAATTTCTGACACTCAAGCATGCAAGACCTGGGAGACTCTAATTAAAGCTGCTCCCTGGTTACCAGAGAGTAATTTATTTGACTGGGAGACCTGGGATAGAGTTGAACAACTGATCCGAAAAGCCCAGGTTAATCAGGGTGAAATTCCTCCTCTTGGAGTTTATCCAACCCTGTCAGCTCTCAAGGGTTGTTTCCCTCCACGGCCCATTAGGCCACATCCTGAACCAGAGACAAAGAGCCTAAAACTAGGGGAGGCACCTGGAACAACATCTCCTCCCCTTGAGGGACCTAACTGTACACCTTTAGCTGGAGCCAGTCTGGAAAACAAAAAGGAAAATAAGGAGCCCAAAGGGAGCCAAAGCACAGGGCCCCTAGACCCCTTTGTTGCCGCTCCATGGGCCCCTAGACAAAAAAATTATCTTTATCCTCCATTGCCTAGTTCTGACAATCCCTTCAAGTCATCCACCCATACCCCTGATGATCTGCATCCCACTCTTCCTCCACCATACCCTGACTGGGGAGGGTGGAACCTAATGCACTACCTGGCCTAGAGCCATGTCAGTTATTTCCTGTTAATATTAACCCGGGAGGCAATCGCCCTGCGGCTTGGTACCCATGGGAACCAGGGGATCTTAAGGAGTTAAAAAAGGCTGTCCTTGAGGATGGCCCCAATGCCCCATGGACAGAGACCATATTACAAGGCCTTGCACATCACCTGTGCACTGCCGCTGACTGGAGGGCCTTGGCCCAAGCAGTTCTCCCAGGACCTCTTTACATTAAATGGTGAGCTTATTATAAAGAGGAATGTCAACAGCAGGCTGAAAGAAACCAACATGCCAACCCTGCTATACCCATTACTATGGGGATGCTTGCTGGGACTGCAGAACAATACACGTCTGGGCTCCAGCAATCTGCCATTCCCCCTCCTTATCAGGATCAGATCCGAGCCCTTGGCTTGGCAGCCTGAAGGAAGCTTGAGGATGGATGGTCCCTCTGAATCCCCTCTCACTGGGGTTAATCAAAAGCCTAGTGAGGACCTCTCATCCTTCATTAGTAGAGTTGAGGAAAATATTAAAAGAAAACTCCCACCAGGGGAAATTAGAGATCACTTTATAAAAATGATGGTATGGGAAGGAATGAACCAGGAACATAAACTAGCTTGTGCAGGGTTAAAGGATCGATCTATGGAAAGGTGGGTCATAGCCACCCGAGATATAGGGACCCATTCTCACCAAACCAAAACTATGACAGCTATGCTACAGGCCTCCCATAAGAAGGACACAGAGGTTCTAGTCTGCGCCCTGCAACAAGAATTTCCTGGAAAAGGCTGCACCTGTTTTGGGTGTGGTCAAGAGGGACATTTTAAGCGAGAATGCCCAAACAAGACCAGGAGACCTACACGATTTGACAGGCCTCCGCCTCTCTTTACCCCCACCACTCCTTGCCCCAGATGCCGTAAGGGTCTTCACTGGGCTAAAGATTGTAAACCTAGAACAGACAACCAAGGTAAACCTTTAAACTCCAAATGGGGTGCCCTCCAGCCCCGTTAAACAAGGGGAAACACCCCACACAAACTCACTGGACTGTCCCTCTTGTCCCTGGGGTGCGACCAAAAATGACACTCACTATTTGGGGAAAAGCCTTTAAGTGCCTTATTGACACTGGAGTGGAAAAAACGATCCTTAGGAAAGAGGAAGTTCCCCCACAATGGAAACTTATTGCTGGCCCGCCTTTACTGGGTGTTGGTGGAACTACCCACTCCCAACAAACTGCTGGCTGGGTCCCATGGGTGGACCCAGATGGAAATACGGGTGAAATCCGCCTCCTTGTGGCTCTGGGGTTAACTGCCAATCTTTTGGGCCAAGACATCCTAGGAGAAGCAGAAGCCTATATTACTACTGATCATAAGGCTTTTTATGATGATGTGTTACAGGAAGAGGAATACCAACAACAGTTCCAACAAGGTCAAAATTGCCATCCTAATTATAGGGATGACCTAACTTTTGAGAGGATTAGACAGGGTCTACCAAACGTTCGGCCCTACCCCCAATCCTAAAGGCCACTGCTCATCCTTGGGCCCTTAAGATAAATTGGATTCAGGGGCCCCCTGTATGGGTTGAGCAGTGGCCACTTCCTTCCCTAAAACTCCAACAGTTACATCATCTAGTTGAACAACAACTTCAATTAGGACATCTCCAGCGGTTGGTGAGCCCATGGAACTCTCCTGTATTTGTGATAAAAAAAGCTAATGGTAAATGGAGGTTTCTTCATGATCTCAGAAAAATCAATGAGAGAATGCTACCCTTTAGGACCCCTCAACGGGGAATGCCCTGGGTGCCTGCTATCCCAAATAACTACGACTTAATGATCATAGATATTAAAGATTGTTTCTTTTCTATATCCTTACATCCTGAGGACACTGAAAAATTCGCCTTTTCCATTCCCTCCCTTAATTATAAGGGACCTGACTTACGCTATGAATGGACTGTATTGCCTCAAGGTATGGCCAATAGCCCCCCCCATTTGTCAAGACTACATGTCCAAAATTCTGTCCCCCCTTACAAGAGAAGTTGATTCATATATATATATAATGACATTATACTTGGGAGTACTAATACCCAACAACTGGAGCACTTTTATCAAAAGTGCATACACCTCTTAAAGGACTACAACTTTCAAATTGCCCCTGATAAGGTACAAAAGGTAGCCCCTTTTAAAATTTTAGGCACATGCCTAACCCTTGATTTTGCATCTCCTACAAAACCACAACTATGCATCCAAGATACCTATTCCCTTCCCCAACTACAAAAATTACTTGGAGAAATCAACTGGATGAGACCTTGGATCCCTATTACTACCGCCACACTCTCACCCCTCTTTGACCTGTTAAAAGGCCTTGATATGTCCACAGTGGTAACCTTGACCTCTAAACATAAGGAAGTTCTTGCCAAAATCCAATTAGCTATTGATGAGGCTATTTTAAAAATATATGACCCCTCCCTAACCTTGGTCCTCTATATTCTTGCAGGAGAAACACTTCTCACTGCTCTTTTAGCCCAGAAGGGAGACCGTATTCATTGGATCCATCTTTCGGTGGGAGGGGCACCTCGAGTATATTCTATGGTAGACCAAATGGCCGATTGTGTCATCAAGGGACGAGATCTCTCTGTCCGGCTCTATGGATGTGAACCCTGCTGAGGGCCATTGCCAAGTAGGAATGACGATTCGAAATCCTTGCCAGTGTACCCCGTGTTAAATGGACTTGCCTTTGAAATCCGCTGTGACCTTGCATGTGTGTTTGAGAAAGGCAACCCTGCTCAAGGTGATCGAGGGTGGATCCAGGTTTGAGGAAGTATCCTGCAGGTTTGAGGAAGTATCTGAGATCAGCATCTGCCGTAGCACTGACTCCTTCCAGCAGCTCAGAGAGATAACAACCATGTCTTTTTCGTTGTTGAGATGAGGAAGCTGAGGTTCAGAGAGGCTGAGGAACTTGTCCAGAACTAAACAGCTAAGATGTGATTCAGGCTAGTCTCCAGGGTGCTCTATTGCTGTTCTTCAATTGAAGAGTGTGTTCTTTGTGTGCTGTAGCCAGAGTGTTTCCTTCATAGCAGGAAGTTCATTTTTGTTCATTAGTGACAGCTGCTATTGTTAACAGCTCAGAAAAGAGAAGAGGGACATGATCAGAATAGTGACTGGCCCCAGACTTGAGGCAAGCAAAGAATCAAAGTGGAATGCCCAGCACAAGAACACATGTCTGCAATCCAGCAACCTGGGAGGCTGAGGCAGGAGGATTCCAAGTTTGAGGCAAACTTCAGCAACTTAGTAAGACACTGTCTCAAAATAAAAAAAAAGAGGGCTGAGGGTGTGGCTCAGTGTAAAAACACTCCCAAGCATGTGCAAGGCCTGGAGTCCAATTCCTAGCACCATTTTTTTTTTTTTTTTAAATAATTAAAGCTGAAAACGAACTTAAGAATAGATTGCTGGGCAGGTGGAAGAAAAGAGCTCAGGAAGAGGGCTCTAATTGTTGAGGCTGGGAGACTGGCATGTGGCTCTCCAGACCCCCCCCCCACACACACAGGCCAACAGATGAACTGAGTAGTTCAGTGGCTAGACCTGGCCAGACTGGATCTCCTCTGCCTCTGTGCAGACCAAACCTGAATCTCTAGTGACTGAAGTCATGGTAAAGGACAGATTGATAGGGGTAGGGAACAGAGGTGTCCTGAGGCCCTAGCCTCTGACCAGAGGCACAGAGGGGGCCTTGACTGGGGTAATATGGCAGAGCTGGGGAGATGTCCTTACAGATCAGCGGGTCCAATCATTCCATTGTAGAGGGGCAAACCAAGGCTCGGAGAAGGGTGGCTGAAGTGACAGGCTTGCACAAGGATACACAATCTTGAAGGGCCACCTGGGGGAGAGCACAAGCCTCAATTGAGCTGTATAGAGTGGGGGGCACCCAGGGGATGTTTGTGCCTGTGAGATTGCATCCTTCCTTCTTTAAGGCCTAACCCTTCTATAGAAATGCCTGTTATGCACTGTGCTGAGGATAAGTGTGGCCCTGAGGCCTGCCTTGTGTATTAGCTGATTTGTGTATGCCTTTGGGAGCAAGTGACTTGACTACTCTGACCTTCCGATTATTCCTTTGTACCTCATGATAGTAGCCACTTCATAGTATTGAGGTTCACATTAAATGAGTAAATATACCCACAGGAAACACTTAGGACAGTGTCTTGCACGTAGAAAATACTGTGTCAATTCTATTGTTATTATTGGAGGCCTTTGGGTTGGTGAAAAGATAGATGCTCAGAAGTCATCTGCCCAGGCCAGGCATGGTGGTGCATGCCTGCAACCCCAGCAGTTTGGGAGGCTGAGGCAGGAGGATTGTGAGTTCAAAGTCAGCCTCAGCAACTTAGGGAAACCCTGTCTCAAAATAAAAAAATAAAAAGGGCTGGGATGTGGCTCAGTGATTAAGTGTCCCTGGTGTAATCACTGGAACCAAAAAAAAAAAAAAAAGAAAGAAAGAAAAAATATTTGCCTGTCCTGATTACACTCTAGATGGTGTGGAACTGGCTGTGTGAGTTTGGGCAACTCTCTTCCCTCTCTGAGTTCCAGCAACTTATTCTGCAATATGTGCAACATGAGACTAATAAGACTCCCTCCTTGTTCTCAGGGCTGTTGGAGGTATTCAACACAACCACAGGGACAAATCACCTGGCTCACAGAAGGTCAATGGAAAAGGGTGGCAGACATTCTAAGTGCTGTTGAGACCCAGTGAGAGAAAGAGAAGCCCTCTCTATGGTTTCTAACTCCCAGGGCCTGTTCCTTCACACACCTAAAGCTGGTTTCACCCTCTTCCTCACCAGAGCTAAGCAAGAGCTCTAGTCCTCCAAGTTTCAGGCCCTGCTGTCTCTCTGTTCCTGTCCCCAAGCCAGCTTGCTAACTTACCTCCTAATATCCACATAACAGTAGGGGCTATGAAAGGATTTTTTTGGTACCAGGAATTGAACCCAGAAACACTGGACTGCTGAGTCCCATCCCCAGCACTATTGTGTATTTTATTTAGAGACAGGGTCTCACTGAGTTGCTTAGCACCTTGCTATTGCTAAGGCTGGTTTGGAGCTCACAATCCTCCTGCCTCAGCCTCCTAAACCGCTGGGATTATAGGCAGCATGCACCACCATGCCTGGCTTGTGAAAGCAATTCTGAGGTGGCACTGAGTCAGGGAGGGAGCAGCTGCAGGCCCGACCTCTCACAGATGGCCTTCAGTGGATACACGGAGCCTGCCTGCAGCTCTCCCTCCAACCTGGCTTGATCCATTTGCCTCAAAGCCTCCCTTCCATCTGACCATGGTCTTGGGCTCAGTGGTGGGGAGCAACAGTTGGAATGAGAATCATAGACACCCAAGCTTCTGAGTAGAGGCAACTGCAGCCCCTCCTCTCCATGTCCCCACACAGTTGAGTTTAGGGGAGGGAGAATATAGCTCTACGAGGAGCAAGGAAGGGAGCCAAGACTGTGTCGCGATGATTCCCATTCTACAGAACAGGAAACTGCAGCCCAGGCAGGTTGAATGCAGAGTTAAGATCACAATTCTCCTTAGTGAGGCCCTAAGCAACTCAATGAGACCCTGTGTCTAAATAAAATATAAAATCAGGGGTTGGCTGAGGAAAAAAATGGGCTGGGGTTGTGGCTTAGTGGTTAAGTGCCCTTGGGTTAATTCCCCTGTAAAAAACCCCCCGAAAAAAAATCACAATCCCATCTGTTTTTTTTTTTTTTTTTTTTTTTTTTTTTTTTTTTATTTTCCCTACCAGGGAATGAACCCAGGGGCACTTAAGCACTGGGCCATATCCCCAGCCCTTTTTATTTTTTCTTTTGAGATCTGGTCTCACTAAGTTGCTGCGGCTGACTTTGAACAGGCAATCCTCCTGCCCCCAGCCTCCTGAGCCACTGGGATGAGAGGTGTGCACCACCCATAATGCAGGTTATTTAAATATTATCTATTCTAGAACTGGAGTATGCCAGAACTCGAAAAACAATCCTTGTTTAAGGGATATTTAAATCTCCTTCCATTTTGTCAATGAGTAACAATGGGGCCCAGAGTGGAAAAAGGACTCGTCCAAGATCCAAAAAGAGCTAGTGGCTGCTGTGAGACCTAAATCCAGATTCTTGATTCCTTGCCCCAGGCTCTTCCCAGCCCCCAGATGCAGGAGAAGCTCTAGGTTCAAAGGCTGCACCTGGGGCGAGGGGCCTCCAGCACAGTACAGTGTGCTCTAAGTTCCTGCCCAATCAGAACTCTCGTCTTCACACTATTTTGTAGCTCTGAGGACCCTCTCACCTCCCTCATTGGTCCTCTGAGGAAGGCCTTTCTATGTGACTGAGCCCTAAACAGATTCATAAACCTGAGTTGAAGGGTGAGTGTCCTCTGCTGAGCCTCTTCTCTGTGGGTCTCTGCTTCTGCAACTGTAAAATGTCGTGTGTGGTGTGGAAAGCAAAGTAGGAGCAGTTGAGTGTGAGCATTCGACTTTCCTCGAGAGCTGGTGAAATTCCTAATGCCCATACCTTACCCCAAATGGCTGAAGTCAGTATCTGTTAACATGGGGCCTCCTCTGGGGTGGGGAGCAGTGTGTCCAACACGAGGAGATTCCAGTGAGTGGCTGGGAGAGGGAGATATCTAAGGCCTCCTCTGCCTCCCTTTTGCTGAAGTTCTGTGACCCATTCAGGGTGTCTTGGGATGGGGCAGGGAGGAGGCCTTGTCAGCTCCCCTCCCACAGCCTCCACACAGAGCATGCCAGCCCAAACTCTAGGCCATTTTCCCAGGGTTAGGAAATGGCTTTGGGGTTTCTGGCACTGTCTGAATTCCTACTGGGACACTGCTCCCCTGGTAGGAGTCCACTTGTCCATGCCCCTGCACTGCCTCTTGGCCTGACATCCCCCTCTGGTCTGGCTGACTCCATGCAGCAGGCTCCAGAATCAGAACAGA
This sequence comes from Urocitellus parryii, assembly GCF_045843805.1. Lineage (NCBI taxonomy): Eukaryota > Metazoa > Chordata > Mammalia > Rodentia > Sciuridae > Urocitellus > Urocitellus parryii. The sequence goes on from NW_027553327.1 coordinate 5,394,800, forward strand.
CTCATAGTGTGAGTCCTCCTCCCTGGGCCTCCGTTTTCTCACTGATAAAGGGGATCCGTAATTGCGCTTGGAACTACTGTGGAGATAGGCTGAGCTGAGGCCTGGAGCATGCCTGGCATTGTGTGGGGCCCAAGGGAGCACTTAGCAAAGTCAGTCCCCTCCCCTGACGCCAACTGCTCAGCCCTGGGGACAGTCTGGTGTCTGCCTTCCTCAGAGAGACCTCACAGAAACTGATTGGCCCTCAGTCCTGCTCCATGCCCTGTTCTGAGAGAGAGCAGTGAAAATCTGCGGCCTGCTTTTCTTGCTTCCTAGTTGTGGGACATGTTCATTTCCACTTGCTTTGTGCCACCTTCCTGCAAGCCCAGGGGGAAGGGGGTGAAGTCGGAACTCAGAGAGCACGAGTCCCCTGCCCAAAGGTGCTCTGCGTAGAATGGGCAAGGCTGGGATGGAAACCCAGAGGCGTCTGGCTCTGGAGGCCCAGGTTAGGGAAGGCTCTGTTTCATGTGAGGACCAGAGCTAACATCAGCACCCCTCATCAAAGGCACAGATGCTGTTGAAGGTGCTGGTGGGGCCACCAGAGCCAGATATTAGCTGCACATCTGTGTGAGTTCTCGATCACACCTGTATGCACACCTGCATAGCTGAGGTTGGGAAGGACTATAATAAATACAAAAAATTCTTGGTGGGCTGACCATTTGTGTGTGTGTGTGTGGGCTGGAGGAGCAGTGGATACCCCTCTGCACCCAGCCTCCTGGTGGGCCCCGGGGCACCCACCTGCCCAGCCGTCCCTGCTGACGTGGGGGTTCTGTCCAGGGGTGGAGCAGGGGGAGCCAGCCTGTCCCCTCTGGGCAGGAACGTGCCTTGCAGCAGGACGTCCTGGCCGGGTGGTGTCCTCACCCCTGTGAGGTGGGTCCTTACTGGTGTCCAAGTCTGAGGCTTGTGGGGGACGTGGGGCTGAGATGGCCCGCTGTATCTCGGTGACTGTCTTTGTCTTCAGGGTCCTTCCTGTCACCTCTCCTGTGTCTTCAGGGAGACAGACGGGGGACCACACTGCTCCTGCCCCTGGTGGGAGTGAGGGGTGGGTGACCCACACCGGGGCAGGAGGTCCCCGGGGTGGAAGGCTTGGTCCCTGGGGCAGCAGTGTTCAGAGGTGGCTTTGGGGAAGGGACAGGACATGAGGTTTCTTACCTTGATGGAGCTCGGTGAGTTAATGGCTGCTGGGCACATGCCGTGAAGGGGTCCGTCCCCCCGCCCACCCACCAGGGGCCCTGGGCTGGCTGCTGCCCCTCGGCACAGCCCTCTGCGTGGCCTCCCTGGCCTTTGGCTGAAGCAGCGGAGCCAGCCTCCAACTGGGAGCCAGAGTAGATCTCCCCTTGCATGTCCTCGTCCTCAGCTCCCTGGTCCCTGTTGTGGGGGCGGTTCCCAGCAGCGCGCAGTAGGTGCTCAGTAAACTGCTTCCTTCCTCCCAGACCAGCCACGAGGCTCTGGCAGGGCTTCCGGCCCCTCTCCATGCCTCCCGCTCCTCGTCTGGAATAAAGTCAGCACAGAGCACCCCCTGAGGCCTCTCGGTCAAGCTGGACTGGACTGGGGTCGCCGGGGTGGCTGCCAGTCAGTGGTGACTCCACAGTGCCACCAAGCAGCCACCACGGATCACCATGAGGCAGGCTAGAGGTCTGGGGTTAGGAACAGGGGTGTGCCTGACCTCTCCAACCCTGCTGGAGCCCCCAGACCCTTTATGGCCATGTAGCAAGGGCCACAAGGGAAGGAATCTTCTTGGAGACACATGGCCACCATGGGAGGATGAAGACCAGAGCTCCGACTCCTGTGCACACCTGCCTCAGAGTGCTGTGTGGCCTTGGGGCAGTGTATCACTCTCTCTGAGCCTTGCTTTCCTCACCTCAGACCACCTGGAGGCCTCTGGCCGTCATTGTCCCCTGTGTCCCTGTGGGTGTGTCAGGGCTGTGTCCACTTGGCAGTTCTCGGTTGTGCGGAGCCTACTCTGTGATCTACACAGCACAAGCAGCAGGACAACTCAATAAGTAACTGTGAAAGTTCCTTCCGGGTCAGGCCTTGGGCTGGACACGTGGTCAGCGCCAGCTCATGTGACAGACAGGAGACTGACCTTTCTACACACCTTACGGCCACTCACTCCTTTACCCACAGCACAGAGACCCGAGCACTGACTCCGCCCATCAGTGAGTTCACCAGCAGTCGTTTTATTGAGCACCTACATGCTAGGTCTGTGGTCAGACCTGGAGCCCTGGGGAATAGTGTGGTAACATCTTGGACCCTGCTGGCTCCCTGTTGAGTGGGAGGACCTACAGTGAGCAAAGGAAACACAATGGAAGTCAAACTTGGAGACTCAATAAGTGACCCTGAGGAAGTGAAGAGGAGCCGTGAGGGTAGGGGAGGAGGGCAGCCCAGTCAGAAAGGCGGCTGGAGGGTGAAGACTGCAGGCAGCATTAGAAGTCTCAGCGTGAAGGCCAGGGGAGCAGCCTGTGCTAAGGCCCTGAGGCAGGAATGAGCTGACATCACTGAGGGTCTGAGAGGAGGCCCACAGCACCCCCTCTGCACCTCCAGATTCCAGGGGGTGCTGATGACACTGGGGCTTGGGAAGGTTACCCAGGAGACTAACAGAAGAGCTGTGCCTGGTCTTTATCTAGGGCTACCTAACAGGCCCTGTGGACACAGAGCTGGCTTGGCTGTTTGCTGTCAACTCCTGGGTGACAACAGTGGGTAGATTGGGGTTCCTCAGACCACAGATCTGGGTTTTGCTAAACTCTCTTGACCCGATGACTGAGTGTCATGTGGGTGGGAGAGTTTTATTTATCTATTTATTTTGGGATAATTATCAGTATTTTTCTCCCTGTTGGCCTCGCCCTGGCCTTGGGTCCAGTCACACTAGGACACTTCTCTACGTAACACATTTCAGGTGACAGTGTGGCTGGCAAGTTCGTCTTGGGGACCTCCTAGGCCAGTGTCTGCACAGGTAACCCCCAGGGAGGCTAAAGACCCCTCAAGCATGACTCAAACAGCCTTAGACAGGTCCTTCTGAGCTGAGCCCAGGAAAACTTGTCCCCTGTTGGTCCACCCAGAAGGTACGCAGCTGGAGAAGAAGGTGGGGCTGGTGGAGCGCTCTGGGAGGGACTGGCAACGTCTGCCCAGAGGCAGCCTGGGGGTTTGGTTCTGGGGAACCACATCAGGGTGACTCCCGCCGCACTCAGGTCTCACAGTGGGGTCACCCCCGAGAGGTCGGAAGGACCCACCCCTGGCTGGGTGACAGACTGAGGGCCCACTGAGGCACCAACCTTTACACTGTGTCTTCCACCAGGAAACTGACTCCTGGGGCTGTATGAGTCTGCGAGCACTGCTGTAACAGAGCATCATGGGCCGGGTGGCTGGAGCAACGGGGATCTATCTATGTTCTCCTGGTTCTGGGGGTTGCAAGCCTGGGGCCAAGAGCTGGCAGGGTGGGCGTCTTGGGAGCCTCTCTCCTTGGCTTATAGAAAGCCACCTTCTCCCTTGCTGTGTCTCCTTTTTAGATCTGCTCCACCTAGAAGAACCTGCCACATTGTCCTTGATGACCTCACATTACCTCAGTCACCTCTTTGAAAAATCCAAACACAGTCGCATTCGGGGGTACTGGGGTCAGGACATCAACACAGGGTTTGGTGGCAGTTAGGGGGACCTGATTCAGCCCTGAAAAGATGGAGAATTCACCTTGGGGGAGGGGGGAGGCCATTGAGAACTGCCCATCCACCCAGTTGTCTGTCATGAGGTTAGAGACACATGTCCCCAAAAGTCACCAACTTAAAAATGTGATTCATGTTTAAATTAATTATCTTAAACATATTCAGTGATTTTTCATTATTTTATGTGTTAATTTTTCTCAGGGATCTGTGAGTTGCCACAGGCACCTCTGTCTCAGGAGGCACCTCTAGGGTGGCCCCATGGGTAGGAGTGGGGGTTCTGGGGGCTGGTTCACTTGCAGCCTGGGAGTCGACCTTGGCAGGGGCTGTGGGGACAGATGCTTGCGGGTGGCCTCTGCGTGTGGTCTGGACTTCCTCACAACATGGCGGCCTTGTTCCCAGGACTGTCTCAGGGGAGGATCCCAGGGGAAAGCCGTGCGCTCTTGTGTGACCTCACAGCGTCAAAGCGTCCCTTCTGGTGCAGTCCCACTCACCACCCTGCAGACTCAGCCACCGCCGCTCACCTGTCCTCCTGTCCGTCCCCAGGTCCACCCTTTTACCCCACCCACATCGACCCAGTCACACACCCACTGCTTCACCCACTCACCCCCCGTCCATTTTGGCCACCCATCAGTCCATCTGTCTGTCCACCCACCCGTCTATCCGTCTACCCACCCATTTGGCCACTCAGCCGTCCACCACCTCTCCTCTCTCATCTGCCTACCACGCCGTCCCCAACCATCTTCCCCGCCCAACCCAGGGTTTGCAAGGTGACCACAGCCCTGGCTGTCCCATTTTACAGGTGGAGGAGACTCCATCGCAGGAGAAATGACAGAGAGCTCAGATCACAGTCAGGACCCCCGTTGGCTGGCCTGCCTCGGGTGACCAGTCTCTGAGGAGCCTGCTCTCTGGGAGGCGATCCCTCTCGGCACCTGGGTCGGGGGAAATGATAGGCTACAAATGACATAGGGCTCAAGGTGGGTCTGGCCTGCGACACCATTTGGTGAGCACCTACTGTGTGTTCCCCAGGTCTGATGGGACTGTCCCCATTCTACAGAGGAGGGTATCGAATCTCTGAGGCCAAGTGACGGGACAGAGCCCAGGCCCCAGACCAGTGGGTGGGACTCTAAATTCCACTTGTCTCCGCTCTGCCACTTGGGTCCTGGTTTCTGCCCTGCCACCGCACACAGTGTGGCCCCAGGACACGCGGAACCGCAGTGTCCCCGTATCTCCTGAGAGTGGCCTGCATGGTTTCTGGGGCTGACAGCAAAAGAAGAGGGGAGAACAGGAGCCAAGGGTCGCCACAGCCCTCGGTGACCCGGTCACTCACTCATTCAACAAACACCGTGTGCCCTGCGCTCCTACTGTGTGCCTGCCTGGAGCTCAGCGTTGGGAACACAGAGGTGACGGAGAGGGACAAAGGCTTCCATTCTCTGGGGAGGAAACAGTAGCCAAGTGCACACTTATGTTCAGCGATGGGGGGGGGTGGTGACAAGACTTCTATGAGAAGGGGACAGCGTCAGGAGGGCGGAGGGGACAGCCCTCCAGGAGGACGCTGTGCTCAGAATCAGCATTGACCCCATCAGGAGATGAGCCTGGTGCCAGGGCTACAGGGAACAGAGGACCAGGCAGAGGGAACAGCGAGTTCCAAGGGTGGTGATGGAGTCAGCCTGCTGGGGACATGGAACTGGGGTTGGGGACCTTGACAGCCTCTGCTGGGGACTTCTCCACGTGGCTCCTGTGACATCACATTCACTCCAGTCATTAATGACAGTGGCATCCCTCCTGCTCTCTGGGAGAGCGGAGCTGCGACTCTGCCTTATAATTCTCCTCCCTCTAATGATCTGGGTTTCAGAATCATGTCCCCGTGTCCCAGGGCCTCTGGGGACCAGGTATACTTCTGAAATTCCCAACAAATTAACACAGTCAATCCACGGGCTTCAGAGGGTTTATGGGTCACTCTGCCAAGGAGATGGGCTGGTCCCCTGCAGGGCCGGGCTGAGTTATGGGAGCACGTGAAGCCTCATGATGGGGAGATGTGTGGCGCTCGCCTCATTGGGCACTGTAGAGGTTCCTTGGTAGGCATCTCCCTTGGGGCACAGATGGGGGGAGGCTGCTGGGCCTCTGAGGGGTCTTGAGGACATGGCCGGAGGGCCAGAAAGCCCAGGCTGTGCTGGGGGGAGGCTGCGCAGGGGACCCTGCGTCCTCCAGGAGTACCTCATTTCTTCTCTGTCTCTTCCCTTCTCTTTTTGGTCCTGGGGATCCAGCCCAGGGGAGCTCAGCCACCTCCCCGCCTCCCCATCCTCTTTACTTTTATTTAGAGACAGGGTCACACCAAGTTGCTTAGGATCTCACTAAAGTGCTGAGGCTGGCCTCAAACTCACAGTACTCCTGCCTCAGCCTCCGCAGAGCAAAATACAGAATTCTTCTCTCTTCAGGGGGGTTGATTACCTTAATTACTTTTATTACCTTCACCTTTGAAGATCCCAGATTGCTCATTTCTGCCTCTCTTGCCAAAGGCAACAATAGATCTTCTCTTGGTGCCTGTGGAGTGGGGACAATCAGAGGCAAAGCTTTCTGGGGAATTTAAAGGAACTTTGATTTGCTTCTAGTGAGTGTCCTGGTGCCAACTAGCAGGAGCTATGTCCTGAGAGAGGCTGGAGGCTGCAGAGCACGCGGGGCCAAGCTCTGAGTCTGACAAAGTGTTTCTTTTTCTTCTCCCTCCTCATCCCCCTCTGCATTCTTATTTATTTACTTATTTATTTTTGGTGCCAGGGATTGAACCCAGTGGGGGCTTGACCCCTGAGCCACGTCCCCAGCCCTTTCTATATTTTATTTAGAGACAGGGTGTTGCTGAGTTGCTTACGGCCTTGCTAAGTGGCTGAGGCTGGCCTCCAATTTGCCATCCTCCTGCCTCAGACTCCTGAGCAACTGGGATAGCAGGCATGTGCCTCTGCACCTGGCTGCTCCACGTTCTTAGTGTGATGTGGGAAGAAAACTTTCTACACAGCAAATTTTAACTTCAACTCAAGAGAGAAGAATTACAGGCCTGGACAACTGTCCCACTTAACCCAGAAAATGGAAAGGCAATTTGGTTTGACATAAATCCACCCACGGGGCACATTTTGAGGTAAAGGGGGAGAAAATCACCAGGTGCCTGGATCGGGATATTTCAAGCCAGGGGATTTGGGGAAAGTCCAGGCAGTGCAAGGTGCCCACAGGCTGAGTGTGGACATGGTGTGGGGAAGGCCTGGGTACCAGAGAGTGACTTCATGAGGGGAGGGGGCGGCTGCTGGGTGAGTGCACTCGAGGTTGGCAGAGGCGGGAAGCAGGCCACCATCCTCTCCTGGAGCTTCTTGGTGTTTGGAGAGTTAGAAAGAGAACTGTCACCAGAACAGCCACCAGGGAGCTCACCCGGAAGCCGAGGCACGAGTTCCAAGTCAACCAGGTTTCAAATGCTGGCTCTGCCAAATTGGAGCTATGTGACTTAGGCCCACACCCCAGTGTCTCTGGGCCTCCTTTGCCTAAACTGCATGGTGGACATGGTGGTCAGAGCACTCAGGACACTCCCCTCTCAGAGCCACTGTGAGGGATGAATAAAATGATAGCAGGTGTGTGATCCTGAGCTCCCCAGTCTGGTGGGAAACTAAAGGTCAGAGAGATCAACTGCCTACCTCAGGTCACACAGCTTCCTGCAGGGAGATGAAGTCTTTACCCCACTGTCCCCTTCTGATTCTCTTTGGGGACTGGGAATCGGCGCCCCCGGGCTGGGCTGCTCAAGATTCCTCGGGAAGGAGGAGCGTGAGGCAGACGAAGGGGGAGGTGGGTGTGGGGAACCCTCAAGGCTCCCTGAAAGGCAAGGAAATTGTTTGCAATTTCCTTTGCTGAAGAGCATCTGGGGAGGTGACAGAAGGTGGCCTTAGGGCAGGACATCAGGGTGCAGAGAGAGGAAGGTTGGGCACAGTGGCGTTTGGGGGTGGCTCTTTGGGCTTCCCTGGGCCAGAGAGACTGCAGCCCTGTCCCCACAGCAGCACTCACCGGCCTTGGCCCTCTCTGTCCCTTGACCCTGTCAGCCTGTCCCTTTCTCCCTCCTGCAGAGCTCCCGCTGGTGACTGCTCCTTCCTCTCCCTGCACCCTTCCCTCACCTTGGACCAGAAAAACGGGGCACCTGGTGGGGGGGCTGCCAGTCTGGAGATGGGGTGCAAGGTGAGGGGACGCCAGGATCTGGGAGGGGACAGGCATGGGGCGCCCTCCAGCCCCCGAGGGATCCACTGATGCCTTGGAGGTTCCACTCCAAGACCTGCTTTCTGCACCCTGAGCCCTGGGTGACTGGAGAGTAGGCATCCGTATCTTGTTAAATTATATTAAAATGATTTCATGGGCCGGGTGAAGTGGGGCCTGTCACCCCAGAGGCTTGGGAGGCTGAGGCAGGAGAACCTCCAGCTCAAAGCCAGCCTCAGCCACAGCGAGGCCCTGAGCAGCTCAGTGAGACCCAGTCTCTACAGAAAACCCAAAATGAAGCTCAGTATTCGAGTGCTCCTGAATTCAATTCCTGGTACCTGCTCCTGACCCCTAAATATTTAAATGCCACGTTTTTGTTTTTGTTTTTGTTTTTAATGTTGCTTCTAGAAAATTCAGAAAGTGCCTGTGTGTGGCTTTCACACTTTCCTCCTGGACAGGGTGGCTCTTGAATTTGACGATGTCCATCCTGGTCACCAAGGAAGTATCTGTCCAGCCTTAGCCTCTGGGTTGTGGCTGCTTTTGTCCTCTGGTCTGTTCTCTGACTTTAGAAAGGAGAGAACATTCTCCTCCCACTGAAGCCAACGATGCTGAAGTGGGGAGATCAAGGGATTCTTGCCACTAATGACAGTTTCCAGGCCCCCCATTCTGGAACCCACCCCACCATGTCCTCACTGGGGTCTGGGCAGTGAGGGTGACATCTTTATGGACTGGGGTCATTCTTAGACTCTGAGGTAGGTCCCTAGATTCTTCCCCTTGCTGGGGCATGATGTTCACCATCAGAGTTGGCCGGGTAAAACCCAGATGGAGCGAAGCCTGATCTTGGCCCCAAGGCTGGGGAGCCTTTGCAGGACTGCTGGGGTGGCCCAAGGGGGCAGCAGGGGCTGGTCCAGGGCTCAGAGTGGGAGGCCCGAGGCCAGGCAGGAAGCCGATAGGAAGGCCTACACATATGCCAGACATCTCCTGGGTACGCCAGCCTGGACAGACACACATGGACCCTGTGCTCTGGAGAGAGTGGCTGAGAAGTCCCAGGCTCCGTTACCCCGTGCTGGTGGGTCATAAGCACTGTCTCACCTGGCTGCCATGTTGGTCCCATGAAGCAAGGTTCACTGCGCACCCTATGTCCCAGAAGAAGGGCCTGAGGTCAGAGAGGGGCAAAACCCACATTAGCTGGGTTCCCGTCCTTCTGTGCGTGGCCCCAGGCCCTGAGCCTCCCTGGGGCTGCCTCCCCAGTGTGCTCTGTGCAGTGGGGCCTGGGAGGTCCTGCCGCCCTCGGGGACCTTGCCTTCCTCCAGCCTGCACGATGCCGAATCCACGGTCCCTGCTTTTAATGGAACCCTGGAGAACCAGTGCATCCTTTCAGCCTGGGCCACCCTGGGGATGGTGACACTCCTGAGTTGACTCCCTGCTGAGTAAAGTACTGAGTACTTTGATTTTTCCCAAATCCGCTGAGTGTCCGCGGAGGTACGGGGAGAGGAGAGAGACCTGTGTGGGTCTCGTCACCTGCTTCCTCTCGGAGCCTCCGCCTCCCTGGGGGGTGGCAGGGGTGCCCAGGGCACGTGGTCAGCCCCATGTTGGAACATGACCTGACTGCACCCCCTCCCTGCATCCTGGGTGTGAGGTCTTGCCCAGGAGACTTCAGCTGGTCAGACCTCAATTTGCTCCCCCACATCCAGGAACAAGGACCCCAGTCCTGCAGGACATGGGGACTCTACTGAGGGACCTTGGGAGGGTCTGAGGAGAGAGGGATTCCCTGCCCACCTGGGCTTTGGTGTGGGCGTACTTCACTGATACATGTAGGGACAAAGATGATAGGGACATTATCAATATAGTTTGAGTTATAAGATATCAGCAATCCTTACTGAGACCGGGACACCATTCTGTCCTCACCTCTTCTCCTCTCCTCCCCGCCCCACCTCAGCTCCATCTTCTGGCCTCTTACCAGCCAGGCAGCGCCCTGCCCCAGGGCCTTTGAACTGCTCTCTCCCACTGCCTGAATCACTTTCTCCAGAAATAGTTGTGTAATCACCCCCTCCTCATGAAGGTGCTGCCCAAATGTCACCTTCTCCAATAGGCACCCCGGGACCCTATTGAAACCCACAGCCCCTCGCCCCTCATTCTCCCAGCTCTTCTCTCTATAGCACCCTTCATTTCCTATCAAACCTTATTTTTAAAAAAGTCTCCTTTTAAGGGGCTGGGGTCATGGCTCAGTGGTAGAGTGCTCATCTAGCACGTGCAAGGCCCTGGGTTCAAGTCTCAATACCACATAAAAATAAATAAATATAATAAAGGTATTGTGTCTGACCACAACTAAAAAATAGAATATTTCAGAAAGTCTCCTTTTAAGGTATTAAAGCTGTTTATTCTTGTCCACTTTCTCCAAAGCCAGGACTCTCGCCTGACTGTCTGGCTCCTGACTGTCCCCTCCGCACCTGGCACACAGCCTGGTCCACACAGGGTGCTCTGTGGATGTGGTGGGTCCAACCCCATGTCCTCACTCCTGTCCTTCCAAGGGTTGTGCAGGTGGGTCCTGATCATTGTCACACAGGGACAGCAGTGACTGTGCCGTTGGATCCCCACCAAGCTCAGAGATAGTTAGTAATGAACTGATTTATTTCAGGAGGGGTGGAATTAGGCTGGGGACAGAGACGTGAATCAGGGCATCAGGCCTGGGAAGGCTGACATGGACCCAGGTGCCCATTCTGCAGGTCAGGAAGCTGAGGGCCTTGGTCTCAGCCTGGTGGCCCTGACCCCAAGAGCTTCCAGCTGCCCCTTCATACGACCTGGCCCTAGGCCCCAGGCCTGACTCCCCAGGGCTTCTTCAGGACATGCTGCAGGAGAAGAGTGGTCCTCTTGGAGGCCGTGGGGGGCCTGGAGAGGCTGGGAGGGTACAGCAAGTACCAGGGAGGCTCCCCTACTAGTCTCTGGACACTTAAGGAACATTTGTTCTTATCATTTTTTAATGTGCACAATTGAATGAGTGCTGTGGTGGGGCTAAGGTTCCCAAAGGCCCAGGATTACAGGCCTGGTCCCCACTCCATGGAGCTCTTGGGAGGTGAACCTACTGGAAGGTCTCAGGTCACTGGGGCTGTGCCCTTCTGGGACCCTGGTCTCTATTTTGTTTTTGTGATGTTGAGGATTGAACCCAAGTCTTCCTACCATTGAGCCACATTCCACAGCCTTTTTTATTTGTTTATTTTACTTTGAGACACGATGTTGCTAAGGTGCTGAGGCTGGCCTCAAAGTTTGATCCTCCTGCCTCAGCCTCCCAAGCTGCTGGGATGACAGGTGTGTGGCCCATGGTCAGCCTGCTGCCCTCTTTCCCATCCTAGCTACCAGGTGACCAGCTTGTTCCACCACAGGATCCCCACTGTGATGTATAACAGGGCCAACTGGGCATGCATTGCAACCTGAAAACCATGAGGCCAGATCAACCTCCTGTATTTATAAGCTGATTGTCTTGGGGATTGTTACAATTACAGAAAGCCAAGGACGGGCAAGAATTGTCTAATTTTAGAAAACAATCATGAGTCTGTGGATCAGGTGTTACGTGCTGACCAAGACTCAGGCTTGTCCCAGACCTGACACCTTGATTCAGTCCTAATTTTCCTGTAGTGGCCTATAAGGAAGATTAGGTCCATTTTACAGATGAGGAAACTGAGGCTCAGAGAAGGAGGGAATTTTCCCCAAGCACAGGGCCGATGGACTGGAGGGACCAGGACCCTCCTCCAGGCTGACCTCTGTGCTGCAAGGGGCTCTGTGTTGGTGGGGATCCTAATTTCTTACAAAGAATAGAAAATGGGGGTGGGTGGGGGCGGGGAGCCGCAGACCGAAGCCGACGTGACCCTTCATTTCCGTTTCCACCCGAGTGTCTGGAGGGTGTGTGTCCCGTGTCTGTTTTCTTTTGCACCTCACCTGGCCTACATAGGGCTGGGGATGTGGCTCAGGCAATAGCGCGCTCGCCTGGCATGCGCGCAGCCCGGGTTCGATCCTCAGCACCACATACAAACAAAGATGTTGTGTCTGCCGAAAACTAAAAAAATAAATATTAACATTCTCTCTCTCTCTCTCTCTCTCTCTCTCTCTCTCTCTCTCTCTCTCTCTTCAAACAAAGAATTGGCCTACATTCTACATGTCCTTAGAATTCATGGGAGGCTTATTTAAAGGTAAGAGAAGGTTATACTTTAGATATGAGTTGTCTCTGGAAAGCACAGGTATAAAACAATGCAGGAAAGTTTTGAGGTGAAATGATTGGGTTTTGAGAGCTTAATCCTAATGAGTGCATTAATCCACTGGTATGGAGTAACTGCATGGTAGCTGTAGGCAAGTAGGGTAGACCTAGAAGTAGTCAATCAAAGGGGGCATGCCTTTGGAGTTCCTAGTTTGTCCCTGGTGAGCAGAGTTCTCTCTCTGCTTCTTCATTGCCATATCCTGAGCTGCTTTTCCCACTCCCTACACTCCCACCACTATGTTCTGCCTCACCTTGGCCCCAGAGCTATGGAGTTGGTGGTCAGTGGAGTGATACCTGAAACTATGAGCTACATAAACTTGTCCTGCTTGAATTGTTGTTGTTGTTAGATATTTTTGGTCACAGTGATATAAAAGGCAACTAAAACACAGACTAATTAATCCAGCAGGGAATATACAAGGCAGTACAGCATTTGAGATATGGCCTGGGTATTTCTAGCTGCTTTCAGCCTGACTTACCATAGGGCTCAGGAGCAAAAGCTAGGGTAGAAAGATTTAAAATACTTGCAGGTTTTCCAGAAAAGAAAACTTTGTAATGTTGGAGCCAAGGATGGAGTGGGTGGTAAAGAGATTAGTTCCATTACACAGAAGCCACCTTTGGGAATCTCAGGAATGGGAAGGACACCACTCTTAGCAGGCTCAATGACTTGTGGAGAGAGTGTCAGGATGCCCTGCTTGCACAGGGCAGCCTCAGAATCCTTATGTCCAGATTCATTTTGCTGTGGAACTAACATCATATGGGCTCACAGGCCATGGTCCAGGCGTGCCTGGCTACTGTCCTCATTCACAGCTGACCTTGGTATTGTCCATGTGATGCTGGTTATCAGGCTTACAGAGCGAAGAGTGGTGGGGTTGTGAAGGTTTGCATTGATACTTCAGAGGAAAGGCTGGTGGCCAGAAAGTGCATGTCACATTCAGAGTGCAACGCCGTACCCCCACAAACAGTGATTTGTCAAACTGTGAGAGTGGAGACAGTGATGTGGTGAAGAGCTCAGTAGGTGAGCAGTGGCATCCTATGAAACACCTGCTCAGGGAAGTGAAAGTCAGTGGGCGCACCAACTTTAGGGAGTGGTCCCACATCAGACCAGACTGGAGGGGTGAGGATGCTGAAGCTCTCAGTGACCCATATCACACCATCAGGTGCCCTATTTTTCCACCTGGAGCACTAGACTTAACGAAGCACTAGACTTAATGTGTGCCCTGCTGTGCTTTTTCAGTTTCCTCCTTGCTACTTCGTCTTCTTCCCTTTGAGGCTAGTTGTGTTTCTCCTGTATAGTTGTATCTTGGAAATGTGTTAACTTTCCTTTTGATTATTAATGAGGACTGCAGCCATTGCAGATACCAAAGGTTTGATTATGCTGCTTTGCTTCCACCCATGACAGTCAGTAACTGAAGAGGCAGAGAGGTGGGAGAGGAAAAGGCTTCAATGGCAACAATCAGTGTTTCAGAGATGAATGGCTAGCTCCTGGTTTCATCTTGCTTAGTGCTGCTGAGTGAAAGTGTATACAGTGTGTTATGAGGAATTGTTCTCTTAGTCTTGGGCAGGTGGACACAAGCACAGTTCACTAGTGTTGACAGACTGTCCTTTAGAGGGGGCTGGGGTCATGGCTTAGTGGTAGAGAGCTTGCCTGGCATGTGTGAGGCAGAGGGGTCAATTCTTAGAACCTTATATAAATCAATAAAGATTCATAGACAACTAAATATATATATTAAAAATGTCATTTAGAAAAGATGGGATTGTGTGGGTTTTATCTGGTCCAGTGGACACTGACCCATCCCAGACCTGTGAATCTAAGATAATGTGATTTTTTATATGCTTGCAATTCTGAAGTTGTGTGTGTCTGGCTTCTCTCCTAGTCAGTGTCTTCTGTACACTTCTGCCAATACCTTTTAATTTGGACATTTCCTGTGACATAATAAGGAGGAGTGCCCAGAGCAAGGGCCCTTTTAACTGACTTTAGTGCTTTTAACTGACTCTATGGTTAGTCATTAAGATAGGGTTGAGGGTGTGGGGAGAAAAGAAAGCTATACTCATGGAAGAAAAAAGAAGAGAATGGCAGGAAAAAAACCTTTCAATTCAGGGTTCAGCATCACTGTGTTCGGTTGAGTCTTAGAAGAGACTTTGGACAAGAACTATTGAGAATGCACTGTTGATATTGTGGAGGCTCACCTGTTAAACATCTGGTTCCCAGCTGAAGGCACTTTTGGGAGGTGTTGGAAGCTTGTGGAAAGTGTGGCACAGGTGATGAAAAATAGTTCATTGGGGATGTGCCCCTGATGGGGTACTGGGACTCTATTGCACTTCTGTCTCTGTCTCTCTCTGCTTCCTTGCAGCCATGAGGTGATCAGTTTTCCTCTGACACAAACCCTCTGCCAGTTTTTCTGCTTTGATACAGGTCCAGAGGTAAGAGGGCCAAGTGACCATGGACTATATTCTCTGAAATCATGAGCCAAAATAAATCTCTGCTCCCTTGAATGTGGTGATCTCAGGTATATTATCACAGGCTTGGAAATTGATTGGGACATCTGCTGTCCAAAACACAAGAGGCCTCAGGCCCTTCCTCTAACCATATTCACCTCTTCTGTCTGAATGTAGCCTGGAAAAGCTGAGAATTTACTCATCTTTTGAGCAACAAACATGCCAGTAATATCAGACCCCATTCAGAAACTGGAGCTGACATGACTGACAGGGGAGCCTAGGTGCACAAGCCCAGCCCTGGCATGGGAACACACATTGCACAATGTTCTGGCCTTCCAGCTACAAGACATCCATCTGGGCTGACAGTGGATACTCAAAATAGTCTATTTGAGGTGATTCTTTCCTTTAGATACCACTTATGTGTCCCAGAGTACCTTTATCTCCACAGGCATTATCTGAGAGGGCTCTCTTCCTATTTGAAGGGTTTTTCTCTATATAGAGCAGCTATTGAGTGACTGGCTAGTACCTTTCAGTTTTATAGGAGGGAATGTGCTCTCTCATTTGTACTTTTATATTTTCTTACATTTTCAACAACAAGGTATGTGCCTGAAATCTTAATCTTCACCCCTCTACCTCTGTGTGCAGGGCCCACAAGATAATATCCTTGAACTGGTTGTGTCAGTGTTCAGATTATGTATGTGATGTTCTGTATATGTATGTGTGTGTGTGTGTGTGTGTGTGTGTGTGTGTGTGTGTGTGTGTGAGAGAGAGAGAGAGAGAGAGAGAGAGAGAGAGAGAGAGAGAACACAATAACTTTTTCCTCTAGCATCAGGACTTTGTGCTCTTATTTGTTTCATGTGTATAGGTATGGAAAGGATGTGAAACAAGACACCACAAATTATCTTGTGTGGGACTGTTTGATTGTCATGTGTAAATATTTTCTGAGTGATTTCTTTGGTCAGTGTTGGCTGAGTACCTTTCTGGCAGGACATGTGTTTAGGATTTCAGTGGTGCTTCTGTAGGTGTTGTTGGCATTGTGGACTATTGTAAACATGACTATTATGAATGCATTTGAGAAGAGTTAGGATGTTGTCTTACCATTATGTGTTGGATCTGTGCATTCTCAGATTTTAGAATGTATATGTATGTTCATGGTGTGTAGGTGAGAATTTAGGGACATAATATTTGGTGTAGAGAGATTTGGAGAGAATGGAATCATGTTGGGGTGTTTCAAGTTATGTATATGTGGCACATGGATGTATACAGATTCTGTTGATAATGTCTCAAGTGGACTGCTGTGTATTTTCTTGTTTAGGGCTTTGAGGTGATACTTTTATTCTTGGGAATGGAGGGGTATCCTTTGTGAGTAGGAGGAGTTAGCAGTGTCTGTATGTCTGAGATTTTTTGTTGAACTTTATATTCTGAGGCATTTTTTGTACATGCATGTTTGCAACATATAGGTGATTGTATGTTTTCATTTCAGAATACAAATTGTTGTCATATGTTAATAAGTAACTTGTTTTGTCTATTTAGATACTGAGGGAGAGTTTGTGTGATTGCATTTTGGGTTATACTGATTGGTGTGTGTTTTTCTGGGGTCTGATGATATGTGTATCTGAAGCACACCACATGCTCCCAACCAAAAGACCCTTGTCATAATTAAGCTTCTTCTATTGTCAGATCAGCAGCATATGTGCAGAGGTTACTGTGGTTCTGTGGTTGTAGCTTCCTCTTTCTTGTAAATGCCAGGTTTTTTATTTTTTGGTAAAATCTTGTGAAACTTGTGTCTGGCCTAGAGAATGGAATGAAAAGCACTTTTCAAGTGAATTTTCAAGACCCATTTCCCCCCATAAGTTATAAAATTCAAAGTATTTTGAAATTATCTGTCCAGATAATGTTTCAGGCATAAGCCACACTCTGGACTTGTTGGCTACAGCCAATAAACCTGCTTTCTAAAAATTCCTCTGGTATCCAGCCTCTTCAGTCCTACTTCATATCTATTTTAAGTGTTCCTTGGAGATGACTGGAATATGTATGAGAAGACTATTGTAATATGTAAGGAAAATTATTGAATGGAATTGTTTGAATTTTTCTGTGTATTTGTTTTAATTTGGGCATGAGAAACTCTGTGTTTACATTCAGGCATCTGGAAGATAGGAAGTTTATGCAATTGAGGATTTTCAGAGTTCCACAGTGTTGTGTGCTGTTGACTGAGTGTATCAAGAAGTATGACCAGTTCTGTACATTAATAGTGTGTTCTGTACCCATTAATAGGGAGAGAGTGGCTGCATGTACTATGGGTCTGTGGGAGTACTGGATATTTTAGATTCAGACAGATACATGTGTTCTCAGACTTGTGTAATCTAGGACTGTGAATGTATTTAGGAAATGTGATGGCTGAGTATTCATTCTCAAACTGTAGATGAGTGGTATGTGTTTCCACTGAGATAATGTAGGAGTTATATTTATATGGGAATAAAAGTTAGGAGGCTTGAGTACTTATAGTGTATATGGGTTTTTTATGATGTGGTGGGACTTATGAATAATTATTAAAAAGAGTGTTTGAATGGAGTATTTTGGTGAATACTTTTTGATATTCACAAAATATTGAATTTTTTATTTCATTTTATTTTTTGGTTTGGGAAGCATTTGAGATTAGAGAGTGCAGGGGTAAAATATGTGTATTAAGGCCACACATATGTTATGTGTGTATTTGGGAAATGACAGTGAGTAGAGATTGTAGTTGACATCATTGTGAATACATTTGGAGAGGGTTGGGAAACTTTATGTGTATTTGGGAGTTGGTATTTGCACATCAAGTGATTCTGGGAATATGGAGTCATGTATATGTGTGTGTGTGTGTGTGTGTGTGTGTGTTAGTCGTTGTACCTGTGTCCTTTAGTTGTTAATGATGTTGCATTTTGGTAATAAGGGTATATCTGGTTGCACTCAATCTTGGGGGATCAAATCTGTGAGACATTCTAGAGCACTTAGGATTTTGTTTATGTGACTTCTGGAAACAAGTAGGGTTTTTTATGTGTAGGGGTTTGTATATTGTATTTCTGTGTGTGTGCATACTCTGTGTTTGGTGATATGTGCATGTGTTCAGGAAGTGTAGAGTATATAGGAATATATAAGCCTGCATTTGGAAAAGTATACATTACAGTTGCATGTCCATCAGTACCTGGGTGCTAACAGGCATGTGTACTTGGGGGTATGCATAGAGTATATTTTCTTAGAAAGGAAGTGGTGGTGTATGTATAAGGCAGGGATAAGGGTGATTTATGCATCTGTGTTTTTGGGTGGGATGGCAGTGAGTTGTGGGTCATGCACCTGTTTGCAAATGTGAGGGGTTTTAATGATATCTGTGGTGGAAGGGGTTGTAATGAGTATTCATCATCATGTGTACGTGCCTCAAAATGGGGTGTTCACAGGTGTCTGTGGCTGGGTGGCATGTGTGTTTATGTGTGGCTGTAAGGGGTGGCATGAACACATTGGTGATGGCAATCCTTTTCCATATGCACTGACCCTTGTTCCTGTTGATCTGGAGCTCCAAAAGTGGTTTCTGCTTTCTCATTCTTATATGACATCAGTCTACATTAGTTGTGGTGGTGGGTGGATGTGCCTCTTGGATCCTGGGCTGGTAGATGGGAGCTGATCAGGGATGCTCCCTCAGGAGTGGTAGGGGGAGTTTTTCCTCCAAGATGTGAGGTATGGCCATTGTGGTTCAAAGGGACAGACTCTGGAAGGAAACTGCCAGGAGTTTCACAGATCCAAGGACAATTGTTGACAGAGTTTGTTTGTCCACCTGTTACCTCCTCCCTTGCATTTTTGACTCTGCCAAGACAAAGACAGAGACCCTAATCACAAGTCTCTCCAGGACCCTCTGAGCCTGGTGGTGTCCTTGGCCCATATGTGCACATGACTGGCCTCATGGTGTGCATGCTCTGGCAACATCAAAAGCTCTATAATTATTACACCACTGCACCTCAGTCAGATTAGGAGAGGAATTAAGAACTGATTGTACAATGATACTTGCTTTAAATTTTCCTGAGGAGCTACTCTCTTTGTATTCTTTATTTCTTGACATGACCAAGTGAGTGATCCATCCTTTCAACCTGAATGATCCTTTCACATTTCTACTCATGGAGAACTTCCTTCTGATCAGTTTCTATTAGTGGAGAATTTACTTGTTTTTTTTTTGTGTGGAAATAAGTAGGAGGAGTTTAATTTTATATACATTTTCAAATACGTACATCAAAGTTTTGCCATGTAAACTATTTGGGAAGGCACGTCAGTGGTGTTCATTACATTTATTTTTCCATTCTTCTGAAACCAGCATGCACCCACAGAACTTTTCTCATCATGCAAAATTGAACTTCATTTGTTAGACAGTGATCATCAATTTCCCTCATGCCCTAAGAAGCCACCATTCTCCTTTTTGTATTATTTTAATTACTCTGTGTACTGTACTTCATATAAGTAGGATTATACAGTAGGTGTTCTCAAGGTCCATCCCTGCTCTACTCTCGGTCAAGATTTCCTTTGTTTTTTAGACCAAATAATATTACATCATGTGCTACATGTAAAAACATTCTTCCTTCAGATAGGAAAAGGGCAAAATTGTACAATGAAATTGACCAAACTATCCTATATACATATATGAAGAGACCGCAGTGAGTTTTATCTTTATGTATATCTGTAAAGCACAAGAAAACTATAAATACATGGATGGAAGACCAGTACAGAAGAAGAAAGAAAACAGGGTCTGGGAGAAGGGGAGGGAAAGGCAAGTTCTGGGGACTGACTTGGAACAAACTATATTCCATGCTTATGTATAACTATAATGCACAGCTAAAAAATAAAAATATTCTTCCTCAATGGACCTTTGAGTATAATAAATAATCCTGTAGTACTTATAAGCACATAAATATCTCTTCAAAAGAAGTAGAATTGAAGGGTCATTTGAATGATCCTTTTGATAATTTGGGGAACTACCAATCAGTTTTCCATGGAGCCTGTGCTACTTTGCATTCTAACCCACTAGGTTCCAGCTCCATCACATTCTCAGCAGCACTGGTGTTTTCTGTTTTAGTTGTGGTGGTGGGTGGATATGCCTCTTGTATCCTGGGCTGGTGGATGGGAGCCGATCAGGGATTTTTCTGTTTTCTGTTTCTTTCTGTTTCATCATATTTGTGAAGCTGTATCTCATTTTGATTTTGACTTCTCCACTGATTATTGATATTGAACATCTTTCCATGTGCTTCTCAGCCATTTGAATGTCTTCTTTGGAGAAACATCTGTGGAAGTCCTTTGCCCATTTTAATATTGGGTTGTTGTTTTCTTATTGTTGAAGTATAAGGGCTCTTTATATCATAGATCTTAACTTCTAATCAGAAATATAATTTTCAAATGTTTTCTTACATTAAGTGAGTCATCTTTTCACTAATGCCTGTGTCCCTTGATGAATCACAATTTCTGGGTGGATGTAGTTTAGTTTATTTCTTCCTTTTGGTGCCTGTGCTTTTGATGTGCTGTTCAAAAAGTCACTGTCAAAATCCCTTGTCATGGGCTTTTTCTCTTGTGTTTTATAGTTTCAGATCTTACATTTATGTCCTCTATTCATGTTGAGTTACTTTTTGTCCATGGTGTCAGATAAAAGCCCAACTTCCTTGTTTGATGTGTTTTGCTATCTATTCAGTTTTCTCAACAGTATTTGTTGAAAGACTGTCCATTTCCATGGACTGCTGTTGTCAGAAATCACTTGAGAACTTACGTGGGTTTTTTTTTTCTTTTTCATTTCTGGATTCCTTACCCTGTTTTATTAATCAACATTTCTATCTTTTGTGTTTGTATGACTGGTAGCTTTATAGCTGGGAGTTTTGAAATTATGACAGGTTAGACCACCAATTTTGTTCTTGTTCAAAATGTTTCTGAAGTTGGTGGCTTTCACATTTCCTATCATTTTAGGGTGGAATTTTAAATTTTTGCAATGAATAATCTCTCTATCATGTACAAAAAGACTGGTATCTTAATTAAAATAAGATGTATTCCATGTTTTTATGAATAAATGAAAATATGCTCTACTTTCATGTAAAACAAATATGAGTAAATGAAAATATAAAATAAAAATGATATTCATGAAAAAAAAAAGTTAGGATTTTTTTAGGGATTGAACAGAAACTGTAAATTTCTTTGGGTAATGTTTATATGTTAACAAGTTTAAGTGTTCCTGCCCATGATCATTTGATATCTTTCACTTTTTGGTAACATTCTAAGCTTCACTGCTTGTTTTAAAGTCTTCACGTTTTATCTACTTGATTGGGTAGTATTACATTGGGTCTAGTATTACATTTTATTTTACTTGTCAGATGAAATTGTTTTCTTGATTTTCTTTCCATATTTTTTATTATTAGTGTATAGAAACACAGTTTATTTTTTTATTTTTTTAAAAGAAGCTGCATTAGTTTTATTTTTTTATTACTTGTTCAAAACATTACAAAGTTCTTGACATATCATATTTCATACATTTGATTCAAGTGGATTATGAACTCCCATTTTTACCCTATATATATAATGCAGATTCACAACAGTTACACAGCCACTTTTTTTACCTACTGCCATACTAGTGTATGTTGTATTCTGCTGCCTTTCCTAACCTCTACTATCCCCCTCCCCTCCCCTTCCCTCCCCTCCCATCCCCTCCCTTCCTGTCTTCTCTCCCTACCCGATCTACTGTCATTGATTTCTCTCTCTTGTTTTTTCCCCCTTTCCCGTCACTTCCTCTTACATGTAATTTTGTGTAACAATGAGGGTCTGCTTCCTTTACCATGCAATTTCCCTTCTCTCTCTCTTTCCCTCCCCCCTCTCATCCCTGTTTAGTGGTGATCTTCTCATGCTCTTCCTCTCTATTCTGTTCTTAGTTGCTCTTTTTATATCAAAGAAGACATTTGGCATTTATTTTTTTAGGAATTGGCTAGCTTCACTTAGCATAATCTGCTCTAGTGCCATCTATTTCCCTGCAAATTCCATGATTTTGTCATTTATTAGTGCAGAGTAATACTCCATTGTGTATAAATGCCACATTTTTTTATCCATTAATCTATTGAAGGGCATCTAGGTTGGTTCCACAGTCTAGCCATTGTGAATTGTGCTGCTCTGAACATTGTTGTAGCTGTTTCCCTATAGCACGCTCTTTTAAGGTCTTTAGGGAATAGTAAAAGAAGGGGAATAGCTGGGTCAAATGGTGGTTCCATTCCCAGCTTTCCAAGGAATCTACATACTGCTTTCCAAATTGGCGGCACCAATTTGCAGTCCCACCAGCAATGAACAAGTGTACCCTTTTCCCCACATCCTCACCAGCACTTGGTGTTGTTTGACTTCATAATGGCTACCAATCTCACTGGAGTGAGATGGCATCTTAAGGTGGTTTTGATTTGCATTTCTCTGACTGCTAGAGATGGTGAGCATTTTTTCATGTACTTGTTGATTAATTGTATGTCCTCCTCTGATAAGTGTCTGTTCAGGTCCTTGGCCCATTTGTTGATTGTGTTATTTGTTATCTTATTGTTTAATTTTTTGAGTTCTTTGTATACTCTAGATATTAGGGCTCTATCTGAAGTGTGAGGAGCAAAAATTTGTTCCCATGATGTAGGCTCCCTATTTACCTCTCTTATTGTTTCTCTTGCTGAAAAAATAACTTTTTAGTTTAAGTAAGTCCCATTTGTTGATTCTTGTTATTAACTCTTGTGCTATGGGTGTCCTATTAAGGAATTTGGAGCCCGACCCCACAGTCTGTAGGTCGGAGCCAACTTTTTTTCTTCTATCAGATGCAGAGTCTCTGATTTGATATCAAGCTCCTTGATCCATTTTGAGTTAACTTTTTTGCATGGCAAAAGAAAGGCATTCAGTTTCATTTTGTTGCATATGGATTTCCAGTTTTCCCAGCACCATTTGTTGAAGATGCTATCCTTCCTCCATTGCATGTTTTTAGCCCCTTTATCAAATATAAGATAGTTGTAACTTTGTGGGTTAGTCTCTGTGTCCTCTTTTCTGTACCATTGGTCCACCCACCTGTTTTGGTACCAGTACCATGCTGCTTTTGTTACTATTACTCTGTAGTATAATTTGAAATCTGGTATCGCTATACCGCCTGATTCACACTTCCTACTTAGAGTTGCTTTTGCTATTCTGGGTCTTGTATTTTTCCATATGAATTTCATGATTGCTTTCTCTATTTCTACAAGAAATGCCATTGGGATTTTGATTGGCATTGCATTAAACCTATAGAGAACTTTTGGTAATATCGCCATTTTGATGATGTTAGTTCTGCCTATCCATGATCAGGGTATATTTTTCCAAGAATATCTAAGATATTCTTCAATTTTTCTCTTTAGGGTTCGGTAGTTTTCATTGTATGAATTTTTCACCTCTTTTGTTAGGTTGATTCCCAAGAATTTTTTTTTTGAGGATATTGTGAATGGAGTGTTTTTCCTCATTTCCATTTCAGAAGTTTGGTCGCTGATATACAGGAATGCCTTTGATTTATGCGTGTTGATTTTATATCCTGCCACTTTGAAAGACAATGGATGCCAACCAAGAATATTGTACCCAGCAAAATTAAGCTTCAGGTAAGACAACAAAATACAAATCTTTCATAATAAACAAAAGTTAAAAGAATTTGCAGCCAGAAAACCAGCATTGCAAAACATCTTGAACAAAACACTACACGAGGAAGAAATGAAAAACAGTAACCAAAACCAACAGTGGGAAGTACCTCAGTAAGCCAGAGAGCAGGGGGAAAGCTAATCATGGAGAAACAAACCAAATTAAAAAAAAAAAGATAAATAATCACACATGGCTGGAAATACAAATCATATATCAATAGTAACTCTAAACGTAAATGGCTTAAACTCAGCAATGAAGTGACATAGGCTGGTAACATGGATTAAAAAACCTAATCCAACAATACACTGCCTCCAGGAGAAACATCTGATTGGAAAAGACATACACAGGCTGAAGTTGAAAGGTTGGGAAAAAAACATACCACGCACACGCTCCTTGTAAGGAAGCAGGGGTGGCCATCCTCATATCGAATAAAATCAACTTCAAGATTAAGTTAATCAAAAGGGATAAGGAAGGACATTATATACTGTTAAAAGGAACTATTCACCAACAAGACATAACAATTATCAATATTTATGCACCAAATAATGGTGGTGCGACATTCATAAAACAAACTCTCCTCAAGTTCAAGAAACAAATAGACCACAACACAATAATTATGGGTGACTTCAACACTCCTCTCTCACCATTGGACAAATCCTCCAAACAAAAGTTGAATAAAGAAACAATAGAGCTCAATATCAAAATCAATAACCTAGACTTAACTGACATATATAGAATATATCAACCATTATCAAGTGGATATACATTTTTCTCAGTAGCACATGGATCCTTCTCAAAAATAGACCATACATTATGCCATAGGGCAACCCTCAGTAAATATAAAGGGGTGGAGATAATACCATGCATTCTATCTGATCATAATGGAATGAAACTGGAAATCAATGATGAAAGAAGGAAGGAAAAATCATACATCTCATGGAAAATGAACAATATGTTACTGAATGACCAATGGGTTACAGAAGACATAAAGGAGGAAATCAAAAAATTCTTAGAGACAAATGAAAATACAGACACAACATATCGGAATCTATGGGACACAATGAAAGCAGTTTTAAGAGGGAAATCCATTGTCTGGAGGTCATTCCTCAAAAAAAGAAAAAAACAACAACAAATAAATGAGCTCACACTTCATCTCAAAGCCCTAGAAAAGGAAGAACAAAACAAAGGTAAATATAGCAGAAGGCAAGAAATAATTAAAATCAGAGTGGAAATCAATGAAATTGAAACAAAAGAAACTACTGAAAAAATTGACAAAACTAAAAGTTGGTTCTATGAAAATAGAAACACAGTTTATGTGTGTGTGGTTTTGTATTGGCACCTTTGCTGAATTTATTCATTGTGGTAATTATTTTCTTGAAATCTTGAGATTCTCCAGATATAACTTTATCTCACTTATAAACAGAGGTTATTATACTTCTACCTTTCCATTTGGCATGCCCTCTACCTGTACTTCTTTCAGATTGATCTGGCCAGGATTTATGATATGTTAAAAAGAACAAGTGAAAACATGTAAATTTGTTTTCTTTCCATTTTTGGAAGAAAATATTTTATTTTTTGATTATTTAATATATTAGAAGGTCATTTCTTATGTGTGATCTTTATTTTGTTGTTGTTTGCATTCTTTCTTTTTTTCAGTATCAAGAATTGCATTCATCGTCTCACACATGCTAGGCATGCATTCTCCCAACCACAGAACTAAATCCTGACCCTTTTAAAAATATTGAGATAGAATCTGGTCAAGGGATTCAGGGTGGTTTAGAATTTATGTTTTTTCCTGCCTTGGACTTTGAATAGCTGGGATTACAGCTATACACCATATCATCCAGCTGTTTTTCTTCCTTCTATTTCTAGTTGTTTTCAACTTCTAATCATGAAAGGTGTTCTTGCCAGATGGATGCAATGACAAAATTCGTAGTTCCAGGTCCTTTTTGTGAACAGATAATTGAAGGAGACACTCACTAGACAGAGCACGAGGAGTTACTCAAGTGATTGTACACTGGTTTAGACAAGGGGCAGTGGGCTCACCCATGGGAATGGGAGGCCTTGAGGCAGAGAAGGAACTGGGAAGCTGGCTCTGAGAAATAGACACCAGATCTGGGATGCTAAAATTAGTGAAAGGATATGACTATCACTCCCTAGGATATGACTACAACTGACTTTGGCAGATAAAAATTTCTATCAACAGAGAATGCTAATAGAAATTTTGTTTCTGTAGCTTCATTGGGAACTTGACTAATTTTAGATGAAATTAAGTAGAAGACTTTGTTTAATACTGCCCTACTTCTCAAATTAGAGGCCTACTGACTGCTTGGGTAGATTCTTTATGTGTCTTGGAGTAATGAAAAAACCCAACCACTTATATGCTAGCAACTGCAGGGCTTGGAACACCTCATTTAACCAAAGAATCCCTTTTCTCACTAAATGGAGGTCAGGAGCCTTACCAGAAAAAGGCAAGAGACTTAATCCAAAATTATTGTTGTTTTCTGTAATTTTAGTTTTGGATGGACACATGATATTTAGTTTCATGGGGTGCTGAGAATCTAGTCCACAGCCTCACACAGTGCAAAGAGGTTGATTCAGACACATCCCTTCACAAAGCACTTTACCAAAGAGCCACAGGTGAGGCTCCTTCATTTCCATTTTGAAACTGTTTTCTTGAGGCTTCACAAAGGGGTGGAATGAGGCAAAGACCTTCCTGACATGCAGGAGAATTGAAAAATAGGTAAGAAAAAAGCCTGGGGCAGACTTTTTCACAAGATGAACACTAGGGCATTGAAATCTCCTGATCATGCTACTTAGGTTGCTATCTAGCCAAGCAGGGATTCTTCACTTAGACCCTTACTGGTCACACTGATTTTTGAGTTTTCTGAGATTCTTGGCATTCCTTTCATCAAACCAGGACATATCCATTTCACAGAGCTTGGAGCTGGTACAAATCTTGGACACAAAACCATGAGCCCCTTCTGGAGAGTGGCCAAAATTCAGGAAAAATACAGGAATTTAGGAACATTATAGGTGTTGCCCATCTGCAAAGCAAGCAGCAGTCTATTCATATATTCACCAGGATGAGTGCTGGAAAGATTTCCACTGATGCATTCTGTTTCTCAATTCTTTTTTTCCAGAGACTCAGTAAAAACTATCTGAGATCAGGTTTTGGAAGGGCACAGCCAAGAGTAGGAGAGATTAAAGGCTCTGTCAGTGTAATCTTCTCTGCCACCTACAAGGTTGTAAACTGCTGAGCATTTTCCATTCCAGATATGTATTCACAGATATTCTTCTTCTTCTCCCTCTAATTGTGTATAACTTGGGGTGATGGTAATGTCAAGGCATTGTTCTTTATGAGAGTGGGAAGTGATCTTGTGTAGCACATGTTCATATACACATTGGAGTGATTTTAATATTTTCCCTTTGAAGTATTGAATCTCTGACCCTAATCCATACTCTACTAGACTCTGGCTACTAATCCTAACATTATGGATAAAAGCAAACCTAAAATAAAGAAATGCAGGCAGTTCATAGGAGGAATTGTGTATACTTTGATTTTCCTTTTGCTTTATCAAGAGTATATGTTATAACACTAGTCACATTTTCATTCTAATACTCCTCCATGGATCGTCAAATTTAACAAATGTATAACTTATAATTCCCTTTCTCTGTAGCCTGGGTCAGAATATGTATATACATATATATATTGCCCTTCCTGCTATCACAGGTACACTTTTGTGAGTACTCTGACTTTGGCAAATACAAATTCCATGAACAGATCACTCCCCCCAAACCCCAGGAGAACTGAAAATTCAACAAATGGTGAGCTCCATTTTTGAACAAGTTTATACATAACCCCATGTAGAGTCAAATGAATATTTTTGTGTTCTTCGAATGATATATGTTCCATTAAGAATTTGGATTTGAAGCATATCTATTGCTACTTTTACATGTATTTAAATTTCTCTCTCTCATATATATATATATATATATATATATATATATATATATATATATTAATTGAAAGGAGTTTTCTCACCCCTTAATGGTTCCTGAAAGAATCGAGACCCACAGTGCCACCTACTTCATCCTTGAATGATGTCTAGACCAATACAGTGAAATATTTGAAATTCTCATGACCAGAAAGCACTGGAGATCCATTGGATCTCCTGTTGCTCATCATGACTGAACCGGATAGTGCTTTTTTTGACTGGAATTCATGAAAATGGTATAGAACAGAGATGCCATTGTGTTGGAGCCTACTGGGAACTGGGCCTGGAGCACTGGAGTACAGATGTCTGATAAAACATCTATGGTGGAGCCATGTGGATCTGTCATTGGCTTCCAAATGACATGTGACTAACATGGGGCAGTCAGCAGACCCTTATATGTAAAGGCCTCTTGTTGTGGGGAGAGGTTTTGGGGTGATAATCAGAATCAGATTGCTACTCAAAGTGGGAAAGATGTATGGGATAGCAGCCCAGTTGGTGTTTTCTCTTGCAAAACCTGACTCACCACATGTGACAGAACTCTCTCCAGTGCTGTGTCCCAGTTTGTTGTAGGGACAAATGAAGCAAGGCACTGAAGATAGCAGGAAACAGTTTTATTTGGCTGCAGCCAGGTTCAGAGAGCACAGCTTTTGCTGTTATCAATCAATCCCTCCAAGTTCAGGGAGTTTCAGAGTTTTATACCCAGCATGTAAGTAGAGGGGCTCAGAAGTTCACAGTCTGCAGAAGTTCACATAAAATCAGCTTTTTCTTTCACTGTTCTGGGCAAGTTAACCCATCAAGGACAACACTTGAGAAGAGAAGAACTTCCCTTTCTTCCTCCCTCTGCCAGCTGTTACCATGGAGCCGATTTGTAACTTATCTTAAAAATGTAGACATCTCTGTGAAGCCTAGAGGCCTTGTTTGCACATTTCTCCAAAGCACTATCCTGGATATATTTGTGAAAATAGTAAGGAGGTGTCCAGCACCTGGAGTGCTGGTATCTTCCTGGCCAGTGGCCAAGTAAACAGGGCAACACAAACATAGAAAGTTTATCTACATTAAACTCTTTTGCAGAGACTCTTTAGCTGACCGTCCCCAAATCAGCCATGGTGAAGCAGACTTTTATGTGGAGAAAGGGGGGTACCACTTCATTGGGTCCCCCTCTTCCTTCAGGTAGAAGTCTTATTTGCTGTCCTTTAATAAAGCTTCAACTTTCCACTCTAAGCTTGCCTTGACGTGCTTCTCTGGTGTTATACTTCAGCATTGGGAAAGCAAGGCTTCATTACCAGTAAACAGCAGTAACAATAACAGTCAAAGGACAGAGGTAATGCCAAAAGTAAAGTCAACATTTAGAATTGAAGATAATAATAATCTTTAGTCATAAGAATTCCTTAATTTAATACTTTAAAAATAATAACAACATGTTGCCAGGGAGCAAATTTGTGACATATGCAGTCAAGGGAAGCAATAAAGAATGTCCATGTGTTTCTGCCCCTTTCAATTCTTTATTCACTCAAATTCTTAATACAACTTTACTCTGTAGGTTCCTAATGAAGAAAACAACAATCCTTAATGATAGGCACTGCAGTGGAGATAATCAAAATACACCAAGCAATTCTAGATTAAGTAATTCCCAGAAAACAATTTTAGATTAATTCTGAACATTGCAAAACAGATTTAATCATGACAGGCTAGTGACAGACATTTCCTCTGAATGCTAAGTTCAAAACTCTCAAGCCTTAGGCTTTATGTCCTGCAGATGCACACTCACTCAGACAGCAGTGATCAGGTCCAAAACCAAAACAGGCTTTTTCTGATGGGGAGTGGACGACCAGTTGAGGAGAGGTTCACAGGGAGAAGTTGCAGCTCTCACAAAGGTCCAGACAAGGTGGTAGAGTTTTGCTGAGAGCCATTGCCAAGTAGGAATGACACATCGTAATCCTTGCCAAGCGTACCCCATGTTAAATGGACTTGCCTTGGAAATTTGCTGCGACCTTGATTGTGTGTTTGAGAAAGATGACCCTGCTCAATCACCAGGGTGGATCCAGGATTAGGGTGTATCCCTGCAGGAAGTATCCCCGTCCTTGGGTTTAGAGTGTGACAATAGGAGTTTTAGGGAAGTTGGAGGTTGAAGATTATTCCTGCTGGGAGTAGGGCGTGCCTGCTGCCTGAGTTCCCGCTGAGTCTCGTGGAGAAAAAGTATTTTAGGACGTGTATTGTGGGGGAGATGGAGGATTGCCCCTTAATGTGTGTGGAGGCTGGTGTGAGATCAGGAATAAAGAATTGCTGTTTGAACCTACAAAGCTGTGTGGTGGCTCGTGATTCCGTGCCAAGGCGAGACATTGGCATTTGGCAGAGTTTGAGAGCAGTGAGGATCACACAGAGAATAGGAAAATGATGGCAAGTGATGGGGTGTTAGTGTAGGTCCTCATTAGGCTCTCCAGCGGGAGTACATACTTGTTTAGGCTGGCTGAATCCCTGTCTATTCACTCTATTTTTTATACTAATTTTTTTTTTTGTAATTATCGGGTGCCACCAGATTTCTCATTTACCCTGAGGTCAGAAATATCTGGTCTGGTGGTCTCCATCCTGATATTCTCACCTTTCACTCTTAAAAGGATAGAAAAGCCTGCCAGAGGCTTTATTCAGTTTATCAGGGTGAGGGGAAGTAATTTGTCTGAGGCCATATTAGAGGGCTCTGTGGGTGTGCCTGGTGGTAAATGATCTCTAATAATGACCTCAGGTTTCAAAATGGAGTTTTTTAAAATGGAGTGAGAAACTGATGTGACTCCATTTTTGAGAAACCTGCCTCTACTTCAGAGCAAAGCCTGTCCAAAGGGGGGAGTTACCCTTGTCCATGGAAAAACTCAGAGTGCTCCTAGGCATATACCCACACTGCTGAGTTGTTTGTCTGTAAATAACTGGAGAGATCTTCCATGCCAAGTGATCCTGACTCAGTTACACTAGTTTAGGACCCATAGCAACTGCCTAGCTACTACAAAAAGCATGAGACACAGAAAATACCTGAAACACCAGATGACCTTCCCAATAGTTTTGTTGATTGGTAACATGATTAGGCAAGTTTATCATATACACTCTTGCAACCTCTCATGGCCTAAACCAATCAGTTCAAATGTATCCACAACTTGAACTAACCAATCTCCCTTACACAACTTGTCCCTGCCAATGAATGTGCTAATCAATGCTAAGAGTTGTTGTTTGACTTTTCTGTGATGTGAAATGATTGGCTGTGTGATGTTGTGATGCATAAAGTATCCCCCAAAATCTATTAATCCTCACTGAATTAAGGGTCAAGACTCACTCTTTGGGACCACTGTATCTGAAATGGTTGTGAGTCCAGGCTTGAGCTTACAATAAACATTCTTGTGTGATTGCATCAGATTAAGCTCCCAGAGGTCAATTGGGGTCCAATGAATCTGGCATTACAGGAGTTGCTTAGGCTCAGGCCTAAGGCCATTCTCACACAAACCCTTTCACCTTGAAAGCTCTTCTGCAGATAAACAGCAGCCATAACACATAACTCCTGTTTTCATAAACTTGATCTCTTGAGTCCAGTGTCATTTCAAGTTCTGGGTTTAAAAAGACATATTCATTTTCCTTGATGTTTTCAATAAAGCACACAGAATTCTTAGAAATAGCTTGGAAGGATAACAATGTTATATTGCAAAACTTCATGAACTTTCAAATTGCTTGCTGTGTGTGACTGACCAGTATGTGAAAGGCCTTGGGGATATGTGAATAAATTATGAATATAATAGAGAGAACTCTTGAGACTTTTTTTCTTACTGTACACACATCCTGAGGCCAATTGAGGTCATTTCTCAAAGAAGATATAATGATCATAAAGGAATAATTTAACCTATATATTATAAATAAATCTAATATATATTTGATTAAAATTGAGGACATACATGGTCATGCCAAATAGTTTGCTGAATCATTTCAATTACAGTTGTTTAGTTATTTTAATGTTTTGCTTACTATCTGCATTAGAGACATCATTGACCTGCAATTCAGGAAAACTGTTAATTCTAGGACTGAATTTATCAGATTTTGACACTTTGATATATTACTTATTGCCATAGGATCTCTTGTTTCTCAATGTGTATATTTATAAATTTACACATTCTAGAAGGTTTTAGAAAGATAAAAGAAAATATGTATTAAAAGAGTAGTTTAAAAGCTCTTTAATATACCATTGCTATGGTTATTAAACAGCATTTACTTTTTAAGAATGTATTAACCTGGGGCTGGGGATGTGGCTCAAGCAGTAGCGCACTTGCCTGGCATGCGTGCGGCCCGGGTTCAATCCTCAGCACCACATACAAACAAAGATGTTGGGTCCTCCAAAAACTAAAAAATAAATATTAAAATTCTCTCTCTCTCTCTCTCTCTCTCTCTCTCTCTCTCTTAAAAAAAGAATGTATTAACCAGCAATATGTATATAACAATAACATAATAAGTAAATATGGTACAAACAAATAAACATAAAGTAATAAATGTTGTATGATTCATTTTATAATAATATTGGTAAAATATACCCAGAGGTGAAAATAAACATTTAAATGATACATGTACATGTGTATTTTTATTAAGGTATAGTGAATTACATCTCTTTTTGTAAATACTTTTGTTCATGAAAGCATCATAAATATTATTATCAAATATTATTGTAGCTGCACAAAATTAAAAATCCAAATTGTACATATATCAGTAAATAAATGGCTTTTAGTGACTGAAATTTCTGAGTCTGTTATTGTGAAACACAAATATTCAGTAAAATATGCTCTGAAGAAAACCTCAATTTGAAAATGTAAATACATAGAAAGGAGTATTTAGAGTTGTTTTACCATGAGATTAAATTAAAATACTTTTGATATCCGAACAAATACTCTGAAGTATTTACTCTTAAGAAACATGTATTTTATATGTATGAAAGAGTACAGCAATTCTGTCTCTGAGTAATGCAAGCATAAGAGAAAGATGATAAAAATATTAAGTAAGCCTCAAAAATCTGAGGATCATTAAATAAATAAATACTTGGCAAGAAAATATCAGAATCAATTTCGATGTAAAGTCAAACTAATAAGCATTCTAATTTACCAAATCTTAATGATTTAATATATCAGAGAAAATAAATCAGAATTCCAAGAAAAGACTTGAGAAATGGGTGTGCACAACAAGGTTTAAACTCAGAAAATTTTACACATTCCCTGTGTCTGTCCATGTGTCTCTCTCACATCTTTCCACTGTGACATCAAAAAAAAAATGAAGAAGAAGTTTTTGAGTATTTATATTTAGGTCTTAAAACAGTTAAAGAAAATAATTAGCTCTCTTTATCTATTTTTAGAAGTAATTTGCCTTAGTATTTCTTCAATAATTAATGATTACCCTGTGCTTGTTGTCATAATAGAGAATGTGTGGAACCACCCAGAATGAGAGCACTATTTAAATAATGTCAGAACAAAAAGTGCTACAGAACAGTAGGAACTGAAAAACAAGGCCAAAGCCAGTGCAGGACCACACAGAATTAAGGCTATATCAAAGAGGAATGGAGTTGGTCTTAAGAGGTCTGACTTCCCTTAGCCAAGACAAAGGACTAGTACATACTGTCTTAAAAAATATTTTTCTTCAAATCTTATATTTTAATGGATACATGGTAAGAATCTAGAAGATAAATGTAAACTAGCAAATTTACATTCATTTCTGGGACACTTTTACTTCTAGTTCTCTAAATTAATTAATTTTAATGCCTTTCACCATATCCTAATTGATATTCTAGCTATGGTAGATAACTTTTTCTTATTCAACATTCATCAGGTAATTTACAAAGGACTCCATTACAGAATACAGTCATTTTTTAAAATTCAGAAAGCAACAGATGAAATTGTTTAAAACACAGACACAGTAATATCACAGGATATAAAGTCTGGGTAGACACCATGGTCTTTATGTTTAGCTCCTAATTTAAAGAAAGGTTGACAGGCTTGGATGTTCAGTTTTAAACCTTATTTCAAAAAACTTGAAAGAACTTCTCCTGTGTCTTTAGACAGGGAGACTGGTGGTAACTCAGGGACAACTGAGGGTTTGGCACCTTTATTCATGATCACTTTTTACTTTGTGGAAAGACTCTTTGAAGATTCACATGCCCACTCAGCAGTAGGGAATTTTATTTTTTCATGTTCTATCTCCCCTTTTCCATATCTCATATCTCTCATTTTAGAATCATGTTAGGAAAAATTATTCTCCTTGTCCAATCTTCTGTTTTCAATCTGAAGAATCTTTTCAACATTATCTTCCAGGTTTTATAATAGCCATCTATTTTTTTAAAATTTTTTAATCTTGTTATTTTATTATTATTATTATTATTATTATTATTATTATTATTATTATTATTTAGAAAGAGTGAGAGAGAGTGAGAAAGAGGGAGAGAGAGAAAGAACTTTTAATATTTATTTTTCAGTATTTGGCGGACACAGCATCTTTGTTTGTATGTGGTGCTGAGGATCGAACCTGGGCCACACGCATGCCAGGTGAGTGCGCTACCACTTGAGCCATATCCCCAGCCCTAATCTTGTTCTTAATATACAAATTCTCTGCTTTCATTTTTGAATTTTGTACCTGGTGAGGTGTGATTCATTGAGTTCAGGTTTGAAAAAATAATCTTTAAGTTATAAAGTTTCAATCATATATATTAAGATAAAGAAACAGTTTTAAAGTTACCATATTTGCTATAATATTTTAAGTACAATAATTTTAAATTACAAATATTTAAAATACATTAATTTTCTTTCTCAGTTGGCAATCTTAATGAAGGCATAATGGCTCATTCTATTTTTACTTATAATTTTATCCTATTAAATATGACTTTTTATTTATTATTCATGTAAAATTATTAATAGAAATTCATCACTGGTTAAGAGACATGAGTCAGCCAAGAGGCAAGTTAAAAAAATTCAAGTTTTTATCCATACACAAAATAACTGTCTAAGCATACTTTATGCTGGAAAAATCCTTCAAGATGGCAAGTAGCACAAACAAGTGTGTTGAAGGCTGAAACTGGTTCTGAAAGCTAATGTGGTGGATGTGATAAGTGGATGTGATATTGGGACTTCATGGAGATAAGTGACTGCAGTGTCTACCTGTCCTGCTATGAGGTCTTCTTCATGGTATAAAAACATTGTCTTATCCCTTGTTTACAAAACTTGAACTGATAGAGTATACAAACCAAGCTTCATGTAGTTCTGATCTCAAAAGTTATGACCACTACATGTCTACATTGTATAGACCACTTGCTTTTTTTCAGGGCTACTTTACTTTAGAGAACTCTGAAAAAATCTTTTATAACATATAAGTAAAGAAAACAGGGCTGGGGATGTGGTTCATGCGGCAGCACGCTCGCCTGGCATGTATGTGGCCTGGGTTCAATCCTCAGCACCACATACAAACAAAGATGTTGTGTCCGCAAAATAAATAAATAAATAAATAAATAAATAAATAAAATTCTCTCTCTCTCTCTAATAAATAAATAAATAAATAAATAAATAAATAAATATTTTTAAAAATGAAAAAGAAAACAATATTGGGCATGTTCAAATTTTCCAGAAAAATCTGAGAGCAATTAATGATTGACAGATAATCAAACTGAGATTCCCAGAGTTAAGTGATATATCATAATTTATAAAGTTACTAAGTGAGAAAAGCTAGGATTCAAATGAAATCTAGCTAAGTTTTTACACCTAAAAAATACTATAGTATTCACAAAGTCTTACATCTAATACATTATGAGGCAAGGCTATTACTTTATTGGCTTCTCTATTTAATATTTTCATTTTAGAAAATATTAAATTTTATTAGTAGAAATAATAGTATTTCTGATGATAAATATATAAAAAAATATTCAACACCTTCAATATCCACAATATTCAATAGAATCCATGTAGGTTTTTATACCTTTATATCAGATTTTTTAAAACAGCATTTATAATCTGATAGTTAAAATCATTTTTTAAATTGTGCTACTATAAATATTGTTGTAGCTGCATTCTTGTAGTATGTTGTGATGCCCTTCAGTATATGAATTGATAAATAAAATGTTCTTTTTATACAAAATGGGATAATGATCATCATTAAAGAGAATGAAATCATGGCATATGCAGGTAAATGGATGGAGCTGAAGAATATTATATTAAGTGAAGTAAGCCAATCCCCCAAAACCAAATGCTGAATGTTTTCTCTGACATAAAATTTCTGCTATGTAATGGAAAGGAGGAAGAAGCATGGGAGGAATAGACAAATTATAGATAAGGCAGTGGGGAGGAAGGGGAATAAAGGGAGCATGGGGATAGGAAAGTGATGGAATGAGATGGATGTCATTACCCTAAGTACATGAATGAACACATGAATGGTGTGACTCTGTTGTGTACAAGAGATATGAAAAATTGTATTCTATTTATGTAATATGAATTACAATGCATTCTACTGTCTTTTATAACAAATTAGAATAAAATCTAAAAATTATGTTATAAAAGATTGTGAGCAAATTCAGCGGAAATAAAATATTTAAATAGAAAAATAAAAAAGCATGTTTATATATGTTGAAATGTATTATATATGCCATTGTGGAGTTTATAATACTCAAGAATAAGTGTAACATATTATGAAAAAAAGCAAATACTTTTGAAGCAAATAAAATATATTCATTTATTAAAAAAGTAATATATTGTCTCATTTAAATCTATTCTTTGAGTGAGAGAGAGAAAAACAGAATACAAAGAGTGATTAATAAAGTAAAACAAAATAGGTAGAAGTGGAAAACTAAATATACAAATGAAGAAAGAAGTCTTAAAGTACTAGAGAATCCACGCTAAAAATAAGAAAAGTAGTGAATGCATGATAAGACTGTGAGGAATGACAGATTATTTATCCTGTGATAAATCTGTGAAAATTTATTTTCTTGGGATAAAGATAACATTTGAAACTATTTCTCACAAGTTTAGACACGATTTTGTAATTACTTATTCATGAATGTTTATTAAATAATATCAATATTAGATACTTCCTGGAATTTTTCTCCAAGTCAATGAAATCTTTTATATATTTTAGAATATGTATGTGCATGTGCACTCTAGAACACTATGTATAGATGTATATATGTTTTATCTAAGGTTAACTTTTATATGTATGTGAAATAATTTGATTCTTTTATATTTTTCTAAATATAATGGTAAAAAATATTTTTGTAGAAAATATAATGTGAGTGATCTGTTTATTTTAAAATATCTGATTTTTTTACATAACTGGCTTTGTAAAGCCAGTCATTTCTATATTTTAAATAAAAGGTGTGTTTGAGGGGGCTGGGTATGTGGCTCAAGCAGTAACGTGCTCGCCTGGCATGCGCACGGCCCTGTGTTTGATCCTCAGCACCACGTACAAATAAAGATGTTGTGTCCTCCAAAAACTAAAAAAATAAATATTAAAATCTCTCTCTCTCTCTCTCTCTAAAAAAAGATGTGTTTGAATAAAAGCATTTTAAGAAAGCCTCCACTCAATGATGAAGAAAATTCCCTATTAAAGAGTATTAAATAGTATTTATTTATTTTTTAGTAAAAAATGTTTCCCATAAAAGAAGCAATGGATGTTAGCCCACAGTACGCTAGCTAAATCACCTTTCATATAAACCTATGGCAGGGATGCTAAGGAGATTATATTTCAAAGCACAATGGATCTCAAACATCAAATAAAACTCTAGGCTTCATGAAACCAAAAAAGATTTTACCAGCATTTTCTATTTACCACAGAGCCTTCTCTCAAAGAAATAGGCAGTCCTATGCTAAGTATTTGATAGCATACCCTTGGTGTCAACATTTCCTATTCTTCTATAACAATCACTGGAGGTCCAGATTTTCCCTCACAGTCAGAATTCTATTTTCTTCTATAGGGCATGCTCACAAAGCAAAACAAATAGGAGTTCATGGAAAAGGACTTTTTCACTCATATTTTCCTTACTGTCTTTTTTTCTGGAAACAAACAGAAGGCATCTGTCTTCAAAATTGCTTTCACCATAGTTTACTACAATTTTCTAATCCCAATATTGGGCTGCAGGAATCTCTTTTGTGGGAGCCAGTGTTGAGGGTCTTCTGCTGCCAAACAGAGGCCTCACAAGCCATTTGGAATGTGGATGATCCATGTCATGTCTTGTGAGCTGCATGGCTTACACATTTGCTTTCCAAAGGAGTCAATCTGATGTGATCTAAAACGTCCTGTATTATATAAATTCTGATTTTCTTTGAAATTGGCCATCTTTATTCAGCTCAGCTAGTGTGCTGCTCCTAATGGTCTCTGCATTAATATTAGTTAAACACAAAAGAGCAGTGGGCCTCAACCATTATTTTTCATCTGTTTCAATCCAAATATTCTTCAGGTCTACTTCAGGATTTTTTGTATAAAAAGCCCACCCACCTTATATAGGTTAATATACCAGTGGATTAAATGGCCCTATTCTTTTAGCTTTATGACTCTAATTAGCTTGAATGCTTAAAATGGATTTAAGTTATAAACCATGCTGTTTTGTTGCAGTAAATGGTACTGTGTTTGTGCATCAAATCACTGTATCAGTGTGAAGTAAATATATGGATACTTAGATCAAGACAGCAGAGGCATGGGTGAGAAATTCTACACATCAAGAAAGAGCTGAAAGACCTGTGTTTGTGCCTGGAGCTGGGATTGTGACTCAATGGTAGAACACTTGCTTAGCATGTTTGGGGCACAGGGTTTCATCTAAGCACTGCATATAAACAAAATAAAGACCCATCAACATCCAAAAATGTATATAAATAAAAAAGTGCTTAAGTACTATCTCAGAATTAGTCTATGCAGTTTTAATAAAATAAGAACAAAATGAAATGCTTCACCCCTTGTAGAAAAGCTATTACCTTCAATAAAGTGCTGCTTATAAATTTATTTCTTCTTTGTTATCCTGTGAGGAAAATACAACATGTTAAAAATTCAGTTGTATATTATCAGCCAAAAGAATGATTGAATATCTGAATTTTTCTTCCTATGCAAAAATCACCACCCTTACTGTTATTGTAGGACAAATTAATAAACACAGAAAGCTTGGCTATTCTCACAAAGTTTATGTAAACATGTTACTCTAAATTAAATTTATATAATCAATTATGATTTGCTACCAATGCAGATGTCTTGTTACCATTTGGAACACATGAAGAAGTTATGAATTGACCGCTATTTCAGTTTCAAGAGAAACATTTCCTATAAGGGTGTCTGTATTTTGTCAAGAAGATAAAACAAGAACAGTAAGGACTTATTGATTCCTGATCCATGCAAAAATAACTGAGAAAGAAGGGTGATATCACTTAGAAAATGTACACAAGTTTATAAACCACTTAAAAAAATCATATTAAAATGCCTACAAAGAACTACAGATCCACTTAAGACAAAATCAGCTACTCCAGGCAATAAACCTACAGGAGATATCACAATATCAATACTTGAGAAATACTGCCACTTGTTATCTGATCATATCACTCACTGAAACATTACCCAGGAGAGTCAGAGCCAGTATAAACACTCCCAGAACCATTTAGAGCACACTATTCTTTAAGACCTCAGAAGTAAATGTTAGCTAGAACCTACTGACATACTAAAATTGTTTATTATCACAAAGGTGAACCAATATACTCTGCTTTACAACTCTCTTGGCAGGCCAGAGAATGGGGTAAATTTATTATCTACAGCACCATAATGCTCACAAAGAGCTCTGTATTATTTATAAGACTGCATATAAATTATAAAACAACATATTTTTCCAGTTTATAACATTGTTTTATACATATCAATACAATTATGTTGTGGCCAGCAAAGTACATATTATTACTGACAGCTGTTGACATGATTCAATAAAGCCCCAAGGGGTTTCACTGATAATCCTAAATCACAACTACTTTTCCAAATAAAAAGTCACTTCTATCTCTCACAATATTTAGAGGAGGTTTGCAGAAATGTCAGTGGTTCATAAGGAAGAAACTTGGGCAGAAGCCCCAAGAAACCAGTGTAATTTTCTAAGTTTAGTGGGGAGGAGAGGGGGTCTTGTATATTAAAAAATAAGCCCTCTGTAGAAAATGGAGTCTCTCATGTGAAGATTAAAAAGTCTAATTTTGGAAAGAGAGTTTCTGTCAGACTTTGCTAGTATTTTATTTGGTTTCTTATCTTTCTCGTCCTGTGTCA
This sequence comes from Urocitellus parryii, assembly GCF_045843805.1. Taxonomy (NCBI): domain Eukaryota; kingdom Metazoa; phylum Chordata; class Mammalia; order Rodentia; family Sciuridae; genus Urocitellus; species Urocitellus parryii. The sequence goes on from NW_027553327.1 coordinate 5,434,327, forward strand.
GATGGTGAAGTGCCTAATTTTAGAACCACATTTTGAGATGAATGTCCTTTAAAAAGTTTAGAGATTTTTCTATTGACTTAGAATTCCTCTGCGGTTTTCAATTTTGCAAGTCATATTAAAATAGGCAGACTGCATAATCAAATGGTATTCAGATGTCTTCAAATAAATTTAATAATTTCTTTTTTTATTCCATGTACAAAGGAATAATTTACTTACAATGAATAAAAGTTAAGAGTAGTTTGTTCTTTTCATAAAGCAAAATTTTTTAGACATCAAGAACTCCATGAATACAATTTTGAGCTGAAATATGGGTGGACTCCTCTTGCCCCAGCTGGCCCCAGCACACCTCTGGCACACATGCCCACCCAGAAAGTTAAGTCAATGGGGAGCGAGCTTGGCGCCTCTGAGGCCCTGCCCCAGATCCCCGCCCCCCATCCCCGACCCTGGCTCCATCTCCCCGCCCCCGGCTCCCCGCCCTAGGCTCCCGCCCCCACCGCTGCCGGCCAGGGTCCCATCCGCGGCCTGGCCGGCTCTGCCGGAGCCTCCGCCGCCCTGCCAGCTGCAGCTCCTTCCTGTCAGCCGGTGTTGTGCGGCGCCTCTTGTCGCCGCCCCTGGCGCTGACAAGGGCGGCTGCCTGCGGGGCGGGCCTCCCCTCCTCCTCCTCCTCCTCCTCCTCGAGGCTCAGCCAGTGGCCACCTCCGACACTCCGCTTCACCTTCTCACACCCCCAGCACTTCCCGTGTCCTGCCTCCGCTCGCTGCCCACCGGAGAGCTGGAGCCTAGGCTGTCTGCAACACCGCAGCAGTCTGGGCGGCAGGCGCTCGCTTCTCCAGTGGGGTCCGCGCCTGCGCCCCCGCCCCCTGCGCTCACCTCTGGCCTGCACCGGGGGCTGCAGCCTCCCCCCGCCTCCGCTCCCCGACTCCTCTCCTGAGTTCTCCCGAGGCGCTGGAGCGCCTCCTTTCTCACCTGGGACTCCGCTTCTCCCCCGCCGCTTCCCGCCCTCCCCACCCCAAACCCCAGCTCCATGGCGCCTCCTGGATGCAACTCCCCTTTTCCACACACTTGGGTAGCGGTGCCTGCACCCAGAAACAGCCCTCTTGAGGGCGCTCGGCTCCTCGGGGCTCCGCGCGGGCACTCACAGCAGGGAGCCCCCGCCTACCTCCCACCCGCCCTCGCAGCCCCGGGGGAAGGCGCGGTGACTGGCTCCTGTCATCTTCCGTCAGGTGCCAGCTGCCCAGGGCGCTGACCTTCGCCGCCAAAGCTGTAGCTGAGGCTGCCGCCGCCAAGTTCCTCCTGTTAGCAACTCCTCCTGCTCCACTTCTTCTCCCCCTCCTCCTCCCCTCCTCCTCCTCCTTCTCCTCCTCCCCCCCTCTCCCTCCTCCCCTCCTCCTCTTCCTCCTCTTCCTGCTCCACCCTCCCCCTCCTCCTCCTCCCCCACTCCTCTTCCTCCTTCTCCTCCTCCTCCTCCTCCCCCTCCTCCCCTCCTCCTCCTCCTCCTCCTCCTCTTCCTGCTCCACCCCTCCCCCTCCTCCTCCTCATCTCAGCATTTGCCCAGAGAGATGGACCGCTCCAGCTCTGGAGCAGAGGAGAGGGCTCGGGAGCAAGGCCGTCCCTCTCTCCTCCTCCCCAGCAGTGGCCGCTGCCAAGTCCTGTCACTGGGGAAAGGACGGGGAGGAGGAGGGGACAAAGGTGGACTGAGAAAAAAAAAAAGAAATATGGGTTGAGGGCATAGGAGGTGGAGAGATGGGGCAATTCTCCCTGGGCCATGGAAGTTTTTCAGTATCTCTCCACCAAATTAAAAGTAATAAAATTTAAAAAAAAAAACTCATACGGAGAAAAAGAACTTCTGAAGCCATCAACATTTTTCTTTTTCTTTAGTCTCCACCTTAGAACCTAAAATATTTTATGCTGCTATCATCATCCAATGATGGTTCTGCAGACTTATGGGGGAAAGGCATTTTCAAATTTTTAAAAATCTTTCTGGATGATTTGCACTAATTCTTTTATTAATTATGATTTCTTTCTAGTCTATCCTAAACATGATTTTAATATCGTCAATTTTCCTTATGTGTTAAAATCATTAGTATTCATTCAACGAATTCTTTTTTGTTATTTAAAAAAAATTTATATTTCCCATGAACTGAAAGCATCTCTTGTTAATACTCTAACCTGAGAACATAGTGAACTAAGAAAAGAAAAAAAAGGCTTTTGCAAAGAAACTCAAATAAAAACTATTTAATTCAATAATTGTTTGCATCTACCAATATTTGGAAACTAATCTTTAAGAAGTCAAAATGAGAAACTTTGTATTAAGGACTATCTAATTTAAGATGTTGGATCTGCTGACAATGGTGTCAAAATGTGAAAAGAAGCACACCTAAAACTGCTGAGTCCAGCAATTAAAAACATGAGAGGATAGCAGGCCCTCAATATCAAAGTAAAAAGGGGTCAGAATCTTCTGGTAGAGTGCTTTTCTATTATGTGTGAGGTACTGGGTTGAACACTCAGCAGCACATTAAAAAAAAAAAAACAAGAAAAAAACTAATAATGATATTATATCCATCTACAGCAACAAATATAAATTCAAGAAAAAAAGGACTGTGTCTTAGACTTGTGTACCCTCAGTACTTTATATATATATATGAGAGAGAGAGAGAGAGAGAGAGAGAGAGAGAGAGAGAGAATAGATTTTTCCTTTGATTCTTTTTAAGTAACTTATATTACAGGTGTGCATCACAATTCTAGAATCCCCCTACCCTTCTTCTTATTATTATTTTGAGTGGCTGTGAATTGCATTAAATGCCTTGGGTTGATTTACTTTGAGGGAGAATTTCCTTCCAATAGTAGGACCTAACCCAGACAGAAGTGCATTGACACTTATCACTGTATATAAGGTTAAAGCAATTTGTGAATAAATATGTATATATTTTTATTTATGGAAATGATATCACAGTTTAAATTTTTCTTTAACTTTTCTGTTCACCGATCTTATGAAAAACAGCTTGACGTTTAAACTCATTAGCAATTTCCTTAGGCATCAATGTCCCCATATCTCTCACCCCGAAAAAGAGACTCGCAAGTATAATTTTAAAGTTTTTTCTATTCAAATTAAAAATGAAAAACAAAAGTTAGGCACAGTGACATACACTGGTAAACCAAGTGGCTCAGGAGGTGGTTGCAGGAGAACTGTGAGTTCAATGTTACCTTCAGCAAAAAGTAAGGCACTAAGAAACTCAGTAAGACTCTGTCCTTAAATGAAAAAGAAGGAGGAGGAGGAGGAGGAAAAGGAGGAGAAGGAAAAGAAAATAAGAGCTTAAACAAATTGTAACTAAAAACTCTATATTCAATATATTATCATGGCTTGACACTATGAATTTATTAATACATACATGCACTTTTGGAAAACCATCTTAATATTCACTATTTACCTGAAGTCTCAGGCATATCTCAGTTTATTGTATCCAAATTTCACATTGAGAGCTATGGATTCATTGACATCAGCAAGATGAAAGGCCTGAACCACTCATTTTTATGTCCTAGGTGATGGAATACACTTCCTGGACAAATTCTCAACAGGGCCAAAGAACAGGACAGACAGTGCACATTGAGACAGCTGGCAGCTGCAACCCAGAACTGTACAAATGTGGGCATTATTTCTCACTAGATTCTAAGAACAGATTCATTCCCATTTCAGATCCCACATGGTAAACATAAAGAATTGGTATCACAGGAGGTGGATGGTGCCAGGTCTTCAGATTTTTCAGTAGCCCAGACTCTACAATATAAATACATTAAAGGGATACTCATTTGCAATTTTACCTTGACACTAGAGGCAGGATTGAGATATTTGGCTTTTATAATTGTGCTAATATTCATACCAAATTAATAAGGTAGTGGGAGAATATTTTCACAATTAAAGGCATATATATCTATAAATATTTTTCAATAGTTCAATACAGTTTATTAAGAGAGTCAACAAAATTTTAATGAAGAAAAAATAAATCACTATCTATAAGATGACTGTTGTTTTTCATACAACCTCTGCACATCATATTGATTGAATCCTGGCATCCAGCCTATAGTGAATAAATTAACTAATTATCTGTCACTAATTAACTCATTCTAAAACTTATTAGCTCATATTTGGGATGGTTGTCAATTTAGGCTCAGTTCACCTGGAATCTTTGCTGCACATTTTTAGCTGATGGTTGGTAAATACACTGAACTTTAGAGTGTAAACTGGTTGTCAATAAAATACCCTGATGTTTTTTTCCCAAAATTACTCATGATTAAAAAAGTATTGTGTGCTTGTTCTCATGGAGGTAACAGTGTTCTGAAAGAAAAAAACAAAAACATTCAAATGTTTGTTGACCAGATACCTGACTAATACTCTTTCATAGCAAACAGCATTACTTAATTCATAAAAAATAATGAGACCATATTCAAAGTTTTGGAAACACATTGTACATTTTTCTAGAGTAGGAGTAAAAACATATCATCTACTTTCTGTATATAAATGAAGCTGAAGAATTGTTACATGTTGGCATTTATGATTATTGTACCTTTTATAATTGATGAGGTTCACATAAGTGTTCAGTGTGAAAGAATATTTGCTATGTCTCACAAGAATATTTGCTAAGTAACTTTACTGGAATTCAGGTTCAACTTTACCTTATCTCAAAGCCAAAACTCACCTCCTCTAGGTTACATGAGTTATCAATATTTTCATATTCTCTTGGATGTTAGATAGTGACACTTATTCAAAAGAGCATAATTTTTGTTTCTTTTGTACCAGAGATCTTACCCAGCGACATTTAAGCACAAAGTCACACCTCCAGCCCCATTTTATTTTATTTTTTGTACCAGGGATTGAAGCCAGGGGCACTTAACCCTGGGCCACATCCCCAGCCCTATTTTGTATTATACTTAGAGACAGAGTCTCACTGAGTTGTCTAGAGTCTCACTTTGGCTGAGGGTGAATTTACCATCTTCTTGCCTCATTTTCCCATCATTCTGGGATTATGGTTGTGTGCACCTTGCCCAACACAGTTGTGGTTTTGTTTGTTTGTTTGTTTGTTTGTTTGCTTTAGTATTTACTCAGTTGCTGAAGCTGTCCTTGAATGTGAAATATCCCTGCCTAAATCTCCCGAGTCACTGAAATTACAGAAACACATCACCATACCGGTTCTTTTCAGTTCATACAAAGGCAGAATTGGGATGTCAAACAGAAAGAGAGCTGTTAAAATCACCCCATCTTAAATGGTGTCTTATTTCCTAATATTTAAACATTGGACTTGTTTTGACACATAATGAGGAAATATTATTTTAATCAGGAGTCTGTTGATTCTCATTTTATCTATACAATTTGTTACAGTTCAAAACTTGATTTAATTTGAAAATATAATTCATCCTGTAAAATTTCTGTGCTTTCTCTGCTTTCTGTTAGAACACTGGTTTCAATGCCTGTGCAAAATTATGATGAATTTACAGCTAGAGAGAAGTCTATATAATAAAATATTAATAGTATAAATTTTAATCATATTTTTGTTTCATATTTCTAACTTAGTTAGCAATATGAAGAATTGAACTCAGAACTCCTCTATCACTGAGTTATACTCCCAGATCTTTTTCTTCTTTGTTTTATGATAAGGTTTTTCTCAGTTGTCAAGGCTAATCTAAAACTTTTGATCCTCAAGCATCAGAAACCTGTATCACCGGTACTGAAGTGCATGACCGTGTACATGGCTATTTTGTAACATTCTTAAAGTTGAGTATACAAACTCATCTAATGGTGCATTCCTGTAACTCTGGTTACTCCCAAAGATGAGGTACTTTTTTTTTTCTTTTTTAAAATTCATCCATGGTGACTAAGATGCAGATAATTTCCTTGAGAGAGCATACAACACAAACCTTAAGTCATAGACTGAAGGATCTATTTCTAGTGAATGAAAAAAAAATATCAGATATATAATATTGTGTTGCATAATCACATGACATTTTGTTTGTTAACAGCAGCACAATGATGAGTATGTAACAGATTTAGTTGCATATGTATTCTAGATGATTAAAATAATATTAGTATGGCTTCAGTACATATGCTTTCTGAAGTTGCAGCTACAAAGCAACTGACCAATGATCATTTGCATGAATGATAAGCTTGTCGGGGTACCATCTGGAGGTGGCTTTTAGTAGGCTAAAATTTATTTCTACAGTAGTCTTATAATACTCTAGATGCTGAAAAACTTCTTATCTTTTAACATTGCTTGGCTTAAATTTATGCACTGCTCTTAGGAAGGAAACCCAAAAGCCTTTTTTAATGACAGATGCACTATGGAAAATTGTCCCCACAAAGTTCAGATGCTGTGTAATATCAACTCCCTGAAATCAAAGAAAGAAAATGACTCACATTCTTGGAAAGTGAAGCCATGAGCAGCTTTCTCTGACAAACTACACCCTGTGGTAACTGGGAGTATTTCATAGAAAAACTACATTTAAATAGATGCTTATGAAACCAATAAACAAATATCACCAGGTCCTTGAGGATAAGGGAAGGAATCACACATGGAAAATACAGCAAAAAAAATGATTTTCCTCTCCATTTATAAGTGCTAGATTGTCAGGGGCTAGAAGGAAATTCTCCTTCAAAGAATAGCCTGACACTTACAAGAAACATCCTGCCTGGGAGACATCCTGCAGCCATCCATCTCCCTGAGACATCCTGCGGCCATCTGTCTTTCTGAAACATCTTGCGGTTATCTCACCTTGTGAAGACATCCAGCAACTGCTGATAAGAGAGCTTTCCCATCCCCAGCATATAAATACCCCTGTGTGAACAATAAAAGTGTGCAGTTTCATCAGAACTCCTGTCTTGCTGTCATCCCTCGTGTCTCTTGTCCCTTCATTCCTCCCCACCTAGGTTTGCCGCCGTCGTTGATGTGTCCTGCCGGTCGGGACACTAGATCCCAGAGTTGAAGTCAAAATCAACCTGAGAATTGTTAGTTTGTCTTCCCTGCTATGGGTAATGCTCAGCTCCTGAGGAAAATGCTGGCAAAACTGATTCTTTGCTAAAATAAAACAAAAACAAAAACTAAAAATGTAGAAGGGAGTCAATGACCTAATATTTCTTTAGGCACAAGTTACACAAAAATACGGTCCCAAAATTTTGCAAGCTTTCATTTCAACTTTAAAATATACTAGTTTTGACCATTTTCCATCTCTTCATCTTTTAGAAAATGCCCCTCTGTTGGGCTTTGCCATCCTGGGACTGGAGGTGTTGTTTTCATCCTTTTGATCTCCCACGGGTGGCCCCAAGTGTCCCTACCTGACAGTGCCTGGCAGCCAGCCCAGAGAGTAAACTGTGGGGCTTCTTTGACCTGGCCTAAGGTCTGCCAACTCCTCCCAAGACGCACATTCTGCAGGCCATGCCCCAACTCACATGTCCCCTGAGATCGCTTCAGGACCAGGAGCTCCATACTGGAGTCGGTTTCCCCAATGAGGCACTTTCAGGGTCATGGAGCAGATGCTGCGCTCTGGTCCTTTCCAAAATCTGGGCAGCCCGGCCTCCAGAGCATACAGCAGGTGGCACCCACAGCCTCAGGAAAGCGGGCTCCAATGCTGGTCCCTTCACAGTGATGGAGAGTGACAAGTAAGAGCCCTAGAACAGAGTGCAAGAGACACCACCAAGCCCCTGAACCTATGGAGCCCAGCGATCCAGGGACGAGGCCCGGTGCATGAAGCCCGGGGCACAGCCCGCAGTCAATACAGGCCTCCTGCCATCTCCACAGAGGGGACTGGGAGCTCCAGCTTCCCCTGCTGCCAGGCTCTGCTGCCCTCGGGCCTGTCCTCCCGCCCCAGTGTGGGCGAGCTCAGACTCCCGAGGCAACTTGCTCACCTGGTGCCGACCCTAGACCCCAGCAAACTAAAAGAAGAAGAAAGACCGAGAGGGGGACACTGTCTTCCAGGACTGGGCACCTTGAGAGACCCTCTGTAAACCCGTCCAGTTCGGCTGACAGGGGACCCAGCTGCCGCCACCGGGGCACGGTTCCCAGGGAGGCACTGAGTTCCTTTTCTTCCCTCTAGAAAATCCTGAGCACCAGGAGTCAGACCCTCCTCAGCTGGGGACTTCTTCCTGCTGGTGCCCCCTGCCTGCGCCTTCCTTGAGTCTCTCTTAATAAGATTATGTGACTCTTTGCACCACTTGGGGAGCAAGACAGAACACTTAGCCTCTTTTTAAAAAATAATTTTAATTTTTAGTTGCGGATGAACACAATACATTTACTTATTTATCTAATATGATACTGAGGATCGAAACCAGGACCTCACACATGCAAGGTAAGTGCTCTACCACTGAGCCAGGATCCCAGCCCCACTTAGCTCCTTTTTGAAACAGATCGACTCTTTTTGAATAAAAACAAGCAGGCTGGGGTGAGCAGTCATGATGCTGTTATGTATTTATTCCCCTTGAAAAGCACAGAGTATTCAGCAACTATTAAGAATGAACAACTGGATAGTGGCTTTGCAGGTTTTTTTAGGAAGGCAGGTGAGTGCCCAATGCCTGGGATCCATGTGACTTACCTGAAAACTAGGAAAGCACCAAGGTTGATCTTTCTTTGTGCAAGGCTGCCAATCATGAGGCCACTGCAGATATTTGTGACCAGTCAACTACTGAGCCGAGTGCCCAGCGGGGTTTGACACATTTGAACTGACTCAATTCTTCTGAAATGATTCCTGTTTTCTGCCTCCAGCCAGAAAGTAATCTCCAAATATTGATTAATTTCAGAAGGAGGAAAATAAGGTTCTAATGCTGCCATTCAGGAAGTCTTCTCCAGGGCACCTGCTAGGCCTGCTGTGAGCCTCCATCAAAATGGTCAGGAATTCACTGACAAATTTCAAAGGGGCTGAAATGTCATTAATGTTTATATAATTTTGGATTGATTAACAATAGCATAAAAGACACAAACATGACAAAGGTGGAAGGTCTGAAGCAAACCTCTCATTGGCAATCTTTTTTTATTCAGTATTCAGCAGTAGAGTCAAGCAGTGGTTTACCTAGCATGGCTTATTTGGGGGGCAGAAAGTGGCATAAGTAAGGATCTGGGTTACATTGTAAGGATCTGACGAATTGTTGGAAAAAGAGACCACAAGAGACCAGCTTCATGCAATGGGCAGGAGGGAGTTTATTGAAGAGGATCCTAATTCAGCGCGCTGAGGCTCATGGCTCACTCAGGAAGGGAGAGCAGCCCAGAGCCCCGAGCAGAGGTTCAAACAGAGCTTAAGTACACTTTTTGGGGGAGGGCGGGAGGCTTTGCATACATCAGAACAAATCATCATGAGGAGCGGGAAAATTGAACAACAACTCTGAGACGTGATTGGCACATTCATTGGCGGGAACAGGTCCGGCGGGGGTGATTGGTCATTCATAAGCAGGGTACACATTCAAACTGATTGGTTCGGGCCCTGTGACAAACTGCACAGGGCCCTAGGCTAAATGGCCACTAGGGCGTTGTCTTAACTATCTCAGGAATCTGGGTGTAACAGAGGAACTTAATAATACCTAATCTTTTACATTCAAGCTTTCCAGTTTAGAAACTTTACCCTTTCAACATAAGCTTCTTTCTCCATATCAATTTTCTTTCAGAAGCTTACAACATTCTTATCATGGACACTCATGCCATCCACATCTCCAAATACAATATGTCAAATCTTTCTTTTCTAAAATCTAGATTCTATTTTTTAATGTTTCATAGTCTTGCCAGTAATTATATTTCCCACCTTGGTCTCCTTTTTCCTCTATTTGCTTTCTATTTAAAAAATGAAATAAAATAAACAAAGAAAAAATTTTTAAAAAATTCTTCTGCATGCCTATATATCTCACATTTCTTTTTGTTTTGAAAACATAGGATTTGGTGGTACTTTACATTCTCTCTAGATCAGCCTGTTCTCTCATTAATAAACCTTGATTAAACTTCCAAAATATTCAATGACAACCTATATTTTTTATGTAAATGGGTGTTGAGATAAATTCTAGCTGTTGTTTCTTTGTTGAGACCCACTGCCAGTCAGAATGACGACTGGCATTTGCCAGAGGGAATGTTTGAAAGGTGAAAGGGAATGTTTGAAAGGTTAAGCCAGGGAACCATTGAGATGATGATTTGAGTTAAGGTATATCTAATTGCTGTGATGCTGGATTGATTGCATTGTATATTTGACCTTTACTGTGGGGCAATGGGGTGAATCTTGCTGCCTTGGGCACCCGCTAATTTGAAGTTCTTGCTCTACTTTGGAGTTCTCCTGGGGATTCCAGGAGAGTTCCCATTGGTTGGGGAAGTGCCAGAGGAGGGATTTCCAGTGTGGGGAGTTGCTGGAAGGGCCATGTGTGTGGCGTTGGCAGTGCCGGTGAGAGTTGAAATAAAGTAGTTGCTGTTTGAACCTACAAGTCTTTGTGGTGGCTCTGTTATTTGGCCCGGCCAGACTGCGGCATTTCTTCTTGATGTAAACTGTGAAGTTGTTATGCTCGAATTCAGGACCCCAAAAGACCACCAGAGACCCAAGATTGATGTAAGCAGCAAAGAGGTGTTTATTGCGAGCTAGCTCGGTCCTCTGCGTGCACACACAGCAACTGGTGACACTGAGAGGCCCCGAGCCCAGGGTTTGTAACATTTTTATACATTGTTTGGAGAGGGCAGGTGAAAGAATTCCCCACTCAAAGACACTTCACCGGGAGAATTCCAATTTTATTGGAAAAAGCTGTGTGCTTATATAGAACTAAAGGGGAGATGGTAGGGCTTAGATAAATGGCAAGCCACCCGTTTATTGGCAAGTTCTTCCAGATATCAGTTCCCGAGCCCAGGAATTAGTTCTCATTGGGGCTAAGTTAAAGGGTAAAGTTTCTAAGCTGGAAAGCTTGAATGTAAAAGATTAGGTATTATTAAGTTCCTCTGTTACACCCAGATTCCTGAGACAGTTAAGACAACACCCTACTGGCCATTTAGCCTAGGGCCCTGTGCAGTTTGTCACAGGGCCTGGACCACTCAGTTTGAATGTGTAACCCGCTTATGAATGACCAATCACCCTCGCCCGATCTGTTCCCACCAATGAATGTGCCAATCACGTCTCAGAGTTGTTGTTCAATTTCCCCGCGCCTCATGATGATTTGTTCTGATGTATGCAAAGCCTCCCGCCCTCCCCAAAAAGTGTACTTAAGCTCTGTTTGAACCTCTGCTCCGGGCTCTGAGCTGCACACCCTTCTTGAGTGGGCACAGAGTCCCAGCGTGCTGGAATGGATCCCTAATAAATCCCCTTTTGCCAATTGCATGGAGTCAGTCTCTTGGGTGGTCTCTCCCTCTGACGTTTTGCCGTACCTTTACATAAGGTTCCCCGCTAGCGAGATTTGAAATTGGCACCGGCGGGAGAGTTCACAAGGGTGGGAACTTTTCACGCCACTGCAGAGAAGAAGGTAGGAAGAAGTCCTTAGGCACCATGTTGGGGTTTTTTCTCTGGGGTACAGCTGCCATTTATACTTTTCCCAACAGCAGGGACTTCACATACCTCATAGCAAATCATCACACACGGCGGGAAAATCAAATAACAACTCTAAAACATGATTAGCACATTCACTGGCGGGAACAAGTTGGGTAGGGGTGATTGGTCAGTACAAAAGGGGTATTCGTTTGAACTGATTGGTTTGAGCCAAGAGGGATGTATGTGCTAAACTACATGGTTTCACAATTTGTTATCAACCACCATAAACCACTGGCATCCCAGGTATTTCCCTGTCTCATGCTGATTGGTGGCTGCTAGAGGGCTGCTATGGATCCCCACCTAGCCTGACTGAGTCAGGGACACCTGGTGCAGCAGATCTCTCCTGTTATTTGTAGATAAACAACTTAGCATGGTGGAATGTGCCTAGGAGTGCTCTGTGGGTTTTTCCAAGGACAAAGGCCATGTCCCTTCCTTGGACAGGATTTGCTCTGAGATAGAGGCTGGTTTTTCAAAGTGTATGAAAAATAAGTCCAAGCACATTACTCTAAATCTTTTGTCATTTAAAATGATAGACCTCAGCCAGAGCAAAGGAACATATACAAAAATACTTGCACAGGCCTGGTTTCAGACCCCCCCACACACCCTAATGGAGCAGCTGACCCCAAAACAATAACCCCAGGAAATACCCTATTCACATTCTGGTTCCATGTTAATTACTCTACTGGGATCAGTGCAGAGAAGTAGGCAAATATCAAAGGTGCCATTTTAGCTTAAGATATTATCAGCATATTTTCTCAACTACTATTGCTGGGAGTATTGTATTGTGGGTGTAATAGGGTAGAATAAAGTAAATCATCAATACCCTGAGTGAGACCTTCCAGAGCCCTGGCCCAATTCTGCTGACCACAGTAATAACTCCACAGCTACCAATTGCACCAAAAAGAAATTTGTTTGTGCACTGTTTCAACTTTAACAAATTTTGTTCAAGTTACTATGTTCTGAAGTTTAAAATTTTAGATGCAAAGGAGACTGGGCATGTGCAAATATCTGTAAACTGCAAACAAATAAATTTGCATTCTTTTTTCTAGGACTTTTATGGACTATGGTTTCCAAAAGTCATTCACAAAAGAGGTTAGAAAAAAAAATCCCTGTTTATTCCCAAGGAATCTTTTTTATTTTTAGAATTTTTTAATATTTATTTTTTCGGCGGACACAACATCTTTGTTTGTATGTGGTGCTGAGGATTGAACCTGGGCCGCACGCATGCCAGGCGAGCACAATACCGCTTGAGCCACATCCCCAGCCCTTCCCAAGGAATCTTTACACAACACTTTTACACTGGCTACTTCACATAAACTTGCCTCAGGGATTTAATTCATAAATCAAATGAATTTCCTGCAGCCTGTACAGTGCTGTTGTAATGGCTATTATAATAATGTAAAACTGTCATGAGTGGTGAAACATGCCTGGAATCCTAGAAGTTCAGGAAAATGAAGCAGGAGAATTGGTAGTTTGAAGACAGCCTCATTCACTTAACAAGTCTCCAAGAAACTTAGTGAGAGCCTGTCTCAAAATATAACATAAAAAAGACAGTGGATGTGGCTCAGTGGAAAGCACCCCTGGGTTCAATACTCAGCACCAAACCAAAAATTAAAAAATAAATAAATAAATAAACATAAGGATTCAGGGTACAAATACATGTAAAAAATGTTGGCAACAGCATAAATTTAATAAATATATTTTTGATAAAAGTGTTAAGGTTCTCTAAAAGCCCAAAATAAAAATGCTACATAATCCACTAGTAATAATTTGCGGTACTACCACAAGGTTGTACATGCCTGTATTCTCTGTGGCTTAGAAGGGTGAGACAGGAAGATCTCAAGTTAGAGACCAGACTCAAAAACTTGGCAAAGTTCTAAGCATATCAGTAAACCCTGTCTCACTAATAAATAAATAAATAAATAAAAGTGGTGGAGACTTGGTATGTAGTACATTGGTAAAATGCCCATGCGTTAATCCCTGGGTTCAATCCTCAGTACCACAAATAAGTAAATAAATAAAATAAAAGAAAGAGATAGATTGAACTTGCATGTAATTTAAATTCAAAATAAATTAAAAAATTATGGGTAAAAAATGTAAAGAAATTTTGCTGAGGATATTGCTGCACTCCTATTTTTATTGTATCTTCATTCACAGTATCTAATAAAAGGAAACAAATTAAGTGCCTTTTAGATAAAAGGTATTATCAGAAAATGCCTTCCAGCTGCAGATTATTCAACTAATGCCTTTAGAAACTACACATTTAAAATTAAAACTGGTCCCTAGAAGGCAAGACTCAGATACTGGTGTTTTTGAAGTACTCCAAGATATTTGGTATCTGTGGGCACCTTGTTTCAAACTGTTCTAAAACTAAGAACGAGGTACATATGGGACGTCAGGATGAAACCACAATATACAGTAATTCTTCAATGGGGAATCTTAACTCAGAAATACTAATAGATGAAACAGTTTTGGAGATAAAACTAGATTCTATGTTTCACTGATTTCTGGGTTATGAATTCAATCCAAACATACATTAGAAAAGACTTAAGGCTACTGGTTAAAATCTATTTATAATAGGTATTGAAAATATACCAAACGCTGGGTGTGTTTGTGCAGGCCTGTAATCCCAGTTGCTGGAGAGGCTTAGGCAAAAGGATCAAATTTCAAAACAGCCTTAGCAAAAGTGAGGTGCTAAATGACTCAGTGAAACCTTGAAAGGGTAAAGTTTCTAAGCTGGAAAGCTTGAATGTAAAAGATTAGGTATTATTAAGTTCCTCTGTTACACCCAGATTCCTGAGATAGTTAAGACAACGCCCTAGTGGCCATTTAGCCTAGGGCCCTGTGCAGTTGTCACAGGGCCCGAACCAATCAGTTTGAATGTGTACCCTGCTTATGAATGACCAATCACCCCCGCCGGACCTGTTCCTGCCAATGAATGTGCCAATCACGTCTCAGAGTTGTTGTTCAATTTTCCTGTGCCTCATGATGATTTCTTCTGATGTATGCAAAGCCCACCGCCCTCTCCAGAAAGTGTACTTAAGCTCTGCTTGACCTCAGCTCGGGGCTCCGGGCTGCTCTTCCTTCTTGAGTGAGCACGGGGCCTCAGTGCGCTGGAATGGATCCCCAATAAATCCCCTTTTGCCAATTGTATGGAGTAAGTCTCTTGTGTGGTCTCTCCCTCTGACGCTCCGCCAGACCCCTCTTACATTTGGTGCGTTGGCCGGGAACAGCACATTTCCAGACAGGGAGACCCTAACAACCTCATGTCTAAATGAAGTAAAAGATAACCCTGAGACTGAGTCTCAGTAGTCCAGTGTTCCTAAGTTCAATCTCTAGTATCCACCATAAAAAAAAAAATGTACCAGGGGGCTAGGGCTAGAGCTCAGTGGTAGCTAACTTGTCTGGCACTTGGCTTAATTCTCAGCACTACATATAAGTAAATAAAATAAAGGTCTATCAACAACTAAAAAATAGTTTTTTTAATAGGGTACCTATTTGTTGACAGCCTGTGACCTAATTTGCTGTGTACTTTAGTTTTTGAGATGGAAGTTGGCCATGCATTGTGGTTCATTCTTGTAATCTCAGCTGCTTCAGAGGCTGAGATAGGAGGATCCTGAATTTGAAGTCAGTCTCAGCAATGGTGAGAAGCTAAGCAACTCAGTGAAAACCTTTCTTTAAGTAAAAAAAAAAAAAAAAAAAAAACAAGGGTAGGGATGTGGCTCAGTGGTAGAGTGCCCATGACTTCAATCCCTGGTTTTGCCTCCCAAAATATGGGACTGGGGATATAGCTCAGCTGGTAGAGTGCTTGCCTTCTAAGCATGAGGCCCTGGGTTTAATTCCCAGTACCACAAAAAAAAAAGAGGAAAGAAAGAGAGAGATTGATCTTTCATGTAGTTTGAATTCAAGTTAGTCCCACTTTTATTTTCCTGCCACACCAGAGAAAGGTGTTTACTGAAATCTTTGGAATGTTTCTATGGTTCAGGGCCATTTTAATAAAAAGGTCTTACATATGAAAATATGAATTGAGGACCTTTATTGGGACACATAAACTACACTACCTCATTTAGAAGAGATTAATTCTTTTTAATGTCACCTAATTTTATTCTGCTTTATTCATATGTAAAAAGCTCGGATTGTTGGTAAAGATGGTGCCTGGAGGGGCTGAGAATGTGGCTCAAGTGGTAGAGCACTCACCTGGCATGTGTGCAGCCCAGGTTCCATCCTCAGCACCACCTACAAACAAAGATGTTGTGTCTGCTGAAAACTAAAAAAAATAAAAAATAAAAAAAATTCTCTCTCTCTCTCTCTCTCTCTCTCTCTCTCTCTCTCTCTCTCTCTCTCTCTCTTAAAAATAAAGATGGTGCCTGGAGCGTTTCTCTTCCAGGAGCTCAGGTCCATGACACTGAATGGCGCGAACTTTTAATGGCACAATGGCACACCTCCAAATCCCCAAAGTGGCGTGAACTCTCAGCCAATAAAGAAGTAAGAGCCCACTCCCCGCTGCTCCTCCTCAGCCGTGTTGAGCTCATAAATATCAACACCCTCTCCTTCTCCCTCTCCCCATCCCCCTCCCCCTCTCTTCCCCCTTCCCTCTCTTCCCCCTTCCCTCTCTCTTCTTCCCCCTTCCCCCTTCTCTTCTGTGACAGGCCTCTACAGTCCTGCTTGTAGAGTTTATGGAGATTTTTCCCGCCATTCCTACCCAGATGATAAATCAAATCTTTTAAAAATGCTCTCTAGTTCTTGAAGGAAAATGAAAGGAAATATGGGAAAATAGTCATTGATATTGTTGAAAGTGGAGTTTTGAAATGAAACAAAATTTCTCACTTTGCCAATTGCATCTGGGTGCTTGTCTCACAAATTTTGAAGAATAAAATCTATTTATTTAAGCAAGCCAAAATAGAACTCCCACCATGTGGGATGGGGATTGATACCAGACAAACTCATTTTTGTGTGCCATCTTAAAAGTTTACAGATGTTTTTCAGCAGACATGGAAAAATTTTATTTAAAATAGGTTTTAGAAAAGGCATCCTGACTACCATATGAGTTCATTTTCATCTTTTCCGTGACCCATCTTTCCTCTTGCAACTTCACCAATGAAAGGGTAAAGTTTCTAAGCTGGAAAGCTTGAATGTAAAAGATTAGGTATTATTAAATTCCTCTGTTACACCCAGATTCCTGAGATAGTTAAGACAACACCCTACTGGCCATTTAGCCTAGGGCCCTGTGCAGTTCCTCACAGGGCCCAAACCAATCAGTTTGAATGTGTAACCCGCTTACGAATGACCAATCACCGCCGCCCGGCCGGTTCCCGCCAATGAATGTGCCAATCACATCTCAGAGTTGTTGTTCAATTTCCCCGTGCCTCATGATGATTTGTTCTGATGTATGCAAAGACTCCCGCCCTCCCCAAAAAGTGTACTTAAGCTCTGCTTGACCTTTGCTCTGGGCTCTGAGCTGCGCTCCCTTCTTGAGTGGGCACAGAGTCCCAGCGCGCTGGAATGGATCCCCAATAAATCCCCTTTTGCCAATTGCATGGAGTAAGTCTCTTGTGTGTGGTCATGGGACAAAGGACTTTGTAGAAGGTGTTTCCAAAAGTGGGCATTAAGGTTTTTTTTTACATTTGAAATAGGCCTTAATTGTGCTCATTAACATATCTTCCAGTTAGCCTCCAGCTGTGTTAGAATGAGGTTCATTATCCTGATTACACTGTAATTTTACTATCCTTTCTATTTTATACTAATTCACTATGAAAAAAGAACCCTAGATTTGAATATGTGAAGAGAGCTAGAAAACTAGAGGTTTATTCTCAGGCCTAGGAAGAGCTAAGCTGAAGTTCTGGAATTTATATTGTTGTTCTGAATTTGTGATACTGCTTCCCCTCCATTATAAAAGCTCAGGAGTCATGAGGAGCATTGAGTTAAAATCCAGCAGCAGCAACTTAATGAGGCCCTAAGAAACGCAAAGGGACCCTGTCTCCATATAAAAATATTTAAAAAGGGCTGGGGAAGTGATTCAGTGGCTGAACACCCCTGGGTTGAATTCCTGGTACCAAAAAGAAAACGAAACACACACACACACACAAAAAAAAAAAAAACCTCCATAACAAGCTCTAAAAGTACAATCTCTCTTGTGCATGGAAACAACAAATGAAGTTGGGGTTCTCTTCAGATAATTATTCCAGTATTCACCACACAATGTGGGAACATGCTGGACTCATGGCACATGGATGCCCACAAAGGGCTTTAGAGACAAGCTGAAAACACCATACAAATATGGAACAAAATACCCAGGTTTTTAACTGCTGATCTAAGCTTCACTAGACTAGTAAGGGTGGGGGATGGAGGTTTATCTGCCACAGAGACCCTCTGAGGAGTCCTGTGAAGATGGCCTTAGGCCTGAGCCTACACAACTCTATTATAAAAATTCTAGTTTCAAACCTGCAGTCTCACCAGGCACACACACACAGAGCACTCCAGTATGGCCTCAAACAAGTTATTTCCCCTCAACCTGATAAATAGAGTGAAGCCCCTGGCAGGATCTCCTAGCCTGATAAGAGAGAAAGGAAAAAAAAATATCAGGGTGGAGACCACAAGACAAGATGTTTCTGACCCCAGGGTAAATGATAAAGAGAAACCTGGTAGTAGCTGAAGAAGATTGCAAGGGGGGTCAAAAAGCCCAATATTTTATGTAAATAATGGAGCTAATGAACAGGGATTCAGCCAGCCAAAACAAAGAAGCACTTGAGATGGATAGCCTGATGAGGACCTGACATCCCATTAGCTGTCTTCATTTCCTGATCCTCTGCATAATACTCACCACTCTCCAACTCTATGCCCTTGTCTGGACCCTGGTGAGAGCTGCAACTTCTCCCTATCATCCTCTCCTCAACCAGTCATCTGCTCCACACCAGGAAAGCCCTGCCTTGGTTTTTGTCCTGATCACCCTGGTCTGAGTGAGTTTGCATATGCTGGACATAAAGCCTAAGGCTTGAGACTTTTGAACTTAGCATGCAGAGGGAATGTCTGTAATTAGCCTGTCATTATTACATGTGCCTTGCAGTGCTTAAAATTAATTTATAATTGTTAGCTCTTAATGGATTATGTCTATTTCAGTACCTAGCATTAAGAATTGTTGTTTTCTTGATTAAGAACCTATAGAGTGAAATTATGTTGAGTAATTGAATGAATAAAGTATTGAAAGGGGCAGAAGTGCATGGAAATTCTTTATTTCTCTCCTGTACTGCATATATTACAATTGTTGCCCCCTCACAACAAGTCCCTAGCCACAATTTTCATTTTCTGCCATTGCCACTTCAAACAACCTACTTATCCAGTCTCAAGATAACAAGGCACACTTATCATTTTCTTGCTTTCAGGGTTTTCAGAGTTCTCCCTGTGATTTGTTTTCAGCTTCTTCTTTTTTTTCTTTAATATTTATTTTTTTAGTTATCAGCGGACACAACATCTTTGTCTTGTATGTGGTGCTGAGGATCGAACCCGGGCCTCATGCATGCCAGGCGAGCGCAGTACTGCTTGAGCCACATCCCGAGCCCCATGTTTTCAGCTTGTTCTTAGCACAGAAATTTAGGCTCCTGATCCATGACAGAAAGCCTACAAAATGATTAAAAGAATGGCACCTAAGAGACTGATTGGACAAGTCTTCAGGCACTGACTCAAACCTAAGCCGAGTGGGCCCAGAATCAAGTACAAAAGGCTAGCTGGTCCATTTTCATTGTTTTATTTTTATTTTTTTTAAGTATTTGGTGGACACAACATCTTAGTTTTGTATGTGGTGCTGAGGATGGAACCCGGGCCGCATGCATGCTAGGCGAGCGCGCTACCGCTTGAGCCACATCCCCAGCCCCATTTTCATTGTTAAAAGAGTGAAGATCAGGGCTGGGAATATAAACTTAAATAAAATAAATTAAAATACTGCTTATAAGATATCTGCTGTTTTCCAGATATTCACTGTACCACATATGATTAAAACCTGACATTTTTCCCTCCAGTGGGTATATTGTTGTCTATAAGTGTATAAGAAGTCACTCTAAAACTTACTAGTTCACATTTGGATTGAACTGCATTCATCTGCAATATTTTTGCTGCATATGTTTAGCTGTTAAGATTACTGAACTTCAGAGGGTGATCTGGCTGCCAAAAAAAAAAAAAAAGCACCCTGAATCTTCTTCACATGATATCTCAGAATCTAATAAATTTAGGTGAGCTTGTTCTCATTGAGGAGACAGTGTTCTAAAAGCAAAAGCAAAAACATTAAAAAATATTTCCTGACAAGGTACCTGACTAGTACTCTTTCATAGCCACAACTTTATAAAAGCCATAAAAAAAGAAGAGCCCTGACCCAAAGTTTGTAGAATGCATTCTGCATTTGGCCAGAGTAGGAGTAAAATCACATTACCAAATTTCTATACACAGATAAGGCTAAAAGACTATTGATATTATGTCACTAATTCTGCCTTTTGTAATAGATGAGGTTAATACAGCTGTTCAGTGTCAAAAAATATTTTCTAAATCCCACAAGTACTGTGTGTGTGTGTGTGTGTGTGTGTGTGTGTGTGTGTGTTTATATGAGTGTAGTGCTGGTGATTAAACTGAGAGAATTAATATTCCTGAGCTATATCCTCAATTTTTTTTTCTTTACTTTTTTTTAATTTTGAACAGGATCTTACAAAGATGCTTTGTTGTGCACCCACAATTTTTAAGTACATATCAAGATCACAATATGCCTGACACAAAGGCAAAACTTAACTCCTTCAGAAGCCATGATTCATCATTATTTTTAAGTAGTGACATTTTTAAGTAGTGGCATTTATTAAAAAAGGGGAGGGTGGTTACACACATATGTGCCTCATATCAGCAATCTTAATAATTTTGGGAGACTTAAGCAGACGAATCACAATTTCAAATTCAGCCTAAATAGTATGAGAGGGCCCTAAGAAACTAAGCAAGACTTTGTGTGAAAACTCAAAATAAAATACAATTTGAAAAGCCTGATGATATGGGGGTTTAGCAGAACTACCCTGGGTTAAGTATTCACTCTTCTCCCCTTAAAAAAAGAAAAGAAAGAATAAAAAAAAGAAAACCAAAATTTTTACATCTGATGAACTTTTTTATTCAATGGGGATAATACGTTTGAGAAAAACGTCTAAAGCTTATAGCAAGGATTTAAAATAAACTTGGGAAATTGCTGAAAATTGAATTGAAAAATCAAGAACAAGCAATATTTTTTAAATTTCTTATCAGGAGAAATTTGAAAACAGCCATATTTCATTTCAGTCATGTTGAAAATGCAGGATGCTATGGAAACTGCAACAAAAGGACTGTATCTGTATCACAAAAGTTTTGTAAATGGAGAATATGAAACACTACATTAAAAAAGTGAGGGTGAGACAATATTAAGGCCATATGTGTAATCTAAAATAAATAATATACTAAATCTCCTCTATATGAATTTTATCTGGGAGTATGTCTACAAAACAACACAATACTCCTTGCATAAAGCAGAGGATTTGTGATAGTCTCAAATTAAAAATGATTTCACATCTGTGGCTGTTGTGCAGGGGCTTATATCAAAAAAGCAAGGTTTGGGGCTCAAGCAGTTGAATGAAGGTGTGAGGAACTTTGGGGATGATAGGCATGCTACTTTGGAAGGCAGCAATAGCCCATAACCAAACTCTAGCTTCTATCCCTCGGCCCCCCAAATTATTAAATAGAACTTTTTTTTAATGCAGGTCAGACAAAGAAGGCATATCAACAACATTTTACTGATGTAAGAGCATGCTCACAAACAAATATTTTTGACCTTGAGTACATAGATTGAATATGAGTGTTTATGACCTTGGTTACTTGCTAAAAATACTGCCCTCTGGAAGCCTGGCCAGGTACTAACATACTTGGTCTTTTTTTGTCCTTAAATGCCTCATGGCATTGAGCATTTTACAACTTCTACTTTAAGGAGCAATGCTAACCTCTCCACTCTTAAGGTGCAACACAGAATGCTGTTTATCTCTAATTCTTACAGACAAAAAATAATAATATTGCTCTCTTGCCACCTGGGTAAATTATTTTTTAATTCCACCAGTTCTGCTTAACAGGTAAAATGGGGTAAACTTGGATACCTGGGCTGGCCATGCCAGTAGTTCACTGGAACCATTGGCTGCTGTTGTTTCATTTTATGCATCATCCATTGACTGGACTTGAAGGCCTTTATCCTTCTTCTTCTCCCCAGACTCAATCATCACAATGGAGAAGGTTGATGGGTATTTTCAAAATACAGAGATCTTACTCTACTGGATATACTTTGGATTCCTATACTTCTGATTATCTTGCAATTTCTCATTCTGGTAGTCTCTCATACACTTGCATCAGTTTTTGCTGTCAGATCTACAGAAACCATTCATCCCATGATCAGAGCATCTGCTCATGACTCATTTGACTACTTCTCCATATCATCTATGCCACTGCTGCCACTTTTTTCTTTGGCCAGGGGCTGGGGCCTGGGCTTCAGCAATTCATTGATAGTTCAACTTCCAAGGTTTATGTTTCCACACAGTGCAGTCAGCATCCTTATTTCTGTTTACAAGGAACTCATCCCATTATGTCACAGCTCTCCACAGGAGTTCACTGTAATTGGACTAAGGCAACAAAGTGTTGTATGCTTCTTCGTGTCCATAGTTGCCACTACTCCCATAAAAATCTCCCTTAATCTATCAGGACTGAGATATCACTCACCTGCAAATATCCTAAAGACTATGTGACTTGCTGTGTGGGTGTTGAGACCCAGGATGTAAAATTTTGGTCTCTAGCAATTAAGAGATGTGAGGAAGAGTTGGCAGTGTAGTCATGCTTATGCAGAGGTAACAACAGCTCCCAGGTAGCCCAGAGCATTCAGCCCTCAGAATCCTGCATCATTCCATAGGCCCTTTCATATATAGGCCAGAAAACAAAGGTGCATGATAAATATTTTACATAGTGAACACATGCTCAGAAGAAAATGTTTATGACAATGAATGTATACACTTAATCAAGGTATTCATTACTTAAATAAATGATAATAATATTAATAATCATCATCATCATAATAATAACAGTAACCTGTTGGAAGCATCAACAACAGAGTAGCTATAGCCGTGTTTGGCCTTTCCAATGATCCACCCTTATAGGTTTCATCATCAAAAAATCTACACACCTGAAATCTTCTGCAATGATCTATTGGCAAGGAGGTAAGAGCTCTGCATCCACAGGTCTCAAAAAATATGCTGTATTGTGATATGATTAGAACACAATCCCCATGTCTAGGATTACTAAAAGCCATCTCCAGATGGTATCTAAACAAGCTCATCATTCTTTCAACTTATCATTGATCAACTGCTGTGTGGCTACATCTAAAGATATCATATGTATTGAAGTCATACTGATATTATTATATGGCAGAAACCCATTCCTGTGCTGCTGATAACAAACCAACTGCTATGTGATTTTGCAACACAACTTTTTGTATTTGATATTTTTCTTTATTAACTAGAGTTAGAGCCTGCTTTGTATGATATAAGGTTTGGCTGTGTACTCTGTATCTTATTCACCAAGGTTACATAAAAATAAAGAAAATACCTCATCCTCATGAGTATAAAATTTTATTTATCATATAGTCTTATCTTTAGCTATAACCACACCATAATTTTCCATAGGCTGTATGGTCTGAACCTAGTATCCTAATAATGCCAGAAGAAAAACCAGAAGTTCAAACATATTGAGTAATATTCTCAAATTAAATCCAAGTTAGGCAGTAATTTTTTTTTAAGAGAGAATGAGAGAGAGAAGGGGACAGAGAGAGAATTTTAACATTTATTTATTTTTTCTTAGTTCTCGGCGGATACAACATCTTCGTTTGTATGTGGTGCTGAGGATCGAACCCTGGCCGCACGCATGCTAGGCGAGCGCGCTACCGCTTGAGCCACATCCCCAGCCCTGGCAGTAAAAATTTGTCTGGATAAAATGGAGATCAACAGACTGTTGACTATAATAGATAATGTTACCTTCAGTATACATTGAAATATGAGTTTCAATATTTAAACCTTAGGAATTAAGCCAGAATTAATAAAGGGGTGATTATAACAGCTGTTTCTCTGCTTATCATTTCAATTTTGCCTATTCATAAACCAGGAAACAAGAGCCAATATTGTAATGCATGTCTGTAATTTCAGTGACTCAAGAGGAAGAAGGATTTTAAGTTCAAGGCTAGACTCAGCAACTCAGTGGGGCCTTAAGCATCTTAGTGAGAACTTGGCATGTCTTTAAAAACAAATGGGCTGGAGATGTGATTTGTGATAAAGTGATCTGAGTCCAGTCCTTGGTACAAAAAAGTATTCTGCTTTTTTGTGCCACTGTCTAACTTCTAAGACAATAATGAAAGATTGATAATTCATGTAGTCTAGAGGATGTGAGTTGTGGCTTTGGGGTCACAGAGAATTGATCCTGAATTCCAGTAAAGTTGCTTAATATTCAGGAGACCTTTCAAATATTCTTTCACACTGAACAGCTATGTACACCTCATCCATTACAAAAAGCAGAATGATACTGAGTGTGAACATATTAGCAATTCTTTAGCCCTATCTGTACACATAAAGTTGACAATGTCTTTTTACTCCTCTTGTAGCCAAAGTGCAGAGTATATTTCCCAAATTTTGGATCTGAGCTCTTATTTTTTTGTATGTGACTTATGTAAATCTGTGACTATGAAAGTGTATTACTCAGGAAACACTTTGAATACTTTGTTTTTACTTTCATAGCACTGTCACCTCCATGAGAATGAGCCCACCTTAATTTATTTGATTCTGAGAAGAAGGGTACTTTTTTTGGCAACCATATCTCCCTCTGAAGTTCAGTAACCTTACCAACTATCACCTAATGCAGTAAAAAGATTCCATATGAACCCAGGCTTAATTGATGATAAGCCCACACTTGAGAAAATAATTTTATATGGTTTCTTCTTATTCAGTGAAAGATATCTAATTCACTAAACATGGGCTGAATGCCAGGATTCAATCACATGTGGAACAGAAGTTATGTGAAAAACATATTGTGCCTTATAGGTAATGGTTAAATTTTTATTAATTTAAATTTAAACTTTAATCTCTTGACAGGCTTTATTGAATTATATGGAAATACGTGTACACTTCTATGCCTTTAGTGTTTGATGATATTCTCAGAGTACCCCATACTAAAGAAGAAAATTGAAATCACAACCCTGCATTAGGCTAAAGACAAAACTGCAAAATAATTTTTTAAAAATGTTTAGACTCTAGTTTCTGGGTTACTGATGATCTGATGACCTAGAGTCTTCTCTCCAGTGATACCAATCTCTTTTGATTAAAGTATGATATCTAAAATGAAAATGGATCTGTGCCCAGAATCCTGTGAGAAACAGTTTCCACTTTTGTACACTTCTGAGTTGTAGATGGCTTCTCTCTCAAAGTGCAGAGTCTCTTCTGTTCTTTGGCCCTGAGAGAATGTTGTTTGGTATGTTTATTCCACAATCTATGACACAGAACTGAGTTGTCCATTTTTTTTGTTCACCTTGCTGAGGTCAGGGTATTTATAGATCTCAAACATGGAATATAGCTGTGGTGAACATAGATATCCCTGAGAGGTCAAGAGTGAATTTTAGGATGTAGCTTGTAAAATACATCTATTTATTAGTCAATTTATATTTTCAAAAATAATAATATTTTGGATATAGTGGTTTAAGTTATTAAATTTATTTAAGCTGTCCTTCTTAATTTTTATTATGAATACTAGAAATTTTTAAATTATAATAATGCATTATATTGTTTTTCCCTCTGGGAAAATATTAATGCCTTAGGACATTACTTAGAAGTTTAAAATAAAATTTACTTTCTCATAAGACCAAACAGCACAAAAGTTAAATGAAATTTTAAAGTAATTTTGATAAAATTTTTATTCATAAAAGTATATATTTGGGGTGTGTGGGAGATCTTGCCTCTTAGTTTTATTTTCTCCATTGGGTTTCTCCCCACTGAAATTAAGTTTTCATCACATGAGAAGAACATCACATAATCTTTTACCTTTCCCCCTCTCACTAAGGTGTGGCTGTAGAGTTTAAGAGTGGTGAGGATAATACAAATAATTAAAAGTGATAAGATGTCATTTCAAGTCCTCATCAGCCTCCCCAGCTCAAGTGCATTTTTATTGAGCTGGCTGAACATCTGTTCATTTGCTCTACGCTTTATACTAAATTTTGCAGCTTTTTTACCCTTTTCTCAATCCTTGTTAGTTACCACCAGATTTTTGCATGACATCATTTACTCCAGGGCAGAAACATCTGGTCTGGTGGTCTGCACGTTGGTCTTTTCACCCTTCCCTCTTATTAGGTGAGGACAACCTGCCAGAGGCCTCACTCTGTTTATCAAGGTGAGGGGAAGTGATTTGTTTACGTCTGAGGGCAATACTGCAGGGCTTCTTTAGGCATGCCTGGTGAGACTGCATGTTTCAAACTGAAGTTTTTTAAATGGAGTTTTTTTAGGCCATCCTCACAATAGTGTAGTTAATTTGTCCAAAATTAAGGTGTTTTTTTTTTGTTGTTGTTGTTTCTTTAATGCATTTGTTCTCAATTGATTTTTTTCTTTTTTCTTCTTCTTTTTTTTGTACCAGGTATTTAACTCAGGGGCACTGAGATACATCCCCAGTCCTTTTTTGTATTTATTTAGAGAGAGGGTCTCACTTAGTTGCTTAGTGCCTTGCTTTTGTTGATGGTAGCTTTGAACTCATGATACCCATTTATAATTCTTCTGTGCCACAGGGGTTATGGCCTGTGCCACCAAGTTTGCTTTCAACTGAGTTTTTAAATATGTAAAACAACTTTATTAAAGTGACATTTAGAAGCATTCCTAATATTCAAGCAAACTCCTTTGTCCTGGTGTGGCAGGAAATAAAAGTGGAACTGGACTTTGATTTAAATAACAAGAAAGTTCAATTGCAAGGGCTTAATTAGAACACAGATAATTAGAAGGTTACAGGCCATAGCACTGTTGTACTTGTTTAAAATAATTTTTTTCTTAGTTGTAGATGAACAAAATATTATTATTATTATTATTATTATTATTAATGTGGGTCCAGTATCAAACAGACTGCCTCATGCATACTAGCGAAGCACTCTACTACTGAGCAACAACCCTAAATCCTTACCTGGTATTTTTAAAATATTTATTTATATTTAATTTATTTATATGGGGCGCTGAAAATCAAGCTCATGGCCTCATATATGCTAGGCAAGCACTGTACCACTGAGCCACACCTTCAGCTCTTTCCTGGTACTTTTTAAATAACTGTTTTACATAAATTTTAATTAGTAGCTTTAACCTTTTCCAATATCTGTTTGGATTAAATCAATAACCTAGAAATCAGTGAAGCAAAGTCTAGTTTTATCTCAAACTCTGATTTTACTTCCTCTTTCTTCCCCAGACCAGACACCTTATCACAGTGTCTGAATTAAGATTCCCCCTTGAGGAATTTACTGTATGTTGTCCACATTCCAAACTCCAAAATTTACCCATTCCTTAGTTTTGGAAAAGTCTTACAGAATTTGTCCAGAGGTACCAAAATTTCTTGGAGTACTCAGAAGAATCCATATCTGAGTCTTGCCTTTTAGGGAGCAGTTTGAATTATAAGTATGCAGCCTTTAAGGCAAGTAGATGGATGATCTGCTGCTGGAAGAAACCTTTTCATCAATACCTTTCATCTAAAAGGCACTTCATTTGATTCCTTTTATTACATACTGTGAATAAACCTACAATAAAAATGGAAGTGAAGTAATACCTTTAACAAAAGTGTTCCAATTTCTTTAGATATTTATCCAGAGTTATAATTACTGGGTTATAGGACATTTTTTTTAAAGAAAGAGGAGAGGGAGAGAGAGAGAGAGAGAGAGAGAGAGAGAGAGAGAGAGAGAGAGAAGAGAGAGAGAGAGAGAGAGAGAGAGAGAGAGAGAATTCTTTTTTTAATATTTATTTTTCAGTTCTCGGCAGACACAACATCTTTGCTTGTATGTGGTGCTGAGGCTCGAACCCGGGCCGCACGCATGCCAGGCGAGCGCGCTACCACCTGAGCCACATCCCCAGCCCTATAGGGCATTTTTAAACCAAGAATTGTTATTGTTATTTATTTTTACTTATTTAGGCACTTTACCACTGTGTTACATCCCTATTTTTTTAATAAGACAGGATATCACTGAGTCACTTAAGCCATTGCCAAGTTTCTGAGGCTGGTCTTGCATTTAAGTTCCTCCTGTTTCATCCTCCCAAGCCACTGAGAGTACAGACGTTCACAATGATACCCTGCTTCAAAAAAAATTATTAGTGGATTATATGGCATTTTTATTTTGAGCTCTTAAGAACCATGATAGGGGCTGGGAATGTGGCTCAAGCTGTAGTGCACTTGCCTGGCATTCGTGTGGCACTGGGTTTTATCCTCAGCACCATGCACAAATAAAGATGTTGTGTCTGCCGAAAACTAAAATGAATAAATAAATACTAAAATTCTCTCTCTCTCTCTCTCTCTCTCTCTCTCTCTCTTTAAAAAAAAAGAACCATGAATTTTTTTTTCAAAACTTTATATTGTAACCCAAATTTTTATCTATGCATATACACCTATACTCTGGAGTCCCTACTATATTTCAGATATTTGTTTAATTTGGTGTGGTTTGGTGTTGGGAGCCAACGACCGCACCCTGAAAATGGCGCTGGCTTCCTCCTTGTTGGGCTGTGGGCTGGGCTCTGGCCTGCTTCCGCTGCGCTGTACCTATTAGACTCTTCCACGTGGTGCTGGTTCATTGGCAAGGCTGGGTACTTAAGCTAGGGCAGACCGACCGCTCTCTTGCGCGTGCTTTCTTCTCTTGTTCCTGTCTTTTCATTATGAGTAAACTGCTGAAGGAAGAATCGTGTGTCGTTTTTTCCCTTGCCAGCGAGGGGTCGCGACAGTTTGGTGCTAGGAATTGAACTCTGTGGGTGCTTACCACTGAGTTATGTCTCCAGTCCTTTTTTTTTTTTTGAGACAGGTGATATATCATTAATATCTCAATAAGTTGCTTGTAGCCTTTCTCTGTTGTTAAGGCTGTCTTTCAAATCACAATCCTCCTGACTTGCCTCTCCAGCCTCTAGTATATTTGCCACCACACCTAGCTCTTTCAGATTATTATAATAACCTTTTCAACAACACTGCCCAGGTTACAGAAAATCTCTTTGATTGATGCATTTCATCCCTGAGGAAAGTTTATATGAAGTACCCAATGTAGGACTATTCTGTAAAGACTTGTTGGAATAAACAGGGATCATTGTTTTCTAAGCTCCTTTCTGAACAGCTGTCTGGTATCATAGTTCATAAAAGTGCTGGGAAAAGAATGTAAATTTATTTGTTTGAAATCTACAGAGATTTACATAAGCTCAATCACCTTTTGTTCTAGAGTTTGGAACTTCAGGACATAGTAAGGTAAATAAAATATCTTAAAGTTGAGATATTCAGTACACACATTGACACACACATCCACACACAAAAAAAAAACTTTCTAGGAGCAATTGGTAGTTCTGGCATTATCACTAGTGTTATCAGGGACATAGTAACATAAACAAAATATGTTACATGTGAAACATTCAATACAGACATACACACACCCACAGGAAAAAAAAAAAAACTTTTTCTAGGAGGAATTGGTAGTTCTGGCCTTATTACTAGTGTATCAGGGTTGGGGCAGGATTCAGGAATGCTAAAATTTTACTCAAGCTAAGAGTAGTTTACTGGATTCCTCCCTATTTCACCTATAATACAAGCTAGAGTGAACTTCATCTGTCAGCAACAGCAATTGAGAAAATATGCTGGCAGATTTTTTTGAGATAAATTGACAGCTTTGATATTTGGGTATTTTTGTGTCTTGGTCACAGCTGATGAAACACTTGTGAAAAAATTTTATGGCTCCTAGATATCACCATTTTTTGTATCATTTCTTTCATATTTCCTTCTTTTTTTTTCTTTTTTTTTTGTGGTGCTAGAGATTGAACCCAGGGCCTTGTGCATACAAGGCAAGCACTCTAAAAACTGAGCTACATCCTCAGCCCCTCTCTCACATTTCTATTCACTAGAGGTGATGATGTTAATTGAGAATTTTGTCCCAAATGTGGTACATTTCTTAAGACTGGACTAATATCCAGTGTATCTAAATCTCTCTACTCATTCATGATTTTGCCAAAGAGATACAGTAGTTTTTTCCTTAAATTTATCTATAGATGGAGGGAGAGTGTTTCATTTAATATTCTACTTTATTTTCTACATCATTCCCTGTTAATATTTGCTTTTTATAGTGTTGCTAAGTTTGGAACTGACTGTCTTGCACATTCTGCACACACACTCTAACAGTGAACTTTGCCTCTATGTCCCAATTCTAACTTTAGGTTGGATAGCTTTATTCATTCACGTCTAATGTTATTTTTCATATGGTCGGTTTTACATATGCCTTTCTATTGCTCTTAACAATACTATTGATCTACATATAGTTTCAGATTTGATTTATATTATGATATATTGGTCTGTATTATTGCAATATAGTTTCATAATATACATTAAATGTGTCTCATAACAATAACTATATTATTTTTTATTAAAGGTTTTGGGGTATTTTACATATATTTTATTTCTAAGATAATTTTTTTGGTCCCTTCTTTTCTTTTCTTTTATTTGGTACTTGGAATTAACTCAGGGGAATTGAGCCACATCCCCAAACATATTTTGTATGACATTTAGACACAGTATCTCACTGAGTTGCTTAGGGCCTCACTTTTGCTGACCCTGGCTTTGAGCTCACAATACACCTCCCAAGGTACTGGGATTACAATTGTGCACCAACAGGTCCAGCTCTCTTGTATTTAAAGAAAAACATGCAAAAATTTTGATTGGAAAATATTATATATTAAATTGAGTTAAATAGTTGTCTTTGTAATGATTAGTTTTATTTATACACATGCTATTTTATGTCCTTTTGTAAATTTTTATTTAGTTTATGATAAGTTCCACATATTTTCCTTGAAATCCATTATACATGTGATGTATTTAACAGATGTAACTTCAGTATAATACTTATGTGGTATTTTGTACTCTAATTAAACCAAAAATCTTTCTGGGCTCCAGAAACCATTTTTTCTCAAATTTTATTATTTTTATTTTTCTGAATCACCTCGTCTTTCCTCCTAGGCTGCAGATTTCTACTGTATTGACAAGTATAGCTCTAGTCTTATGCTATCACATACTTGTACACTGTCATTGTACACACATACTATAATTTCTACAGGTCTAAGCTGCTTGGTGAGGAGTATTTCATATATATATATATACATATATACACATACATATACAGTTTTCATGATGAAATAACAGCAATTTCTACTCCATCTTTAGTTCATGATAATTTGTTCTGTGTCCTCATCAATACATTGTATTATTTTTGTTGTTGTTTCTTACTGGAAATTTATATCAGGGGCACACAGAGACTGGGTCACACATAGTTGCTTAGGGCCTTGCTATGTTTCTGAGGCTGGCTTTAAACTCAGGATTATCTTGCCTTAGCCTCACAATCCATTGGGATTAAAGGTGTGTGCCATGGAACCTGGTTCTATTTTATTTTTATATTGAAATATATATTACTTCTGAAAATAATTTATTCTGGATATTAAGAAAGCATAGAATACCATTTTCCCCCACAAATAACTCCCCCTTTTTTTGGAAAAAATGTCAATTTGTTTGGAAAAGATGTCAATAGTGCTAGATGTATAATTTATTAATGTCTAAATGGCAAGTTTATTATTATTATTATTATTATTATTATTATGCTATGTATTAGTTATAAAACTTTATCTGTTCATATTATTATAAGGTATATACTCTTTTCTATAACTTTATAGCATACATTATTGTGTATCAAAATGACCTTTTGGAAGTTGGGAGATGAGGGGAGGGATCATGGGGTTAAAAATGATGGTGGAATATGATGTATATTGTTATATAAAGTATATGTATAAAGAAGTGAATTCATGTAAATATAATTTGTATAAAACCAGAGAAATGAAAAATTGTACTCTATATGTGTAATAAGAATTGAAATGCATTCTGTCGTCATATATAATTTTAAAATATTTAAAAATTAAAGATAAATGATGGCATTATGTTCTAACTGAAAATAAATACTACTCCTTTTAAAAATTGAAAAAAAAATGTCTGTTAGTGAGTTGTAAACTTTATGAAGTATAAAATGTATCCTGAACATTTGGTAATACATAAACCTAGATGTAGGTATTTATAGTGTTGTCAGCAAAATTTTAAAAAATACTGTAGAGTTTATTTTTTGCAATGTATTCTCATAATTATATGAGATGCATTTTGCACATATACATGTATACTACCATTTTATATAATTAATAAATGATTACTACATCTCACATTAACTACATTTATTTCAAATTAATTTGTCTTTTGAAAGCACTGATATATGACACTCTTTGATAAGTACACTTTGTGTGTCTTCAAATTTGTCAATTTTATGTATTATGTTCTTTTCTTTATTCTCCTTTTCATAGAATTTCTTTTTCCAAATTATTGAGATTATGAAATTTTAAACAATTCAGTATAACAGTGCAGCCTATAGATTTTCTTTTTTAACCTAAGACAAAATACATCCCAGTTTTAATAGGCTTATTGTTATGTAAATGACTTTCAAAAACCTGCATATATAACACTCTTACCTGACCTTACTCTGGACTATTGATATCTGGGTGGAGGGGATCTCAAATTTATCCATGGAAAAGGCAGAACAGGGATGGATCAGGATGTGATATTGGTGGATACTGAGTATGTAGTAGTGAGTATTCATGAAAAAGTATTGGTGGAATAGGTACGGGTAGAGAAAAAAGTGCTGTGAAGGAAAGAGGGAAAGAATGACCAGCTAAAGAGTTCAGATTTAAAAAGTCTAATGGTGGATCAATGGTAGTATGAGGGTAAAGGGTAGTTTCTTTGGAGGCAGAAATAAGATAGAAGTGAAAGAAGAAGGTAACTCTGGCACAGTCCCCAAGAGAAAGAGTCAAATGAACACTTCTCTCTCTCTCTCTCTCTCTCTCTCTCTCTCTCTCTCTCTCTCTATATATATATATATATATATATATATATATATATATATATATATATCAAACTTCTATAACATTAGATTAAATTCAGGCAGCCTCAGCAACTTAGTGAGGCTCTAAGAAAATCAGCAAAACCCTTTTTATTAATAGAATATTTTATTAATGGCTGAGAGTGCTTCTTAGTAAAAAAGCAGATCTGATTTCAATTTGTCATATGAGAGAAAGAGAGAGAGAGAGAGAGAGAGAGAGAGAGAGAGAGAGATCTTGCAAAAATTAAATAATCAGTGACACAGTTAGTGTCAAGGATGTAAATAATTTAAAAGTAATAGTGAGCTAGTTGGAAAACTCATCTAGGTTATTAACTACTGCTAGAGAAGTTAGTCTACTCTCCAAAATATAAAAGTGAGAGAGAAATCCTTTATTAAAGTGTATATAAGAAAAAAGAGGAGTTTTGACACAGCTTTTAGTTGACCCAGACTGGGTCAACTTTAGCAGGTGATTAGGGTTCTACAAAGATGATAAATCCTTGAGTTATTTGGAATAATGTGATTTTATCTAGTCTTCATAAATGAAGATTGAGGTCTAATATAAATCAGGCTTGGCAAAGGAAAAAAATATTTCAATGAAAAGTAAATGTATGAATAAACACATAAAACAATATTTAACCAAAGTCAACATTCAGAATATTTATGCAATTATGTAATCACCAGCAATGTAAAAACAATGACACTAAAGAAAAAGTGAATTAATAAAAAACAAATAAATAATGTAGTGAATGAAATAATTAATGAATAGCGAACAAGTTCAAAGATGTAATGTGACTGGAATTCTCAAAGTCAGCTTGTAGCCATGAAAAAGTGTAAAGGTACATAGAAATGGTGTTTTGCTACTTACTGAGACATACCCTATGAACTATAAATTCCACTCCTAGGTGGGAAGAGTTGAACACAGAACCCATTCACCTGGCTCTCTCACTTGGGAACTGTGCAAAAAATTACCTTTTTCTTTCCCTCAAATTTTATTGCTACTTCCAAGAACACTACCCTCTATATTCACACTATTATTGTAGACTTGTAGCATGTGAACCCCTCTACTGTTCAAGTTTTTCTTCTTTTTTTTTCATTGCTCTTTTTCTCCCTACACCCATATCATCCACCAATACTTATTTTGTATAGCAAAATCTACATACTCAGCAATCACCAGTCTTATATCTTACTATATCCATTTCCTACCTTGTGCATGACCACTTTGAGATACCCTCCATGAAAACATCAATAGTCCAAAGTGATCAGAATGGGGGAAAAATTGCAGAATATTAAAGGTCAGTTACACAACAAGAAAGCTATAAAAGTATGCTTCATTTAAAGGTGAAAATAAAAAGAAAATCTTTAGACATCACTAGTTAAAAT
This sequence comes from Urocitellus parryii, assembly GCF_045843805.1. Lineage (NCBI taxonomy): Eukaryota > Metazoa > Chordata > Mammalia > Rodentia > Sciuridae > Urocitellus > Urocitellus parryii. Next base: position 5,468,453 of record NW_027553327.1, read on the forward strand.
ATAGGATCAAAAATTTATTAGTCTCAATAATTTGAATTATACTTGTGAGTCACTATTTTTGGGGGCGGGGATATAAGAACATTGCTGAAGAGTTTAAAGTTCAAACTGTTTTTTTATGAGACAAAGAATAGAGAAATTTAAAAAACATATTAAAGTAATTGTGATATCATTTTCATAAAAATATATGTACATATTTATTAACAAATTGCTTTAACTTTATAAACAGTTATAAGTGTCAATACATTTGTCTCTGGGCTAGGTCCAATTATTAGAAGAAAACTTTGCCTTAAAAGAACCCCATACAGAGGCATTTAATGCAATTAACAGGCCTCTAATAATAATAATAATAATAAGAAGAAGAAGAAGAAGAAGAAGAAGAAGAAGAAGAAGTGAGGTGGGGAGGATTTCAGGTTGTGAAGCATACCTGTAAAATAAGTTACTTGAAAAGACATCACAGGAGAATTTTATACATTGTCTGAAGACATATATGTATTTATTATTTATACAAAGTGTTTATTAGTTCTGTAGTGAGGGTGCACAAGTCCAATACAAAGTCTGTTTTTTTCTTGAATATTTTTTTGTTGTAGATGGACACAGTATCATTAGTACTTTGTTTGTTGGCTTTTTTTAAATATTTATTTTTAGTTTTTGGTGGACACAACTTCTTTGTTTGTATGTGGTGCTGAGGATTGAACCTGGGCCGCCCGCATGCCAGGTGAGTGTGCTACCACTTGAGCCACATCCCCCTCTTGGGTGGCTTTTTAATGCGGTGCTTCGTGTTCAACCCAGTACCTCATGCATGCTAGGGAAGTTCTCTACCACTAATCCATAACCCTAGTCCCCAAAGTCCTTTACTTAATCTCTTTTTTTTTGGGGGGGAGAGTGTGTGTGTGTAGTGCAGGGGATTGAATCCATGGCCTTATATCAGCAAAACAAGCACTCTACTGACTAAGCTATATTCTCAGCCCTGATCTGTAGTCGGTTAACAATGACAATGGAGCAGCCTGTCATTCAGACTTTGATTCTGTGCCCACTTGGCTCAGGTTGGAGGCAGTGCCTGAAGCCTTGACCAATCAGTCACTTAGGTGAGAACTGTCCAATCCTCAGGCAGCCAGTGATGAAGGGGAGGGCTTCCACAATCTAATGTTCCCTTGGTGTCTGGAACCCGCCATTTTTAAAATCTTTTTGTAGGCTTCTGTTCTGGATCCGGAGCCCAGGTGTCTGCTATGCAGAATCTGAAAAGAAACCACAGGGAGAACGCTGAGAACCCTGAGAGTCAGGAAATGGTAAGTGTGCCTTGTTCAATTGAGACTGTGTAGGAAGGTGGCTTAAAGCTTACAGGAGTGGCAATAGTGGAAACTGGCAGTCATGGCTAGGGACTCCTCGTGGTCCTCTCCAGAGTCTTGTGGCCAGAGGGTCTCTCTGTGGTAGCTTAGCCTTCACCTCCCTCTGACTAGTCTAGTGAGGCTTAGATCAGCAGTTGAAAACCTGGGCATTTTATTCCATAATTGTATGGTGTTTTCAGCTTCTTTCTAAAGCCCTTTGTGGGCTTCCATGTGCCATCAGTCCAGCATGTCTCCAGATTGCATAGTGAAGACTGAGATAATTACCAGGAGAGAACTACAAATCCATTTATTGTATTCATGCATGAGAGAGGCTGTTAATTTTAGGACTTGTTACTCATGAGGGTTTGTTTGTTTATTATTATTATTATTATTATTATTATTATGTTTATTTGTTTTCTTTTTGGTACCAGAAATTCAACCCAGAGGTGTTCATCCACAGATTCACATTCCCACCCCTTTTTTAATATTTTTATTTAGAGACAGAGTCCCTTTGAATTTCTTAGGGCCTCACAAGTTTGATTATGCTGGCTTTTAACTCATTCTCTTCATGAGTCCTGAGATTTTTAAATGTAGCAGAAGCTGTATCTCAAATCCAAAACAAAAATCTGAAATCCAGAACTTCAGTTTAGCTCTCCATAGGTCTTAAAATAAACCCCTAGTTTTCTAGCTCTCTGTTCACATATCCAAAACTAGGGTTCTCTGTTCACAGAAAATAAGTATAAAATAGAATAGATAGTAAAATGACCAAGTAATGTGGATAATGGGCCTCAGTCAAACACTGAAAGATGTTAATGAGCACCATTAAGGTCTATTTCAAATGTAAAAGACCTTGAAGCCCACTTGTGGGAACACCTTCAACAAAGTCCTTTGTCCCAGGGGTGATTCCTGATTGAATTTGAAGAAAAAAGGATGGGTCATAGAAAGAATGAAAGTGAACCCATATGGTAGTCAGGATGCCTTTTCCAAAGCATATTCTAAATGCATTATGCTTCCTGTTCTGCCCAAAACCATCAGTAAACTTCTAAGATGGCACACAAAAATGAGTTTTTTTTCTGGTATTATTCCTCATACCACATGGTGGGTGTTCTATTTCTTCGTGCTTAAATAGATTTTTTTTCTTCAAAATTTATGAGACAAGCGCCCGGATTCAATTTGCAAACTGAGAAATTTTGGTTAATTTCAAAACTCCACTTTCAGAATTATTAATCATTTTCCCATGTTTTATTTCAAATGTATGCATCATTTATAATGTTTTTCTTCAAGAACTAGAGGGCATTTTTAAAAGATTTTAATTTATCATTCTGAGATTTTTTACATGAGAAGAAAGCAGAATAAAAGTAGGTGACATTAAAAAGAATGAATCTCTTCTAAATGTGTTTTATGTGTCCCAATTAAGGATTTTTAAAAACTGGTCATCAATTGAGGGTTTATTTATTTATTAACTTATTTGTTTGTTTATTTATTTATGGTCAGACAATCTGGGGTTGTGGCTCAGTGATAGAGCACTCACCTACCACGTGCAAGGTCCTGGGTTCGATCCTCAGAACCACATAAAAATAAGTAAATAAAAAATAAATAAATAAGTAACCCACACAAACATTCCAAATATTTCAGGAAACTCTTTTATTCTGGTGTGGCAGGAAAAAATAAAAGTGGGACTAACTTGAATTTAAATTACATGCAATTTCAATCTCTCTCTTTCTCTCTCTCTCTCTCTCTCTCTCTCTCTGTACTGGGGATTGACCCCAGGGCCTCATGCTTAGAAGCCAAGCACTCTATAAGCTGAGCTATTTACTCAGCCCCATTTTTTTTGGCGGGGAGACCAGGGATTGAAGTCAGGGGCACTCTACCACGGAGCCACATCCCTACCCCTATTTTGTATTTTACTTAGAGACAGGGTTTCACTGAGTTGCTTAATGCCTCACCATTGATGAGACTGGTTTTGAACTCATGATCCTTATGTCTCAGTCTTGTAAACAGCTGATATTACAGGCATGCACCACCATGCCTGGCCAACTTCAATCTTTTTTTTTTTTAAAGAGAGAGTGTGTGTGAGAGAGAGAGAGAGAGAGAGAGAATTTTTTTAAGTTTAATATTTATTTTTCAGTTTTGGGCAGACACAACATCTTTGTTTGTATGTGGTGCTAAGGATGGAACCCGGGCTGCACACAAGTCAGGCGGGGCTGCCACTGCTTGAGCCACATCCCCAGCCCCAACCAACTTCAATCTTAAGGGCTAAAGTACACACTATTTAGGTCAAAGTCCATGTCAATATCTTGGTACTATATATATAAAGTTGTTGATAGACCTTATACTCCAGTGCCTCACATGTGCCAGACAAGTGAGCTCCACTGAGCCCCAGTCCCAGCCCCCTGGTACATTTTTTATGGGGGATATTGGAGATTGAACACATGAACACTTGACTACTAAGACAAATCCCCAGGATTTTTTTTTTTTTTACTTTATTTAGAGACAGAATCTCACTGTGTTTCTTAGCACCTCTATTCTGCTAAGGCTGGCTTTGAAATTTTGATAATTCTTCCTCAGCCTCTTCAGCAACTGAGATTACAGGTTTGCACTAACACACCCAGCCCCTGGTACATTTTTAATACCTGTTTTATGTAGATTTTAACCAGTAGCCTTAACTTTTTTCCTAATATATATTTGATTTGAATCCATAACCCAGAAATCAGTGAAACAGAATCTATTTTTTATCTGCAACTCTGCTTTTGGTTATGTCAGTGTCTGAGTTAAGATTCCCCATTAAAGAATTTACTATGTCTTGTGATCTCATTCTGACCTCCCATATGACCTAGTTCTGAGTTTTAGAATATCTGAAACAAGGTTCCCAGAGATTCCAAATTCTTTGGAGTATTTAGAAAACACCACTCTCTGAGTCTTGTCTTCTAGGGACCAGTTTGAATTTTAAGTGTGTAGCTTCTGAAGGGATGGACTAATTCTCGATGCTTTGCAGCTGGAAGGCATTTTCTGATATACTTTCTATCTAAAAGGTACTTTATTTATTTTCTTTTATTAGATACTGTGAATAAAGGTACAATAAAAAATAGATGTATGGCAATATATTTAGCAAAAAGGATTCCAAATTTTTTACATATTTACCCAAAGTTATTATTACTGGATTTTATGGCATTTTTTTTTACCAACAATTATTATTAATTTAAATACTGGAGATTAACCTCAGGGCACTTTACCAGTGTGCTACATACCCAGTCTCCAACACTTTATTTATTTATTCATTTTTGAGAGAGGGTTTTACTGAGTTTCTTAGGACCTTGCCAAGTTCTTGAGGCTGGTCTTTAACTTGAGAATAAGTCCCTAGTTTTCTAACTCTTATTCTCCTAAGCCACTGGGAGTACAGGTATGTACAATTTTGCACTGCTACCCCAAATTATTACTAATGGATTATGTGGCATTTTTATTTTTGGCTTTTAAAGAACCTTAACACTTTTATAAAAATATATTATTTAAATTTATATTGTCACCAACATTTTTACATATTTGTGTACCCTGGAATCCCTAGTAATTACGAGTTATTTGCTTGGTTTTGTATGGTTTGGTGCTGAGTATTGAACCCAGAGGTGCGTACCACTGAGATACATCCACATTCCTTTTTATGTTATATTTTGAGACAGGCTCTCATTAAGTTTATTGTAGCCTTGTTATGTTACTGAGGCTGTCTTTGTACTAACAATTCTCCTGTGTCATTTTCCATAGCTTCTAGAATTTCAGGCATATGCCACCACACATGACAATTTCAGATTTTTATAATAGCCATTCCAACAGCATTGCATATGCTGAATAAAATCTATTTGATTAATGCATTGAATACCTGAGGCAAGTTTATGTGAAGTAGCCAGTATAGGAGTGTTGTGTAAAGATTAACAAGGATTGTGGAATGTGATAGACATTATTATCTAAAGTACATATATGGGGCTGGGGATGTGGCTCAAGTGGTAGTGCACTTGCCTGGCATGTGTGCGGCCGGGGTTCTATCCTCAGCACCACATACAAACAAAAATGTTGTGTCCGCAGAACACTAAAAAATAAAAATAATAAAATTCTCTCCCTCTCTCTCTCTCTCTAAAAAAAATAAAGTACATATATGAAGACAGGAATTGATGTGAACATACTTTGTATACAAACAGAGGTATGAAAAATTGTTCTATAGGTGTAATAAGAATTGCGATGAATTCCACTGTCATGTATTTAAAAAATAAAACAACAAAAAATCTTTATATGTATTGCTGAGAATCAAACTCAGTGCTTTGCACATTCTAGCAAAGTAGTCTACAACTGAGATACAACTCCAGCCCATGTTCCCAGATTTTTATACTCTCTTTGTAATAATCAAAAGCAACTTTAAAAATTAAAATTGCATTTTATATCACTTTTCCTAGTACAGTAATGTAGTACTAACTAAACTTATTCTTAGTATTTTTTAAAAAATAATCTAATGGATGACTGTTATTTTTTCAGGGATTATTTTATCACTTATTTAGGCCTTGGTGAAGGGTCTTTTTTTTCAGAATATAGATTTCTTCTATTATCAAATGGGTCCATGCTAACTGTGTTAAATAGTGATTCTAAAACTTCACACAGTCCACACATTTCCAAGACTATAGGGGAAAGGGAAATACAATATTCACAACCAATAAACCATTTCTCATGGAAGCATAGTATCAGTGTCCAACCTGGAGTGTAATCTAGATCTTTCAGTGGTAAGGTTGTTTAAGAACCAAAACCATAGGTTTTTGGGATCTTCTAAAGAACACTGAATGGCTTTAAATCACATTCTCTTCTTCAAAATAAAACTTCTGCTATCTACTTAAAAAATAAAGCACTATGAATGAGAAAGGTGAATGAGACTTAAGTTCTTTGGATGTACTGAGGTTGACGTTTAATTATAGTTTATAAATAGTCAAATAAAAAGGGCCTTCGAGTTGTCTCAACTTTTCCAACACATGATATGGAATACTTAGATGAACTGACATGAAATAATGAAAATGCATTTCAGGGAAGTGATATCACAGAAATTTTCAGGGTAGAATCTTGGAAATGTGGGAAAAATATATTAATATACATATGCATTTCTATAGAAAAAAATAAGTGATAAGTACATGAGTATGAGGGTAAATTCAGTGTGCCTCATGCGTTGTAGGTTGAAGGTAATGATAAAGTAGTAACTGAGGAGATCCAGAACTCTATAATCCTGGGAGACATTATTGCAATTTAGAAAAAGAAAATATAGTTAAATCCCTTTAGATTTACCTCTGTCCTCTGTTCCTCTTATAAATTTGATTCTGTCAAATGAGATTATGTGGGTATGGTTCTCTCTGAATTTATGTTTTGATTTTTAGGATTTTGTCAGCTATGTCACGTAAAGCCCTTTCTTAAACTCACTCTGGGGGCTCTTTTACATCCTGTTCTGGACTGCAGAGCAGAGACTCACCTCACTCTCATTCTTTGCAATTAATTGACTTTTGTCTATCTTTGCAAACAATGGTTGGAAGAACAAACATATTGGAGCGTCTTTCATATCCTATAATATGGTTGTCAGACCCTATAGGTTAAAGGGTAGTTACTTGCTATGTTTGAAAAATTTTCCCTATGAGAAGGGCTTATCCATATTTCTTTTGTTTGGAAGCCCCATAAACACAGAAGAGAAGCATTTATGGTCACAAACAAAGGAATGCCAGAAGCCATTAGAGATAAGAAAATACAAAAATAAATAAAATCTTCTCTTAGAGCTTTTAGAGGTAAAAAGTTTATTTCTGTTTTGTGTAAGAAAACTAAAATTTCTCTTTGGCCTCACAATATTTTGATGTTTTAAACTTACTTGTAATTTCTACCTGTGTTTTGAATTTACCTATGTCTGGCTATCCCTTACAAGATAACCGTCCTCTCTAAAACCTTACTGGTGCCTCATAAATTCTGGTTCCTGCTGACCAAATAACAATTCTCTCTAAATCTCAGTGCAACTTATAAATTCTAATGTCTGGAACTGAATTTATTTTCCACCTTGAAATGTTAGCCACGTAGATCCTTAACCTGCTATTTGCTTTTGCATTATGATTGTCAAAATCTTGTTAGCTGTAAATACCTTAGACACCCACCTCCTTTGTAACTTTTTGTGCTGTAAAAACGTTTTCCTGAAGATCAGGGGGATGATCTCTAGCATGGAATCTTGTAAGAGACAGTCCTGGCCAGCTTTTGTGTACACAATACAATCTTGATTTAATTTGATTTAAAATTTGAGTTGGTGGTCTTTGTGTTTTGGTTTAACATTAACCTTTTTTTTTAACGTCACTGTAAATAAAAGCAAAGAACACAACAACACTCCTGTAAATGAGCCAGGTGCATAAAAATAGTCATTCTTTACTGAAAGCACAGAATTAATTATAGAAATGATATAAGGTTAAAAATTAAAAGATATCTCAAATATCAAGTGAGTTTAGGAGTTAGAAATTTTTTCTTTCAGAATATAGGTAGTAAAATAGGACAAAAGAGAAAATGTGAAGCATAAATATATTAAGTAATATGCAAAAATCGCCAAAGTATTTATAAACAAAAAATCATATCTAAAGAAATGGTTCAAAAGAAGCAGTGTTTTTGTCAGGAATAAACATTTGGACAGGAATGGAAGTTTTGGTTATCTTTTTAATTAGTTTTACTCCTAGTGAATAATCTTTACACTATTTCTGCATTTTACTGGTTGGAATTAATTATAATTCATATATCTGCAAAATAGGTACTGAGTGCAGAAAAATATTATTGCTCATGTTTAAATCACCTCCATTATTTGATCTTTCCCCTTTTAAACCAAAAATCTGCATAAAATCATCTCTTAATAAATAACTCTATCTCTATATTAGCAGCAACTGAGTTATAAAATTTACTATGATCACTTGTCTCTTCATGTACTTAAAGACTATGAATTTGCTACTTAGCACTTAGGTATAATTCTCTATGATGTTCTCTAGTTATTTATGTCTCTATGCCAAGTTTTATACCAAGCTCTTAGTATGTGCCTTAATTACTCTGTGTAGCAATGTAGGATTTATGTCTTATTTGTGACACTTTGTTCCCAGAACTGTGTCTAAAGGGAAATATGTACAAAATGATTATCCAGGAAAAAAAATCTATCTAATATTGTATTTTATTTTATATTTATTTATATATTTATGTATACATATTTTTATTATTTAGAAACACCCTTTGGTCTGAAACTACAGTGATACTAGTGTATTTTAGCTTGAATTGGTTGTGAGAATCAAACTAACAAGACTTTTATCTGTGTTGGTTGGTAATTTCTGCAACCTCAGGAACCTAGTGAATAATAACACAAATAAATAAGTAACTCTTTAGTTTGAGGCAGAACCAACAAACTAGATGATGTTTTGCTTCTGCTTTCTATCTTGATTATTAGAAACATACCTTTAAATTTACATGGAACACTTTTGGATTTCTGTTCTGTTAGTTCTTCTAAAAAAATCAATGAAACTGAAAAATAATGCAGGAAAGATAAATAATTAATTTCAAGCAATTCATTTCTTAAAATAAATATTTTTTTTTTCAAAACACCAATAATTCTGAAAAGTTAGAATAGTTAAAAGCTTTACAAATATCCTAAGGCAATTTCTCTTTTGCTCAGAACAGTAGACTATATCTCCAACTCATTAATCTCTAGAATTGGACTGTGTGCAAATATGAAAAAAAGTGCTAAGATGCCCCAAATGGCTTATAAGTTTTAAAATCCTGAAAGGAGCTCAAATCTGCCATTTTTCTACTTTACAAAATACAAAATCTTAAATTTGAATACTTAACAAACATTTGCAGAAGTGTAATTCAAAATGACCTAAAAAAAATGAAAAATATCATTGAAGGACTGACCCACTGAACATGAGGGACTTATAATATTGAATCCCTTATATTAAATGTCTTTTAATTATTGTCAAAATTTTCCATATTTATATTATAAATATATTAATCAAAATTTTATGCATTTAATAACAAATATCTAATTTCCTATTTTATTAAGTCTTTTAAAAAATTAGTAGTAATTAATATTAATAATTTAATTCTCATATTTGTTAAAGTATGAAACATATACTTTAAAAGCTATGGCTATAGCAATTGAAAAATCCAGCCTAATTTCCTTTTAAGATTGGGAGCCATCTCATCACAAAGGCATGAAGTTAATTTCTGCTTCATTATAAATTACTGTGATTTGCTTGAAATGCCTACCAGTGCCTTGAACTCACCCATGTCTGGTTTTCCCTGATGAGATAACAACCCTCCCTGAAATTTTAGTGATGACTCATAAATTCTGGCTTTCCCTGACCAAATAAAAACTCACTCTGAAACTTTAGTGGTGCATCATAAATTATGATGCTGTGATCTAAATTTACTCCCTAAGTGCTAAACCATTTAGACCATTAACCTACTACCAGTCTTTGTATTATGCTTGTGAAAATCCTGTTATTCATGTAAGTTCTCAAGTCCACCCCCCCTTTTGTAACTTTTTGTGCTATAAAACTACAGTCCTAGAGAACTGGAGTGCTGAATTCTTTTTCCATGGGTTTCAGGAGAGACTGTTATCCTCAAATGTGGGACCCCCATAAGACTATTGGAGGAAGACTATTGGAACCACAAGACTGGCTGTGTTGTAAACAGGAGCTAGCAGATTGGGACTCTGGGCAGTCTCTGGAGTCTGTAGGCTTAACTCCTCCACTGGGCCACTATTTCCCCAGTCCTACTGGCCAACCATGTGGGGAACATGTCAGTGGCAGAGACTCTTTGCTGCCTTCCTTATGCTCAAAGGGCATCCTCAGAATCTGCATAAAATACTATGTGGCAGGTGTGTTCCTGTAGCCCAGTGTCTTACCAGATGCTGGAGATTGACAGGTTGAATAATTATCAAAATCAAATCTTGAAGGTCCATTTTCCTGCAGGAAAGGAGCTGTCATTTTTGGGTACCTAATTTCTTTTTGAGCTACCTAATTTTCATTTTGACATTCTTTTATTTTTACTTTCTTCATTATTATTATTTTGTTAAAGTTAGGTGAATTCAGGGATACTGTACTACTTAGCCATATCCTTGGTAGTGGAGCCAGATTTACAGATAGGTAGTTTGTGTAGTTAGGTAAATTGGGTCTAATATCCAGTAAAATCAAGAATGAACACCACATTGAGGATGGAGTCCAGGATAAGGGGAATTGAAAATGTCCCCAAGGCCCTGAGCCCATCCCAAGGAAATTTTAATGAAGCAGCTCACAGCAAACATCAGATGCTAATCTAAAATCCCTTCCTGCCCAGATTACTCCTTCAGCCTACCACTTTGGGTCTTCCGACCTACATTCCAACACTGCAAGATAACAGAACAAAGGACAGCAATGTGACAGGAATGTGGGATAGCTGAAGGAAGATCTTAGTTATAAAAAAAGCTAAAAAGACCTTAGTTTAAAAAAATCCCTTTCATGGATTCTACCTCTTTGGTCCCCCTTTTCTTCTGGGGAGAAGTCTTTTCTACTGTCCTTTAATAAAGCTTTTACTTTCCATTCTAAATTTGCCTTGGCACACTTCTCTGGTGTTATACCTCAGCATTGGTGAAGCAAGGAATCTTCACCAGTAAACAGCCCTAAGAGGTTTAAATTTATTTTGAGAAAGGCCCTAGTTAAGTTGCTGAGATTATTTTTGTTATGGTTTGATTTATCCAGAGTTTGCTATTGAAATAAAGCATACTGTTTTTACATACATATGTATTAATATGGGGATCTTATTTATATTGTGATTCTTTATTATAATATTATATTTTCACAATATATATATATGAATAGTAGGCCATGATAAGTTTTTTTTTTCTTTTGCTCTTATAATTGAAAAGGTTTTTGGCTAAAGTTAAATATAACTTTGTAGATGAATTTTAAAAATTTATGCTTTGGTTTCTTACGTCATTTAAAGTAAAACCTGATGATTTTTTAAATTATTGCATTATTGTTGTATTTAATAGTCAGGTTTATTTTGACATAACCATAAAACATGAAATATAATTTGCACCCCTTCAGAATCTAGTAGTTCCCCTTTCCCTATTCTCCTACTTTCTTCTATCATATATTTATAGTTTTTTTTTTAATTATTGCTTTATAGAATACACATAAAAGTAGACTTCACTGTGATATATTCATATTTATACTTAGCAGTTTTGGTGAGATATATTGTTGGTTAATTTGGAAGAAAATTATCACCTTTGTAATGATGAGTTTATTATTTACATGGGATGTATAATTCAGTCTTTTATGTGCTTTTTGTGACTTTTATTTTCTCATAAATTCTACATATTTTGTTTCTAACAATGTACGCATGTGAAATACCACTTGCCTAAGGCACCTATGTAAAATTTATACATAGTGTTTTATGCTCTTTTTAAAACTGGATACATTATGAAATGTGACTGGCCCCAGTGACCATTTTTCCTACAGATTATTATTTATCTCTTCCAAGATGTATATTGTATTGAGCCATGCCCTTGGGCTTCAAGTGTTTGGATGAGTACCATTGCATACTTACATGTTATCATGATCACATATGCTCTAATTTCAGTAAGTCTCTCTGATGGGGAGTATCATGTATATTCAATAGCAAAATAGTTTCCACAAATAGATACTAATTTAAACTCCTTTTGAGATAATGATTATTAATTTGTTTTTTTTTAATTTTAATATATATATATATATATATATATATATATATATATATATATAGTTTTCAGCGGACACAACATCTTTGTTTTTTGTATGTGGTGCTGAGGATCAAACCTGGGCCGCATGCATGCCAGATGAGCGCGCTACCGCTTGCGCCACATCCCCAGCCCTATTAATTTGTTTTAAATGTTCATCAATATTACTTAATTTTTCCAGTGATGGGTTTTTATTTTGTATTTCTTAAATTTCTAAAGATTTTGAATTTTTATAGTTAATAAACATATCTCATGTATAAATTTGAACTTCAAACTTCTGTCTTTTATATATTTTTGACTTACAAGATGAGAAAAGTATCCAAAAATGCAGCTAGAGATTGATTTCAAAAAAAAAAGAAAAAGGTTTAAATTATTTTTTTTTAAATTGACTTTTTTCTCTACTCATGATTTATTATAGGTTTCTTGTATGATTGTAAGGGTAGGTTATTTAAAGTGGATTATAGGGCTTATCTTTGTTAATTAGTGCAGGAAAAATAAATAAGAAATTTCTCTACACTATGGCTGCAGAAAAATGAATACATTTCTTTAAAAATCATATGGTAATAAAATTGTTAAATGACATACTTACTAAACACCCACTCCTTAAAAAAATTTTTTTCTGTAATATTTTTGGCAGTGAATCATGAATTCTATTATCTGGATTTTGAGATTTAATATAAAATCATATGGAATAAAATTTGGCCAATTCTAGAAATATTCATACATAATTTGTTGTTTACTTAATGACATGTTGTGGAGATAGCCACTAATGAACATATTTATTTTTATAAATAGTTACTTTTTTGCTTTTCAGTTTCTAATAAACCTTTTAGATTTATTTCCTAACTGAGTCACTCAGGGCCACTGATATATTTTTATGTTGCCCCTGAAATATATTTTCTATGCACTCTCTTCAAAATGCAGAGAAAATAATATTTCCCCAGACTGACATCCCTGTGTCAGGAGCTAACAATACATTGATGGTCTTTGAAGTAATTTCATACATCTCTGTCTCTGGGTAGTTTTCTGTGGGTTGCTGAATTGCTATTTAATATCCAGATACCCATGTTTTCTTATATGTACTATGGGAATAATTTTAAAGGGCACAGATGAATAATGCTCTTCATGGAGGCTATGAATACCTATACAGCTGACAAAGCCCCTGGAATACACTGTGCAGATTCTATTTGGTTAACCATTACCTGCCACTCACATGAATTTTCTTTCAAAAGCTTGTAATAACCTTTTTACTTTAAGCATCCATGTCATCCACATTCCCAAGTATAAATGTTTGAATCTTTCTTTTCTGAATTCCAGGTTCCGTTTCTCTTGTGGTTCAATGTGGTACAAAAAATTATGATTTTCACTTTTTTTTTACACTGTGTTTCTAATAAAAATATTCTCTGCTCCAAACCTATATTTTCCATGTCTAGCTATGTTTAGAAAATGACATAGATAATTGTATTTGTTAATTTATAAAGGAGAGTTGAATAATTCTTGCTCGTGTTTCCCTTCCTTACAAACTGAACCATAACTATTCTTGGTCCTGAAATGGGAGGACCATAACCAATCAGATATATAAAAAAATGGTGATTGATTGTATATTCTCTTCTAAAAACTCTCTGTTCAGATCCTTGGCCCATTTATTAATTGGGTTATTATTATTATTATTATCATCATCATCATCATCATCAGTATTATTATTATTTGCTTAGTTTTTTTGAGTTCTTTAGGTACCCTAGAGATTAGTGCTCTATCTGATATGTGAGGGGTAAAATATTCCTCCTAAAATGTAGACTCTGTTTTCACCTCACAGATTGTTTCTTTTGCTGAGAATAAACTTTTTAGTTTGATTCTATCCCATTTATTGATTATTTGTTTTAATTCTTGTGCTATCAGTGTCTTATTACAGAAATTGGGGCCTAATCCCACATGATGAAGATTAGATCCTGCATTTTATTCCATTTGACACAGAGTATCTGGTTTAATTCCTAGGTTCCTGATACACTTAGAGTTGAGTTTTGTGCATGTTGAGAGTGGTTTTTTGAAGAGGCTGTCTTTTCTCAAGTGCATGTTTTGACACCTTTGTCTAATATGTAATAATTATAACTGTGGGTTAGTCTCTGTGATCTCTATTCTGTACCATTCATCTGCAGTCTTTTTTTTTTTTTTTTTTGTAAATGCAATGCTGTTTTTCTTACCATTCCTCTGTAATATGATTTAAGGTCTGGTATAGTGATACCACCTGCTTCAATCTTTCTGCTAAGGAATACTTTAGCTATTCTTGGTCTCGTCTTTTTCCAGATAAATTTCATGGTTGCTTTTTCTATTTCTATGAGGAATGCCATTATAATTTTGATCAGAATTGCAGTAAATCTATATAGTGCTTTGGTAGCATTGTCATTTTGATAATAATATTAATTGTGCCTATTGATGAGCAAAGTAGATCTTTCCATCTTCTAAGGTCTTTTTTGATTTTTTCTTTAGGCTTATGTAGTTTTCCTTGTATAGACCCTTCAACTCTTTCATTAAGTCGATTCCCAAGTATCTTTTTATTGAAGTTATTGTAAATGGGATAGTTTTCTTCATTTCTTTCTCAGAAGATTTTTCACTGATATACAGAAATTCTTTGATTTATGGGTGTTGATTTTATATCTTACTAATTTGCTAAATTATTTACTAGTTCTAGAAGTTTTCTGGTGGAGCTTTTTGAGTGTTCTAGGTATATAATCATATCTGACATTTGCAGGTAAATGGATAGCTTTGGAGAAGATAATGCTAAGTGATGTTAGCCAATTCTAAAAAAAAAATAAATGCCAAATATCAGAAGGCTTACTCATAATGTGGTAGGGAGGGGGAGCATGAGAGAAATAGATATATTCTAAATAAAGAAGAAGAGTGGGAGGAAAAGAAAGGGGGCAGAGGATTAGCAAGAATGGTGTAATGTGATAGAGACCATCATAAAAAGTGCACGAATGAAGACACAAATTTGTATCACCATACTTTATATACAACCAGAGATATGAAAAATTTGTTCTATACATGAAATAAAAATTGTAATGCTTCGTTGTCATTTCTTTAAAAAAAATCAATAGAAATATGAAAAAAATTGTTCATAAATTATATACATTAAATAATGTGCATGTTATATATAGAATATATTATGAATATATGTTTCTATATAGATCTAGGGAAAGGAAAGTCTCTTTCCTGAATCTTTAAAAATCAATTAATTTATTAATTTGTTCTAACTTGGTAATAGAGCAGAATGCATTTCACTTCATAGAACACAAATGGAGCACAAAATTTTATTTCTCTTGTTGTACAGAAAGTATAGTTAAAAAACCCATGTAACTCTACTTTGTGTACAACAAGATATTCATTTCATTCCACCATTTTATCTACCTCTATACAATCTCCGATCACCTCCCTCCACTTTATCTTCATTTTTTCCATGCTACCTCCCACTTCCCTCATCGTAGATCACCATCCACTTAGCAGAGAAAACATCTTTGGTTTAGGAGGATTGGCTTACTTGCCTTAACATGGTATTCTCCAACTCCATCCATTTACTTCCCAATTCCATAATTTTATTCTCTTTTAATGCTCAGTAATATTCCACTGTGTTAATAGACCATATTTTCTTTATCCATTCATCTATTGAAGAGCATATATATTGGTTCTATAGTTTACCTATTGTGAATTGTTTTGCTGTCATTGATGTGGATATGCCTCTGTGTTATGCTGTTTTTAGCTCTTGTTGGTCTAAACTGAGGAGAGGGATAGCTAGGTAAATTTTGGTTTCTTTCTGAGTTTTCTAAGGAATCTCCTTATTCTTTTCCAGATTGATGTCACTAATTTAGAGTCCTACCAACAGTGTAGCAGTGGGCCTTTTTCCTCCTATCCTCACCAACATATATTTTTGCTTGTATTTTTAAAAATTGCCATTCTGATTGGAGTAAGATTAAATTTTGGAGTAGTTTTAATTTGCAATTCTTTAATTGCTAGAGATGTTGAACATTTTTTTATTGATTGATTGATTGTTTATCTTCTAAGAAGTCTGTCTCTTCAGTTCCTTAGCCCATTTCATTTAATGATTGGGAAATTTGTTTTTTGGTATTAAGTTTCTTAAGTTCTTTATATATTCTGGAAATTCGGTTTCTATTTGATGTGCATGTGGTAAAAATTTGCTCCGATTCTCTGATATCACTTTTCACCTCACTGATTGTTTCTTTTGCTGAGAAGAATCTTTTCAGTTTGAATTCATCCAATCTAGTGACTCTTGTTTCTATTACTTGTGCTTTAGTAGTATTCTTGAAGAAGCAAAATTTCAAATCCCCTACCTGACATGACATCATGATAGCAACACAATTCATCTTCATTTCAAGCCCACTTTCTTAAGGGGCTTTCATCTTAGGAAGAAAAAGAAAATGTTATAGACAGGCCATTGGGTTTGAGTCCATGTCATAAAATAAGGAATATACAATTAATCAATTTAAATAATATACTCAAATCTTTGGATCTGGGAAAAAACATATATATATATATATATATATATATATATATATAAAATACACCATCCACTTTCTGGTTAAATCTCCTTGCCCCCACTCAGAGGAGTTTCTCTCTAGTATTTTATATCTCAGGAGAAATATTGCTAAAAAAAATGAATGTATCTTTCACCTGTAGCGTTAAAAGATGTGATCATGTCCTTCATCTTCTTGAACTCAGGACAAGCATTACTCTCAAATATGGTTCTGTGAACTGAGATTTTCTGCAGTCTTGAAATAGTTTTGAGGGTGCTGTTCCAAAAATATATATATGCTTTATTAGTAATATTTTAAATACATAATGGTAATTTTCACATAGTCGAAATTATGGGTTATATTATAAAATTCAATTTTTACTATTTTTATATGAACTCTAAAAAATAATTATCTTTCCACCTCATATAATTTTAATGTTCAATCTGTTTCAATACAAGAGAAGTTAACTGAAATTTTACAGCCTTGTCACTGTATTATTTCCATCCATAAATAATATATTTACATATATAATCTACAAATTCAAAAGGCCTCATATGCAAGTTTAAATGCAAATGCTTTTCTGGGGTGACTGGATTTTACTTCTCCAAGGATATCTTGCCTTACATTCACTTCAGCCTGAGGATCTGGATTTCAATTCCCAGAGCCTCAAAAATAAATAAATAAATAAATAAATGTTCAGACAAGACCATACAATTGTGACATCATTTATTTCTGGATTTGTGGTTATCTCCTGACTCTCAAAAAACTCACTAGGCTCATATTGAGCATGTGAAGACATAAGTTGTGTCCAATCCAGACCTCTTATATAAGCATTGTCCAATCTACACATATTCAGTAAAGAGAAACAAGTTTTGATCATCTGGTGTGAAGTCTGCCAGAGTGGGTATCCATTTCTTGACTTCCTTACTTATGTCCAGTGAACCTGATTTTTTCTCCTGTATAGATACTTTGTGATTTATACAGAGGACACGTGGTTTCTAAAAATACAGTAAATGATGAGTATGCATTGAAATCCTGAGACTTGATGGTGAGTCTGGTTGAAACTGGCTGCACTGGTTATGGTGGGAACTGGCAGTGGTTGGCTAGAATCCCTGGTGTAATCTTTGGTTTCTGCAGTCCTGTGTCTTCTTCTGAGAAAGGTCAGCCATGAATTTCCACTGGCCAGTCAAGTAGACCCTGTATTAAAATTAGACACTGGAAGTCCTATAGTATCCTATAGAATATCTTCAGCCCCTACCTTAAATTCTATGTGAGAACATTTGTGGCAATATTTCCGAATCTTCTCAGATTGTGATGTGGATTCTGGAGTGAGGAGATCATCCCAATTACAACTCCATGTGTTTTTTCCTCCAGGGGGGGGGGTGAGATACTCTATAGGTATTTCAGTTTTTCTTTCCTCCTGAATTCATTCTCCTTCTTTTTGGAGATTGTGGTATTGTGGATTGAGCCAGAGGTACTGTACCATGTAGCTACATACTTGGTATGCTTTTATTTTTTTTTATCTTCAGACAGTTACTGAGTTTGATTTTAAATTTATGCTCCAGTATTGTGAGTTGTATTTATATATAAAATTTTAGCTTCCTGTTCAGTGACAACTTCCCCATTTCCCAGTATTATCAGTTACATTTTTGTAGTATTATCAGTTACTTTACCCATATTATATTTCAAATGAACATGGTATTTTCAATTTTCAATTGTTGTACCAAAAACTAGATGAGACTTTAAGCTATTTTTTTCTCTCTCTGGGTGTAATGATACATGCATTTTAATTCCAGACACTCAAGTGGCTAAGTCAGTAAGATTGCAAATTTAAGGTAAACATCAGGAACTTAGGTAGACTAATTAGACAATTAGAAAACCCTGTCTCAAAATTTTAAAACATGGCTGGGTATGTAGCCCAGAATTAACATTCTGCTGTTTCAAATCCCCAGTATCATAGAAAAAAATCAAAAGCAAAATTTTTTGTTGTTATTGTTTATGAGCATTTTACATGATTGAAAAGTAAAGAAGAATCCCTTGATCTTGGAAAAATCATGTGTTTCTATTCTTCCTTTGTGTCTCCAAAGGCAGACAACCTGTCAGAGTGTCTTTATGCTCAGATTTCTTTTAGTGGAATGTATATGAAATCATTCTCATTCCCTACTCTAGTATTTTCCTGGAACTGTGTGTCAGAACTATGTAATATGAGGATCACACAGCTGGCACATCAAATGCGTCTCACAAGTTCAGAACAGTACATGGGGCTTTTCTTGTTCAAGAGCAGTATATATGTAGAGAGCTTAGTTTCTCAAAAAAATAACTGAGAGAACTCTCAACTTCCATTTTTTAAATGTCTTCACTAATTTTATAGTCTAGCACAGTGTTTCTTTCTTCCATATTCATATAATTGGAGTA
The DNA here is from genome assembly GCF_045843805.1 of Urocitellus parryii. Classification (NCBI taxonomy): domain Eukaryota; kingdom Metazoa; phylum Chordata; class Mammalia; order Rodentia; family Sciuridae; genus Urocitellus; species Urocitellus parryii. The sequence goes on from NW_027553327.1 coordinate 5,487,496, forward strand.
CTACT